>NC_086197.1:65221307-65846307 GCF_035770615.1 Melospiza melodia melodia
CATCTGGCTTCTCTATTTGGTTAACAGGCTAAAAGAGACAAGGCTCTCTTACATACCTTCTCAATGCATAGTAGCTCAAGGTAGACTCATATTACTTGGAAACTACTATTTAAAATGTCACAATATATGGGAAGAGGATTATACAGAGAGAGAGCCATGGAAACCCCTGCTCTAGGAACAAAAAATAGTACTTCAAACAAGAGCAACCCCATCATGCTATCATGTCTGTTTATATAATGCAGCTAAACCAGATCAGGATGTGGTACAATTGTAGTGTAACTGTGAATCTACAAATAAAAGCAAAGGTGATTATTACTCAGGCTGCCACTATGAAGATGTCCATTACATGGGTTTCATTTCTTTTCCTCACATAAAATTCCATTCCTGCATAATAGTAGCTAATTTAGTGCCTAACTTCATGGTAATGTAGTTACAGGGGTTTTTTTCTGTTTATTGGTTTCCATTTGCTTGTTGTTGAATTTCCTTTTTTATTTTATTATGTAGTGTTTTCTGCCATAAGATCTCCTGAAGCTTTTGTTTCAGGTGTTCAGACTGAATTTTTATCATCAGACTACTCTACCTCAATCCTCACATCATCTTTTCAAAATTGTTTCTGCTGCTGAGTGCAGGTCTCAGCATGGATCCCTGTGGGATTTCACCAGGATTTCTCCCTTAAAAAAATTTTTTTTAAAAAAAAAGGCCAATTATTCTTGTGTTTTAACCTCTGACTTGTAATTAGTTCAGCAGAAGGTAAGAAAGATGATGAAGGGACAGGAGCATATCTCTTACAAGGAAAGGATGAGGAAGCTGGGCCTGTTCAGCCTCCAGAAGAGATGACTGAGAAAGGGATGTCATCAAACCTTATAAAAGTCTAAGTGAGGGTGGCAAGGGATGAAACCAGGCTCTTCTCAGCCAAGGAACAGGACAAGAGGCAATGGGCAGAGAGAGATGCACAGCAAGTTCTGCTTAATATAAGGAAGAACTTCTTTACTGTGCATGTGACTGAGCACTGGAACAGATTGCCCAGAGAGGGTGTGGAGATAATGAACAACTGTCTGAACACAATCCTGTGCCACATGCTCTAGGATGACCCTGCCTGAGCAGAGAGGTTGGACCAGATGAACCTCTGTGATCTCTTGCAACCTGACCCATTCTGTGATTTTGTGAATTTGTGTCTCAAAGAATGTTAATTCTCATCTTATATAAGAGTAGTTTCAAAAAATACTTCTTGAAATCTTTGTCCAAAAGACTGAGCTAAAATACACACATATTAACTTGATTACCCTTATCCATATATTACCTTCACAGAATAATTCAGAGGACTCATCATGCATGAATTTTTTTCTATTAAAACAAAAAAGGGGTAGTTCAACACTTCCCCCATTGCAATTTCTCTTTATTAAAATTTCTATTAAGTTCCTTCATATATAGATCAGACATATTGCTCTATTGCTCTGTTCCTGTCAAATTCTGCCATTAATTCCTTTTAAAATATTTGGTCATACTGCCATCTTCCATTCCTCTGATTCCAGGGTTGCATATCCCATAGTTCATCAGTTGTGTATTTTAGTTCCCTCAAAATTCTGGAGCATCTGCCATAAAATCACATCCTTTGTTTCTTTTTCTTTTTTTTTTTTCTCCCTTAAAAATTCTCTAAACATTTCCCAGTCAAAAATCAGCCCACAGATACATCATCTATTCCAGGCACGATTATGCAGTGCCTAATATGTTCTAAAGAATTCTTCCATAAAGGTCATGAAAGTTTTCCATATATTAAAGAAAGAAAAATTTTGGACAAATTAGATTATACTTTCTCACCTTAGCTGAGCTTGGGAAAAAAAAGAAGCTTGAAAAGCTGAAAAAAAGTCTGAGAAGTCTGAAAAGCAGATCTGTGTAGGCAGCATTTTCATCATTTGTGTCAGGTTCACCTGAAGAATGGCCCATTGGCAGTGTGCCACATGCCTTAATGATCTGGCTGCCAACTTTATTCTTGGATGCCAAATGCTCCCCATGGTTTGTTTCCAGACAGGTTCTTTCTTACACAGTAGAGAGACAGGTGATATTTGATTGTAAAAGCCAAACATTCCAGTATCATACTAAAGTTTGAAAAAGGAGCACAGATTTGTCTTACAAACATCTTTGAACGAATGGCACAAGAATTAAGAAACTATGACCTACCTTTCCACATCATCATACAGGCAAGATGATTTTATAGGTAAGGTAACCCCTATTTTTTGCATCTTAAAGGAGGAAGGCTTGAACAAAAAGAGAAAGGCTTGTACAAAGGTTCATATATCTCTAAGAGTAAGAGCTCTTCGATCATATATGATACATGACAGGAATTTGCTGTGAGGTATTATTCTTTTTCAAATCTCTCTTTTTTCTTTTTAAACAAACACAAAAAATCTGGAACCAATGTATTTTATTTCACAGCTGTGAATACTCTACTAAAACATACTTGAAATAAACTATTTGCAGTAGTCTTTGTTGAGAAATTATGCTTTATTCTTAAGCTTAGACAGTCAGTAAAATGAGTATTCTTCTAAACATATCACTGTAACTGAGAACACAGACAATCTTAAAATAGCAACAATTATAATAAACAATAGTGGTTTTAGCAATAGACTATATTTTTAAATGTCAGTAATGGTATTTTTAAATAAAAAGCTAGCAATGTACTCTAAACGTGTGCTATGAGGAACATAAGCATATAGCTGCCAGACAGTCTCAATGAATGATTTCACTGTTGAATTATGAAATCATTGTGTTTGATATTATTATACACATACAGTCCAGATCTGCTGCAGATCACGTTCAAGAAGAATTCCAAACAGCCCGAGCTCATCACTAACCCTAGGCCAAGCAGGGCTTATAGATAATTATTAAATAAATCTATGGATTATACCTGTTTTTTACAGTTTCTATAGTGTTATTCTTTGATCATTGTGAAGGTAGAAGAGAAAACACGGATTTTTTCTTTTTCTCTAAACCATAGAGATATGCAAGAACACACCCACATACCGTTTTCAAACAGATGAGCACAAAATGTCTTGTACAGGTTCTTCTTTCACATCCGTTCTACAATTGTTTTCTTAATGTTTGTTTCTATAGATCAACTCCTGATGTTCAAAATACTTGTTTTCTCGAGGACACAAGAAAACATATGACCAATCCTCTTACCTTTAGCAGGTAAGTTTGGCAGTCACTGACATAATCATACTCCAGCCCATCGAAGGTGTAATAGTGTCGGTCTCCATAAATGGTGCACACAGCAGGGCAGGGGTAACTGGTGCAGTTGAAGACACCTCTCCGACAAACACTGAAAGGAAAACCAACAGTCACTGTCTCCTCATAATGGCAGTCTTCTGCTGGATATCTTGAAGAAAAGGCTTTCTTATGTTCTTTATTTCAAATCATACAGAAATTCAGGAATGGAATAAAATTCTCAGACCTTGAAACAGAGAGCTATACTGTGAATTGCTTCAGAAGATACTGGTGATGCCATGGCAAGTACTGAACATTTTGCCATTAGCCCATCTGTGCAATAAAAATGCATTAAAAATAAATGCAAAATCTCAAAGTTTGCAGGGCTTATGCAAATATTTCCATCACTGCCTCCAGTATAGATAAGGCACAATGGCACAACATGCTCATTCATAAGACATCAGTAGTCTATTTTTTCTGAATTTTGATTAAGGTCTGCAAATTTTCAAAGGAAAATACCTCCAGTTGCTACCTGTAAGATTTCAGGATATCAGACAAATACGGAATGAGTTTAAGAAATTAATGCTGATATTTTGCAAGATTACTTTTCCTGTCCGTTACATTCAGTGGCTTACACAAATTTATATGAAAGTAGTACTGGCATCCTCTATTTTTGCTTGTGTAAGTGTAAAACCTCAGTTGATTTGCCAGTGTGGTATTAAACTGATTAAAAGTTGCCGTGCCAATTTTTTTCCCATTATTAAATATACACTTAACTGATTATAGATATTTTGGCTAGGAAATAAGCATATCTCTCTTTTTCTCCTTGGTTGTCTTTCATTATATTCTATTCTGCAAAATGCCACATCTTCATTTCAGAGACTAACAAATGTGTGTGGAATTAAGCATTTGTTCTTGACTCCTTTTTAATTTGGATATCTTCAGCTTCCTTTTCAGGTATGAAAAGACACTCAACCAAAGTCTTCCTACCTATCCAAGCCTATCAGTAAGCTTAATAAAAGATATATCCTCTAACTATCTATAAACAAGAATATATATTTTTGATTTTCAAAGTACGCAATGCATTTTCTGTATCAGCTTCACTTTGGGTCTAGATCCATTTGATTTGAAAGTGTGCAGAATGAACTCACCAGGTGTAACATGGAGTAGCTATCACTTCTCCTGACAGAAATTCTCTGTCTTTCCAGGTGCATGGACAACTGTCAGGAATATAACATTTCCCTCTGTGCTCAGCCATCCTTCAAAAAAAAAAAGTTATTAAGATGAAAGAGTAATTCCAAAAGATCAATGTACAGTATATTTGACTCCTAAATCTGAAAATGAACACAGGAGGAGGAAATGGAAATGAATGGAACAAGTGGTGATTGATCCTGACACAAATAGAAGTTTTTAGATTTTATACTTGGATTTGACCCCTGCCAAGCTCAGCTGACTCTTTCTGGGCACCAAATCCAAACACACAAGCTGAGAAAACAAGAAAAGGACAGAGGGAATGAAGGGAAATTGGGCAGAAACCAGTCCATACACCTGCCCTCCCTGCCCCTGACTGGGCACCAGCAATGTAAGCCTGAGTAGAAATTTAGGTGAGACAAAGACTTAGGCAGCAATAAACAGAAGCACAAATGGTTTCCATCAAAATATTTTGTCATGTTTGCTTTTACATTCAAATAAACTAACTGTGCAAATGGTAGAAGTCATCTCCTGTCCAGATAGTTTCAAATACCAGCCAATTGGAATAGTAGCAAGCTGGATATCTGATGGCCTTTTAGCTGTTACTGCGTGTCTGTGACAATTTATAGAACAATTGTTTCAAAATTAGAAGTGTGATACCACTGGAATTTAACAAGCAAAAAAAATGTGCAGAGTTGAATTGTGGAAAATATGCATTTGGATTGTGCTTCAGGTTGGTCCATCAAAGCTTACCCAGGGGGGCAAATGCAGCCACTTGCACAGGGTGGTGAGGGGACACAGGAGAAGTTCATGGCAAGGTTCGCACAAGAGATCCCACAGTTCACACCTGCTGCTGGTAACCCAGGCACAGGAGATCTGCAGTCATAGTAGATTTTTCCTTCAGGGCATGTGTGAACTTCAAATGCAAAATGAAGGTTAAATGAGATCAACTGCTCTTTTACACTGAAGGTTTTCTATTTGTTTTTGTTCACAATCTATTTATTGGGATACAAAGGGAGGTTACATTACAGTTCATATAAGAATGCAATTGGAATAAGAGTCGATGGCATAATCTGTATTACAGACACATAAAATTAACATGGGTACTAATGTTGAAAAACCAATAATATTAGGCATCTGGATGTATGTGTCCAGGATCTCACACATAGTCCATTCTTAATGACAGAATCATTACACCTTAGGCAGAAAAAACCCTTAGAAGTGCAACAATTTTCAAAGTACTTCTAAATACATTAGAAAAGCATTAAAAATTTTCTTGTTAGACATCAAGGTCTTAAAGCTTCCTAA
Source organism: Melospiza melodia melodia (assembly GCF_035770615.1). Lineage (NCBI taxonomy): Eukaryota > Metazoa > Chordata > Aves > Passeriformes > Passerellidae > Melospiza > Melospiza melodia. The sequence continues at coordinate 65,227,011 of NC_086197.1, forward strand.
ACATGGACAGTGAGCCTAATTATATGTATTCCCATGAGAATACATGGACCTGGATGGCACATGCAATTATTTATTTCTTTTAATTTTCCAAGTGACTGAGTAGCAGAATTTGCTATAGAAAAAGAGGACAAGCCGCCCAAGACTATTTGTGCTCCTAACCTCCTATTTTAAATATTTTGTGATATAAAGCATCTCATCATTTAAACACATATGAGGAGAAAACCAAATCAATATTCAATATCAAATTCTCTATTTGTACAACTTTTATATGGAATAAGACTGAAAGTTACCTATGTTTTCTGTAGTGGCTTCAATACATGTCACTGTTCCATTCAAACATTGACTAGAAAAAAAAAGGAAACTCATGTTTCTTCAAGAAAAAATGCTTTGTAGTCACCATGTTAAAAAATATTATACAATTCAACCTTATTTAAACAACAGAAATTAGGAGGAGAAAGAGGATTAAAATCCAAAAGCTTGAGTTCTGCCCAATATCGTCCTGGTAGTTTCTAATTCCTGATCTGTAAAGAGGGCCTAAATTCATAGTTAATGTACTATGCAATTTCCTAACTTCCACTGAAAGAAAAAAAAAAGCTGAGTATGTCAAACCCTGTGAGAATGGAGGGCCAAGTGATTTAGGATGCAGGCAGTATAACACAAAACCTTATCCACCACAGCTTAAAGAATAAAGATATTTTGTTTAAATAATCAGGTACATAATCCAATTTATACTAGGCTCTCTTATTACTAAGTATGCAAAAAAAAATCATGATACAATAAACTTTCAATCAATGAGAAAAATTCTCAAACCATTCTAAGGTGCGTCCAAACTGTGATACAAGAAAGATAAAACTCTTGCAGTCAAACCTACCAGGAGCCTGTTGGCGTAGGAAGGATTTCTCCAGGCTGCAGTGCTTTGCCTTTGTAATGACAATGACAGCCAGATCTGTTAAAAGAATATTCATGCATTTAGGTAGAAAATCAAGAATAGCAATGGGATTTAAGGGCCCTCTATCAAGCTGTTATGATATGCAGGTCTCACCATAACATTAACTTAATTCATTAGCTCAATCCTTATATGTACAATATTCTTTGAAAGACAAAAATTTAATGATACTCAGACTGTATTGAAGTCAGTGGCAAAACTCATATCATCTTCAGCAAAGCCAGGATTTTCCTCTATCTCTGGACATTTTTTTTGCTGTTTCTGTGCAATATTCTAATAGAAAGGACTTTTACTTTTCAGTCATGGGAGCAGAATGAAAACATGCATTTCCCATTCAAAGTATTCTTAATATCATGAGGTAGAGCAATTATCATAGCAAAATCCATTAACTGTGTGATAAGAGCCAGACAGGTTAGAAGTAGCAATAAAATAATCTAGAAACAATGAAAAAATATGTGAATAAAAAGACAATTCACACTTCACACTCTTTAATAGCTTAAAATAGTTTTTATCCCTACATTATGAACTTCACTGATCATCCCAAAACATATGTTGCTATGAACGGAAATAATTCTGTAACTACCCATAGTGGTAGGCTTTAAAATTTTGGGTTTGCAATATACAAAAACTTTTTCCTCTCAGTGACTATTTCCTCCCATTTAACTGAAGAGCTTTGCATTGTGACACAGAAAAAAGACACTTCTAGCCACTCTTCCCATACCATCCCTTTCTTTGTGGATTGTTGCTTTATAGATTCCTTCTCACTTTTTTTCAAGTGCTAAAAACAAGGTTTTCATATGAAAATGCTATCCCATGAATTAAAAAGTTTCACTACCCTTCTCTAAAGCAGTTTGACAAAACTGCTCTAAAGTGAAGCAGATACATATACACACAGTAACAGAGGAGTATTGACTGGTAAAACAGAATATTAAATCTTTACATATTGTTTGTTACACAATTGTCAATATTTTTTGTTATCTTCTCTAGGCAGTCTGCATCTTGAGGGACACAGCAGAAAAGCTACTTTAAATCTTGCTGGAAAGAGGAAATTGTGTCCATACATATATTCTACTCTTTATTACTTACATTGATACACAAAAGTTGACTGACTCTTCAAAATACTTCCCATCAGGACAATTACATCCTTCTGCACAGTCATCAGCACAGATATTTGCCATGGAAAGTGAAGCACAGGAATGTTTACAAAAAGAAGAGCACTGATGATAAAGCATACCACTGTGACACATCACAGCTGGAGGAAAGAGAGGGAGAAAGAAGGGAGAACAGCATTCTGTTAAAATGTGAAAAATGGAAAACAAAGTATTGTATCATGGAAGTTCAAGAAAATCAAAGCAAAGTGGTCTCTTGTGGCACTGGGTTTAGTTGAAAAGCATGAGAAAAATATGCCATGTTACCAATTTCTGAAGTTAGATATGTTAAGATTAAGGTGGGTTTTTGTTAAAATAATTTTTAACTGGAATCATCAATTTTGTAAACAGTAGCTTTCTGTCCTTTCCATATGTCAAATTGAGCATCTATCTAGTAATTCAGGCTTCCAAGAGGTCTAGCTAAGGCTGAGGCATTGCTATATTGCTTAGAAACAGAAATACAGCCGTTGGACTTCAATTACCCTTGTGGGTCCCTTCCAATTCACGATACTCTAAGATTCTGTGAAATGCTTTGTTTTAAATCATTACTGTATCACACACCCCGTCCTGCCCTGTCTAGGGAGACCCTGTCAACCCCCCTCAGGGAATGGCTCCACTCCTGCCACTCCCTGGCTCCTTTATCCTAATAGGGACTTCCATCTGACTTAGGGCTTCAAAGAAAGAATTCCATTTCTCTCTGTGAGCAATAGAAAGGACAGACATTCCTATGAGGCAGCTCAGGAGCACCGATTCTTATACCTAATGTAAAGGCTGTTACCATTCTCCCCTCGTACATCATTACACCATGGCACAACTCTAGCTTCCAGGAAAAAGAAGTCAATCCTTATATTTTGTGGAGTGATTGAAATTTGTAGAGTTTTACACATTTCTGAAAGACAGTCCATTATGGAAATGTTACTCACCACAGTAAGAAACATGAGATCTGAAGTCAATGGCGACGCCGTGCTTGCCACAGACATAAGCATAGTGTGCCAAAGCGTTGCACAGGCAGCTGCTTCCACATTTGCATGCGTCAAAGCGGCAGAGCTGGTAGTACAGCCCTGGACTGATGTAGGCATGGCAGGGAGCAAACACCTCTTGGTTGATGATATCACAGTGAGATGCATACCCAGCTAAGAGAAGGTGACATTGTTTTAGCCAGGTCCATTTTAATATAACAGTTAGTCATATCAATAGCACGGAATATTAAAATCAAACATAGCCAGGTGTGCAATATAAACACTTGCATACAATTCTATAGTTTAAAATTGATATTACGAACAACTCCCTCAATAGAGAACTCTACTTAAGATAAAAATAACTGTACTAAAACTCAATACTAAGTTATGCCTTCCTCTTATAACACAGGAAATTTAAATGGCAAAATAATATACTTCAAAAGAATAGTTAGAGTCCCCCAAAGCCTGAAGTATGGTTTTCCTACTTGACATTCATTTAGCTTTAACGTCAACAATGGCCATGTACTTCCTGGCATGTGGTCTCAGGAAGCATTACAAAGCAGAGCTTGAGGGCATGCAAATCCCAAACTAGCCATACACCTTCTAGCAGCAACAAACCCTCCTCCTGCCCTCCAGCCACTGAAGCAGACTGCCACCACAAGTGGTGGAATAGCTAAGAAACTCTGTGATGTGGATTATATTTAAGCCGCTTTTGCTGCTAAAAGAATGCACCTCTCCTTCAAACTCCATGTTCATTTCCACAGACACACATTGACAGAAGAATTTCACATTTTTTGGACTCTCTCAGTAAACTAGATTCAAGGACTGAACTTAACAACTTAACTCAGTTGAAAATTAACCTGACAAAGTAACCAAACAATCTTTTTTTTTTTTTCCTTTGTTGATCAGGTCACTATCATCTTAGACCTGAAAAAGATGCCTGTGCTTGTAGCATGGTGTGGATCACTTCACTCTCTGCTGCTTTTTCACAGTGATTCTTAGAGGATCATGGTGAAATTCAGGCTGGAAAGGACCCTCAGAAAGTCATGCAGTCCACCCTCCTGCTCTAAGCGGCACACATTTATGTCAAACTCCACCTTCACTGAGCTAGCACAGAACTGAGGGTGAGGCATGAAGGCTCTGAGCTGATCTGGCTGAGAGGTCTGGCTGTCTTGAGAAGACAGACAGCAAGGAGTGTATAAAAACTCCTAGGATTCCCCACATTGTTAGAGATTTACTGTTATTCTAGCCTTGCTTCAACAGGCTTTAAATATGGATAAATCCCACATCCCTAGTGAGATCTGATGTCTGAAATGTTAAAAATATTAGACTACATTCTGTCAGAATTGGCAACTACAGTCTACCCATTGTCTTCATTAATTGAAAAGAGCAGCAATGCAAAAAGGAGACAGTGAAAGTTCAACACAAACCATAGGCATGCCAACCAGCCAAAACTAAATCCTTGCCCAGGAATTTGAACAAATTCAAGGCTCTCAGATTCTCTGCAACAGTTTTTGTCAGAGATGGAGGATTAAGAAATTTTTAGTGCAATAATCATGTGGAAGCCAGAGACAGGACTTTTGGTCTCAACATTGTCTCCTGTACTTTCTTTAACAATCATGCATCAATCTTTCCTGTCAACTGGCATAATTTACAGGATCATAAATAGCTAAAAAGCTGCATGTATAGTAATCAGCAGAATTTAGTGCTCATAGTCAGTACACCCAGCACTAAATTACCAACTAGCTTTTATTTATCAAGTACTAACTTCATTTTACATACAAAATGTATGGGGAAATGATCTTTGCTGATGCCAAAAAAAAAAAAAAAAGTGCACATCTAAACCTGAAGCTGAAATACATGTATGTGCAATTTTTTTCACGGAGAAAAGAAAAACTGTCCCATAATAATAAGATACAGCTAAGTCCAGACTCCCCTGTGAAAATGTACCATTTTGCTGATTCACATTGCAGGGATCAACCACAGGAATATTGATAGGCATGGAGCAAGCTGAGGAAACCTTCCATGCATTGGCATGAAGTTGTGGGGTCCCTTCTATCATCCCTGCTGGAGATCTGAAAAGGAAAACATCAACACTGCAAGCATCCTGTTGACCTTAGGGTGTACATGGGTGGGGATGCAAGTTCAATAAAGAGGCTTAGGTTTATAGTCACATTGAATAGTCAATGTGCCAAAAGAATTTCCATCTTTGAGGTATAAAAGAAGAGAGGGCATGTGAAACTTTTTCCTCAATATTTTATTCCTGTGAAAATGCTCCTACATTCTAAGTCTGCTGTGCAGACAAGTTTTGTGACATTATAACTTGAGGAAATTTGGAGGAAATAAGGTTTAAAAGTAAGGAAATTATGCCCTTCTAATTAAAATATTCCTATGGTGCAGAATTACATTTTTTTACATTAAAACTTGATGTGGGGAGGAAAATCAAACAGTAGTAAGTGTCAGCCATGTGAGGATGATACAAGTATTATGACCCAATCTTTTTCTCAGTGCTCATATATTTGCTCTGAAGAAAAGGGAGCAACAAGAAAGGGAAAAGTGCATTCAAATAATATCATCATCCAGAAACTTCTACAAATAATATGGTACCTTTCTATAATTACTTAAAAAAACACCTTAAAATGCATAAGTTTTTGATTTTCATATTTATAAAAGTGACTACCATTTTAATTAGGACATTTTATATTGGTTAGTTTATTAACGTTTGAGCATGTTAATGAAATTAAATTATCAGATGATTATGTTCAACAAAACTTTTCACTTTTTATTAAATACAATATAAATGCACAACATGAAACTTACAGAAAATCATCTCTTAAATTTCCATTGTAAGTTCCACACAGTCCTAATGTTCTTCTCTTCCATCTGACATCAACTTGAACATAGATCCTCTCTCCATCTTTAGCAAACAGTATCTTCAAACCAAAACTAGTTTTCAGTTGAACAAAGAAAGAAGATATATTCTGAATTTCAATAGCCCCTGAACATAGCAAAAGAAGAAGAAAAAGAAAGTCACTGAAACCCAGCTTCCAGGTTGTACTGGTTTACCCATTAAGCAAAAAAAAATTTGAAAATTCAGACATAAAATGAAAAACTATGCACAACCTCACCATCGGCCAAATATCCTCTCCCATTCTCTATCTGAGCTTATTTCCAGTAACAACACAAATCAGGAATTCCACCTACTGTTGACATTTTAAAAATGTCACAGCTTTCTGCACCTGTGAGTTATCTAGAAACCATGCTTGCACCTCTCTGTTTGGTTTTTTTGGCAATGAGAAGGCAAGACAAGAAACTCCTTTTTTCTTAGTATCCAGTGATATTACAAGAGTGAGTAACAGATTTCTGTAAAGTATATTGAATCTTTAGATAGCAGGTTCTCTCTTACCACTATTGACATGACATCAGTATAGCTCCTTCCTTGGACTGTATGTGAACTGAGCCCCTATCAAATTCCCAGCTTTCCTTCCCAGCAAATCCGTTATGTGAGGAAATGGAAATTTCACAGTCACAGCATTCATTTGCTACACATTGTTGGGCTACTTGCAGCTGAAGGTCTAAAGTAGATCTACCTTCATAAGCAGCCTCTACACATGCACACACACACAGATTGAAGAGAGGAAAACAAAATCCTTAAGGATGTCCTTAGGGAATCAAACTTATTAGATACACACAATTATCAAGAATGTGACACTAAAATACTTTTCATAAATTATATCTGTTGCAGACTGTGGAAAGAGACAAGAAAATGATTAGGGACTAATTCAAAAGGAATAAAATGAAGTTACCAATCAAATTATGAAGCAGAAGTGCCAACATAGAGCATAACTGAGCTATGAAGCTCATTGCCGTAGGAAACAGTACTGTGACTGGACAAATTCAATGAAGAAAAGACCTAACTGCAATCACCACCACAGGATTCCCTAAAATCTGTTTTGCAGAAGTCTGGGTAAGAACTTTACTCTCACTTAACTCTTTTAGAAAGAGACTAAAATTCCACTAACTGGTCACTGTAAATTTCAAAATTTAGCAGTATCATTTCTACCTTCAGTGCTTAATTTTATAACATGATTTTAAGGCTGGTTTATTTTACTATCCTTTCCAAAATGATGAAGTAACCTGTCTGAAATCACAACATAAGTCAGCAGTGAAATCAACATAAATCCCATGGAGCACATGGATTCTTTTCCATTCTATTTAGTCTAAAAAGCTTTAAACAAGCTAGACCTTAGCACCAAGATCTCTTCACTTCCTTTCTTTTTCTTACCTCTCTCCCCCTAAACACAAACAAAATGAGTGGGATTTCTACTCTATAAGATAAGAAATGCAAAGAAATGAGGGCATAATGAAGAATTGTTTTACAGATGATAAAAGTAAATTTCTATAATTATTACTAATGCTCTAAGACATGATTGTATGCTTTTATAAGTTATGTTTAAAGAAATTCCTTTTTCAAAGACTGATATTATTAAAATGTTCTGGAGCATTTAAGAGACAGAATGTGAACTCTGGTAATATTCTTCTTCATGCACTTCTTACCATTGAGGTTAAAAACTTGGTTAGGGACAGCTTGGATTTGACCATATCTTGTGAGAGTTACTTGTTTCCTCACGTCATCTTCAAGAACCAGTGTTATAGACTCAATGCAGGCATGGTCAAAGTTCTAAGGAGAAACAAGTTTCACCATCAGAAACAGACAATGACATTAATATTACCATGGAAAACAGAAGCAAATAAACAAGGGGGGGAAAAGCATATAGAAAGGAAATATCAGAACTGTCATCAGGTAAATCACTTGTAAACTATCACTCAAAGCATTAAACAAGGCACTCAAAATTGTATGTACAACATCATATAACATTGCTTATGCATAATCTTCATATGCTAGGAAAATGCATTTTAGGTATTATGGCAGTATTATAGAAAGTGGACAGAGGTCCCCAGGTACTGATACTGGGTTGAAAATTCCATACTTGCACGGCCACTTTGGGTACTGGTCATTGACGGGTTAATCCCTGGTAGAGCAAGGGTCTGACCCAATCTAAATCAAGCTGCTGCAACCAGAGCACAAATGCAGCAACACAGGAGAAAGAAACTTTGGCACACATAAAATGTAGTGATGATCTCTGATTACAGATAAAAAGGACATAAATTCTCCAGTATTATATTACAATAATTTATAAATATCTGACAATTGAAAAATTGTGACCTATAAACCATGTCACATGCATCATTTTAGTGTGCAATCCAGGCAGAATTTATGAACCTAAATACAGGACAAAAGCCAACACCGAATTAGCCAAAACCAAGCATCTCATGCTCCCCAGGGTCCCTCTGTTTTCATCCAGAAACTTTTCAAGGTGCCTAGAGCTCTACAAAAGGTTATTACCAGTGGCAACCTTATTTTTCAGTGGATACCTAACCAACCCTTTCATGCTTGAGGCCACCTGAAATGCCTCAAGCATGAAATGGTTGGTTAGGTAGCCACTGAAACATAATAAAAATAACACCTATGCAGGAGAAGCAGGTGCTTACAAGAAAGGTAGAGAGGCACCAGATCATGATCAAGCTTTTGAAAGGAGGATATGAGAGACAGTCCCAAATAGGGCATTGCCCCCTGCTGAGGTGTTCAGACATCCCCATCCTCAGCATATGGTCAGTGAGTCACAGTCTCAAGGCCCCTTCTCCTGAGAGTCTAACAGCACCATTAAATCCACTCTCAAAGGTAAGTACTCTTTATAAGCACCTTTATTCCTAAAGTCTGTTGTTGAATATCTGCCAAAATATTTTCAAACAAGTATGTGTGGTGCCTAGTCTCATGGATGGTTTTCTAAAAGACATTGTTCCAATGAATAAAATATGTTATAACATATCAAATAAAATCTAAAGCTAGCAAAAAAAAAAAAAAAATTTCTTGCCTAAACAGTGATGTATTAAGCCTACAGTTCTGCCAACAGCAGCTTTTCCAAAGCCTGACATCTGTTGGCGCCATAACTAAAGGTGTTTATACAACTTTGATACGCATAAATGAGTAACTCTTTAGACTTGATCCCTCTAAAGTTGCTATAGCTTTTACAAAGGGCAGTATAACATGTAGCAACACAAACAATAACAAAAACAAAAAAGCTGTAAGATGATTTCAGTTTATATTTTCTATGTAACATTACTAAGTAGTTTACAGTAGAATTTATAGAAGATTGCCTGAAATATGGACGGACCTGATTGTTTCAACATTTCAAAAAAAATGTATCTTACCTCTCCACAAGGTGCTTTTTGTAAAGTGATTGTGAATTTGTTTTTTCCAGTGCCTTTTACCAAAATGTACTGGCAAATCCCAAGAAAGGTAAAATGGCGTCCATCAAATGTTGTGAAATGAGAGCTGCCCGTGATGGAGCACTCAGCTTGAGAGAAAAAGTATAAAGAATGTTCTCTTACATAAGAATGTATCATTATTCTGCACATCACGTAAGAGAGGAGAAAATAAGAAACTTTCTCACGATTTCTAAATATAAAACCCAGGCTGACTTTAATCTATCCAATAATAACGACATTTAGAAACAAATTACGCTAGAGACATCTATTTCCAACAGATATCATCTCATAAAGGGCACATCCCATGGGCAGCACCTTTTGGTTCTAACTAGATGAGATGCCTGTGACTAAAATACAAAAGACTTTTCTCTTTACTACAATTCAGAAGTATCCTAGAATCCTTTGTCTTTTTTTTTTTTCCAATGACTCAGTATGAAAGAGGACCTCTTCTCCATTCTTCTAGGTATTATGGAACCGCTCGCTACCACTGGTATGAAGGGGATGCAGGTGTCATCAGGGCACATATTTTGGGGTTTTTTTCCAGTTCAAATCAGGAATGCACTGCTGAAGCAAATCTCCAGTTCATCCGCACTTACCACACTTCCATTCACACCATGGGATAACATCAGAGCACACAAACTAGATCCACTTTGGCTGCAGGAGGTGCTCTGTTGGAGCACAGCTAACCTGCTCCCATTACTTACAGCAGCTCTGTCCCTAGGACCAGGCCAAAGTAATTGTAATAAACCCCTCATGAGTATACACAACACACACAAGACATAGGGAGTGCTTCTCAGTGGCAATTGTTTCACGTTACAGATTCACACTGTCAAGTCTTGCTTAGCAACTCTTAAGCCTTATTACCTCATTCAAAGAGGGCTCCCTAATTTGTAAAAAAAAAAAACTTTCACAAACTTCATAATATAACCTTTTCTGAGGTACAGAACTATCAAGGGAGTTTCACCACCTGCCTGCTGCATGCTCCTCTGTGTAACTCATTACAGAGACATGATATCTTTAAAGATAAGGATGATTATTCAAACATGAACTGCTATTACAAGAGACAAAATGCAGTCTACAGCATCAGAATGATGTTTTTCCTATTACTTACAATAAAGTTGCACCTGAAAGTGAAGAGATCCTTATACCTGGCCTAGGTACTGCACAGGCAATAAAAATACACCATCTGTGGCAAATAACACTGAGCATAAACAAGAGATAGAAAACAAGAGGTGGATAGTGCAGAGGTAGGGGAAGCACGTGGGAAAAGGCAGAATGAGTATGATCAGGCAAATAACAGCTTCATTCCAGCTGGCCCACAGCTACTGTCAATATCCACCTGCTTAATCTTTCTTCCTAAACTGGCGGCCTTGGATCATATATGGTTCTGGTGTCTTCAGAAAAGTTTATCAAGTTTATCATTTTTGTCATGAAATGAGAAAAGAGTAATGAAATACAAATACCTGGACAATCATGATCAGTGCAGTTCCAAATGCCACCAACACAAATACTAAAAAGGAAAATCACACAACAGTAATAATGTTCAGATTTTTAGCAAAATAAGTAGTTTTGAGTTAATTAATATGCCTTGAATTCACACAGAATAGCCTGTATATTTTAGTGACACACAGGCCTCAGACTGTAAAACATAAACAGTAACTATTGTTTAAAATTTGTGTGACTGTGTTAAACTAACTATGGACAGTAGTCCTTGGGAGATGAAACACACAGGCTTTCACATACCAGTTGCTACATTCTTGTTCAATTTTTGAGCCTACAGGGAAAGCAGTTCCATGATAAATACAAGGACAATTTGACAAAGAGATACAAGTTCCATTTTCCATAATGAGACCTGTTGGAAAAGAAGTTAATTAATGAGATATAAAAAAAATTAGCCAACCCCAGATCACTGCTCTTCCCCCATCTGACTCAAACTTTCCAATCTCCCAGGAGGTGATGTTATCAGTCTTAAACAAGGACCAGCAAAAACATCTGCCAAGTGAGTGCAGAGAGCTCAGAGCACAGCTCCCTAATAAGAAGTTGCCACTCTGTATTGTTGCTTTAGGAAAAATGTCTGCCTTAAGCATGTAAAACTGTACAGACTCAAAAATGAAAAGATTCTGAAATCTCACTATCTTTAGTCTGTCTAGAACTAGGATGGTTCATAGTCCAGTCAATAATTTTTGTCTCATAGAGGTCTCAGAAACTTTGGTTTCTTGTACAGAGCATGACACATTCTGTTTAAGGAAAATTTCTATACATTTTTGAATAATTCAAATAAAGTGGACTAAATCTGTGCAATATCCTAGTGTAGGAAGCACTAGTAACATCTCCAGATTTTAACTGATATTGCATGCTGAGACACCTTTGTAATCTAAATAAATGTTTATCACACAACAAAGGGAAGAATCAGAGTGACAGTAACAACATCTAGGGCAGAATTTACAATATTCATAATTTCCAGGCATTAACTTTAACCACATGTGTAAAGCTACTATACAACACCATAATGATGTCTATTTAGACATCATTATGGTGTTGTATAGTAGCTTTACACATATTTTTTGAAATAGCATTGACAATATTTACCATCTGGACAGTAACAGCCATCTAAACAGTGCAGATTGCTGCCAAGACAATCCTTTTCAAAGGTGCAAGTTGGTGGACAACAACTGATACAGTCACGGTGAACAAAGGTGTCTTCACACTTCTCAGCTACAAAAAAAACCCATGGTATACTGAACATTAGTGCAATTTCTCTTTCCATGCTAGAAACTCCATTTCTGTCAAATAAACATTGTGCAGCTCTTCTGGTATAGATAGGTAATCAGATCAAGTAAAATGGGTGTTTTGGAGGAGTTTTAACTGATGAACTATGGGGAAGTTCTTGTCAATATTTAAGTCTCTCTTTAGCAAATCCTTATATCATCTCTCTAAAATAAGTTATAGCTTCTGTGACATTCTGTGAATATTTTCATATCTCAGCTAGTTCTAAGCCTTGTGCATGAGGATGAGCTGCAATTGATGGTTGGTAGTGATAACAAGAAGGAGCTGGATTAACTATGTTAATTCTGTTATAGGGCCAAGAGAGGCTGAGAGGTCTTCTGGGACAAAGAGCAACAGCAAATCTCCACAGATGTTTGCTCTTTGTCCTAGAATATGATCAGCACACATGATTTTTCAAGAAATCCACAGAAACATGAATTTTGTATGGATCTAAATCATAGCACAATGGAATTAAAATATCCCTCGAGCAAGTCATTGACTTCATTGTTTGCCAGCAAGAGCAAAACTGGCTGATCAGCTTGAGTATCAGGTTTGAGTTCTACAAGGAAAAATGTTGTCAAGACGGAATATTTGAACTGAATACATGGGATATCTCAAAGGTTCATGCTTTTTTGAAGAGTCTTACTACAGGCAGGAAAGTCATCCCTCCAGTCCCGCACCGGGGACCCAGCGTGAGAACATGCTCTAGCGTACTCTGTCACTGCCCTGCAGTATGTTTCATCATCATCCACTCTGAAATGATAAAATAAGAGAATAATCAAGGAAAACAAATCCCATCTAAAAATTTCTGCCATGTGACATGGTACAGGATATTTCATGCATAGCTGACACCACTCAGTCATAAAGGCACACAGGGAAAACATGAAAAAGGAATGAACTAACATTGTGGTTTTATCATTTGATCTTAATAAATGTTATTTCATTTTAATATCACCACAATGAATGAAACCACTAATCTATTATTTTTAAAAAGAGCTACTTGAAGTGAAAGAGAAGCAGGACCTTTGAAGACAATGGACAACTCAACAGTCTCAAGATCCCCATCTCAGGCTTCTCCATCCTGCATGGCATAGAAACTCTGACTTACACTTAAAAAGGGCATTCTGGTTCAAGTGAGAACTTCAAGTCTCCAATTGCCTTGAACTTAGATGAGAAGAACCTATTATGGACTCCTGACCTTGTGCTGAAGTTCTCAGAGGCAGAATTACTATCCGCTAAATACTGTGGACAGGCTCAGGGCAGCACAGCCTTGGGCAAAGACAAGATTTCTGCCTTAGTCTATACAGAAGAAGCTGTACAGTGCATTTTTACCAGAATCAAATAAAAGGACATTCATTAATATGTAGGCAAGTTCAAATTTTATTCAGATGTAAGTCACATACGGTGAAATACCACCAAACTTTTGTTACTGTGAAAGTCAAACAACTCACAACATTCGCTGTGGAAGATCTGGTGCCAAAATCAACTAGTCATAGCATGACATTTCTATTATAAGCATGTTTATGACAGATCAGCTGAGTTTGTCCCTTAGCACACCAGATCATGCTTCCAAAATTAATCGTCTTAAGAATATGTTGTATTGTGTTTGTATTCTGCTTTCAACACATCTATTATCAAATCAAACACCACTACACTCTTTGTTGCAGTGATCAGAGTCTCTCCAACTCTCCTCGTCTAATCCAATTAAATGGGTCTTAATAGAAAGAATACTTGGACTATACTATGGCCAAACAAAAAACCTTCATAAACTGACACTAAGCCACAAGAAGAGAGGTTTCTTTATAAACAAAATAAGCCTAAATTAATGAATTTCTGAGACATAGAAACTTCAAGGTTTTTAACATTCACAAAATTCACAGCAACATGCATCAGATTGTTCACAAAAAATCCAACCCTTCTTAACACCACAGCAGTGATTCAATATCCTACTTGAAAAAAAATGGCTTTCATTATTCTTCAAAAGTCACAGTAAATTCCTGAGTTAGACAGAGACCATACAGAGGCAACTCATCTCTTTTCTGAGCAACACCAGTGTTTTCCTACAAACACAAATTCTTCTATCTTGACTCTATGGTAAATCAGAAAACCAAACATTCATCAAAAATTGAACTAATAAGTTGTAATGGATTATACTGGGGATCCTTATGTTTAGTCTTGTGATCCTTTCTGTGTGCTTTTGATTAAACTGGTGAAGCTCTGAGAATTAAATACACTGAAAAAAATCCTCCTATTTCTGACAGTTACTTCTTCATTTGAAAACCTTACCAAAAAGAAAGTGGTACATTGCCCAATTATCCCTTCAATTACCAGAGTACAATTTTAACTTGAATGACTAGAATTAATTAGGATACCAAGTTGCCTACCATGCCAGCAGCTGAGGGGGTGTGACTCCCATCAAAGCAACCGAGTTCAATTTCTTTTGGCAGCTCTGAATTTAAGTAAATGGCACCATTTTGTAAAAATTCTACTGATTTGAATGATAGTGGTTAGTCATAAAAACCAGTCCAGCTCTGTCTGACAAATGGCCCAACTCCTCCAGTATTGTTGATATTTCTTCCTAGCATCATCTCCACATAGTTCTGTTTCTGGGCCTCCAGATAAAAGTTTCTTGGGTTTTTTGTGATTAGCAACTCATTTTTGTCATGAGTGATTCTCCATGAATTTACCTTGCACTTACTTGTCTAGTGTTTCCTTGAATCTATGTAAGCCCTTAACAATCAAAATATCCCTTGTCAGGCTGGTTTTGTGCCCTTTGTCCCCACACAAATCACCCCCTGAGAAACCCTGTCTCTCATTTTGAACTTGGTTCTTCTCAACTTCCCACAATGTTCTTTCATTCTGGTCCCACACAAAAGACTGAGCATTCATTTCATGTGTCAAGATTAAATACACAAGAATTCAAGTACTTACCTGCAAAGATCATTCATGCAACTTGAAATGTAAGAATACGGATCTATACTTTCATGACAGCTGAGAAAAGGAAACTGTAGGAATATTTGGCACTTGAAGAATATGTCCTGTGCATTAAGGAGAATCAGTAAATGGAAGTTAGCCAATACTTTCTGAACAAGCATCATTCTCTTTAGCTTTGTTTCCCTAGTCTAAGGTCCTTTATGTCCCCGTTAAAATTTGAGCATGGTACTGTCTCAATTTACTATTATATCTCTTTCATTATTCTTCCTAAAATTTTTCCTCTGTGCCTAAGCCTTCTTGAGTGCATGCTGGTACTAAACCACCTGGGATGAAAAAGTGTGAAATGACAAAGAAAAATATTTTGTGTCAATGCAGTAGCTGACCTGCAACTATTTCTGCAGTATTTCACAATCTCTAAAATAATGAGTTGCAAGATGCCAGAAACTGAACCCAAGTTTGATGCAGTAATGAAGAGCTCTGCCAGCAGACTGGTGCCACTTGGCACATCCAATCTGAGCCTTTGTACTTTTAAGCTAAACGCATGAAGAATTTCAGGCACTCCCTAGCAACAGCCCTGATCTGAATCTTTCCCAAAGCCTCAATGCATTTAAGGCCTTTTCAACATTGTGTATATTGTTAGATTCTTGTACCATCAGTAGGCAGTGAAGATTAAGAAAATACATGTATACATATGCATGTATCGATGTATATACATAAAATATAATTCCTTTACCTCAGTGGATTCTGCATTGGCTGAGCAAGGACTGGAAAAATCTGAGGCAGTAGGGACACAAGCTATATCGTCTGAGGCTTGCACAGCCCAGCTATTTGCAAATTCAGCAATGTCTTCTGTATATTCACCTACTGCATAAAAACATTGGGAGAACAACAATAAAAAATTGTCAACACAAACACATAGGACAGCTTTGAAAATTTTAGTAATATTTCAATGTGTTCATTATCTCAATTACAGATGATTTCTGAGTACAAGTCATAAAGAAAAGTAGTATCTTTTTTATTTCAGGTTGCATTTTATACTACATTTAAATAAAAATACTGAAAAAATACATGACAAGGTGTTGGCTTGGGTTATTTTAAGCATAATCACTGATAATTTCATAGCAAATATACAAATAATGACAAGTGGAAGGCATTGAATACTTAAGAAAAATACATTTCTTTGAAGCAATTTAAGACTTTCATCATGTTTCACAAAGGTCAGTTAGCGCTATTATGTCCCTCCTTTTCCCTTATTGCAGAAAAGCACTACAACACACAGGCACAAGATGCCCAGCTCTCCTCACAGCACGAGTACAGGAGAATTAATGAACAAGATGCATGACTGGAAGTCATGGCAACAGGCTTAAATACAGGAACATACTAGAAGGTTGGCAGTAAAAAAACAGACACAAAATTCCCATATACTTGCAGCAAGAACTAAATATTGTATTTTCTCTACATTCTTTATTAGGTTAAAAACAGTATATTGCCTCCACTATGAAGAACCTGACAGTAATTGTCTATGCTATGGTTATCTATATCCGTGCATGGCTAGGAGACAAGATATTGAAATGAAATCAGATAGAGGGTTTTTTTCCACAGAGCTGTACTATAGAAAACTGAATCTAACTTCTAGCACAAGAAGTACAAAGTTGGATACTGAAATGTGGAAAGCCATAAAGCACACTAATGAGATACATATACTTGGATCTCCACAAATAAATGATTATAATATCCTAACCATCAGTCTGTTTTGCTTATGAGTGAGAGAGAGACTTAAAATATTTCTTCCTCTCTGACAGAGTAGTTCTTTATGCAGAAAACCTTTCCCAAACACAAAAGGCTGGGGTTTAATCTAGAGATGAACCTGTTGTTATAACTCTGATTCTACAAGAACATTAAAAATACTTTATGTACATTTTGACACGGCTTGAAAAAAACTTTTAAGTCTTAAAAAATACCACATAATAAAATCAGTGTCCTTGAAACAGTTCTATACACAGAGACAGTCCTTCATATTAAAGCAACACAAAGATGCTATTAAAGGTGAAGATAAGGAAACAAAAAATGAGTTTGTTTTTAAACTGTATTTAGAAATGGAGTATTAAATGCCTCTCAGCAGTTTATTTATTTAAGCATAACAAATAATGAGCATTTGGACTCTGGAAGATTCAGGATAGATGTAAGAGTTACCTTTACACTACCCAGGGAAGTAGTTTAGCTGGGAGAGAGAAATCGTTATATCAAATGATTGATAAGATTTAGAAATTCTTAGAAAAATGTTGCAGCTTGGAAGGGATCTGAATTAGCAGTCTATTCTTTTGAAGATCTCAGAATTCCATGCTTTGTATTTGCAGAGTCAAGGCACCATGTTATACAACTCATTCAAGATTAAATTCATTTGGTTCTCAGTTGTTCACTGCAATAATGCTACCATGTGTGATAAAGAAAAATGCTAGATGAAATGATCATGGTGAAAAAATTCAGTTCCAAAAATGAAGACAAGTATGAGCTGGAAATCTTTTATAACAGATAATACATCTAAAGATACTGAAATTATGGAATTTTAGAGATCACATGAATTCATTATTTCCTCCAAATATTATTTTTCTCTATTATTACACATCAGTAGACTAAATTGGTTATTAAACATACTGTACTCTGGTGAACAGAAGTTACTGCACAAAACTTACTGCTCCCATGGCGGAAAAGCTATGAAAAATCTATACTCGGGTAGATTTTTAAAGAATCTGCAAAGATACGTAGAGTGAGCATTCCTTCCTTAAGGAAGTTTTAAAGCACCACCATCAACCATTTAAAAAAGGGAAAAAAGTTACTGTGGGATACCTTTTGTGACTTAAACACACGCAGAGTCATGGGGCTAGATTCTCTCAGCAGTTAATGATAACAAGTAAGACAATCTTATTTTGTTTGTATAAGAGAGTGAGAAAAATCCTCATATTTTCAAGCCTGTTCTGTTAGGTTTTTTTTTCCACATTAGTTGCAAGTAAGACAAAAGTCCCTGTGGAGTATTCCCTATCTAGGCTACAGAATACAAGTTTAAAAAGTCATCTCTGCCTCAGACACAGCACAAAGCAGCTCCTCATTCTAGAGTGTAGTCCAAGGCCCTTAGTCCACCATACCAAGAAGGGGATACAAGAACTCCCAGGAAACACCCTAGAAATTTACTTATTTCAACTAGGATTTTTAAGATGTTGCTTTAAGAGAATGACTCAAGATGGTGCTCTTCCTCTCCATCTTTAAACACAGAGAAAACCATAAATATTTGTTTATGTATTTATTGTTTAAAGGCAATAGGATAAAGATACCCAAAGTGCTTAGCTGAGCAAGAGGTTTAAATGCACATACAAGTACTTTCCTGAACTAGGACCTTTTCCCTTTGCATCTTTAATGATGAGGAGAAGTAAAAGTAGAGTGGCTATACTATTTTACTGAAATAACTGAAACAGGACTGACTTTTTATTTAAACATTCTATTTATACAGCATTGTATTTAAAGTGAACATGGAAACTGTTCACACAAAGTAAGGGTAAGCTATTTACTTACTGTTTTGAAGTATCAGGTCGTCATATTTATTGCCGTTAAAATTTCCACAAAGGCCACAAGGTTTTCCCTTATGATCTTCTGTCAGCTTAATATAAATACCAGAGTTGCCATCCCAAGCAAGAGAAAAACCAAAGGTAGTCTTCACAAGAATATAGTCAGCCAGTCTCTCAATGAAAGCATTTCCAACTGTCTGAGGCAATATTAATCTGGAAAAATATAGTGTACATCAAAGGTCTCAGATGAAATGAGGTTCATGCTAGAAAAATACCACATAAAACATCACCTCTAACTCAACAAGCACTTCTTCCTGGGTGTGCACAGTCACTCCATTCAATCCTTCATCATGTTTTTACTATCTTATATTTACTTCTCTATGTCAAACATCAAGAATGAGTGCTTTCTGCTGTATGCACCTATCAGTTGTACCAATTATAGGCTTAAAAGAATAATGCATCTTTGCTTTCAAAGCCTGGCACATCGCATTGAGGAATACTTGAGTTCATGAGCATGCTGCATTGGGCAAGAAACCACCACCAGCCCTTCTGGGCGCTGGGTCATCACTGGGTTAGACATCTGCAAAAGGAGGAGCTTGCAGTACAGAAAACACCACTGACAAAAAAGTTGCACCTCTTCCTCCTTTGGGGAAAGACCACTGGACAATAATAAGCACAGATCTAATCCCAGTCTTCCAAAGTTGCTTCTGTTGGGTCGAACGTATCACCAGAGGTACCATTCTCAGATACTAAAGGCATTACAAAGGGGATGGCAAAAGCACCTCAACAACTTTCTTGAAATTTCTGTACTTTATCAATCAGTAAAATATACTTATTTTGCATAAAGGATGCCTTAGACACATCTTTCTCTTACAAAAACAAAGGTAAATTTGGAGGTTTGATGTACCTCAGAGATATTTTGTGGAGTTTTTTTCCCCAAAGGGGCTTAAGATCTTTTTTTTAACCAATTCAGACTCATCTAGAAGACGATCATGTCTTATATTAGCCATGGCTACCAAGAATAAATAATGATTGACTTGTTCAAAATGCTATCTGGATGCACCAGGGATTAGCTGGGACTGCCTGACACAGACTTTGTCTGTAAAAAGAAGGAATAAATAATTGTTAGGTTACAGCTGAGAAGCTGAACACAGTCAATACAGTGTATTCTATCCTCACTCGTGTATGACATCAGTACTGTCACAGCTGCTCACACTCGAGCACTATCAGCCCCAATACAGAACAGCAAGGGATCAGTAGAGGTACAGATCAAATTATTTTATCTGGATTGTGTAAGAATCCTCAGTTTCCCAAACTCCACTTTATCTTTTTCCCAATAAAATATTAAAACTCACCATTAGAACACTTACCTGATTCCATTTTTTCTTACTTCATGTCCTGAAATCATTATTTCTTCTTGGTTTGAAAAAAATAAGCTGATAGACCTATGACAAGTATATACTGAACCATAACAGTGAGGACTGTTATGAACCTTTGAGGGAAAAAACAGACACACAATAAGAGTAAATGCTTGTCTTCAATAATTTTGCACCATTTTTATTAAATTCATATATGATATTTCACATTTTTATGCTCCAAGTAATGAAAGAGCTTTAAAAATAAATACCTAGAATATTGCAAAGTCACAATTACAAAGGTATGCAAAACTCAAAGTTCACACTACAGAGTACTACTGAGAAATACAACAACTGTTTAATAGTGCATATCATCACAGGCCAGTGGTCTGAAAACTGGATAAAGGAGTCAGGCATTTTACACTGACAAACTTCAGAGACACTGTAGTGAACTAGCTTATAGAGGCCAAAGGTGGAGCTCGCTACTTGCACTGAAGAAACACCCCTACTTCTCTGTGTCTAGAGATCTGATCTATAAAACAGGATTACAAACCATACAGAACCTCAGTGTAATAGCAGCACTCTCCCTGCCAGCTGAGACTGGTACAAGCTGAACTACAGCATGCCCTCCTAAACCACTCAGGATTTCTTGAGATTTTGAAGTGCTCCCACAGATTACAGCAGCCATCTAAGTTACATGGACCTGTTAAAATCCATTTTGCATTGGTTTTCCAGCCCTGCTAATGAAGAAAGGTAGACTTTTCTGAAGTGTGCTTTTCTCCATTATACATATGAGCCAGGGGATTGGCTTAGTCATATACCAATTTATCTTGCTCAAATACAGTACTCTCAGGACTTGAAAACTGTGGGTTTGTGCTTGAGCAAAGCTTACACAGTTTTCATTAATCTCAGCGGGAATGAGCCACCCAAACCTGTAGGATGTCCTGGTGTGCTTCAAAAGCCCATGAGCTTATTTTAGACACCACTGAAGGGAGAGAGAAATGTGTTTTACATCTTAGATGCCTATCATTTCCCAGATTAAAATATAGACAGAGATTAAATCGCTCAAATATGACTTATGTTACTTTGTGTGTCATCATTCTCTGAGAAGAATGGGAATTTCATTACCTATTTACTTGACAGTGCTGTTAAGCTAAATAAATTTGTCATTGGGAACATTTTACCAACATAGTGATGGAGGCTGTAAATGTAACTGTTTTGAAGAAAACATCTGTGAGTAAACACATACAGTGCTCATGAATACTTGAATAAATCTTCCTTGACTGACACTAAATCTGGAAGTAAAAATCAGTTACTGTTTCTCTGGCTGAAATAAGCTAGATCAGGAAAAGCATTCAGAGCTTTTACATGTATAAAGATAATCATAATTAAAGACAACATAAAAGTTATTAGACCTGGCAAATGGCTTCTATGTAAACCCATCCCAAGACAGAAACACAATAAAGGAAAATCAAAATAATCCTTATGTTTTCTTCTCCTCTTGTGGGGTTGATTATTAAAGCCAGAAGGACCATGATGTTAGGATTTGGCAAGGTTTTTGTCTCTCCACTGCCCAGTCTGTCTACAGTCTCACATTACTTATGACTTTGCTGAGTAAATATTTTCAGTTTTTAGTAAAACATGACATTTTTTCCAGCAATCAAATAGAACCTTCTCTCTTTCCAGAGCCACTGGAATCCACTGACATATTGATTCCAGATTTTAATATAGTCTTGGACTTTGCTACAGCACTTTCTGAAAACCTTTAAGAGGTCACAGCTGCATATAGAATCCAAATAATTAAAATGAAATTGTGAAAGGCAGGCGTAACAGTGTCTCTCCTAACTTGAGTAGGTAGAAATGGCAGTTTTAATGGTAGATTTATCTTCACTAAGTGCTGTTATCTGAGGGAAGAAGAGGTCATCTGTTTCTAAATGAAAAACAGAGCAGAAATCAGCATCTAGATCTGCCCTCATGCCTAAGACCACTGTACACACATGGGCTCAAAAGAGGACCCCTCTTGTCGTCTCTTCCCTGCCCCATCAGCACCAAATCCCAGCCATTGTGAATAAGGTAACAGAATGATCTTGTATCCCCTCCCCACAGTAACCACCAGCCTGACAAATAGGGCATCTCTCTTCAAAGAGGGTATAGGTTTGAACTCTCCCTGGCCCACAGTCATTAACCATGGATACTCAGCAATTTGAATAAATGACTAAAAAGAGTGCTTTCCATACATAGGTCAAGTTGAAAGCTTTTGAGTAGTTAATCTTCTCTGCATGACGTAGAGGTAATCCAAAATTAGAATGCAAATCCCTCGAGGGGACAAGATGGGGAGCAAATCCCATAGGCCAGGGAAACAGATTCTCATGGCATGCCAATAGCTGTGAATTAGGGCCTAGCACGTTCATGTTCCCTGCTACTAGGCAAGTGATAGCTGTTTGCACTTAGCAACTCAGAAACTCAGCAACTCAATATTTTTTTACAGCCTGGTAGCTGAAGTTTATTAAAGTTTCTGGGGTCTTGTTTAAGACCCACTTTAGCTCCCAGAAGGGAGAGAGCCGATATCCCATTAAGGATCGAAGGAGAAAGAAATACTGTTTTTAATATACTGACTCTTTTGATTATAATTACATTAGTAGTTTGAGTTACTGCATGTAAGTTTAGGCTTTTCCAGAAGTTTCCCACATTTCCACAGTTTTATATTTAAGCAATTAATGCTCAGTTTGGTACATTTACTGTCTACTTATTTTACTTATTTATTTTTATGTTTACTTACATACTTACTTCTAATGTATGTTTACATACTTACCCAAACAGTGTATTGGGGCTCCAGAGTACTGCAGTCTTTTGCAAATATATAGGAGCAATTCCCTGGGAAGTAGTAGTAGATGCCATCAAATGTTTCAAAATGATACTGTCCCCATGATTTGCAAATCCCATCTCGGTCCTTGCCAGTGTTAGGTACTGGAGAGAACACACAGAGTTTACAAGAAGCGTGGTCATCAAAAACTAGCTAGTGCAAAAGATCGACTTACTCCTTCAACTTTATAGACAGTACTCTTTTTTAGTCCTAAGTCTGCAGTTTTAGCCATGTGCAATCATAATTAAATCTTTATTTGCTTCAGTGGAGACATTTTAATTACAAGTAGAAGCAAGGGAGTTAGATATTCTGCACATCCTGGAAGACAATTCTTGTTGATCCCTACACACAGCAGATTCCAGAAACTAGTTAAATTTAAATAGTAGGCGATTTAATTGGCAATAAACCACTGCTTATTAAAAGAAATGCAGTGGTTTTTGGTTATTCATCTAACTTAAAAAAAAAAAAAGCTGTCCACTGCTTATTAAAAGAAATGCAGTGGTTTTTGGTTATTCATCTAATTTAAAAAAAAAAAAAAAAAGCTGTCTGGCTACTAGACAATACTAGACAATGGTCTATCTGTTATGGTATCTATATATCATTACAGCCCAAGTGCAAAATGCAGACATTTCTGATGTTGTTTTCTATATGTCCCTAATAATGCATATAATTTTAATCCTCCTAGCTACAGGCCAAATTAGAGTCCTGCTACAGAATAATCACAAATATGCTGGTAACAGTAGTTTTTCAAAATCTGCATCCTAAATCTTCCTGAAAGCTGATACTAAACTATTTTGGCCCAAAAACTTACCAATTTGGCACCTGCTTCCTTGAGCCTGGAATAACTGACAGTCACAGTCACCTCCCTCTGTGCAGGCTGCTCCATTAAGGCACTCCTGAGGACATGAACCTGCAAGGAAGCGTTCCAGCCTTTTAGTAGATACAGTATTTTTCAAAGAGGTTGAGAGATCCTAGCCAAATTTTTTTATTGTTAAATCATGAGCCGCCATATTAGCTGAAAAAATTAACCAACCACTATCTCAATTTTTTAACATATGCTTAATTTAATCCTTCTTGTTCCTTAGTTAAAAGAGAAGTAAGGTTCTCATTTGGTTTGAGACTTATAAACTAACAAAGGAGCAAAAGGTCAACCTCCTCCAAGCAAACAAAAGGTCAAGTTCCCATGTAAAGAAATCAAATCCCAGTCCTGCTGATCTCAAAATATACAGGACACAGATCATTCTAATTCCCTAAATTCAGCATCATTTATACATATATCCAGCTTCTCCCTCCTAAACCTTACTGCAAAGGGTACATTCAGTTTATGAACAGGCCAGAATATATATTTTAGAGTCAAAATCAGTCCTAAACAACCTTCCCCACATTCTAAAAAAAATAGTCAGCTAAAAGGTTATTTCTGCTTCAGAGGTGACTGGAGTCAGAGACTTTAGATTCCATGGGAATGGCTTATTTTATGTTATAATTAGTAATTTTTTCCAAAAGCATTAAATGGTTTTATAGTCTTTTTGAAAGCTATGAACTCCTTGTCATTTACTAATCATTCATTGAGTTGGGTTTAAATCATCATTCCCCAAAACTAGAGAAGAAAGCTAGTCCCAAAGCAAAACTTCACCAGTTTTTTGCAGAGAGTTGCTTGCCTTCTTGGAGTAGGATTAAAACTCTACATACATATAAAATTTCCAATGTTGCTGATGGGGATTAAAAAAGTGTTGCACAATGCAGGAAGTAAATGAAATAAACAGGCCCTTCCACTTCCAGTGAGGCACAGCAAAGCTGCTAGTGACATTAAATGGGAAAAAAAAATGGGACCTTTACAGTAAAGGGACAAAGAAGCTACCAGTGGTTAGGAATATCATCTGTCATTGTGAAAATGCCTTTCCATGCTTAGCTTTGAATTTTTTCCATTTAAGAACTGCTTTCCAAATATACATAAATACTCTGAAAATACCAACAAAGCAAAAACCATTGTTTCTATAACAGCCCTAATGGGGAAATCTTTTGCTGCTTTTAGAATTTTTAGTTGTAAAATTGCATATATTCATTTACATAGAAAAATGCAAAAGAAGGCACCTGCCTGGGCATTTTCTAAGAAGGATACCAAAATTCCAATTGAAGTTGCCTACAGTGAACTCTTCTGCAAAAATTTCTGTAACTTAAACCTGCTTTACATATTTGTCCAATGCTTCAATCCGTACAGGAGCAGCTTCATGCTCATTTCCTGAGTATTCATTTCCCTTTGCACAACCAGTTATAAGACTCTCTGATACACCTACATCCTCTGACAAGGCCAGAAAAAAAGTGGCAGAAATTAAAAATTGTTATAAAATTAAACTTTAAAAAACCCCCACAAAATCTCAAAAGATTGGCTTTCTTAGTTGTCCAGATTTGGTTTTTAAGGCCCTATTTGGAAAGTACCATTTTAACAGATTTTTTTATATATATATTTAACATGAATAAAATGAGAAAATGAGACAGGAGAGAATTTTGTAGTGGCATGAAGAAGAGGGCTTCCACAGCCCATGGTAACACAGAGGAGGGAGGCAGCATTTTCAGGGTTCTCTCCTCCTGCAGATGAGGGTGACAGCACTGACCTCCTGGTGGACTCCGCATCAGGGTCCCATGATGGTGCAACCGAGAGGCAGATTGAACCTGTCAGAGAAACATAAAAGCCAAATCAGGGTGTTTGTGGTTTAAAAATTAATTGACAAAACCTGAGGCCTTGCACTCAAACACTGGGTTGGAACTTTAAATACAGAAGAGTAATTTACATCTCAGCCAGTGCATGGCACAGTTATGGTTGCTACTGGAGGGATTAGCAGCCTGGGAAGAAGAAGCACACTGTCTTTTGAGAAGATTGGAGAAAGATACAGCTGCTATGTGAGATCACTACTGGCTTCTCATCCATGGCGTCCAGTTCCAGTGAATCACCAAGGTTCCACATGGGAAGTTTTGCATTTACGTTTGGAAGGAAAAGAAGGGGAGAGAGTGCAACCTCCCATTTTCATTTCACTCAAATACCCATTGTTGAAGGGCTCCCTCTATTGCTTCCACTCCCCTGACTCATACTCCATGCTACACCCAGATCATCCCATTATGGCCAGTCTAGCTGCAATGGATTTTGTGTTCTCCTTGACATCCTTCGGAATTGCATTTTGGTTCATCCCAAACAAAACAGAAAGCAGATCTGCCTGATCTGCCTCCTGTTCAGAAGCAGGGAGCCTCACACTCTGAGGAAGCCTTGCATCTGGCCCAGCACTCTGATATTGCAGCTTGTCACATTGCATTTCCCTTCCAATGATCCCATTCCAGACTGCAAGTACTCTGGGGCTTCTGCCCACACTAGACTGACTGGAAAGTTTACCAGGATTGAAGTGCTGAGCACTTTAATGTTTCCCACTTACGTTTATCCATGGCCAGTTTAAGTATCTTTCTTTATAAATCTGGTCCTTTTTGCTTAAATAGCTCTTCTTTCCTCTGTTTGTTATTTATTTCTTATCTGATGTTCTATGAAAAAACAGTTACCTTTCTGCAGTTCCCACAGACTTAAGTGCCAGCCTTCAGCTGTACAACTAAGAAATTTTTTTAGTCTTTGCTTGTAAACTAATTTCTTTCTTCCCTCCTGACTCCACTCATTCTTCACATCTCAAGTTTGAACTGATGGATCTCAAGTTAACAACAATGTGCAAGGAACATTTTAGGTCTTGCCAAGGTCTCTTACACCTCGCTTTTTCAAATGGAAATATGTTGTGGGATGCTTCCAAGTAGTACAATCTGTTTAAAATCAAACTGAAACAGATTTCATTGAATCACCACCTGGAAGGCCCCCTGCACCAAAATCCCTGGTGCCCATGCTCCAGTGCTAGGTGCAGTGTCCCTTCCCTCCCTGCACAACAAGGCCCATTCCCATTTTTTCTGATAGCCACTCCAAGCCGCCCGCCTCACAAAAGCTGCTTTAGGCCTTTGCGCCGTTTTGCAGAGCGTCCTTGGTGCGATAGCTCTTCCCTGCTGAGGGCCCTCCAAGGACACCTCCAGCCCTGCTTCTCCCGGGGGCTCGGTTACCTCAGGGCAGTGTTTCACAGCTGCCTTTGACTCCCTAGCAGCACACACATCTCAAAGGGCCTTGGAGAAAATCACCCTGGTTTAGCCTGCAGGCTCCCCGGGACACCCTGAGGCGGGACCACCTCTGGCTTCCTGCCTACCCCCTTCAAAGGGCTTATAACCCCTGGCTGGGCTCCATAGCTCAAGTGTGTACAAGTAGGGGAACAAGATTCCTCCATTTAGGATTGAATTTCAGCTCAACATTGCTGGGATGCAGCACTGAGGCAGCGTGGGGCCAGGGCGATGGGAACCAGGGCTAGGCCGGAGCCGCCGAGGGCACCATGTCCAGGAGGGAGCCCTGCCAGTGGCACGGCCATTGTGCCTCTCACAAACACAAACAGCTTTCCAGGTCCTGTTCACCCCCACAAAACACAGAGAACGGCCTGGGTTTATTTCCCATGCTGTGTGTCAGTCGGCTTGGCAGGGTAGGTCCCTGCTGAGTGCTTTGCTGAGGGAGAATGAAGGCATTAGGTCACGGCTCAGGTGGGGTGAGCAGGTGGGGAGTAGCTGCTCCTCCTCACTGTCCTCCTGTTACCGCAGCCCATCTCCCCACAAAGGGTCATTTGTAAGGATGGCAAAAGCCCAGGGCAGAAAAGGGAGGAGGGTTTCCCCACCCTCCTTCTTTTGGAGGTATAACCTACCTCGGCTGTTACAAGATCTCTTTTCTGTCGAGTTGCATTAGACTCAGTTCTGGAAGAAAACAAAAAGGATCTTGTATTATCAAAGGTCCCTGGAGCAACCTGAATAAGCAAGTCCCCAGAGAGAAGTGTTTCTCTCTGATTACCATCACTTTATCAAAGAGGTCTTTCTTGGGTTAACATTTAAAAAGGTGATTCTTTTTTTTTTTTGTTTTGACAGTATCTCATTTTACAGAATTGGGCGGCACTCCAATCTCTGCTTGGACAGGGAGATACCTGGAGCTTTGGGGAGACATAAATAGGCAAAACAGACTTACACAACAGGATACAAAATTGTAAACCAGCTTCATATTTACTTCATGCTGCATGTCAGTGGCTACAAGTTCCCCGGAGTGTTGCTTGAATATACTCTGATGGTGCTTTTGATAGCAAGAGTTGACTCTCCAGCTGGAGCCGACTTTAATTTGTGATTAAGTTTAGAAACAAGAGCATCAAACTATAAAACACACTTAGTTCTATCAACACTTCATGATGGCATATCATTTGACATGCCTGTGTGTCCACTAGATGTATTAGAAAGTCATAAGATACACAAAGCTACGTCCAACTTGATGCCTCCATTGAAAATGATGGCATAGATCCCATTTAATTCAATGGGATCAGGAACATTGCCTAGTTTGGGTTTTGTTTGGATTTCAGCTTCTATGTGAAAATTAGTATTGAAAATGTTTATTTTAAGGCTGTATAGCACTTACTTTTCTGTGCTTCAAATAGCAGCTAGGATTTTATCATGCAGTTAAAACTGTAGATGGATACTCATTTAATGTATTTTTCCAGTCATGAAATCATGATCTCATGCTGTTTTCATTCCATTATTCCTCTAAGCTTTCTCGAGACCATAGAAGTATCATTTTTCATAAGGACCTCCATTTTTCAAACAGAGGACCCATGCCCATTACGTAAATACTTGGGAAAGAGTTGTAAACATTCTGAAAGTGTGTTCTACATCCAATCTACATGTAGATGACATTTTACACATTGAATTCAAGGCTATATTTTGCTTTCTAGCTTTCACTGCATTGCATTTGCTCATTCTTGTTCTGTTTGTAGGACTTGACAAATAAGGAATAAAAACTTACCTCAAAGTTCTTCTCAAAAGAGGAAGCTTGCAATAAGATCCTGTAGATTAAAAAATCACAAAGTTAAACTTTTTTTTTTTTTTTTTTTACATCATCACTCTCCCCTTGGCAAGCAATGTCAAGTTTAAAACAACATTATTGAATTTTGGGGTTTAAGAATCCTGAATTTTCCACGGCACTTTTGTAGAAACTCTGTATCCAAGGAATGTAGGACTATATTCTCTCCTTCCTAAGAATTTGATCCTCTCACACAGTCTTTACCTGCAGGTTTCATGGTTGTAGTTCCGGTACCTGCTACCATGAAGTAGTAAAAAGAGCTCATAGTTCTTTAGAGGCACAGAACAAAAAAATAGAAGAGGTAAACAGGTGAAATAGAACAGGTACACAGAGCTTTCCAGAGTCAAACCTCCAGGGTTATAATACTTTACTGACTGTTCCTTGTAAGACTGAATTGTAAATAATTTTAATGAGCCTGTGCTTAAAACAAGCCAGCAAATAAACAAAACCAAACAAAACCACAAAAAACTTTTTCATATTATATTAGAAATATTTGTAATTGTAGCAAGGAAACTATATATAAGATCCAGTTGCATTATATAGAAAGTAAGATAATTCTATAACTAGAAGAGCATTTATTTACCCTAGCAGTCTAAAAACGTTTAAACAAACTTCAGGTGCAGTCTGTTCAAATAAAATCTTACCTTATTGAAAACCATGAAATGCTACTCGTCTGACAATAACAGCAAGAAAGGCAAGAAAGTTAGACTTTGTTCATAAATAATTGTTTTCTAACAAATTCAGATGTAAAAACTGACTCTTAAAGAATTTATATTTTGGTTTCTGCACCTGTGAGAGAGAATGATGATATATACTTGTTTAAATTGCATTTACAAATTCTAGCAAGGTCAAAAAAAAGAAGATAGAAAAAATAACCAGTAATATTAAAATATTTAGAAAAATATATGTAGAAATTAGGATTACCGCAAAAGAATAGAATAAAATTCTTACCTTGCAAAGTGGACAGCAGTGAATGAAGCAAGAATATACTCCACGGTATCATTAAACTGAGCTTTCCTACAATGTTCATTTCAGTATAAGTTGGAAAAAGGGAATTTATCCAAATTAATGGCTTTGATTACAGGGCATCTTACAACTGTGTATTTCTACAGTGTGTTTAAATCCTTTAGAGGTTAGATAATTGGACTCATTACTTAAAATAATGCAATGTAAAATAGGAAAAGAGCAGGAGACATCAAGCTTGGTAGCTACATACAGCTTCATGAGCCTTGCGAGTGTTGCGTACAACTTCCTGGCTGCATGTCTCTCATTAGCAATGCATGGTAGCTCCTCAGCACAGTCTGTATTAGTTACACTTCCAGCAGACCTGCGAGTATTACTCCCCTGTTGAGTTGAATTGGCCCTTTATAACACAGCAGACAATGACAGAAATGTTGCCATGTCATGGTGGTTCGAGAGATCCTTCTGTCGTCACACACCTTTGTGCGCATTGAGGCTTGAGCTGAGGGCTATTCTCTACTCCTTAGTACAGCAACATTTTTTTGCAAGACCCTGAAATAATACCACTATATAATTATAACTACATGGTTTTACATATTAACATAGTAATGTTTTTTCTCTGTCCTGAAAGGAGAGAGATGAACTTCTATTAAATAATACATCCAGCTTTTTAAGAATATTCTGAATGCCTTTCTGGGTATAGTTTGCTTAAAGCACAAAAGAAGGCTTCTCAGAGGATAATTATATTTTGGTCTTAATAAATCATGTTATGAACACTTCACATTAGGAAAAAGGAGGAAGAAGTCAACAGGGCCAAAGGGTTTAATTTCTAATTTTCATCAAAATATAAAATCATAATTTTACCAAAATTAAAAGTTACCATGTTTTAAAATAAAAGTATCTTACCTGCTTTACCATAATGTAAACAGAATCATCAGAAAGCACAGCTTTAAAGACACTTATAATGCTATTCAAAATTGTTGCTGATACTTTTATTTTGCAAAGCCTATCTTTTGCCTACCCTCCATTTTTTTCTTAGGAGGTGCTTTGTGAGACCTCCTGAGCATGCTACAGAAGGTGTGGTTAGACCCAAAAGAATTTTAGAAGTTGATGACTTCTCTGAGTAAAAAATTCTCCCATCCTTCCTTCTAGCCCCTTTTCCTGCTCCCCAGATGGACACACAAATGAAAGCAAATGAAAACTCAGCCTCTCCAAGCATGGACAAAAACGAAACCCTGGGTCCACACAGCAGCCAACAGCACTGGTGGAGGTTTGGGATCACTGATGGCACAAGGGTACTTATTGGAAACTGATGCGCAACGCCTTGCCCTGTGTTTAAAATTTAGGAACTATTTTATTTTTAAGAACTATGTTGGATCTGAGAAGTTGACATTCCCGTAGTTGCATTTCAAGAGAGATTTTTGCTTTGTTTTTACCTCTATGGGAGTAGCTATGGTCTGTTCCTGTGGATTGGCTGTTTGTCTGCAGCTGGACTGCATCTCTCAGCTCAGTTGCACCTGCAGTATGTGATCCAAAACCACTCCACATCACCAAGAGAAGCAAAAAAAGTAAATTCCTAGGCCATATGGAAACATTGATATAGTCACTCACAGACCTTTCACTCTTATTTGAGAACTTATAGGAAATAGACTTTCAGCATCTCATAAATCTATTCTCAAGACTGCTGTCAATATGACATGAAACCAAGCATTACATCTTCCAAATTCCATTACCAGTCTCTCTTGCTGACAGTTATCTTACTGTCAAGCTAACTCTGGTTTAGAAACTCTTGGAAACTCAAGCTCCTTTGAGAAATCTCATCTGGGATTCCTCACTTTCTCAAGAGTGTATTTCTCACTATGCTTCATATGCAGTTTCACAACTAAATTATTGTAATATTAGTAGAAATTAACTCTTTTGATTTAACAGGAAAAAAAAGCTATCCAAAATAGCATTTATGTGAGTTTTGTTTGGTTTTGGGATTTCTTTAACAATTTTTCTATAGCAAAGTTGGTATATGTAGCATTTCGCAGTTGTTTAACTTTTAATATTTAAAAACAGGCCAAGCCTTATTATCTGCAAAGGAACTTTCTAAGAACTAAAGCAATAGGCTTCATAAAGTTTAGGCATCTCAGCCCAAGGCAAGGCAGGAAACAGCAAAGTCCCAAGCACATTAAGGATGTCAGCTAAGGAAAAAGAATTATTCAACCAAGTACTCCGAACTGTAACTCAGAGGACTATATTAAGAAAGAGATTAAAAAATCAAACCAAATTATATCAAGTCAACAACACTTAATATCTACACAAGTATTAGAATACTAACTGACTGGCACTTCTGAAAAACTTGAAAAAATGCACTAGAAAATAATTGCTTTTGTAAGAAAACAAGCACAATACAGAACGCACTTGTCCCACACTTTAAAAATGCCAGTGTTACATTTTTAAGTTACAGATTTTTTCTTCAAAAATAAAATTTAAGCATTTAAGGGGATATATATTTGTACATTGAAGTCAAAATAAATTTTCTCCACATCTTCCAACATAATGTTTCAGAGGGCTTAAATTTATATACAGATCACAATGTTCACCAGGATTATAAACAATGGATAAGGAAATAACTGCCTTCAGTGCCGTGGGCTGGCAAGCTAACACTGGTCGGAAAGGAAGTCCATTGGCATTGCTAACAAAACATTGTATTTGCAATGAAGAATTCAATTTTGTTGTTAATTTAATTTTGTTGTGCACAGATGATCTTCCTAAGGATCAGCATTAGTGAAACTAATGAAAAAGCCAGATGATACGAGGTGAGGGGCATTTCCTCTTTTGTGAGAACCACCTCCCCAGCTGCTCAAGAATCTTCCTAACGGTTTGAAGATCAAACTCTTACAATTTCTCCTGGGATGTGTTTCTCTGGCCAGAGTGGATGCTCAATGACAAGTGCTTGATTACCACCCTGGAAGAATCAGGACAGGAGGAAAGGAGACATTTTTACAAACACCTTCAAATTTAACAGTGGTTACAGTTTCCCAATGAAGTTAAGCCCTCTAGTGGGTGGTCAGTAAGCAACCTCTCAGAATAAAAATCTTCAGCCATCCAGGCAGACTGTCCAACTCTACAAACATTTCTCATTTAGAAAGCGTGTGGGAATGACATCACTCTGCAGGATTAATGGGGAATTTTTATAGGATCACAGTTCTGTTCAGAAAGCATTTATGTTAAGAGTCTTCTGGTTGAAGAAACAACATGCAGATATCATCTCTGAATATATTAGTAGCAATGCAAGTTTTATTTTCAGCCTTTCCACAAAAGACCAGCAAAACAATAATCCCCAATTGTTACAAGCTGTTCTGTGAGCAGAAAATGTTCATCAGGCTTCCTCGTAACTGTGAAATCCACCCCTAAGATTACTGTCATCAGGTATTCCATCTTCCCCGGTCTCATTAGGTTTCCCACCACCACAACTTCGCTTCATCTCTTTTCCCCTCCATCCCACAGATCTAACAGCCAGACAAGAATCAGTTTTGAACAAGCCACAGCATAGGGTATGTATGTGCCAACTGGGAGGCCAGGAAGCATCTCCTAAGCAATGAGCAAGCCATTGCTTTTCAGTCACACAGCCAAACAACTACAGATTTTATTTTCCCTCAGCTGAAGCTAATTAACATGAAGACACAAGTTTTCACAAAACTCATAGGAATTCAAGCGATCAAACTCAAAGTTCCCTCTGCATCGCATCTTTTCTTTGGAAAACCAAGCCAGGAGGATGAGCAGGGCAGTTTTCAGCAGCCCAAGAGCTTAGACTGCAGGAAAGGGAGCCTGGCATCTTGCCAGACAGGAGTCTGGGATGGAGTGTCCCATTTGTTTTGCGTAAAACCAAATAGTCCTGGTATGTAAATTGGTGATAGAACATACAACAGTCTCCTCTGCATCAACAGGAGCATGACAGGTTTGAATACAAGCATTGCATTTCTATTTCTATCATGGAATGCAGTTACTTTGTGGCAGAAACTGACAGCTAAAATGGGGAGATGGATGCAGAATTTCTTTTTTAGAAGGAATTTTTTTTGCTACAGATTTAACTCTTCAGTAACTGTGAGGATACCTTTAATACTCTTCTACTGAAAAAGCAGAAGCTCATGACAAATGCTTAACGTTAATAAAAAGCTGAAACCATCTGTTTATATTAGACTAGAGGAAAAGGGTGGATTTTACTATTCATTTCAATTCCCCAACACACAGGGAAGCTGGTTTATGTTGACAGAGTACACTGAAAAACATTTCCCATTAAGCAAATTAGAATCACATGCTAAGAGAAAAGCCCAACATTTAAAAATCTCAAGCCAAGGTACTCCTATGACAATTCCAGTAGTGCCACACAAGCCTACAGTATCAGACATTAAAATACCAGGCTTGGAGAGCAATACAGCAGTAGCTGGGCTCTCAAAAGTGCCTTAATCCCCAGTATTTCTTCCAGCTCCACTCCAAACTGGTTTACAAACACATGAAACAACAGCTCAGGGCTGTACTCACACTGGTTGGATCAGTTTGTACCCACAGCCTCATTCCATTACTTGCATCTCTTCCAAAGGACAGAATGAGTCTTTGTAAGACTCCTGTTGGCCCATCCCACATTTACTCAGAATTTATTTTTTGTCCTTGGATAAAAGGACAGGATCTGAAACTTCTACACTTGATATGCACATCCTGCAGCCAATTTTAAAATTACTTTCCTACTCACTTTTTTCACCCTCTCTTCCTCCAAGGCTTTCAAACTGCCTCACCTAGCTCATAATATTAGGAGCTACTCCTCTCGGCTTGTACTGTGTGAACATATGGTTGAAGGACTTATCACTCAGACCTACTCTTAAAACACCAATTCCTTGATCTATATTTACAAAACACTAAGTATTTTATGTTTCCTACATTTAGATATACTAGTCCAGAACTACTCAATCTCTGCATTATCTGGTAATGCAAGAGCTCAACACACTGCCCCTCCCCTGCCCCCATAATTATTTTGGTTTTGACAACGTTTAAACTACCAGAAGGGTAAAGACTGAAATGGTCCATAAACCACTGTGTTGTTCCATGTGCCTGCAGAATCCAGGATGTGAGCCTTCTTTATGTTTGAATAACCACACATTCCTCAACAGAAGAAAGATTTTCTTTTCTCCTAAAACCCTACCAGAATTACTATGAAAGGATAAAAAAAGAACTGCCATCGACCCTCTGATACTACTGTAACACAAATCCCTATGTGTATCAATCTTAACACACAGTGAAAAAATCTATTTACCCACCCAAGAAAAGGCAATTTAGAAACATGAAAATTATCAAATTCTTTCTGTTTATTGACTGCCATATGACTAGAGACCAATTTTAACGGTAAGACTTCTGGTAACGTGCACGAGCACCAGGTCCTCCAAATTTCTTGGATTCACAACGGCGAGGATCTGCAACAAGCAGAGTCCTATCATACTGGATTAGAATATCCTTGATCTCTTTCTTGGAAGCTTCATCAACATCTGTTCAAAAGAGAAAAAAAAAATCTTTAGTTTAAGCAGTTTCACATGGAACAAATTGTTTTTGCAATAAAACCACCAAAAGCCATACACTTCCACTTAAAGCTAATAAAACAATCAAAGTTACTTACATTTTTGATAGTAAGCCACCAAAGCTTTGGAAATAGCTTGACGGATAGCTGTTAAACAAAAATAAAAGATCAGTAACAATTGCAAATCTATTTAAAATCCAAACACCAAGTGCCAGTTATCTGAGAAATGTGCTATTTTGTTCACTGCCAAATTGTCCTTTCTCTCCTTAATATCCCGTCCCACATAGTCCACGTGACCCTTACTTTGGCAAAGCTTAAGAAATCTGTGCCAAGCCACCCACAGTTCATTTGTCGATTTGACAGCTGCCAGCTAGCCAAGATATTGCACAAGGGCTGTCACATCACCTTCTCTCCCGAGTACTAATGTAGGTTCATCTTCTATCTACAAGCAGTCAACTTTCAAAATCTTACGAATACAGTTCTCTGACATGTCTATATTTTTCAACAAAGACAAAACTGATTGTGTGTTGGATGACTAAGGATGCAAAAGGAACAAGAGGATGGTCTTGAGTGCTAGAACATGGCAACACAAACAAAGCTCAGTAACAGTAATCAGAGCTCAAACCAGGAGAATGGGAGAAACTGTCAGGATGTCATTACACTTATCTGTGAAAATATTAACACCGGGATTTTGATGAAAATATGAATGTTCTGAAAAACACATGGTATCAAGTTTAGGCCTGAAATTCGCCTGTTTTTTACGCAGCCTCAGCTCCACTTCACTAACTACATTCAAATTAAGAGCAGAACTCTTAAGAACAGCTAATGTAAATATATTCCCAGCCTTCCCTGCAAGGAGAAAACTGCCTAGCTTTGCTCATACTGGAAAGATGCTTCTGAGCAACACAGAAATATACAACTAAGAATATCATTTCTAATGCTAAACCCCTCCTAAAATCCTTGTGCTCAGCTGCCTTTAAATTAGCCTGTCACAATGTACAGGTAGCTCCCATGCATTTCATCAAAACTTCATTTTGCTTCACTCAGCTTATTCTGTTGCAGCTTTGCACATAAAAATATAAACAACTACATTTGCACAGTGGAGAAAAAACAGTTTGGCAAGTCACTGTTCCAAACTTAAGCCTCTTCTTAAATACATGGCTGGATTGGGTCTGGCTGAGATGATTTTCCTGTGACAGCTCTAATCTGGTTTGTGTTCTGGCTACAGCCAAGCAGTGCTTGCACAAGCCTACAAGATATCTCCATCACCACTGGGCTAGGAGCGGGCAAGATCTTGAGGTAACATAGCCAGGACAGCTGACACCCAAACTGACCAGAAGGGTTATTCCATACCAGAGGATCTCTGCTCAGCAGTAAAACCAAAGGAAGAGCAACTGCTACAGGTATTGAGGCCCCACTTCCCGGGAAGTGGCTGAACATTGCCTGCTGATGGAAGCCTTTAGTTTTCCCTTGCTTCAGTGCACAGCCTTTACTTTTACTTTATTAGTCTGCATTCATGTTGACCCACAAGGTTTTTCAATCTTATTTTCTCCCCCTCCTCATCAAGATAAGGAGAGGAGAGACAGAGCAGCTTGGTGGGCACCAGGCATCCAGCCAGTGTCAACTCACCACAGTGGCTTTACCCACTCCAGCCCATCCCAGCAATCCCACCCAAAACCTTACCGTAGATCTGAGCTACGTGGCCACCACCCTTCACACGGACTCTGATGTCAACACCAGCAAACCGTTCCTTCCCCAGGAGGAGGACAGGTTCCAGCAGCTGGGAAACAAGGCACAAAGAAAATTCACTTGTAACGAGGATCAGAGCTTGTAGTAGCTTTACAAAATGTGATATCATTGAATCTTCTGAAAAATGGAGCCTTGATTTTAAAAGCACACACCCAGGTCAAGTACACCTCCTACACAGTTCTCTGACATCTACTAGTGCTGTCATAAGGCATTTTTACTGAAGTCTTTGGTTTATTTAAGTTTCAAATATCTTAGTAGCAAAGCACATGTACACGAGAATTAAGAACAAGAGAATAGTCTAGCTAAAATGCCATAACTACATACAAAAAGTAAGTCAAGTTCATTAAAACTGAAGACCTGAAGTAGTCTGCGGGTAGTTTTCTTCACAATTTATTATACTTTATTGTTATCTAGATAGTTTCAGATTCTGTTAGCATTGTTCAGCAGCTATGGTATGAAGTTCTAAATAACCTTTTTTTAAATGAGAGCTTTTAAGTCACCCATTTTAGTTCAGAAAGTAGATAGGAAGTGCAAAAAATACTTCATTTAAGTGAAACCTTTTAAGCAAAACCTCCCCCATCACAGAAGTGCAGTTTACTGAATTTTCCTAACAGCATTTGTATTTTAGGTAAGCAACCAAAAATTTTGGTACTTTCAGTAGGACAAGGCACTTGTCTCCATTGTGAAGCAACTACATGTATAAAAAGGGATGCAGAGCAGAGGCTGGGTGGATGCTTACTTTATACTGCAGAGTTCTGGGCTCGATCATTTCCAGAGGTCTTCCATTAACTTTAATGAGGCCATTCCCTCTCTTGCAGTGGGCAACAGCCGTTGCAGTTTTCTAAAAAATCCAAAGGTGTATTAGCACAGCGTTTCATTTTTGCACAAGCAGCAGGAATTTTAATTTCATTTTAACAAGTCCTAGTCTTACGCCCCAGACTAACATTATGCACTAAACAGTATCTCTCCCTACACCTCCAAGTATTGTCACAGTGTTAAAACATTATCTTGAAAAAAGTTTCAGTGTTTGATTTATAGTTACAAGACTTAGTGGTACACGAAGGTAAAACCCTTCCGTTCGACAACACCGTAGTTTTGTGGCTCGTGTTCTCTCAAGAGATTGGTACCGTGAATTATTCGAGACGCTGCATTCCATCCAACAGGGCGAACTTTACCTTCCCGCCACCCCGTCACAACGCGTCCCTCGGATCCCGGCAATGGTGAGCCAGGCGGCTGTGGATCGGGGCGACAGGGGCGGCCGCCCCGTTACACTCCGGTGAGAGGCCGCCCAGCCGCACCGCGAGGTGAGCAGAGCCCTCGCCACAGGGACACGGCGCGCTGCGGCGGCCCCGGAGCCGGACACGCGGGCTGCGCGGCGGGACTCCCACCCCCCGCCCGCCGGCCCTCCCGCGGCCGAGCCCCGCCGCACGGCCCCGGCGAGGAGCTGCGGCCCCGACCCCCGAGCGCGAACGGCCCAAAGGCGCGGGCCAGCCCGGCAGCGAGGAGCAGATGGTGCAGGCCGCCGCCCCGCGCCTCACCTTCCGTCCGAAGACCTGGACGCTCTGCAGGGGACCCTTGGCCGGCATGGCTGTTCCTGCAAGAGAGAGGGAGCGGCGTGAGCGCGGGCGGGCGGGGGCGGGCGGGGGCGCGGGCGGGCGAGGCCGGAGCGCCCCGGCACTCACCCGTCCTCGGCGGCGGCTCCGCGGAAAGGCCGCACGGGGCTTCCGGGCCTCGCTTCAGGGGCGCCGTGCCGCAAAGCGCAACGCCATCGCTTCCGGCAGCGCGACAGAGAGCGCGGCCGGCTCCGCCCCGGCTGGTGCGCTTTGCGGCCCCGCGGCGGGCAGGCCCCGCCCGAGCTCGGCACGGCCGCGGGAGGCGCGCCGGGAACCGGGCGCGGAGAGAGAGCCGGGCACGGAGAGAGAGCCCGGGCACGGAGAGCCTGGGCATGGAGAGCCGGGCACGGAGACCCGGGCACGGGGAGAAAGATCCTGGGTACAGAAAGTCTGGCACGGAGAGCCCGGGCAGCCGCCAGGGGCCCGCTCCGCTGCTGACGCCGCGGGGCACTGTGCTGGGCCCCGGTCACAAAGCAGAACCCAGGTGGGCTTCTAATGTAAGGGGAGCAAAATGCTGCCGTGCCCGAAAGGCTCACAGTCGCTCTTTGAACTTCCTAGAGATGCAACAATACAAACTCCATGGCCTTTATAATTTTGAACTCTGGTAAGCTGGAGAAGATGAGGCAGTAAGCCCTGTATTCGCGTCTAGCACTGCACACTGACACATATTCAGAAACTGCCTCATGCCCATTTAAATACTCAGTGATGGTTACATTTAAAATCAACTCCGAGGTTTTTTCAGATTTAGTGCACTCAGGGAACCCCATCAAATTTATCTTCTGTCTCCATCTATTTCTCTTTAATATCTGTCATAAAGCATGGAGTTTAAGTCACTTTCAGACTGAAAATATTTTACTTCTAATGCAGTGGTATATAGTATGCAAAATTGTCTAGAAGGACAAAAGGAGAATCTGTTGATGAAGCGAGGTCATGCTTCTTAGACATTGTAAATGATAGAGATTTAAATTACTGTGATGATTAGAAAGTTGACTGCTCAAATAAAACAATCAGTTTCTTTGTCTTTGGACAGGATTTTAAATACTGAACATTAGTCATCAGTCATGTGAGGATTTAAACAAGCACTTAGCTTTATGCAATTGGAGTGATTAGTTCTGTTCAAGTGAATAGGACTGTGCAGAACGTGTAAGATTTAGCACATCTCAAACCCTCAATTGTACAAAGCCTTAACATGTGATCCAAACAGTGATTTATTTCTTCAAGGCTGTTTCCTAAGGAACAGTGTTTATGCAGTCACACGTGTCTATCATCCAGCCTTTCCCTATCATTGGAGGAAGGGGAATGGCCAGTTTCAGTTAGCTCTTGAGGATGAGTGGACATTTCAGAGTCAAGACAGGTTTTACATGTTTGCTGAAAACAGGTGGCTGGGCACCAGAGATCTTTAAAACTTGCGCAATGAAAGCAGCTGCAGGAGCTGGAATATTAAGACATTATAAAACCTTTATTTAGGTGAAAAAGAGAAAACATAATACCTAATTAACCCAGTTAGACCAAAGGATTCAGCTAATACTTATGATCAACCCAAAGGTGAGCCATTAGTAATTCAGTTTTGCTGGGTGTCCAGGGAACTTCTAAAAAAAAAGAAAGCAACTTTAAATCTGTTTCCTGTGTGGGCAATATCTAAGGCCTGCTACTGAAAGCCTGTGTTTTAATCTGAAGTATACCATTAAATAGGTAATTTTAACATGTATAAAACTTACATTTTGGGAGCATGCTTTCTTAGGTGCTTTAAAATTCATCCTCATTTGAATGTTCATCTGCTGCATGCTCTTCCTGGAACTGAAAACAATCATCCTAGAGGAGCATGTGTGAAAGCCGGGGATATGCCTACATACATTTATCTTTCTTCCTTCTATTAGCAAAAGAAGACAATAACCAACATATAGTGATAAGTTGGCCGGGAAAATAAGGTTAAAGGCTTTGTGCTGCTTGCTCCCTTTGCTTTCTAGCATAAAAAAGGAATAAGAGCTAAGAAGTTGTAGGCTGTGTAACATTGTAAGAGTTAACTGGAACATGAATAGCACAAAACAAGGGGAAAAAAAAGACACCAGAATGGAAAATAAACCCCTCAGGTTAGACACTATATTTCTACAAAATGTCCCAGCACCAACAATATCCCTGTTTAGTTTTACTGAGAGCAGAGTACTTTAAAATGTTAAAGTGTCTCAGATTTTAAAAGGAATACATGGTAAGAATCTGCAAGCACCACCTACAAAATGTTGTGTTCACTTCCTTTTTATTTGGGAAATAATTGCACCTGTGGAATGTAAGGCATTTGTTTGGTGGCCTTTTTTTTTTCTTTTGTTAACCTAATTTTGCACCAGTGTGAGGACTCCTATAGGGAATAATCTGACCCAGAGAAATTAAAGCATGTTTGCTGGTAAACCGCTCTTAGCAGAAAGAGCATCTCAGAGAAAGCTGGCAGGGTTGTACTCATCTATATATAGGGCATTTTATTGTTTCCTAATAGAAGGAAAACTATTTGGATTTTACAGAAATCTAAGTACTTTATTTCACAGTCATTCTACTAATTATACACAGATGATGTGTTGTGTATCTTTGTAGCAACAAGATTCTTACAACTACTAAATCTTTTATGTGGGCATTTAGTGAGGCTTTAAGGGATTGAGAGTCTCACTAGCTGACCTCCTCCTGGGGCTGCTTTGACCTCATTGCAGGCTATGCTGTGGCCTGCTCATCTCCCACAGACCAGCCACATGCAGTGATGCTCTCTCAGTTTTCTGGGAACAGTGAGGGTATGGCAGCAGGATGTAGCACTGTAAGGAATATCCCTGACAGCATCTCCACTTGTTTATTCACTTTGTGACAGGAGCACAAACCTTGTGTATATAACATGGCTCCACAGGGAGGAGGGCTGGAAGGGAATGGCAGGAGGTGGACAGAGGTGAGCTGAGCCGAGCCAGTGAGCTGGGCTGAGAAGAGCAGCAATGAATCTTTCTTTGGAAATTTGCCAGTGTGGAGCATAGTACCACACTGCAGTCCGAAACCTGTGTCAGTCCACTGCCCACCAACACTGTCAGGCTGATGCAGTGCAACCCATGAATTTTAAATTTGGACATACTTGTTGCTTGAATGCTCACACTTTATTTGGCAACACGGGAGTCAAATATATTGAAGATTTTTGTGACTTATGTGCTTGCGTGGGGTTTGTTTTTTCTGGGATTTTATGTAGTTTGGAATTTAAAACAGCAAGTGACTGGACTTCCATGTGAAATCGTGATGGTTGGTTCTCTGCTCAGATCTTGAGCTGTTTGAAATGAAATTCACATGTAAGTTCAGAAGGTAAACATTCAGAGGACGGCGGTGTTTTAGCTTCCGCTTAGCACGGAATTATGTGGCTGCCAAGAGTGCAAGGCAACAAAGAGTCAAGGTCAATATGTTAACAAGGCCAGCTGTAATGTGCCTCTAAATTTCCTCCTCTTTAAAAAGGAGAGAAAATGCTCTCAGTGCAAAAATAATGGGAGAAATAGTGAGATTCTCTTCCTCATGTATTATCTAAAACATAAATAGAAAGGTAAGAGCTATGGCAAAATACAATCAGTTACTTCTATATATATTGTCATAGGATATAAAATTATTGTGAAAGTAAAAAAAACATTTGGGGGAAATACAAAGAAACACTCTTCTACATAGTCCATAATCACATTTCAAAATATCCATGCCTTCTACCAAAATGTCCCAATTTGCAATTGATTGTACTTCGTAGGATTTTGTGTGGTTTTATAGCAGAGTGGATAATTATAACTAGGGAACAGATTTGTTCGGATTTCATCCATGATAAACAAAGCAAATTCTCTGAAGTTTTTACTTCAGACAGCAAAATCATCTCTTCAGAAGGCAGTGTTGGTCTTGTACAGCTTTGTATCTTTTGAGAATTAATGGATTCCGTAACTATGAAGTATGAAGTATTTCAGGAAAGGAGATACTGACATCCCTTTTTGATGGCAGATTTTATAATCTGAAAGGTCTGGGATAGCAGAATATAGTTCTCATATTACAGTTTGCAACTGATGCATGTTTGATGATAAAGTGTAATTAGCTAATGGATCCCATTATTTCTGAGGCTTGCTTTTCACGGATTGTATTCATCCAGGCAGCAGCTGAAGAGTTTTCTAAACTCAATTAGTGCAAGAATGCTGTGGCCAATGGAAAAATGTTTGATGCATGCCAGAAAACAAATCTTCCCAGCTCCTGGAAATATGTTCTGAAAACAGATATAGATCACACAAGATTTTCATAGCAATAAATATTTTTTTCTTAAAAATATATTTAGAATCTAAAGCAAAAAATTCGGTCTCATTATCCTCCTCAAATGAAGCTCTGTAGCATAAGCTCTGGAACATAAGGATGTGAGTTATCCTGATTGGTGTGAATATTGTTTCCCATTTGCAGGTTAAAAATGTTAATATTGCATTGAGATTGAGAACATGAGATGATTTGTAAAGCAGAAATTGACACAGTGATAGGCTCATTCACACTGAAATTCAATGTATGTAAATAATTAGCTATACAATAGTTTACTTAGGACCAGGCTTAGCATTGCTGCTTGGGAAAAATCACAATTCATGATTGTCTTGACTTTCATTTTGAATGAATAGGCTAGGTCTTTCAGTACAATAAACAATAGAAGTACAAAGCCCATCTTGTATCTGAACATACAAAGATTAAGGCTCATTGTTTAGTTCTGTTACCTGAGTGGTTGCTGAAATCTGAAAAAAGTTGTGACTTAAATTTGCAACAGAATCCTATTTACAGTGGCTGGAAGTTTGTATAATCAATTAACACACTAACTTTCCAGATGGAAAGTTACGGCTCATTTTAGAATGTGTCTATATGATAGGGCCTAAATTGAATGATCTAGGATTTAGACTTGGAATATACGGTGGATCTCTCTTGCAGCATACAAGGCTTCAGTGAAATCTATGACAGCAAATTAGAATTAAAGCTTCTCCTCTGCACTCACAGAAGCTGCTTTTAAGTATGTGTGCGTGAGCTCACACACTCACACTTTTGGATGTCAACAGGAATCGAAGCTGCAAGAAGCTGCCCTGGCAACAGCCCAGTACCCCCAAGCTACACTAACAAGCAAAGAAATAAATAGAATCATGTACATGAAACAATTTATTTTTTTAGAACAGAACGGCATCTCCAAGCTTCCTGCTGTATTTTGCTGCCCCTGGAGGCTGCTTCTCAGTTTAGTTCCCATTTTTAGAAACTAAGCACAGCAGGGTCCAGTGGGATCCAGCTGCCCTTTCTCAACTCTTCTGCAGAAAGAGAGTGCTGGGTCTTAACTTCTGCAGGGTATTTGGATCCTTTCTACTTTCTTATATTAAAGAAATATGAGGAAGAGTGACTGTAGAAATAGATACCTATTTCACACTTAAAATGTAAGATTTTTGCTCCAGTTGGCTT
The DNA here is from genome assembly GCF_035770615.1 of Melospiza melodia melodia. Classification (NCBI taxonomy): domain Eukaryota; kingdom Metazoa; phylum Chordata; class Aves; order Passeriformes; family Passerellidae; genus Melospiza; species Melospiza melodia. The sequence continues at coordinate 65,271,152 of NC_086197.1, forward strand.
AATTATATTCAGATTGCAAATACAGTACTGCACTCCATGATCCATAGGTCTGTTCTTCTCTTTAAATCACACATTTGACGTAATATATGCAGAAAGTTCCTGACTTCTAATAGATAAAGAGGTGCAATCATTGTTATTGACTACAGAAAAAGCCTTAAATATGCGCACATTTACTTTGCTGAAACATCAGTCATAGTTTAGAGCAGAAAGAGATAGGCTTCTGTGAAGTTATATTAATATCTACTGAGGTAATTTCTATTTCTGATTTTGAATGTTTGTTGTTTCAAGTGAAACATTTTCCATTGCCTGTGGTAAGAGAGCAGATTAGGCAGAAGTATCAGAGCTCGCGAACTGTTGTGTACTTACTGACCTACCAGAGAACTGAGACATTTTCTTCAGAAACTGGAGCAGTTGAACTCTAAAGGAGAATGAACCCTTTTGGCAAGGCTTTCTAAGGGCTCTGGATGGAAAATCTTGTGTTTATGAAACTGAGAGAGCAGGCAGAAACATAGTGACTGTTCAGCTTGTAGAATTAAGGGAAAATAATAACACATTTTATTCACACAGAAACGAACACAGCTAGCTTATCTGGATGCTGCGTGCTGTCAGGAATCATGGCATTGTCAAACACAGCAGAATACCTGTCTGGTGTAGGATTGACAAAGTGGTTGTTACCAATTAGCAGCTGTAGCTCTTGAACTGAAACAATTCTCAATGCCTTGTAACATGTTAATAGTTGATACGTTTTAAAGTAATCTATCCATCCTTGCCCTTTGTTCAGAGTCCGCAGAGAAGTTGTAGAGTCTGATATCTCCAAATGATTCTTCTGTAGTTCATTCCTCCACTGTTCCCAAGAGAATCTAGCCCATAATATCTACACACTAGGAGATCTGCACAGTTCACAGAAACACAAACACATGCAGTATTACAACACACGTATTAAAGTGACATTTTTTTACAAGATCAAAAACAGATAGAAAAAATGAGGGGCTTGGGAAAGCTTTTACTGAATAAAAATGTCTGTGGAGGCTTGCTCATATGTGGGCCTGTGAATAACACTCAGGAGACTATAAACTTTAGACAAGCCAGATGGTTAGACAGCAAACCAGATGCTTTTATTTATGAAGACAAAGTTCACATGTTGTAAGGTACTTTGTTCTTCTACAGAAGGTTTCACACACAAAGTAAAATAATTATATCTGTATCCTATGATGATTGACTGGAACATTCATACAAATAAAGTCTCATCCAGTAGTCCATTGTTCTTTCAGTACCTGAAGGAATGACCTGAAGTTGTGTCAGGGGAGGTTTAGGTTGGATATTAGAAGGTTTTTCACCCAGAGGGTGGTTGGACACTGGAACAGGCTGCCCAGGGAAGTGGCAGAGTCGCTGTCCCTGGAGGTGTTTAGAAGAGGTGTAGATGTGCTACTTGAGAAATGTTTTAGTGTTGGGTTTGGCAGTATTGGGTTTATAGTTGGGCTTGATGATCTTAAAAGTCCTCTCTGACACAGATGATTCTGTGATTTTATGGTTGGCACCTCTAGTTTTACACATGAAAGACACAGTTGATGCTGGCTTTCAAAGTCTTGTCAAATGAAGGAGTTTGGAGTAAGGTAAGTATAGAAATACAAACTCTGGTGATTTTATACCACACAAAAATCAGTGGTTAGATTGGAAATGAATGCCAGATTTTAAAAATGTTTAAAATATATATGAGATGTAGATGCCTAAATCTCAAGGGAATACAAAACCTCTGCCTTAACTTAGGACCAGAGTTCTGTTGCAGAATGACATAGATTCATAGTTTATGTCTAATTGAAAATTAAGCTTTTTAAAGTACCTCTACCTTTTGTAATTATGACTTCCGTTGATTATCATTGGAAATCTTTGGAACATTTATTTTCCATCTAGCATACTGCCTGTATCAAGGGGAGTAAACTTTTCTGTTTTGCCAATTCCATTATTTTGAGGGATTTGAAAGGAAACAGGTCAAGTATCTCACAGACACACCAGGGTTGTGCTTGGGACAAATACATCAGGATATTAAAGATTTAAAAAATGTATTCCATTTGATTTAAAGAGGCTCTGAACTGTTATTCTTAGTTGTTCTTAAATAAGCACTTTTCCTTTTTTTTTTTTTTTTTTTTTTTTTTTAAGATTGGGGTTAAAAGCTCTTCAGTTTTGTTTGTTATGCATTCTGGACTCAGTTGCTAGTTGTTTATTTTAAGAGTTAAAGTATTTTGAAAAGAAGGTCCCATATAATCTCTACCATGTAATTCCATTCCATGGTCAGCAGCATTTTAGATAAGTAAACCAAAACCATCATTTTTCACAATCTTCTGTCATCCCAAGTGATCTTTAATGATAATTATATGGTTTTGCCTCTTCATATCGAGCTGATAGAAATACTTTTTTATCCATAGACAGCATTCAGTTTCAGATTTGTTGATGTTCAATTTGACTGTACTTAGTGTTTATACCTTTTTCACTAAAATTGTAGAAAACTTGACATTTTCTGTATTGTATTATTTTTTGAAATTTTATTCATATAGTTCATATGTAACAGAAATAATATTAATAGTGCTTTAAAGAAACACTAAAATGTGATACAGCAATTTGTAATTTTGAACAAAATACACTGCAGTTGTATGTCATGATCTTGACACATATTTGCCTTTCAACAGCTCAAAAGTCAAACCATCATTTGTGCAAAAAGAAAATGCGACCATCTCTGTGTGATCTCAGGCTGTGCATGCATGAGTTTGCTCTGTGCAGTGATCAAATCCTCTGAATACAAAGACTTAAACAAACTAACCTATAGTTGTGACTGAACATGCACAGAGTCCTTGCCTTCAGCATCAGGAGCTGCAGTTTTAATTTAACAATTTCATTCAGTGCCTTTATTGATTGCTCACAATGAGGCCATTTGGAAACCGTAGCAACAGAAATCTTGCTTTATATAGAGCAATGTCAGTGCAGGCTTGCCTGCTTAGAGGTTGAAATGCACATTTTATCTAAATTCATGTTCCTGTTAATGTCTGTGAGTTTGGATTTCAAATTTGTTGGCATGTGTCCCTGAGCTATGATGTGACAACTGTTCAATAGGTAGCTCTGGTCCAAACAACATAACACTGCATGTATGCAGTTGTTTTTTCCCAAATGTCGAAAAGAAACAACTACTTTATGGGATGTTCTGAGTATGAAAAATGAATATCAAAAAATGCATTTTCTTTCACTATTCCTGCATTAACTCTCCAGAGGAAAGGCTGGGCAGAGGGTTTCATTCAAGCTACACTGTAAGGAGCAATTGATGATTTCACATATGACTCATGCATAACCATCTAGTGATCAGACCTCCAGTTGTTCTAATCTGATCTAGATTTGAAATCAGTTCACTTAAAGTGACCTTTGCAACTTCTGTCATCTGTTTGGAGTCCTGTAGAATTCTTGATACTGAAGGCTTCCTCAACACAACTGAAAACTGTAGTCAATGATCTATTTAAGCATATTCCACTCCACGTAGGTATTCCTTCTATCTCTTCCCTCCTTGCTAATTCTCTCTGAACCCTTTATCCTTTTGCCTCTCTTTGCTTTGTCAGAGGGTTGTGACAAGCAGCCTGGAACAGACTCAGTGCTGATGTAAATGTGTGTGGGTGGCAGGAGATGGGGAGGGCAAAGCTGGCTAGTGTGCAGCCCAACGTAGCTGTGACCGTCCTTGTGCTATGGAGAGCGGGAGCACACTGGGTTGGCACCAATGCTAGCTGCCATGGGGGTGAATGCTAATGTTCTGTGGCTTTTGCATCACCACCAAGCAAGACCTGCACCTCAAAACTAGTAGAAAAGCTACAGTGAAGTGTGTTTGTACTAATTCAAATCTGTCACTACTTATCTGTACTAAAGAACAACTAGAAATCAGCTGATTGTACTACTGTCACGGACTCAAAAATAATGCTTGAAAAAATATTGCTACCAGCTTTGACGTGGATCCCAAAAGCAATGGTTTTCAATGTGACTCTGTCAGGGAGCAGGAGGACTGGAGTAGCTCCTTGAGGTGGGAAGAGTCAGGAGCTGAGCATGACCCCAACACAGGCAGTGCCTCACCAAATGGGCACCATCCTATCGGGTCTGAGCTGAGGGTTAATGTTATTGTCCATTGCACTCTTATATTATTTTGGTTTTCCAAGCATGGCTTACTTTTTGATTTGTCTGTTTCTGAAAATCCTGCAAGCCCTCCACAACACCCACTTACCAAAAGAAACACTTACTGGCTTGAACTGTTGACAGTTTAGAATAAAAGTATTGTGGTTTGATTAACTCTTTGTGAGCTACAGCCCTTTTGAACTGTTGCATGGCTCCTTCAGTAGCCATAGCTGGCAGTTTGAGCAGCACTGCTCTAGCCAATAGTTTATTTTGTCAGCAAACTGCTTTGTTAATAAAAAAAAGAAAAATTATTAACCTGGAAGTAAGCAGGCATCTTTCTTGAACACAAAACCATTTTACTGAGATTCCTGCTGGCATTAAGATAACCAAAGAATTTATTTGTAGTGAAATTGTCTCTAGAGGCCTCCACCACCCTGAAGTGTTTGCTGTGCTCTCCTTAGGCACGTGCATCCGGCGTCACCCACAACCAAGAGACTTGAAAAGAAACAGGAACCCGCCGATGGTGGGTGGGGACAGAGGCTGGGGGGCTGCCAAAGGGAGCTGGTAAAGGTCAAGCAGACGATGAGAAGCAGAGCTGGTCTGAGCCCTCACCTACAGCCACCTTCACTGAATTCCACTCCCCACGAGAGTTTAGATTCCTCCATTGGCAAATTGTCATAGATGCTTGTGTGCAGGTTTTTTTTCCTTTTCCTGTGCTTTGTTCACAACAGGTTATTTCTGCTGTCCCAGGAGAGTGGAAGGAAGCCTCAGCTGTTGTGTTTCCCCTCCATCTTGCAGCCCAAACAGAACCCTGGCTGTGCCAGCTTGACTTGCACACTGGGGGCTCCCTCTGCCATCCTGCAAAGAGATATGGGGGATTTAGGGTTCTTGCTTGTAACTCACTCCACATCACCGAAATATGTGCCTTCCTGAACAATCTATACCCACTTCTGTATTTAGGATTCTTTAGCCCACATATTGAATGTTTTTCTCACACACACACACACACACACACGCACAAATATGCTTGTCTTGGTTTTAACACAGTTATGATCCAGCTTCACTAGTTTGCTCAATCTGCTTTGTGGCACTCTAGCAACACAGAGCAACTGTAAAGCCTGCTTAATTGAGCAATTAAACTTTATGACTGCTCTGAATCCCTGAAGCAGTAAAAGGCAGGCAGAGTGCACTGGGAAATCTTGCCCATCCTTTGGAAAAACTAAGGAAGCACAAACCTCCTCAAACGAGCCCTCAACCCGTGCAGAGGCACTGAGCATCACCTCAGGTCCAGCAGGGCTGCGCTGGCAGCAGGGTATCCAGAGGACAGGCATGTGCAGAGATTAGGCAGAGTTCACCTTTGCAGAAATGCAGGCATAGCCCCTTCTTTAAAATGTGCTTTTCCTTGTCTATAATGGAAGTCCACTAAAGATAATAGTGCTTGAGATGTAAAAATTGCTCCCTGATCTCATCAAACCCTTGTGCATGAATACAGAAGACCTGAAATCTGTGGTGATGTTAATAGGATTAAATCTTACTTTTCAGGAACACCACTGATGAAAAAATTTTGTCTTTAATTCTAGTGACCCATCTAGAAGAATAACTACTGCTAGCAGTCTCATCACCATTCTGTTAGTCTTTCCTGGAGAGCGTTGCAGTTGTTATTTTCTATACTAAAACAAGAGTATAGAAGGCACAGGAGGCAGGACCAGGAGTATTGCTGATCCCAGTATGTGCTCTGAGTCTACTCGTGACTCACTGGCTGACCTTGAACCAAAGTCCTAGATCTGAGCACTACCTCTTTGGCAAAGCTGAGGTCTGGGCTTGAAGCTTGCATTTTAGACCTACCCCTTCAAATGTATTCTCTGCTTGGTTGAAACAGTTCTTCCAGACACAGGGTGTTAAATATTCCAGGAAAGAGTTAAGTGGGTCTGGCTGTTTGATTCCCTCAGGAAATGGGAACTACATTCTAGAGAAAGAAGGAACTGTGCATGGGCTGTGCATGCCTCTGAACTTCTCACAGAAAGGCTGAATATGAAATACATAGGGATTGTAACTGGAATGTGACGTTATTGCTAATGTTTTTCAGCAAAAGCCATCTCTAGGATGAAGAGCTTTTTATTCTTAAGCAGGAAGATTTAGTTTAAGATTATGTAAGTAAAGCACCCACACAAAACCTGCTATTTGTTTTTCTCATTCCATTCACATTAAAAAAATATTCTATTATAAAAGACTTGCTTTGCACTTACTCTTAGGAGTGCCAGTAGCTGGAAATGTCCCTTTTAAATTTTGTGGCCGCTTAGTTACCACAGCTTCTTGCTATCCAAATAGACTCACTCTGTCAGGGCTGCGAGATGGGGAGAAATAAACACAAGGAGCAATTGTGGCTTCCTGCCACCAGCCCTGCTCAGAAAGCAAGAGCAGATGAACCGTTGCTGCGGCAGCGGTGGGAAGTTGTGGCCTCAAAGGAATAGGGGAGAAAAAAAAACAACCAAATATCCTGAGAGCAGGATAGATTATGTCAAATAATGTGCTCTCTTCTAGTCCTACTTTGCTTAGTCAATAGTTTTAAGGCAGCCATTACTCTGCCAGGAAATAATCCATGTAGATATGCTTAGAAAGTATCAGGTAGTCCAGTGGGATATTCTGTATGCAAAACTTACTATGGTGGCAGCCAAATTAAAAATGATGTGGTATAGTAATTGTTCAGCTGTAATTGTTGCATAAGTTTTGCCTAAATGTTATTGTCAGGTGTTAAGTTTTGTTACCTGACCATGTATTTTCCTTGTTTGTTCAGTTTTGGAAACTGTAAGTAGAAAGAAATAAAGAAAATTAGCTGATGGGAGAGAAAATGGGAGAAATGGGAAAAAATCCCAGACAATAAAGTTGAAGGCCAAGAGCTCTAAAAGGAGGCAAGATCCAAAACATGAACAGCTCTCAAGCAAACTAGCATTTCCATTCCCTCTGGTGGGATGTGGAGCAGGCAGTTTTCCCATCAGAAACTGCAGGACTCTTCTGCTGTTGTAGGGCTTTGTAAGAGGAGTTTAATCAGACACACTTTTGCAGAGAGGGGAATGACAGCAGTTGTTTGTTGTTTCTCTAACTTTCAGCAAGGTTGCAAGGGCTGCAGCTAAGTGCTGCTAGCAGGAGCTGAGCCCAGCCGTGTTTCACACCAAAGGAAGGTTACACAATGCTGTGGGTGGCAGAGTATTTCTGGGAGGCCCACTTTGCTGCAGACTTTGCTTGCATCACTTCCTGAAATAGAGATTGACTGATGCGATATATTCTTTATTTTATTCATTTGGTTTTTTTCTCAAACTGCACTTTATACTTGCATGCTGTTTGCAGAGTTGCCTTTTGAAGAGAAGATCATAAAGGCTCAAAATAAGGTGCACTCCTTATTTTGAGCCTTTGATTTCTCCTTGATTTGATTTTAATGACTTCTCCCTGATTCTTCCACTTTTTTTCTCTGTTCTTCTGGCATCTCAGAATGGAAACTCTGTCAAAGCACTGAATAAAAAGGGAATTATATTCTCTGCAATATTTGTCTTAATTTTAATTCAATTTACTTTGGGCTGTCCTCAGCTTGTGCTTTCTTAATGTGCTGCAGATTTCAGAGTTGACACTGGGTAACTGTGAGGAGCCAAGAGCTGGTCAATATGCAGCTAGGGTTTTAACTCTCAGGAGTTAAAGGAAAGTGTAGGAGGTAGTTTAGAATTTAAGTTGTTTTGCTGGGGTTTTTTTCCATGGGAAAAAGATACCTCTTTTCTGTCCCTTGTGCATGGGAGAAATGTGAAAGAAGGGAGGTCTGGCAATTTCCTGCTTTCCTGCTTAGCAAACCCATGACAGCCACTGTCAGTGTCCTACCCTTTAGCCTACAATTTACCGGTCTCTGTGTATTTTTTATGAAATTATTAACAGAAGTGAATTTAAACATGATATATTGCACACTCAAATTCAATCTCTACCAGGACTAGAGAGGAATGCAACTCTGGGAAATAGCATGTTTAATTTGTTTGGTGTTTCTGCATAGCATTATTTAATCAAAAGCCATTTCTTTCATCAAATTAGTCTTGATTATGTTTTTCACTATTAATGTGGATTAGGCAATAAGTTCAGCTTTGAGAATTAGAATTATTCTTTTGCTACAACAGGAAAGGGTATGGGATGACAAAATAGGCATGGTTCATCACTCAAAATAGCTCATCAGCTGTGTGGTATCAGTGCTCTTAACTGTAATGAAAATAAAAACATGCTCTTTCCATAGTGGTTTCAATCAGTATATTTAACTTCTTATTTTCAACTCATGTACAGCTAATGAAACATCTCAGAATGCTATTTCCAACAATAGGAAACAGCAACAAAAAATAGCAATTAACTCTTCCTCCCATATAAACTGCACTTGGATTGTCCTGTTTAATAGGCAGCATTGGACCTACATTCCATGATTTTATCTCACCTATTTTTCTTAGCTCTTTTGAACTTTAAAGTCCAAAGTCTTCAATTAATTCTGCATTTTAAAAAAGGAATTATTCTATTTGTTTCCAGTTTGTTCTCTACTAATTGAATTTAATTCACCACCCTTATTGTAAGAAATAATTCTATTCACCTTTTTGATCCCAACCAAGGGTATTTTTGTAGGTCCCCAGCATACCTTTTCCATAAGCATCTTTTGAATGTGAAAAAATTTGATCCATGTGGTGTTACCACACAGGAGCTGCCCAGTATCTCTTGCTTACTTCCAGGACATTCCTACCACTGCTTACAGCATTCACATTTGGATTGCAGTGGCACAGTCGTAAATTTTTATTTAATTTGGCTTTTAATAATTTCAAGCATTTCTAGATGAATATCTGCTAGGTAATTTTTAGATTACCTTTAGAGATACATGCATCTCCTTGTGTCCTAAAGTGGACACCTGTCTTCCAGACATAGGTTTGTATTGCACACTGATGCCCAGGTCCCAAATCTTACACTGCCTGCTCTGAATTGAGTAGGAAATTCAGAGGATGGAATAGTGACCTTTAGTTTAGGAAACAGTGGATCATTAATAGTCTTTCAGGCCGCAAAATCCCGTTTGAACCAAGTTAACCTGCTCTGAGTCTTGTCCTCTTCTGCTTAACAGTGTGTCATTTTCACAAAGGCTGTGAGACATTGGAAAACATAGCTGGTAGGCTATGATATGTATTAATTAAAATGATAACTTTAAAATTAATTATTATGGCCTCCTATACCACCTTTGAGGCATAATATTTAAATGCTTAGTTTCACATAGTGAAAATTCTAGGTCTATAACAAGGTGAAAATTCTAGGTCTATAAGCTGCATTCTGTTTTTTAATGCTTGTGGTCCTCATTGACCCCTACTGGACTTACTGCCTATAAAATGAAACTCTAAATGAGCAGCACCTGGGAAGGTCAAAGAATGCCTCTGAAAACCCTTGTTCAAGGAGGAGGCAGAAGCCAAGGAGCAGGGAGAAGTTGCTGCAGCACTAGCAGAGGAATTTGTAAGAAGTAAGGAAGACTGGCTGTAGCCGTATTAGGGCTGTGGAAAAGGCATGATTTTGCCTCTTCAGTGTATTTTGTATCTGAAAGATCTTGACTCTATATTTTATTTTCTTCTGCAGATTAGATACCTGTTTAAACTGAAAAGGAGTTTTGTTCCTACCTTAGCTCTTTGTCTATTGTGCACAATAACTGCTGCTAAAGAAAAACATAGATTTCTTGCTGCTGTGCTCTGTAATTGTTGATGAAATCTTTCTTATTCCAATTAAAATGAAAAATCATGGGGCCATGGCAAATTTCCCATGATTTAATAGAGCCTTGCTGAGACAGTTGTGTTTGGTTTGTTGTGTTGTGCAGGGGCTGGTTACTCAATACCTCTCAGTTTAAGTGAAAGCTCCTTTTGTGCGGGAGCAAGAGCTGCTGGAATGCCAACACCCAGCAGGCACTGTCGTGTCCCACAGGAATAGGTGCCAGGCTGCTCAGCCCCCAGCTCCCCTCTGCTTTAAATCGAGACCTGGTGAAATAAACACACCTCTCTGACATGCTGCATTGCTCTGTGATTTCTGAACAAAACCCTTATCAGCCTGTCACTTTGTCTTTTAAAAATGCTGTGTCTCTTTCCAATAATGGAAAAATGGTTTTGTACAGCATCCCAGGGCCATAATCTGCCTTATCTTTGATGAGAATGGTGCAAGTTTCATCTGCAAAGTGCTCCCAAAAATAAACAAGCAAAAGTCTGAAAATATTTACTGCGTATCCTCCCACTGCACATCTACAGATGCAAACAGTTTATGGTGAATTAGAAACAACTTTCACTTCCACTCGGTGTTGTGATGTCAAGTGTCTTCCTTTCATAAAAATACTGATGTCGTTTCTTTTTCATCCAATAGTCATTATGAAAAGTGTGCTTTTGCACTTAAAAATATTCACCCAAATTTTGCTGCTCTGGTGATATCAGTCCATGGTTTGATTGTAATTCTTTTTCTGCCAAGAAAATGAAGAGCAGAAGATAAAACTACCACTTCGTCTTCCCTTTTAAACATCTTTTGTGGTTTTCTACCTTGCCCATGAAGAGAGAAAAATAGTTTAGACATACTATCCACTACTTCCTGGATTGTATTTCATCTTTCCCTACATCTGAACTATGCTTGTACAGGTTTGTTTACACCAATAGTTTGGTATTTTGTTGACTATCATAATTTTTTATTTGTTTGTTAAGCTTTTAAAGCAGTATGGATTACTCAAAAAGGCAGTGAAGCTAAATAAAGCCAATGCTAAAACACTACTATTTGTGGTTTAGAGGGATATTTTAGATAGTCTGCATTTTGCAAAATCCATGCACGTGAGGCTTTTTAAGAACACTCTGCTTCTTATAAAGCAAATAAAATAGGACATGGGAATCTTAAGCAAAATATTGTTATGGTTATAAACAATTAAAAATATTCCCCCCAATTTTGGTTATTGAGATTTGACTTAGAACATTGAACATCTCATTTTGTTCCATACTTGCAGTTGTAGCTGAAATCCACCAATGAGTACAAGAAATTCTCTCTTGGTTTCATTGCAATATGGGTGAGATCCTGTAGTATTAAATTATTCTGCAGTTTTGGACAGAATCAAAATGTAGCTACAAACAACTTCTTTAAAAGCTGTCTGCAGTTTTCATGTTTCCAACAGATTGCTCAATTACACTACAAGACCTGAGAGTTGTGTTTACCTTTATCTGAGTATATTGTATCAAAGGTGAATTATATTTTTTAAAAATAAATTAATTTTTTCTAACCTCTTCATATGCTAACATATCAGTGAGGAACAGTTTCAGCACCAAAAAATAAAGAGATATTAAGATTTTATTATTTCTGAATGCTTTTACATTTCTGCATTCAGAGGACAGGAGTGGTAATGCAGTACTTTAACTACTTGGGAAAATAATACACAAGAATTATCTATTCAACAACTTCAGAGATAATTATGGGAACAACCTGGGCTACTTCTGAAGTTTTGGAGTTCCCTAATTTCTGTAAGGAGAAAGAATGTGAGGCTATAGGTACTAAAAATAAGCAGATTTCACCAGCCTCAAAGGGTGATAGGTAAAGGGAGGGAAAAGGTAAAGTCAGAGGGAAACAAGTTGTGAGACGAGAGGATGGGAGTGCAAGCCACTGCTGTGGAAGGCTTTGTTACCCACCTGGGTTCAGAAGGAGAGCACTGAAAACCCCAGCATGGCTGCAACAGCAAGGGAGACAAACACGGTTAGGGAGGGAGCAGCAGATAGGCCGTGCCTGTAAGGAGTGACAGGAAATCCTTCTGTAATTGCAATAAGGGTAAGAGGAAGGCCAAGAAAGCTTTGGTCTGCTGCAATGAGGGGAGGAAAGATCTAAACAGATGAAAAGGCTGAAGTGTTTAATGCCTTTTTGCTGGAGAACTCTCTGCAGAGGACATCTGCCTGGTTACCATTTGCCTGGCACAAATCACCCAAGTGACAGAGGACTAGGGTAAAGAAAGCACAAGCACTCAAGAAAGTAAGATTTCCAAATCAGCTAGTGAGAATGTCTCCCGATAAATTTCTTTAGACACAATAAGCCTAGAACTGCTATGGAGGATTACCTCATTTAAATGTAGCCAGCTAAAAGTTTGGCACCCATTGCAAACCATTTTTTTTCATTTTAGGTGTCCCTGACTCCTTCTCAGGGCTCCCCCTGTGCTGCCCACAAGCCAGGATGCTGTTTCAACCCCCTGGGACTACCAGTTCCTGCTCCTGTGACACTGCAGCCGGTCTCCAGGTCCAGCCCTGCCCTGCAGGAATACTTAAGATTAAAAATATATTACCATGTGGTCTCACTCTCTTCTCAGTAAATATGTGTAAATAAGGAAGGGAAATATCCAGTGACCCCTGTAACAATGCAGATTAAATCTGTTCTCTTGCATGCTCCTTTCCAAAATATCTGTATCTGCCACCTGTTCCCTCTACATCCTGACTTCCATGCAAAATGACTTCGTTTTTCTAGCATGTCATTTCAATAGAGATATTTGCTCTGCACATATCTGCAATGCTTGTTCAGCTCTTAGAAACTGCAAGTATTCTGCACATGACAGGTTACATAATGTCGCTTGGTGAAAGAGAAATATGGTCAGTAAGTGCTTAACATAACCCTTTCATCTCTCTTCTTACCAGCAACTTGTCTCTCTACAGTTTCCTTTTACAGGGTGATTTGTCAGTTCCTTTTGAGTAGCTTACATTTTATCTCTGGTTGGACATGAAATAACTCCACACACTGTCCTGGAGGGAACATGTTGTTCTAATATCACAGGCACAGCTGCTTGGGCAGAGGAGACTATTAACAATGAGGGATCCTGATAAAATAAGTAGATACCTGCAAAAAAAGTTGCTACCTCATTAGAGATATTCTATCTTGCAGCACAGCTCTCTTTGAGAACCCATTTGGCAAGTGAAATATGAAATGAAAGGACAAACACACAGATGATCCTTTTTAATCAGTTTAATTAAAAAGGAAGGTTGGTACTTACTTTTACTTCCTTTCCTTTTAATCAAGCAAGAAGTATAATGTAATTCATGTACCACAGGCAGCCAAAATAGTAGGAAAAGCCCTGCTTCACAGTTTTATCAGCTTAATCTTTTTTCTTCTGAATGTCATTTGGCATTTGCACTCCGAACTCATATGGACAAAAATCCTTAGAAAAACATCCACTGCCAGATCAGCTGGCTGTGTCCTAGTTAAACTCTCTTTCCACTTTTAGCTTTGTATTGCCAATGAAAGATACCCAAACAAGACTATTCATTGGTGGAAAATTTGATTACAGGGGTGCCAGTTGCTGTTACAGTAAAGAGGGAACTGTAATTTTTTGACTTTTTTAATGGAAAAGTACCAATCCCTCATCAAACGCTGTTCTTGCTTAGCAAAGGCGACTGCAATGGCAGCTGTAGGTAGAAGAACCTCTGCAATCTGAGTTTTCTGTTAGCCCCAAGGCAGGAAAGAAGCCACTAGCACCAGTTCAGCTGCTTCCCAAGTTCTCTGAGTCTGCAGCTGAGTAAGAAGCACAAGCTGGAAGGATGAGGATATTTATATTTCTTTAGCTGTTCTAAAAGGACTTCTCTTGCTTCCTTACCACGCTCCTTTCAGATGATTTTTGACTGGCAGTCTTTCCCAATCCAGATTGTTGCTGCTCAAAATGTGCCTTTTCTAGATCCTCCTGCCCTCAAAAGAACTCAAAACAGTTAGCATTTTACTAACTTCTTCAAGTGTTTTTAAAAGTTATTTAATACAGACAGCCCTTCTCATTTAGGTAAATTTGAATCACAAATGAAAATTAATGTGACAATCTGTTTGCCTTTGAAACTGTCTCTGGCATGATGAATAGACAGCTTTAAGAAAAGGAGAGATAATAAATGAGAAAATGTAGCTACCTTACATCTTTGTTTACTAAAAGAAAAAAGAGAAACTTGGAAATTGCTAGAGGAGAAAAATGCTATCCATGAGAAAACAGAATGGAACTGGAAGAAACCCCTATGTGCAGCTGTGGTACTGCTGTAGTTGCCCTACAAGGCCAATAGAGATGAGGTCCTTCCAGGCAAAACATGTGGGAACCAAAGCATGGAGCTGAGCAGGGGGAACACCTCTGAGCAGCAAAAAGCGGGTGGCAGACTTTGAGGTATAAGAACAGCAAAGAGCAGGACCAAACCAGGTGAGATCAAATTGCCTTCATTTTTAAGCAATTAATTATATTGGGGTGTGTTTTTCCTGGGTCCATAAATTGTATGTGCTCCTATGAAGTAAAAATTGCACATGTTTAATGAAGTCTCACTGTGGCTTGCATAGCACCTTAAAGAAACAAAGTCTATGTACAAAAAATACTCAGAGAGCCAAGGTTTTCCATGAGGAGAAAGGAGCTTTGCCTGCTACATTACTTAAATACTGAATCATTTCCAGTATCGTGTGCCAGGTAATCATTCCAGTGCATGTAAGTTGTACCAGTATGATCTGATATATTAAGAGGCAAGTAGGTTACATCACTTGTCTTGATCTTATCAGAACACAAAACAAATGTCTCTTTTTTTGTGTGCATCATTTCCCAAAGTACTTTTCGTTTGTTTCCCTCACAGATGAATTTTTATATTCCTTGCCTACTAAATCCTCGATGCAACCTGCATGTCCCAGCATAATTCCTTTGGTTCACTACCTGCTGCCTGAGCATAAACCCAGAATTTGTTTAGCTGTTGTTCTAGTAGCCCAAAGGCTATTTCAGTCACAGAGAGAGCATTTTAGTGGCCTAACTTTGGAGCCTGATGCTATTTAAGAAGCTCTGGAGTTTCTAGCCACCCTTCAGAGCGGATAACACAAAATCTGTGGGAGACCTACACTTGTTTTCAAGTGGCAGGTAGAGAGATGCAGGACTTTTAGTTCATGTGAAGTGATGTTCATAAATATATTATTGTGCTGTGGACGGTTCAGCTTGAATATAAACCAAAATTATCATGCCTGTTAACTTTTCCTGGTGCTGCATATCTTTTCTTGCAGTCTGTTCTATGAAAAGCAATTAACAAGTAATTATGCTCTATCTCATCTCAAGTTCATGTAAAGGAAACTCAAACACAGGAAGCTAGAATAATGTTCAGAATTACACTATTACAGTGATATTTAGACTTTAATTCATCTGCCAAGTTAGACATATGCATCATTCCGTTTCTAAGCTTGGTTTTCAGTAGCCATAGAAACTGGAGAAGAGTGAAAATAGAATGACTTATTTCTTCTTTAGTTAACTGATCTTGAAAAGAATTCCTGAATCTGCAGTGCTGTATTATATTTAATCACAATTTTGTCCAATCTAATTTTATGTCAAAAACTGTATCTAATTTAAAAACATTATCAGGTACCTCATATTTTAGCATCTGGTATTAAAACTTCAGGAAAGGTTCAGTGTGGTACAATTACTTAGTTTTATTACACTAAAACCCAAAAATTGCTTCCCTTGGTGACAGTCCACTCTATAAGTAGATGTTTTCCTATTCAGTATTCCTACTTTTTAGTTCTGCCATTTCTCACTGCCTGCTACATACCCTGCTTGGCTCCTGCTGAGAATGATGTTCGCAGGAGGAAACAGATGGTGAAGTACTGATGCTAGAAAAACACTTAGCTTGTCTGAGCTGCTCCTGTGGCCACTGGGCCTTATGGAAGCACTAGAACGTATATAAAACCTTATGTAGTCTTCAAGCGTGGCATTTTTGCAAATGCTGACCATTATAAAAATACCTTATAATCAAGATTAAGCTGAGTGGGAAGAGACCCATAAGGATCTTGGAGTCCAACTCCTGGCCCTGCACAGGACCATCCCCAAGAGCACAGCATGTGCCTGACAGTATTGTCCAAACTCTTCTTGAACTCAGTCAGGCTGTGACCACTTCCCTGGGGAGTCTGCTCCAGCGCCCAACCAGGCTCTGGGTGAAGAACCTTTCTCCCCTGACACAACTTTGGGGTCCTGTCACTGATGTCTTTTTTTTTTTTTTTTTCCTGTTAAGCTTCCTAGATGTACATGAAAATGTGGTCAGTATTTTTAGGAACAGACTTCTTTTGAAATCATATCTAAGTCATTACTCAGCTATGGCCTTGGGATGCCAATTGCCATATCCCATTACTTCTGGATTTACAAATTTAAATAATAATTTAAAAATGAGATATTAATCATACATATTCAAGTATGTTATCTTAAAAAACTTAAATGAGTTTTTAAATTAAATCTGGATGCAAGTACCTAGGTTAAAAACCTCCTTTTAAAAATAGACTTCTATTAGATTTATAGATATATACATATTTTATATAAATATATAAATCTAGTTTAGAAAATAACCTTTTATATATTTGCTGGTGTGAGATGGCTCCACTTTCTGAAAGCCACTGGGATACATTACAAAGTCCTGTTCTGGTCCAGGAGCCTGATGTGAATCTCGAGGTTTGCCACTGACGCCACTCAGCACGGGTGTGGCTGGGCTGCCCCCCTGTTCCAGGCTGGTTTCTGCACTGCCTGGTGCCAAGGGTGAGCCTGGCCCTGCTTGTGGGTCTGAGCCTGCAGAAGGACAGAGCAGTGCCACAGCTCCCTTGACACAGGATAACCTTCCTCCCCTGACACAGCTCCCTGCACACACAGCAGGTAACCAGACAGAAAAACAGCCGTGTGACAACCGTGTGACAAACGGGACGAGCCCCGCTGAGCCTGGGCACTCCTTGCTCCGGGGGCAGCGGGAGCCTCGACAGCAGCGGCTGTGGTGGCACCCGTGCACACCCAGCTTTCCTGCAGGTGAGCCCTGGAGCCTGCACACTTCTACCTGCAAATCTGAGCCTGTTGTAACTCGCTGTCTGTGCACAAGAGTATGACATATGGCCTCGTGATCAGCCGTACCATGATCTGTGTCAACCATCCAGTGGCATGCTCAGTGATAGGTCCTTGTCTCAATTTTCCTCATTAATCCATTTCCAGAAGTATATTTCCCTCTATGCTCTTGTGAGATTTGCAGTTTTCCAGCAACTTTAGCTTTTCTGTGCACCAAACCTTTAAAATTTTTGCAAATTAAAAAAAAAAAAATTATTTTTTTATGCTTCAACTGAGCCCTGTTCCAAGTTGTTTCCAGCTCAAGAGCTAACTACTACAATTTAACACTTAAATTCTTTTGGGGAAATACAGGATTCAAAAGATGTTCCGCAAACTGAAATTATGAACTTTCAGCAATTCATATTTTAGAAAAAGTCTCTTGCATCCAATAGTCTTTTGGATCTCCTCTTTTTGTGACTTTCTGAAAACTCAGTATAAATCCAGTAACAGATTTATATGAGTATTCAATTTCTGTGGTATAAGTCACACTAAATCTGTTTCCTTCTATCCATGTAGCAAACAAAGAGGACTGTGTGAGATGAATTAATTTATTTAAGAAATGTGTGAACACCGATGTCATGCATCAGCTCAAAAAATAGTGATAGGCAGTGTAGTGCCTTGCCAAGTGAAGGTATTCTGAGAGTCTGGAACAGAGTCCAACAGGGTCCAAACACAGTGCATCTCATTTATTCAGTTTTTCAGACTGGTATTTCCTTTCATTTTATCTTTGAATCTTCATCAGTTTGAATCTCTTCTTTCTCTGAATCCATATAACATTGTCCCAGCTTCTGTCTGACTTGTTCTGTTTTGTTTTGTTTTACACAGAGATGTGAGTCTGGAAACCAAATTTTATCTCAATAACAGCATGAAAAAAAAAAAAAAGAAAGCGTACCTTATTGGAGGCTTTACTGTAGAGTGTTAGTTCACTGAAGAGTTTTCATTTTTAAACAACTGATACTTTATTTGAGTCATTCATGGAAGTATCCAGCTGCATGAGCACCCTGCTCACGTGGCCTTGTGAGTTTCTTGCTGCAATAATGTGATCAGTTTTGTTGCTGCAGAGACTGCTTTGATGCTTGTTTTCCCATTTCTCCTCCCAAATATCCCAGAATGCTAATTAACAGGAATAGAAGTAGCAAGCAAATGTGATGAAGGAAAAAGCCCTTGATGTAAAGCAACAAAAACATTTGCTCCAGTTGGTTTTGTTTGGGACGTGCAAATAAAGAAGTGCACACTTTACAGTGAGACATGTACACAGCTTGGCAGAGGTTTTATAGCTGAAATTACACTATTCCCTGGCTACGAAGAAGAGTCCTAAACAAATCTCTTAAAAGTTCTCTTTGCACCTTTTTGTATCAACATCAGTTTCCAGGACTACATCTAAGAGCGCTATTGTATTAACATTTTTGCCAGTATTTACTGTGATACTTAATTAATTCTATCATATAGTTTGTTTTCCATTGCATATAGTATTTTCCAACTCCTCTTTTTTTTAGTTATTATAATTTTCTGAGAATATAATTATTCTGGCCTCCAAAAAAGGATTCCACAATTTTCCTTGTTTAATGGGAATGATGAAATGTTGGAAGTATTCGAAGCCCAAGAAGCTCCTGAAAAGATTTATAGAAGTTAATGCTATAACTGTCCAGTCCTGGAGAGTTGCCACTTGGGAGGGCCCTGCTTAGAATTTGAACATAATTTATCAGCATCATGTCTTTAAAAAGTAATCTTCAGCACTTTGGTTGTCTCCCCGAAACTGTACCACTGCACAGTAAACCAGGGCACACCTGCATGAGTCCAGGGTGCCAGAGGGATTTGTCACACAGATATTCCCAAAGAACAGTGAACAGCTCCTATGCTATGAGCATCTCCTGTCACTCCCTTGCTTTGTGTTACTGGCATGAGGCAGTCAGTGAGCAAAGGCTTTGTGGTTCCTTTGTGCCCGAATAATCCTGGCTACTAAAATGGCCTTTTGAGACTGCTGGCATCTACACTAGCCTTTAAACTCTTTGTATTGACCAGCCCCAACAGGGTTCCACAACCACGAGAAAATAAAGTTAAACTAAAGCAAATTTTGCCCAGCCTGGTGCCACTCTGGGCACTCCCTTCATCACTCAGCTGCTCTGAGCTTGCTTTTGTGCTGGAAAGTTTATGTAGAAATAGCAAGAATGTATTTTCACATCGTGAGTTTGTATTAATTTCTTTTAGCCCCAGTTGTAAGCCTAGTGGTAAGGGACATATTATCTGTGAAGTACTGTGAATTATTACACATAGCCGATAGTATTTTTGGTGTAAGCTGCAGGTTGCTGGGTGAATTAAGAGGTTACTAATCTTTTTCCTGTAAGACACAACTGAATTTCTTCAGCTGAAAAGCACTACTGCTCAGCTGTCACTGGAGGAACACACTGCTTTTTAAGAAATCCTTGGTTAATGTATTCATGTGTTTTGTGAGGAAAAACATCTGCATGTTTTACCATCCACAAGCCTTACTCACAACAACACATAACTTGATGTATAA
Source organism: Melospiza melodia melodia (assembly GCF_035770615.1). Classification (NCBI taxonomy): domain Eukaryota; kingdom Metazoa; phylum Chordata; class Aves; order Passeriformes; family Passerellidae; genus Melospiza; species Melospiza melodia. Next base: position 65,290,690 of record NC_086197.1, read on the forward strand.
CTTTCTAGTACACTTAGTAGGGCTTCTAAGACAACCAGCCTTTGACTTTGGCAGCATAAGCCATCTACTCTAGACTGATGCATAGTCTAAAATAAATCATATCTGTGTCACAAGCTAAATATCTGGAGTCTGTTGCTCTCTTACTAAAAAAAAATCTATTCTAAATGTGAATTGCTGAGTTTTTAGCCGCAAGTAAAGCTGTAACCAGTCTTAATTTAACTGCCTCTGGGTATTGATCAAACCATTTTACATAAAGAAAGAAATTAATGCCTTACTTACTTATAAGCTGAGATTTCTCTCATTTGAATTTTCAACACAACATTTCAGATCTTCCCTAAAAAATACTTATGGAGTAAAATCCTGATTCCAATTAATGTAATGGCAATCCTCCTGTTGACATTTCAGGAGCAGAGACTTAACTCATAGCCTGAAAGTTGATAGTGACTTTAACTGACTGGGCTGAAACCTGAGATCCAGAAGAAAGGGCATACATTAAATAGATAATTAGTTTATTACTAGCCTGTATGCCAACAAACAAGTAATAATGCATGTTTGTATCATTTCCAATGACACAAGGAACACAACTACTACCTACAAGTAATACAAGATGCAGCAAATATTTGTCCCACCCTATTTTTTTCTATCTTGAGAAAGATAGCCTGTATTCTGAAATATTTCATTGGCTTCCTGAACCAAGATCATAGGCATTGTTTTTAAGAAAATAATTCCTTATATTATGCCAGTAGATAGTGCCCTTCATATTTAATGTGCAGAATTTTAAAACACACAAAATTAAGTAGGAGTTTTCACTTTGTTTACTAAATATATACACACACACTACTTAAAAAGATTTGCCTGAATTTGTGAATACTTGCAGAATAATCCTTGAGTGCAAGTCATACAATGATTGATTAATTACCCGCTAATAATTAAAGGAAAGACAAACCAAGATGTTTCTGGATAGTTTTAAAATCAACTGTCGCTATATTGGGAGACATTCCACTATATTTTTGAATGTTACATGTGTCTTTCTGATGGTACGGTCTTTCAAAGCAGCAAAGAAACAAATAATTTCAAGAGTTTCCCCAGATTCCCAAGTGCAGTAAGCAACAAAACAAGGAGAGAGCCAGACACCTACAAGCACTTAGAGGTGCAATTACCTGCAGAGAACTTCAAGGGGAGAGCCTGTGTTGTAGGAAGGCAGAGCTTGGACGCAGCACAGCCAGGAAAGTTGTGTGCATCTGATTTGCCAGCTCAGTGTCCTGGTAAATGAGGCTGTTGAGAAAGAGAGTTCAGTTTTAGCAGCAGGGACTCCTCTTGTGCTGATGTGCAGCATGCAGTACATGAAGCAGGGCAGTCACAGGAATGTTTCCAGTGTCCATTAGTTTCTTCACCAGACAAGCTTGGCAAAAGGAGCTCCCAAACACACAAAACAGAGGCATTGCCTTGTTATAGAGAAGATCTCTGCTCTGAAGCTAAGAAAAGTGAAGTCTTCAGGGGTATTTCCATCCACAGAGCAGGGTCCAAGGAAGAGTTAGGCCTGTAGATCTTTTTGGTGAGACATCAGCTCATCTCACATTAACATTTTTCTCCCCAAGTGTTCTGTTCTATGAATAAGTCATATTTTACTTGGGAGAAGCCTTTCTCAGTCACTGCTCTTACCTCCAGGGCCCGGCTGATGAAGAACAGTCTCTGGCAGACATCAGATCCAGTCAGACCTGCTGCAGAATGGTGGCTGAGCGCCAGAGGAGCCAGGGCCAGGGGTGGGAGAATGCTGTGTCTCCACCAGGAGAGGGAAAGAAGGAAGGATGGAAGGTAAAGGGTGTGGGACAGGCTGGCAAGGCATCGCAGGGCTGGGTTATCTCTTACAGGTATAGAAATCGATGACTTTGTGTGCTGTGCACCTCTCAAGCCAGGATAAGCATGCAGTGGTCATCCTGAAAGAAAAAAAGAAGAAAAAACGTCCAGATAGGTGAGCTGTACCAGAGCAACTAACAATTCTGTAATAAATAGACACTAGTCCTCAGCTGATAACCATAGTAAACAGGATAGTGAGTGTTCAGATAACCCTGGTCTCTTTCTTCAGCATTATGCTATACATGAGATTTTCATGGAAATAAGCTTTTGAAGCAGAACAACACTTCCTTGTTTAATCTTAACATTAAAATTAGCAATAGGAATTTGAGTTATGTCAAAACTTACTCCAGCCTTGAAAATGGAAAATTATGTTTTACCGCTGTTAGAACATCACAAACAAAATGTCAGCCAAAGATGTTCAAAGATCTGGGGTCAAAGAAGATGTTTTTAAACAAGTTCCAGTAGGTGCTTTAATTAATGTCACGCCATGACCCATGGAAGTTAATAGTAAGATTGCCATGTGCCTGAGTGAAAAATACATTCCTCAATTTGCCATGCAATTTCCTGGTCTAGGGATGGACCAAGATCTATGGGCTAGAGCTATTCAATCTGGTTGCCTTAGCAAATGTCCTGTTGCAGCAACAAATGAAGATTTACTGGGGTAGGCCACTTTAGGAAACTTCCAAATCTCCTACACCACCTCTCCTCACCTGCTCCTACTCACTCCTCTCACAGCTTCACAGCACATATTCCCACATCTGTTCCCTGCCAAGACCCTTGCAAATAAATCTGACATATATTCAGCCCTGAATGCAAAGGCAGGCCATTGGTTATTGGTTCCCACTGGACAAAATATTTTCTCTGAAATTTCTTGTTTTCAAGGAAAATACCAACAAAACTTACCCTGTAGCTACAGGAAACAGTCTCTGCACTTGCTTGTCTTCTCTAGGTCTGGAAGCTGATAAGCTATTCTTTCTGCTTTCAGAATCTCCTACAACATGTCTATGTGCTTTTCCAAATGATCTCACTGTTTTCTCTCCAGCAACTTCTAAACATTGTCTTTCTCTGAGCACACAAACACAGTCAATCAGTGATTTATTGCCACAACGGAGCCTCCTGAAAGGATTGCATAGAAAATATCTTATGCTGTGTTGCTTTTTACTTTAACTTTCCAATAACTTCCTCTTAAGGAAGATCTTATGTCGCTTGGTGCTCTGACACAAGCACATACAATGATGTATTACTATCTTTAGACTATTATGGCTCAGCTACATGTTGCTTTAATGACACACACGTAATTGCTCTCAGTCAGGATCACCAAGTACTGCCCTCCCAGAATTACTGCAAAGTCATTATTTACTCACTTGAAACTGGAGAAGCAAAGTACATGCTCTGGGTATCAGGGATGGTGTGAATACAGGTTTTTGGGGCTGAGCAAGAAAGTACCAAGTGGGATTGTCTTTGGGCAACACACACAGCGTGTATTGATTTTCTAATTGGAAAACAGTCCCTTGAGATTGTGAACTAAGCTGTAAAAGAAAGAAAAGGCTTTTTTTAAAAATATCTTTTACAATATTTAATTTAGTCAAACAAATCAGTTATATGGTATCATAAAGGGAAAATATCACCTTCATATTTAAGGTGAGTTTCTCCAGCTTGCATTAGAATAACGTTTGTGATTTCAAATGAATAGCTGGAGTCATAGGAAAAAAATGTGTCAGACAGAATTTATAGAATGTAAAGCAGATAAGACCTTTATGTTAGCTTTTAAGTAGAAACATGTGATTCCAGCAGTACTGTTGATGTGAACACAGTCAAGGTTATGAACAAAGGGTAAAATGAGTAAAATAGGTTCATGGTGTGAATCACATCACTGAGTTCACGTTAAAAGGAAGCAGAGATGATATATTTATCATCATAATGTGCACTTCATGACTCACCCAAACTCAAAAAAATAAAGTATGTGAATGATTAGGCAATGAAGATAGGTGTTAAGGAGGGAGGGACAATGGAAAATATTATTAAGCTTATAAAAACAACCTGACCTATTCATTAATTTGAAGCTAATATATTGCTCTTCCAATTATCCTAAAAATAAACAGAGGGGGTTTTTTTTCTGTGTGAAGGACAATTCCAGCAATTTGGATGACAGCCAAATATGTTTGAATGACAGGCTGCATAAAATGATTTAAGGCTTTATTTGGCACATACTTTTCATGTGAATCAGTATGCTTATTTTTATTATGATTCCTCACCTTCATGCTTGTAAGGCCATAAATCCCATCTTAATAGTTCAGAAACTGGATGAAGAGTGGCAGCTGTAACATCTAAAGTATCAAGCCTAACTCATAGTGTAAAAGTTTTTTCCTGGGTATTACAGTTTTTGCCGATTTGGATTTTTTTTAAACTTCATGTTGTGTATAACTTACAAATTGCCAACTTAAAAGGGTCAAATACTTGAAATCCATGAAATCCACAGCACATTGTTTATTGGTACTTCCAGGTCTAAATACTTCTTGGGTTTTTTTCTGTTTGGAGCTGGAATTGTGGTTTCACCACCTTCCTATTTCAAATCCCCATTTTCTGCCACCGGTCTACATGGAGCAGGACTACTAAAGACCTTTCTGGCCAAATGTGAGTATACCAAACAGGACTCTCAGTTGTTGAGCTGGTTATCTGGGTTTCCCTTCTAGTCAGAGGAGAGAAAGAAGATCTTACAAGGTTCAAGTAGTTTCATCCAAAGGTAGGCATTTAAAAAGCCTGAGATAAATCATGTCTCCAAGCAACTATTTCTTTCTTCTGTAAGGAAGAACCATGGGGTTCTGTCTGAAGCCAGGAGAGATCTGAGTTCCACACAGAAAGTCTGACCTGAGACTAAGTGGGCAAAAGGAACAGAGGGAGGGCACAGTAAACACATCTCATGATTACAGGGCATGGCTATGCAATATGTATTAATTTGACAGGTCAAATTCAGTTTCTTCCAACATTTAAAAAACCAGGATAAAGATACTATGAGGGAGACTGCCAGGAAGAAGGGAAGTGATAGAAACCCAAATATGGAAATGCAGAGGACGAGATATACGAAAGGTAGGCTGGGAAAAAAGGTGATGGGGTACAGAACATGTCAGGGAAGATGTTACTTGGTTGTCATCATACAGGGGTGATAGTTTCATCGGGTCTTGTCACCCCAGTCACTTCAACAGACCTGCAACGACATAGCTGAAGGAATCACATAGCTAAATATGGAGAAAGCAGGGTTGAATGGATCTGTGCAGACAAGATCAGAGTTTCTCTGAACCAAAATTACACCTCTGGCTGTTAGCATTTCTCACTTGCACACCTCTGCTTACTCAGGGAGCCTGGGAATGGTACTACTGAAGGTCCCAGGACTTGTGCTGCAAGAAATCTTTTTGATTTCTTCCTAACCAAGAGAAACCAGAAATCACTCCTAAATACAGAAACATAGTTTTGGGAGATTTCTGAACCAGTAACACCAAGATATTTTTATCACTAGTTTGGAGATTACCATAAGGCTTCCAAATGGCTTTTCAGGACACTTTTATTTTTCTTACACTTAGCTTTGACAATCGGCAGAAATGAATATAAATTCATTGGCTTTTTCGAAATAGGCTTGGTGTTGTTTGTTGGCATGGGATTAAATATCTTCTTTGTGCAGCAGCATGCATATTGATGTCCATAAGTGAGAAGCAAGCATGTGTTAAATCATAGCTGCCATATGCTTTGGAAATTATGAGCTTTGTTTATACTTATATAGTCTTAAATTGACAAACTTAGAAATCTCCAGCTTGCTGGTGAATTCAACAGACCTCAATTGCTTTTCTAATCCAGATATAACTTGGATTAAATCATCTGGATAAAACAGAAATTTACCACATAAAAAAAGAACCTGGCAGAATTCAGCAATGCTAATCGCACAGAATAACACCATGTCATTGCAACACTTTGCTAGGTTTTCAAGGATCAGCGTTTGCAAGAGTAATCACAGGAGAACAGGGACAAGAATAAATGTAATTTTTAATAAGCAACAATCTGGAATCTCTTTATCTAAAAAACTTTACTTGGACAGTATAAAAAAATCACTATCCTGGGATATTAGGCATTAAAAGATTAAAATTTAATTTCTTTTATGAAAAGAAATGCATTTCAGTTTTTTAAAAAATTAATTGTAAACAGAAATGGCAACACTTTATGCAATGAAAGGAAGGACCCCAGTATACATAAAGTTTCACCTAGAGATCTAATAGCATAAACTACTGATGAACTCAGCTGAAAATATTTTCTAAATGGCTGGTTTCTTCATTTAATGTCACAATAATTAATTAATTAATAATTAATATATTTGTATCATGGACTGACTTCTGTTCCCTAAAGTAAAAATAATTAATCATTCCAGAGAAATACATATTAATGAGTCAGATTAACAAACAGTAGAAAACAGAGATAAGCTAGACAAAATTAGTTTCTATGCTTCTTTTAGGAAAATAGTAATACTACTCAGTAACATTAGCAGAAATGACAATTACTCTCCTGGTGCTCTGGCTTGAGAGCTAAGAAACTGGTTTTAGTCCTGGGCTAAGTGTCCCAGACATGTAAGTGTCCCCATCACATGTAATCTTCTGCAAATCTTTGCAAAAGTGGCCTTTTATTTCTAATTCCTTGATTTCTGAATAGTTGGCCTGAATTTCAGACCTGTTAGGTGCATACAGATCCTGTTGACTATAATCAGAGAGCATAGCAGTCTAAAAATGAGCTTTCAAGGTGTGTCAGTTAGGTTAATCAGAAGTTAAACAACTCAAAGAAAATGATTGCTTGGAAATGTGTGCTCAGAGATGCTGCCTCCATTTCTTGTTTTGCCAAATGGACCTAACATTTTCCATTAATTGCTCAACTAAAAGCTTGTAATGAAATGACTTCATCCTCTGTATTTTAATGTGAAAATATCAACTAAAAGCATGGCAGAGGAGTGATTTACAAACATTTTAGATAGGCAATTGCACATTAATTGCTGCATATGGAGACTTACTCCTTCCAGATTTTGGTAATAAAAACAAAGTAAGTATGAAAAATTACAGTAGAGCTCTGCTAAATCATTTATCCCCAGTGTTTGAATACTGTTTCCCATAAAGGAGCAGAAACATTGTCAGTCTTGTGACTACAGTACTGAGGAAGGTGAAAGATAGCATCTTTGGAATTAAATTGGAGAAATATGATTCATCCTTTTTGTCGCTTGCCAAGCTTACCTTGACATTTATTTCTTTGCTGGAGTGCAGAACTTGTTTACATAAGTTTCCCCCATGCAAATGCATCTGGATTTCCTCTGAACTGTCATCATCCTGCAGGGATATTCAGTCTACCACCTCATGGAATTTTCTTTTCTAATGACACTGAGTTAAATGGTACCGTGGGCCTGAATGTTGCCAGCATTCATGGCAGCCTCATGTTTCGAAAACTTCATACTCCAGTGGGAACTCTGCAACCTCACCCTGACTTTAGAGGATGAAATCAAAACTTAGATGTGAGCTGGTTCAGACCTATCTGGGTGGCAGCTTTGCATCTTAGGATGTTCTCAAATGACAAAACACTGCTGAATTACTGAAAAAACTGTGATTGTTTAATGCGGTATATAGGGTTTTATTATTTAGGTCATGTCAGTATGAGAAGGGCTGAAACATATGTATTCCTGGTTCATTTCAATTCAAAGCAAAATGCATTTGTTTAAGCAAATCACTAGATTTTCTCTGTACAAAAAATACATACACAGTGAGAGATCACCTCTTTGGAGAAAAAGAGTAGTTTTCTTAATTTCTCTTTTACTGCTGTTCCTGTGATGGTACAACCAAATCAAAACTTGGTTCAGATTAATATGGTAATGTACTGGTACAAGCATAACCAGATTTAGCATTGTTTATGCCTTCTGAACATGTGTTCATGAGGGGTTTATATTTCTAATCAGGCAAGCATCTTAAATGTAAGTAGACTTGTGCAGATTTTACAGTCCAGGCAAACTACCCTGGTGCCATACAAATCAAGGAAATTCTGTTCACCTTCACAGGCATTGTTGTGCAGTCACAAAGCAGTCACTATCACAATACTAAGGAAGAATGTCCATAGTCTAGAGGATGTAGATCTCTAAAATGCATTCCATTTAGATATCTACCTGTATTCACAGGAATGCTTTTTACTTTTTTGGCAAGTACTTTTGTCTTGTGATTACATTGGCATACTAAACCCTTTTAGATTATTGCACATTATCAAAAAAATTAAATAGGTAATATTCCACTCATTTAAACAAATCACAATTCTCATGACAGAAGCATCTAGGCATTAAGCAACATAGATAATAACCTTTACTTCTTACTATGTTATGATGACATCAGAAAAGTGACCCATTTTTTTCCACAGCCTCTGTATTACTTAGCAAAACTATTTACTCCTACCTATTTCACATTAATAAAATGAAAGAGGCAAAAAAGTAAGAACTGTATTGTTCTGCAAGAGACATCTTTAGTGACAGTATCATCAGAGGCACATTATACTTGTAATTAGTTTAAGGAGATCTGAAGCTGCTATAAGATATAATTTAACTGAGATAATTGTAGCCTGGATTGCATCTCTAGTTATTTGTTGTGTTTGGCAAAAATGACTATGTATTTTTAATTTCTATATTTTGTATACATCTTTTTGATTTTAATGTTGTCTGTAATTGACTACATAAGTTGCTCTTTATTTAGTGCTTTTGCTGTATGGCTGTAAGCCAAACTACACAAATAAGTAAACAAATGAGCCCAGAGGGTTGTGTGAATATATGTTATCTGACAGTCCTCAGGGACCCATGCTCCAAAAGGGATGTGGGAGTTTTTTCACTTTGTTTTGTTTTTTCTTTGTGAATAGTATTACCCAGTTTCTTAATTTTGAACAGACCCACCGTCTTTGAAGAAAATTATATATGCATAATTTGGATTAATATTTTAATGTTTATCCAATGTTTCAGTTTTGAGAAAGTTAATGGGGAATTATAAGGAGCTAGTTTAAGGTGTAATACTTGCTTAGAGTGGTACCAAATAGTTTTTAGATAAGGTTTGCTCCTATCTCTTTCTATGCTAAGCTTCTCCCAGAATCTATGGACTATTTGCAATTTTTGTGTGTGAGAGCTTTCTCTCACTTTCAGCAAGATAATCAGAATAACCTTACTGCTAGGAAACCAAAGAGACTGAGAACTAATTCTCATTTGCATTTCCTTCCAGCCATGATTAGGTCTCCATCATCATGTGGCCTTTTCCTTTAAATAAGCTGTTTAATGCCAGAAACTTGAAATGTGTCAAAGTTCTGACAAGATTCTTTCTACATTACACCATTCAAATTTTCTATTCTGATTAAGCTTTTGGGGTGACCTAGTTCACTGTGTGCACTGATGTATCTTGACTTTTGGATATGGGATAAAACCAGCTATTCCATAACCCTCTGGGTTTGCTTTGTACTCAGGAAAACAGGAAAAAAGAAATGGAGCTGGTGCATGCTGTGTGGGAGACTCTCACACGTGTCTGCTGTGCAGTCCAATGCTCCTTCCAGGAGTGCCAGCCACTGCATCCAGTGAGAGACCTCTCTGTGAGGAATGGGCAGCACCCAGACAGGACAAAGCAATAACAACAACCAAAAATCATTTGTGCACTTTTGTGCATTCATTAGGTACATGTGCCCTTACAACAAAGGAAAGCTACTGTTTAAAATTATTCCTGTGTACCATGGAAGAGAGAACCAAATCAGGCAGCAAGGAAAGTCCTTTTCCAGAGAGCATCCTTGACAAGGCATCCTCTTTGTTGCAAGAGCATTAGACCAGGGTATGTATTATGTCGCACAAGAGAGTGTCTAACTTTGACTCAGCCAGTTCAAACAGAAATAAGTCAGAGTACTGTGCAGCAATAATTACTAGCTGAGGCACTAATTGGAACAAATTGCCCTTAGGGGGGAAATGAAAAACAAAGGGATAAGCTTCCCATGATCTTTGCACTGCTGTATCCATTTACAACAGCAAGTTCTCCATCACAGTGGGCAGGAGCAGGGGTGGGCTCAGAATCAGCTATGAAATCTAACAGGTCACAGCAGGAGCCATGAGGCCACTCTTCAGGAGGGAGAGAATGAAACTGGCTTAAAGGCTTGTGTTGTTCTAGGATTAAATGACTGAAGAAAAAATATTAAACTTCTAGGTTTCTCATTCAATATAGAGATGATAAACAACCTACTGTAATAAAAGGACCTTTCCTGTGAAAGAACATACTCTAGTAAAGCAAGAAACATTGTTTGGTTTCTTATGTTCCCTGGAGCAACTTGTAAAAAATATTTTGGCATCTTCTACTCATATAATTTCCCACTGCCAAAATGATTAACTGAAACCAAGAAATTGCATCTTCTTCTGAGATGGTCCTAAAACTCAGAAGTACACAGAGTATGACTTGTGAGGCTAAAATGTACTCTGGGAGCTTTAGGCACAGTCAGTCTGGTACATTTCCATTTTGCTAGTTTTCAAAATCTATTTGAGTAATGTTGCTGAGTGAGTCTACTCCACTGGACTGCCCATAGACAATCCATTCTATTTTTCTGGGAACAAGATCATTTTTTGTCTTATTTTCTGGGTTCTGTCTTGAATACATGCAAGTTTGTAATGACACCACATAGATAACAGCCTATGCTGAGTTCCTGGATGTATGCAGTGATAGTTCCCATCCTTGTTTGTTTACTCTACCCTGAACAGCAAAGAGTCAGCTACTAAAAGCAGTGTGATAATGTCTGAAAGAGAGAGTTAAGTTTTGATTATTTTTTTCCATTCTGAAGTCTGTTATCCAGGAGGTGCTACCACTGCTGGAGCTCAGCCTTGTCCAGCAGTGGGTGTGTATTGCAGCTGGCTGGAATTGGCTCTGTGGGCCATGGGGGAAGCTTCTGGCAGCTTCTGACAGAATCCATCCAGTAGCCCCTCACTACCAAAATCTTGCCACACAAACCCAATACAAGGCCATACTGAGGACATTGTCACTATGCATTTGCCCTGGTTTTGCATTCTTACATAAATAACTGCTATGGCCATGACAGAGACAGGATACTGGGCTGAGTGGACTCTTCGGTCTGACCCACACTCATTATTCCTCTTCTCCTATATTTTTCTGATGACTTGATTTTCTGCTTCATTGACTCAATATCCAGTCTGCAGGGCCCATTACGTTCTTATAAAGGAAATTAGATAGACAAATTATTCTTGACAATTCCTCAAGGGCTGCTGCTCCTTACTCCTTGCTTTGTTATCCTCTCAGGATGCATAGAGACAGGCTGGGATACCTCTTATTTGCATTTGCTTTCTACAGATACTCATTTTTTCCTATGACAAAAGCCAGTAGACTTTTCTTTGCAATAATTCTTATTTAGTTTCCAGACAAAAAGTGCTAAGTTATTGCTTGAATAGTTGCTAAATTCAGTAAAGATAGATCTGAGGCCTCGGCATTTAGTGACCTGTTTGGGTTGTTTATCTGAAATGATGGTGTATGAGTTACTCTGGAGCACCTAAATTTTACAGCAGAAATGTGAACAGTGTCTTTGATCATGATGTATCAGAGCAGACTGTGACATTTGCTTCAGAAGAGAAAGTTACTAATGTTGCTACCATCTTTTAACTCAACCTTTGACCTCCATTTTACAGTTAGTTGCAGCACTTCAAAAAATACTTTCATCAGAAAGTGTTGCAGAAGAGGCAAGTCAGGAATCCTAAGACATACACAGTGCAACAATCATGAATTTAGTTCTGATTGAAGGGTCAGAACATTTAGTTCTGACTCTATGGAATGCCAAATCCCACACTGCAAGTACCAGTGATACAACAAATTACTCCATTCATTGGTTACTGCTGACATGGCCTTCTTGCAACTCAAACACCTTCCTAGCTCAAATATATTTCTCATTCAAAGACAATATTAGGTCTTCAAATTCCTCCTATTGACTGTTGTTTAGATAACTGCAAGATTTTTAGATATCTCTTGCCAATGTTTTAAATAAGCCATCAGTAACATTTTTTACTGGCTGTGTATAACTTTAATTGGTAGTTTTGTTTCTCTTAACATGGTAATTATGCAGCTTCTAAGAATACCTTGAGAGAAACGAAATTTCAAAGAAGTCATGGTCAATGGAAGTTTATTTTAAATTGTTAAATAGGGTTTAATTCTCTGAAACTCCAGCTGGATCTGTGCCGTTTTCTTATATATTTTTACCAGGTCTGCGTGTGGATGAGTATATGGCTCTACAAAATACAGGTGAAATTCATGAAATCATGGTGAAAACATGATTTTATTCTATATCATTAAATTCTTTAAGTGTAATGTATTCCTAAGACTAGGCCCATGAGAGAAATCTCAAGGTGCTTCTGCCAAGAATCACAAATTGAGGTGATTAACATCCCTTGTCATTTTTTTCTCTTTCATTATCATTTTTTCCTACTCTTGTCTTGCCAAGTTAAATGCAGAACGTGTTTATATCAACATTGTTACCAATAGCTTGATGGTGCCATGTAGTGCATTACCATGACATAAATTGCTATACAAGTAGTAAGAAAACTATGTAATTCACTAGAATATCCCATATTCTGAATTAATCATTTTTCATTATGTAGCTTTAATGAAATTGAAAAGTTTAAGTCTTTTCATTCAAAAACAAAAATTGGCTGAAGGGGAAAATAATAAATGTTTGTTCTGCAAGTTAATGATTTAATTTAAAAGATTGAATTATGAAGTTTTACATCCTTAGAATAACTTAATGAAACTCAGATGCTTTTTAAATTAAAAAAAAGAAAAAAACCAAAAAACCCAGGAAAACAAACCAGCTTCTGGACAGACGCAGAGTCCCTGTATCAATTAATTGTTGGGAGTTAAATTAGCCAGTGCATTTAAATTTGCTTGTTGTTTTAGTTTTATTCAGTTTACCTGAAAGTAGAAGTATACAATACAAAAAGCAGAACTGTCACTCTGATTCTCTTTTGTTTGTGTCTGTTTTCTTTGTTGCTAGACAACATGTTATTCTTCAGTTTTTTTCTCATAATTAAAAAAATACCGCTACAGCAGATAATATGAGAGAAAGTAAAACAACATACTGTCTCTTTTGTCCTAATAATGGGAAGGTATTTGTCTGGATAAGGTCACAGTTGCTTCTTAGTATAAATTACTTAATTGTTTTCAGTAGGGCTGTTGTGTGAGCTCCGGGACTCGGCAGTCTAATCTGAAGCAGAACTCTCTGACTTCGAAAGAATGTTTCTGGGGATGATCTTTGCAGGACAGGCTACTAGGTCACCAGGCACTGGGCAGATTGGGTTTTATTAGTACTTTTTGTTTTGTCTTAGAAGAGAATGTGGATAATAAAGAAACATAATTTTACAGACATCGTTTTCTATGACCATATACTTTTAATTCTTTGTATTTTTAGGCAGAGAAAAGGCTACTGCCAAAAAATGGTAGTCTTCACAAGAGCTGAATACAGCAGTTGCAGGCACAGTTAGTCAGATTTTTAATAACAGCCTGGTTTTTTTTAGTGACAAAAAAAGATTTTATGCTATAAATGTAATTAATCGGGTGGTAAATATCAGTACATTTTTAGGTTTCAGTGGTACCTTTCCAATTGAAAAGAGGGACGGTGGTACACCATTAGTACCATCTAATGCAGCTGGAACCACATTGTTGTGTAGTCACAGGGCAGCTCCATCCTCCTGGATAAAAATAAATTTCATTCCTTCTAAGTTTGTATATGGATGGACAAGCCTGTGTGCATGGCTTTGCGAAGAGCTCTCCCTCTGCATAAACACTCTCTCAAAGCCAAAGCTGGAGGCCAGTGCAGTCAAAATATGTACTGGTTTAACAACAAATTGTACGTAAGATGTTGTTTTAATTGACATATCTGTGAACAGTCAAACCCCTACTTTAATCTGGTTTGTATCAACCAATAAACTCACAACTATTGTGGAAAAACAAGCCCTGGCAGTACCCAAATCTTGTTCCTCTGCATGGAGTTTATAGAAAACTATGCAGCAGGCTGCATTAGTTACAGTGCAATCAAGGATTCGCTAGGAGGGAAGAAAAGGACTTGTCCTCATGTGAACTCTGCATAAGATGCCTGTGATTCTTGTGGGGGCTTTCAAGGTGACACAAACTCAGGTTATGTTGGAGATGGTGGTAGAATTATAACATAAATTTATGTAAGTTTTAGGAGCACACTTAAAATTCTTAATTAATTAATTTTTTTAATGTCCCTATTAGCCAAATGCTTGCAACAGTCCAAAGATGAACAAATGCCAGTACAGCAAGAGTAAATTTAGCAGCCACCACTATGCTAAAAAAAAAAAAAGTTATCCAAAACATAAGGCACAAGGAAGGGTGATTTCAGGGTTGTTTTGTTGTTATGGGAAGTTTTTTCAGATTTTCCTCTGGAAAGACAGAATGATCCTCTTGGGGGGAAAAGAGGGCTCACTTGGAAGCTTTTTCCAGGGCAAGCCATACACATATCCAAACCCACACACACAAGCACAGAGAGATATTTACCCCATGTTGCTCAGAGCCATTACATTGGCTCCAGCGGAAGAAGGCCTGTCAAAGGGGTCTTTCACTGGGCACGTAGGGAAAGCGGGAGCAGAAATAAATATTTGCATAAATGTTCAAAGCCTAGCACTGATTTTGAAGCAGCTTACTTCCAAATGCTCATTGCATGTTTGCATTACAATGTTGTACTTTCTTTTCTCGTCTCTGTCTTATATCATGTTCTGTCTTTCCCCTCTGCCTCCATTTATTTGGTCCTTACACCCCTCCAGCTTTTTTTTGCAAACACCATAGTAAATTTTAATGTGGGAGCACCTATAACTTCACTTTTTAAAGGTTTTGGTGCTCAGCAATACTAGTATAAACATTTCTGGTTTTACATTTTTCTCTCAATTGTTTAATCTGCTGTCTGTTTAAACTAGACACCAGCAGGGTTGCAGTCCTTAGCAGGCAATCCCATTCCTCCAGTGAGGATGCCTATTTTGTATGAAGCATGTGATGTTAGCAAGGTTTGTTAGTGTATACAACAATGAGACAGCTAGGATGCCATCTATGGTTTTTGTTGGAGCCTATTATCTTACACAGTAGCTACAACCTGATAAGTGTCATTTAAATGCCTCAAAGTTCTTCTTTAGCATGGTGCAAGATGTTTTTGCATGTGTAACTCCTGTTACAATCAGTAGGATGTACATCTACTCTGTGCCCTACTCCTGGCATGGTACATTAACAAGGAATTTATAGCTGCACTCTAAAAGAGCAAGAATTTCTGGATAGGCACCACTGAATATATACTGGGATATCTCGTTTTTACCATGTTCCAGGGAAGAAAAGTTTGGCAAGTTTGTTTACCTTGATGTACAGCTTCAAGAGCAAAAAAGGAATAATGTATAGCTGAAATGCCTCACCATCAGTGAACGGCTCTGAAAAGCTGCAGCAGCACATAAATTAAGAGCAACCTACCACTCTGTGCCAACTACGACTTAGTTGGGAAACTATGCAATGATTAAACAATGAAATTAAACACATAGGACCTGGAACATTTAAATATTTAAATGCCACTTTTCATAACAAATCATACTAATGCATAACAGTGAGTCTGACCTTGCTTTAGGATGGCCTATGACATTGCAAGAAAGACAGATAACTTTGTGCAGTCCTCTGCGCCTCCAGTTATGATCTGTGTTCTCCTATAAAGGTAGGGCTACCTACATGAGATCTTGATTATGAAAGTTCTTTGTTTTTATATATTTATCAGGGATATGGCAGTAATTTTTAAGTGAAAGGAATCTGCTTTCATATAAGCATAAATCTCAAGTAAATCCCTTGACCTCAGTAATGCTACAGGAAAATGCAAGTCTGGCTCCTTAAGAGCTGCTATTTACAAGTTTCTTCTTAATATTTTAATTACTACTCACATTATTTTATTGGACAACCCCATGGCTTTTTTCAGTGGAATTATCTCCCCACTTTATCTGTAATTCAGGTAAACTTTGCAGTAGAAAGTTCACCCAGATGTGCTTCAGGAAAGAGGGTTTACAGGCAGGACAAAACCTCCAGCAGAAGGAAACCTTTGAGCCAGCTGTGTGAAAAAGCAAAATACTGCTATGCATTTCCAACAGAAGTCTGTACTTCCAAATGGGAAAGTCGGTAGGAGTCTATTCAGAGGCATACAGAGCAGGGATTCTCAATATTTTAGTGATTTTTTGTGACAGCAAAGAGCTGGTTATAAGACATTGGCCCCACCTTGTTTCCATATCAAACCTGTATTAAAAGATGCATGTAAACACATTAAGTTCTTTCCTAAAATTAATTTCCTTTGAAAGCCATTGCATGACTGTAACAGCATTGTGCAGTCATTGAGGAACTTGCTACTGTCTGTTTACAACACATCTACAGGGGAATTGGTAACAGCTAAGCTCACTTAACTAAGAGGTTAAAACAGCAAGAAAAACAAGGTAACTTGGGGTCTAACTCTGGATAATAGCTCGAGTACAGATCAGCATTTTCCACGGATCCCAACTCCAGGTGCCAAGCAGAGCTAAACCAGACTTGCACTGTCAATGTCTTAGCCAAGGTTTTGTGTAGCAGGAGGGGGTGGGAAACAGCTCAGGCGGGGACTGCTGCTCTAAAGGTCACTCTGCTTTGCAGAGGGAGCCTGCAGCAATGTGAATTCCTGAGTCGAGATTGTCAGGAAATGTTTTTTAGCTGAAACTACCTTTGAAATCATGGTAAAGAAAAAAAAAAAGTGAATATGGATCATTCTCACAGAAGTCCTTTATCACGGGGGCATTTTATCTTGGAGCAAATTTCTCGTGATGCAAGTTTTTTAAACCAGATTTAATCCTAAAAACATAGAATTTTTGAAACATGCAATAGCCCTTGGGGGTTATTATTATAGCCCCACCCTGACACCTGCACATCTGTTTGTTCAGATATTGCCCCAGGGAAAACATTTGTCCCAGCATGCAAGCCTAAGAATTTATAAGGATTTTCTATCACTCATGTTCTGTCTCTCGATTCCAACTTCTCTTTTAAATCTCTGTAAGTGTATACTAAGTGTGTGCTAAGGTCTACTGACACATCCAACATCATCTTCATCCTTCATTCTTTTTCAGTTTTTCTTGTGGGGTTCTTTGATGTGTGTGCACATGTGTATGTATATCTAGCCTGCTATCCATCCATCCATCCATCCATCCATCCATCCATCCATCCATCCATCCATCCATCCATCCATCCATCCATCCATCCAGCTGTCCTTCCCTCCCTCCCTCCCTCCCTCTCACTGGGACTGTTGGGCAGCAAGGGTAGTGGGGACGTGTGTCAGTGTGGCTCATGCTGTGGCTCTCTCACTCCTAGGCTTAGAGGTCATGTTCAAATCTCATTTCCTGATGCTGAGGAAAGAAGTCTAAACAGTTAGTGGCTTCATCTCTCGAACAAGATATTGACCTGGGGCTTCTGGATGTCAAAGATTTCAGAGAATATTTTGGAAAGAAAGGGGAATGACCCCAATGCCCTGGCCAACATCCCAGTTTTCAGCAGAACTAGCATCAAAACAGAGTGTGATTAATGCTAAGTATATAATGGCTGCCACATTTGCATTTGTAAGCAGAAGGTCTCTTGCAAACAAGCTTTTTATTCTTTCTTTCTGATTCCAGTTAAAACTAAAAAATTTTCTTTAACTGCAGGACAAGCATTGTAAAATATATTGGTGCTCTAGTGTCCTACAAAGATTATCCTGACTTATGAATACGTTTTCACTGCCAATTTTCAATTGATGTAATTTAAATGTTTTCAGACTTCCATTCCTCTTAAATAACACTGCAGTCTGTGGCCTGAACTTACTTTCTTCAAACTCAACACCATTGCTTGGATAATCTCTGTAAAGACAGAATGGTACTTACTGTGTAAAGATGGAATTTTGAGTGTAATAATAAGCTTTTCTCATTCCTATTGCTCTTGAAATTTGATGTAGCTAATGCTAGAGAAGCTTAAGTGACTGAGGTTAGTTTTACTTTCAGAATTATACTGTCTCCCAAACTATGTGTTGAGAAAATCGCTGTTTTTGCTAGCAAGCACACAGGAACTCAGGCTGAGGCTCAGGCAGCTCCCACACTGATCACATGCACTTCAGACTTAGTACACACAGAAACTCCATTAGAAGCAAATGTTACCATAAAAATGTATCTTTGGCCACACAAAAAATTCACTTTTCCAGGTGATGATGTTGGACTGTGGCAGCCATTTGGGGCAGTCAGCAGCAGCTGATAGCTCCTGGATGGGGGAAGGAACACTTTCTCAGATCATAGAATATCCTGTATTGGAAGGCACCCACAAGGATCATCAAGTCAAACTCCTGGCCCTGAATAGGACCACCCCAAGGGTCACACCACGTGCCTCAGAGATTTGTCCAAATGCTTCTTGGGTTTTGGCAGGCTTGAGATCCGTGCCTGCCCATCTGCTTGCCTTCATAATAAAGCAGTAGACTGCTAGGAGGTTTCCTCTCAATCTCCTCTGCTCCAAGCTGAAAAATACCTACTAGTTTTGTCCTTGCAGGAATTGAGTTTCTTAAGAGCGGGAAATGAATAAATTAAATGGCAGAAACTTGCTCTCCAAAACTGTAGGAAGTACAGAGGTGAAATACATCCACTCTGAGATGCAGCCTTAGCTCTGCCCTGAGGCCAGCTGGGCCAGCTCTGCATGCACCAGCAAGCTGCAGCTGCATTTGGAGAGAAACCCTATGATCATTGCAGTAAAATACTTGCTGTGACACCTTCTCTTTGCTATGGCAGAGCTCAGCTCCTCAGTCACAATGACCAGGACACACTCATAGCTGGCTGATCTTCAAGTACTCAGGGTGTTGGCACGAGGTCTGTAACCCACTGTGGTTACTTCTGTCCTGGCAGCTTGGCTGGACCAGGTGAACAGGCAGTGCTTCCCAGGATAAGAGCCCCAGAGTTCTGCACTACAGTGCCTGGTGTGGCACTGCACCAGGGGCTGTCAGTCCAAAATACCTTTTGTGTGGTTTGTGGTGGGACTCATGGGGAAAATTCTTACATATCTACTTACACTTCCTGTAATCTTCTATTTTGCATTTTCCCTGTAAAGTCATAATGCTTTTCATGTAATTTCATTCTCTTCATTAATTTTTCTAGAAATACAGGTGATATGCATGTCTACAGATGTTTTGGTATCAGCAATATATAACATCAGGGGGTTGTGGTGTTTAGGGTTTTCTTATATTTGCATCATTTTAACAGGAAAATTGTTGAATTTTCCTCCACATGACCAGGAGTTGGACTTGATGACGATGATGAATCCTTTCCAACTCAGCATATTCTGTGATTCTATGAAAGCATGGAGAATAACTGCAGTGGAGAACAAATTAGTTTCTGAATGTTACTAGCATTTATCTACCACCTACACTTGGTAAGGCAAAGCTACAGGGATTGTGAGACAAGTCATGAGAAGTGAGGCTGAGCATTCACATTGACAGTCACCAGGAGAAGAGAGGTTGTGAGAGATGACTCTTGGGGAGTTCAGCACCAGCTTCCAGCTTCACATGGATGAAGAGCAATGATGAGAGCTTTGATGAAGATTAAAGAGATGGCACTGATGAAGGCTGTTACCTGGCTTTGCAGTAACTAGGTGGGAGCTGGAAGACCTAAGGCATTTCTTCTAAGACTGCAAAGCTACCAAGTCTGCATATTGTGACCATGGGGCAATACAGGGTAAGTAACAGAGGAGCACAATGAATTTGCTTCTCTTTGCCTCCCTGTGATTTAGAAGAAAATAATATATCACAACTTTTCCAGCCACAGCCTCCTCCCTACCCTACGAATGGTAGAGAAAGAGCTCATTTTCCAGGGTTGGGAAATGTCATTGAAGCAATGGAAACACATCATTACTGTGAACACAACTGGTTAGGAAGATCCATGATAAGTCTTCAGAACAAAACATTTTTCTCATATAAAAACCCCAACTTCTTTAAAAAACTTAAAAAAAAAAAAAAAAACAAACTATCTTCTAAGCTTTTAAAAATTCTTAGAGGGAACACTTTCCTAGACTGGCACATGCACATTGATGTTGTTGCCAGTTTAACAATTATTTGAGGAGCCACCTATTTTTCCTGTTCTTTGTGGAGCCACTGGGATGCAAAGGCAGATGTGAGCATAGCTTGAAGATTTTGCACTGCCTTTCAAAGTGACTGTTTAATGCGTATTTGTAGACTGATGCTGGAAACACTTCATAATTAGTCTGTGTCTAAGCCAAAATATTTTTGTTGTGATATTTGAATGTTACATTTTACAGATGATTTGTAAAACAAAAAGGAAAATGTTACCGGGAAAGAGGGTAGGGACGAAAATATCTCTGCTGATTTTGAACTGCCAGACATAAAGGCAATTACCAGAGCAGACTGTGGAGATGTGCACCCAAAGGAGGCCTTAAGGGCATGCTTTGATATTGTGTCAGAATCAGAGGAATGTCTGCTTTGTGCTAATTTGTGTCAGTGTAGTTGGCTTGCATATAGACTTTAAATAAACTGCTGATTTTAAATAACCATGCCAATTTGGAAAGCCTGAGTAAATCATCATCTGCGTAAGAAATCATAGCAAACACAGACATTTCTATGAAGATTCTATCCATGAAGAAGATTCAATGTGCTGATCACTTACATGGATCACAGATTGGAGTATCATTACCGTTAGTGGACAATGTGGTCGGGATGCTGTGGGTACAAAGTGTACACACAAGGAGAGGACCTAGTTTGGCCATGAGATGTTATCATGTGCCAGAGGATGGCTGTAACCTAGACCATAAAAACATCCATACTGTACAGTAGAGCTTGGCAAGTTTCAGGTTCTTCTATGTCCTCACACTTTATAATACAATCTTTTGGTATTTGAAGGCTGCAAACCTCTTGCATGCTTCCTGAATCACCTTCTAGTCTTTCTGCCCTCTTTTGAAAAGTTACTGCCTTCACTTCTTAACTTCTGCACACTCTTGGCCAAGTTAGAGGTTGTCCTCCTTTTTTCCTATTTTTTCTTTCTTCCAGCGAAGTTTCTATACTTGCTTTTCAAGCATAGCACAGGAAGGCCACTGAGAAATATCTAATAAACAAGAAGAAAATCATAAATGAGAAAACTCTTTAAAGTTTTTCCATAAGGGTATAATTAGAAGTACTTAATTTGCTTTAGATGGCTCATTCAGGACGGTTCAGCAAATCCCAGTATTATGAACACATGAAGGACATGACCAATGGACTGATGGATGTCAACAGTGATGAGATAACTGCCTATACTTGTGATTCTGACTGATATTTGGCTTGTCAGGGTGCCAAAGGATGAGTGGAATAAACTGAGGTGGATCAAGGACCTGTGCAATGAGATATTTCAGAGTACTGATACTGCCAGGGTTTCATCGTTATTCCTGGGGTTGTTTTGCAGCCAAGCTTATTGCTGATTCTTCCCCGCATGGACTGAAGAAGTTCAGGGCTTCTTTCTTGAGAAAGTCAGGAGATAGACTACAAATGAGTTTCTAGAAACAAGGCATTTCTAAAACTCTGGGAATTTTAATGGAAGAAAAGTAGGGCTGTGAGATGTAATTGCTGTGATTTTGGGCCAGAGAGTTCAAGTCAATAACATGGACAGTCCTAGTTACAGGAACATAGGCATAGTGTGTGAAGGATGAATCACTGATAATTAATACAACATCCCAACATGCACTAAAGGAAAAGGATTAAAAGGTAATTTGTCGCCTAGTTTTATTAAATCAGAAAAAAGTTGAGATTTTACCAACCAGACTTCAGATAGCAACATGGAAGTAAATGCCAAACCAGGGGTAGTTCTACTGCCAAATAAGTGTGGCTAGACCTTACCAACCTCTATGTAACAGCAGCCACATCAGGTTTGCTAAATGTTAGCAGTCTTCATTGTTATTCTGACAATATCTTTTAAAATACACCCATCTTTACTACTCATCACCATACCGTAGAAACTATAGTTATGCATGCAAACAGGCTGCTGACAGTCAAATTGACAAGATATCTCTCTGCTTGTGATCTACAATCCACAGACTCTGATACATTAATTCCCTCTATCAGAAAACCTCTCTTCATATCTCAGTTTATATAGACACTGCTCACACTCAGCCTACAGATCTCCTTCAACAGTGCTAATCAGAGAGAATTTTTTTCCTGACATTCTCTAGGACCCTGAATGCCTGGGTGCCAAAGAGGTGGCAGGATGAATGTATTTTAAATGAGATGGAAGCAAAATGCATTCATTGTCAGACTGAAAAGTTCTTGCCTTGGGACAGCAGCAAATTATTCTGAAACACTACAAATATAAGAATATAAAGGGTGATTTACAAGATCCATATTTAATGAAATACAAGGTATTTTAGATTATTATGATCCAATTTTCACAGTAATTTCTGTTATATCTTATTTGCTTCCAAAAAAATTAAACATCTACTTCAGTTTTTAAGTGAATTCTTCCTGAATGTAAGACCTAGGATAGCTGCATATACTATACACACTTCAGACAAAAAAATGTCACATAGCAAAGTAAAAGGAAAGACTGAAATTCTGAAACTGCTTTCCATCATTCTAAATGCCAGTGCTGAGATAGTAATGTAGCTCATGGCCCAGATATGTAGTAATATCACATGCATTTTAATTAAAGGCAGTTGTCCTCATCCTGCTGAGGATTTGGTCACTGATGTACTGTGGAGCAGGAACAGTCTCAGTAGGCAATCTTCGGTATCTAGGAGCTGCATCTCCAGCTGGGGTTTTATTCAGAAAAGTACTGAGGCTTTAAAGTCCATGCTCTGATCATCCTCACTCACTCTGCATTGGCTTGGTTTGCAGAGAGGGCTTGGTGCATACATAGGATATTCTTTCTGAGGGACATGGAACTTTAACTTTCACTCTGAAAGCATACCAGCTGCCCCGCCATCATAATTAGAGCAGAAGGACTCTGAACCACATGTATGGTAGGCACCACCCACAATATAAACCTAGAAATAGTTCAGCCATCACAGTAAATCTGATCTAAGGTAACATGCACATATGTATATATGCCAGGGAAGTGACTGAGTCACTATGGAAGTGGCACTTAGGGACATGGTTTAGTGGTGGCATTGGCTATGCTGGGTTAATGGTCAGACTAAATGATCTTAGAAGTCTTTTCTAACCTAAATTATTCCATGGTTCTTTAAGTTGAGGAATCAGTACCAGCCATTTCCAGCTGCTGATCTGCTCTTATTACATTGAACCACTGATGCAGAAGTGACCAACAAACCATAGCACGCAGCCTACTACAGAATATCGAACTGGGAGTCGGATTCTCTAACGACACATCTTTCCAAAACAGATCTATAAAGCATGTGATCAACAGTGAAAGCTGTGGAAATACAAGGGCTGTAGCTAAAGCTGTGAATAATAATAATTTCTTTCAGGCGCTTCTCTGCAAGGTTAGTCTCTAGATTCTGCTTCCTTTACTCATATCAGTTGCAGGCCGACATGTAAGAGCTTGATTCACTGTCCAGCCATATGCAGGAGTGCATAGAAAATATAATGGGCATGTTTAAAATAATCCTACCAGAAGCCAAGACCTTTCATTCCACTTTGCACTTGCATTTTGTTGATTTAAATGAGTGTGAAGTAGGAGATATTAATGCTGCTTGACTTCAGACACCTGTCTTAGGGGAGCAGTCTCCTTGGACTCTTATCCAAGGAGAAAGACCTTTCTGGAAGGCTACTGAACATCTGAGCTCAGATTGTGTACACACTTTCTAACACAGAGCAACAGAGAATCAAGCCTACTGTCAGTAGAATTAGGATATCTAGGATGTAAAAGCACATTAAAAGAGAATTCATGCATTTTAAATTAATTATTTTTGTACAGCATGAGAGTGAAAATAAACATGGCTATTTCATGAGAAACCACGGGATTCTTAAATCAGATGCAAGAATCCTAAACCTTCATGATTGCTTCCTTTTTAAACTACTTGATAAAAAGCAAACAGGAGAGTCCTTGCTTTAAAAAGAAAAGATCTGGCAAAGCTTCCAGCTAGAACAAGGATAAGACATGATTACAATCTGTTTACTGGAACATAATAAAGTCATCTGAAAAAACAAAAAGCACTGGAAACCTCGCATTTGCTTTGGATACGTATCCTAAACATGCTGTAAGATGTGACAGAACCTTTTTCATTTCTCTATTTATTGTGAAACAAATATAAAAATGATATGAAATTATTATGTTTCCTTTTTATTTTTATCCTGGGATAAACAAAAATCACTGTCAATAAATTCAGATGATGTTACCATGAGTGCCTTTTACCATCTTATGTATGTTGATGAAAGAAAAAAATTTGTTTGAAGAAAGCATCTGACAGAAACAAGCAAATGGGGATAATTCAGCAAGCAGGCTAATTCCCTTTACTTAGACTTTCCCATATACATTTATAATTGTGTAAGAACATCCCATCCTGAAAAACCCATCTCACTGCTGAAAATAGCTAGTCTAACTAATACTTTTAAGTCTTAAGGAGAGCTGAATTGGTCACCGCCTAAATGGCGAAAGCCAAAAGTCTTTTGGGTTTGAAAAGCCAAAAGCTGGCATAGGGTCAAATGGCACTTTGGCAGAAGTCCAGCTTCTGTCATACACACACACACATGTATATATTTCCAGCCAGAAGCAGATATGCCAAGGGAAAAAGACTTGCATTCAGTTCTGTTGCACTTCACAAGAGCAATGGGTGCTACAGACAGAATTGTAGTTATATGCACTTGGTTGGATTAATAAAAATATCATAATTAATCTCTAAGCAGTCATTTCACAAGCAGTGTGCAAATATGTACACAACTGCAGGAAAAGTTTTTATCATAATGACTGATATACATGCCAGAGAGCTAACCCATCTTCTTGCACCACCTTCAGCCCTACAGATACTATATGCCCAATTCCAGTTTATTACATCTTTTCATCCCCTTAAAAATTAAGGTTCCTGCATATATTGAAGTAGAGGCCTTCATAAGTAAATGCTTACTTAATTAGTGTACATGTAAGCATATGCATACCTACTAGGCCTTAGAGGTTTCAATGGGACCATTACATGATTGCACCTCATTATATTGATTAATATGGTGTGAAAACAAATGTTCCACAGATTTCTTTACAGTCCTTCTCTAACTCCACTAAAGTTAATTAATGCATTCCCTTCCAGGTACGACCATGCAATGACTAGCCAAGGAAGATGACTTTTGCCTCACACAGCCAGCCATTGGGTGCCATGCCCTTGGGAAGTGGACCCAGCTCCCAAAACACGTGTTACAGCCAGCAGACAGAGGTCATTAGCTGTTGGCAGATAGGGTGTATACAGAAGACGTGAGAACAAGCACAGTGGCTTGAACTCTGTTCTCTGCCTTGCCTCGGGGTCTCAGTTACTGTCTTTGGCTTCACTGCTCAGGATCCTGCTGGCATTCACCACCTGTTCATTTGTAGCTTTGTCCCAAGCCATCTGTCCTTGCTGTTGCTCTGTCTGCTCCTTCTCCTGGACTCACCTCATGAATTACACTCCCTGGTTTTCTGGCTCCATCTGAAGTTCAGCTATGCTCTTGTCAAAGTGAATGCAAGCTTCCTGGTGCTAAACCCTAGACCCATAGGCCTACCTTATTCTGTTAGGCTAATGAGCATTATATGTCTCTGGTTCTTGATTTCAGATTCCCTTAATTATATCAGCCGGCTCCTGCCTCCACCCAGACTCAAACCCCAGGGCTTCGCTGTGAGTCTCCTAACTCCCATGTCCCGTCATAACAGTCTTCACAGACAGGTGCAGACAGACAGACAGCAGCTTGTTTTGCTGGTGCTCCAAGCTGGGCAGAAACGAGCCAGCTTTGGTCTCAAAGCTATGCTCCTACATTACCTGAAGGGGAGAGCTCTTTTATAACCAGACAAGATATGCAGCAGTTTGAAACACAAACTGTATCCACCTCTGTCTATACTTGCTCACTTGGACATACTGTGCAAACCTGTACTAACTTTTAGGGTAGAGATTAAATTTAGATATCAAGTAGAGACACACTGTTCACATGTCTCAAATGTTTGCCCAGATGTTGAGCAGCACCCTCTGCGCCACACAGCTAGACAGAAATTTACTGTGCGTGTTGGAGAGGACCAAGGTGGGAAAATTTCTACTTAACTTTCTTAAAACTGGTTATAGTTTATCTGTGAATATTATCTATGTTGACCACACCATTCAGGTGAAGCATAGCAATTGCATTTTGTTAATTTGGGTATCAAGCCAATTCTAGCCTGAAGCACACTCTGAATGTGGCGGGTTGACCTTGGCTAGACACCAAGCTTGTCTATCATTCTCCCTTCTCAGCTGGACACAGGAGAGAAAATAAGATGGAAAATGACTCATGGGTTGAGATAAGGCAGTTTACTAAAGCAAAAGTGAAACTTTGCGTGTGTGCAAGCAAGAGGAAAAAAAATAATTTTATTCTCCACTTCCCATTGGCAAGTGATGTACCAGGAAGCAGGGCTTTGGCATGCGTAGTGGTTTCTCCAAAAGGTAAATGTTGTAAGTAATGAATGCTTTTCTATTCCTCCTTCTTATTACCCTAGCTTTTATATTTGAGCTGACATCGTGTGGTACAGAAGGTCCCTTTGGTCAATTTATCTCAGCTGGCCTTGCTGTGTCCCCTCCCAGCCTCTTGGCCACCCCAGCCCACTGACGGAGGGCAGTGCTAGAGAAAGCAGCGCTGATGCTGTGCCAGCACTGCTCAGCAGCAGCCAGAGCAGTGGGGTGTTATCAAGACCTTTCTGGCTGCCAGTGCAAAGCTCAGCACTGTGAGGGTGCTATGGGAAAATGAACTCCATCTCAGCCAGACCCAATACAGTGAATTAGGTGTCTCTGTTTCAGTAGTGTTAGTCTAGACTTCCTCAAAATCTGTATTTCTATAAGTGCAACATAAATCTCATTTCCCCAGTACTAGAATTTGAAGTTTAGGCCTTTATCCAGGGTAGTTACAGTAAGTTTACACCAGCTGATGATTTCATGCCATGTAATTTCCACACCAGCAGGTGAAGGATCAAGAGATACAGAAGATGCCAACGAAATGTGCTTGAGCTACTGTAAAGCTAACTAGTTTGGCTACCAGTAGTAATATAAGCAGAGTTCAAGTGTAAACTAAGTTAGGCTAGATTTAATTTAGACAACTGAAATTTTGTAACTTAAACTGAGCTCTGTGCTTGCAAAACTTGTACCCAACCCAGGCAGCACAAACCTAACAAAGCCACTGTACACTGGAATCATTAAAACAAATATTGAATCTAAAGGCTGCCTATTTTATGGCAGCTTTAAAAGCAAATGAAGCATTTATTAACTTCTAAATTGTTTTTAATACCTGAGTACCTCAATGGATCTGCTCATTAAAACTGTACGATGTGAGCAAGGGCACAGTGGCAGGATCTAGCCATAAATGCTTTCAGACATGTGACAGAGACAGAGTTTTTTGTGCTTTTGTTTCTAGGTAACTGCCTGGTTTTGTTTAACTATGTTTTGATTATGGTATGGACTTCATTAAACACTGTATGGGCAAATGGCATGCTTTATATTATATTTAGCTTTATCTCTCTACTCATGAGGACTGTGTGGGGTAATTGCTTCTTTGAGGGCTGATCCTCATCCCTTTATTAAAGTGTGAATCTGTGGGAACATTATATAACAGGGGAATGAGATTCCAGCTCTGCTATAATATGTTTAACCTGAATAAATAGTCAGGCTGGAAATTGTCTATGTGTTGTATAACCCCTTCATAAATTAACGCTTAATTAAATTACAGATTTTGGAACTTATACTGGAAATCATTTGCTTGCATAAGAAACTCCAGTTGGATTCAGTGGGATATTATTGGAAGCTAATACAAAGTCACTAAAACAAGTAGGAGTTTCTAAACTGAGTCTTAACTGCTTTAAGTGAAAACAATTAATACATCTAGACATTCTCAAGACAGAGCAAGTGTCTAATGTAACTTGTATGTATTACCTAACAATTATTATACTTCTAGAGGAAACAGTCATTAAAGCTACTGCACAGATTTGGGGTATAAAACAATACAAGATATATTTTCCTTTGTGCTGCTGCAGAGGAGTGGGAGTGTTATACAATGGTGATTGTATGCAGGATACAGTTGCAGGATATTTCTAATTTTTGTGGGGAAAGTGAATGGCATCTCTTTGAAAGTAAGAATCTTTGGAAGTATGCAATGCACAAAAGCAGTGACATAAATTTTGAATTTTAATTATGGATTCGCTTTTTACAAAAAGAAGACAAAGTAGTTGGCCTTAAGCCATTATTTTTTTACACTATTTGCTTTTCTGTAGCAGTTAGACCTTTTTATAATCTTATCTAAATGCAAGGGTTGAGGGAGTAGGACCAGATCCTTCTCCTTTTGAAGTAATTGTTTGCCATTTATTTTACTGGGAGTACCACAGGGATTTTATAAAGAGTGTAAGATCAAATATTATGTACAAATTCAAAATTATGCAAACGCTGCCTTTTTTAAATATGGGAGCCCACAGAATTGTGACACAGACATTTAGAACAGAAATCACTTTTGTGTTAGTGCAGGAATGTTTGGGTTTTTTCAGAGCACTCTCACCTCAATCAAAATTCCCACTGCAAAAGAAGATGCAGCATTGGGCGCTGTATCTCTAGTACACTATTATATCTTTACTAAGGCTTTAATTTAAATATTTTAGATCTTAAATTGTGAACAGTGGGAGTGGAAAGATTCTAATTAATGTGATAAAAATTCTTTATTCAGTTTCTGAGGTTCAAATACAAACTTAGGTCAGAAATGTAAAATTAAGAATTTTAAGTTTTTATCCCATGAAAAATCAAGATTCAGGTGCACAGCCAGGAATGTTACAAGATCCTATTATTTATGCTGCTTATCAGCCCACAGTCCTAAATTAGCTATCAAAATGTTAATAACAAAAATAATTAAAACAATTACATTTAAAAATTTTATCTTCCAACTATAATTGTGTACACAAGTAGTTAATTTTACTGTTAATGATCTAGTTGAAATAAGGTAACTTTTTAATCTATCTATCTATCTATCTATCTATCTATCTATCTATCTATCTATCTATCTATCTATCTATCTATCTATCTATCTATCTATCTATCCACCAATCTGTCTTAAAATGAGTGTAATGTAAAACTTTTCTAGGACCAGCCTTTACTTTCTTGAGCCAGAGGGAGAAAGCAATGAAATGCACATAACTAAAAATCAAGGAATGCTTAATAAAACCAAGCCAAGTGTCTGATCTCAGCAAAATCAGTGCTTTAGATCTCAGTTAGAGCTTGAAGTAAAAGCACACCCTAAGTGTTTCAGTCACAAAGAAGTATATGGTATATACACTATACCTGTGTAATAGGTACACTATCCCAGTGCTGTAACAGGGAAGTGATCACAACCCACACACACCTGGGAGGAAGAGGCAGGTGAGCATGGGAGATGAAGAACAGCACAGCCTGGCTGTGCTGGGGGATGAGTTTCTGCTGGGGTCCTGGCTCACTTCATGCCACCATTGCTGTACACTCAGGACTAAGTGTCTGCTAAGTGTGTCCCCTCATGACTGTCAGTTTTTAGAATTAAAAGACTGCCAAGAATGAGAAAGCTGTTCTTATAATTTAACATGAAAATGATTTAGCCCTGCACTAACTGCCATGTTTGCACAGAATCCTTCTTTCTGGCTGCTACATGGAAAGAAAGAGAAAGTCACATGAAACAGGTACATTACCTCCACAGAGAAGACAAAGACTGTGCTCACTTGCCTTACTCAAGTTAGTTCATTTATTTTCCACATTCCAGAATCCAGGTCCAAAGGACACCAAACCATTAAATAAATGTTTCCATAAGTGCAAAAATAATGGTTTAATGGTCACAGCTAAAACTACAGGTGAGATTTCTTGTGATGGTTGAGCCCACATAATGTATTCCTGCTTCTGAGAGGAGTCATTCTGTCCTTCCTCAGGCCTGGTCACATACTCCCAAGTCTATCTAGCCTCCTGTCACCCTTTGATGCATTTGTTCTGTTTGCTAGAGCAGCAGAAAACTAGCTGAGCCAAGAAGTAAATAGTCTGCTAGTGTAGCCAACTCATTCAGGTGCCAAATGAACACCAAAGCCTGGGAAACAATTGGGAAGGGCATCTGTGCATCCAGAGGTAGGGAATGGGCAGTACAAAAAAAAGACACACTTTTGTGTGTCAGAAACCTGCCTGAATATCTTCATTATCTAGTGAAACTTAGCCTAGGTCTCCAAGAAAATGCTGGATGACATGTCTTTCTCTCAGGCAAAGAGAAGGCTGAGTCATATATCCAAATTATTTAGGGAAATTAAAAAAAAAAAAGGCTAAAATCTAGAGGTTACAGCCTTTTCCTCATCTTACACTAAGTGGCTAAATAATGCTTTGGTGAAAAGAAGATGGTTTTGAGTTACACAAGCATCTGCTAGAAGGAAAATTAAGGTTGCAGGCCAGCACGCCACTACTGGAATGGTTAGGAAATGTAATTTCATCAGATGGGGGCTGAAAGTCACAAACCTAGAAGCCATTTAAAAAGATCTTAAAGCATACATCTCTGCATTTATGATATAGATGTTAAAGTTTCTGGAGTACCTTAGTGTTACATTAGCGGCTGCTGTAATTTTGCCTCAGATTATTGTCTCAGTTAAGTAACTCTTCTTTTGAACTTACAAGATGAAGCAATTCAATTTCTTAACGGCCTTGCGCTAAGGAAAAATAGGAGGCCACCAAAGAAGTCACTTGATGGTTTGGGATGAAGTCTGATCAGTTGAGCTGTAGTGTGAGAAGTTACCTACAAAAGTAGATTTCCATGGCAAACAAAGGGCTTGTAACACATATGGGGGAGAGAAAACCAGTAGAAATGTTTATTAGGACAATGAACTGCTAGAAGAAGTGATTTCTGAGCAAGGAAACTGCTTTCAGTCACTTGTTTCTGTTGTATTCAGAGCCACGGGTCTTTCTGAATATTCTTATAAATATGCATTGTTACACACTAACAGCCAGTCCTCTTTCTTTAAAAACTCCTATTTTAGTGGCTGTCTGAATAGACCAAAGGATGACATTATTTTTGCAGTGATATAGGTGTGTCACTTCTGTTAGTACGTGGCTACGACTAATCATGATGTGAGTGCACAGTTATGCCACATGCTGTAGGCACCCTGAGCAGCAAGGCATACTCCTAGGAGCCCAAAATCCAAGCCAAGCCAATTGCTCAGCCACATATAGATTTCAGTATTTTTAATTTAGAGAAATAACACATTCATACACCAAAACAAATATTTAAAAGGAAATTCATATACCTTCTGGTAGCAGAAAGGCAGAAATGTCTAGGATGTCACTAACCCTTGAGTGCATGTACATTTGCACTGCGAGTGAGAAGCTAGAATAGGATGTCTTTCATTTCTATTTGTCCAAAACATTCTCCTGCAGTCCTGGAAGTATGTTTCCCAGCTGTGATATGTTCAGAATGCAGTTCACAGGGAACAACTTGAATGCATTTCAGAGGGATAGGTCATTCCATTCCCCCTCAGTATTTGAATTGTATGTTTCAGCTGCATGCTCCTTGACTCAAGCCACACACAAGTGGGAAAGAAACACTTCACCTTCAGAAAGGTGAACAGGGGTTCATAAAAGCTACTATAAGGTTATGTGGCCTTTAAGACAGCAAAATAAATCAAAGATAATTGTTTTCAATATCAAGAGGACAAAATGGACAACAGTCACAGCAGTGTCAAACACTGTGTCTGCATCCATACATTTGTATAGATTGGATAGAAACAGAGCATCTATATTTCTGTTACACAATGTATGGCTCAGTTCTTTTTTTTTCATGATATGACTAGACAAAACTTAAATTTAATTGAAAGTAAGAATGATTTTATAAAATCAAACTTATAAATAAGTATATTTTCCTATTTTTAAAGGATATGGTGTTACTTTTTACTAGCCAAGAGAACTATTTTTAGCTTAATCCATGCACTGTTGAGATTGTCCATAGAACAAATGCTAGTTTAACAGATGGGCACAGATAAAAATATGTGAAAGCATCTCTATGTGAATCAAGTTTAAATGTCAGCTTGCATTGCCATTCAGGAATACAGAGACACCAATCTGTGTAAAGCTCATGGAAGATGCTGGGAGAATAAACCCCTGCAAACCCAATTCAGAACTGCATAGTTTATAAATCTATGCTCTGGTTGCTATGGTAGTTTTAGTTTTGGTTTTGGTGACTCAGGATTATGCAGCAACAAAAAGTAACCCACCTTGAAATGTGAGGTTTCTGTATAAGAATCTTACTCAGAACTGACTAAGACCAAGAAGTCTAATTCTTATGTAGTTTACTTGAAAATTTTGATAGCAATTTGTGCATAGTCCTCTTACCTCTTTTTTTCTGGATGAGGATTGTACCAGAGATTTCACTGTTATGTGTGTAGGTGTGTCACACAATTAGGGTAGAGAATGCACCAGATTTAAAGACAGAAATTACTATGACTATCAAGTAAAGCAATGAAAGAAATGCCTTATTCTTATGATAGGTATGTCTGTCATGGTGTTTTCATGTGAAAAGATATTTTTATATTTTGTTATCCCTTCTCTCATTTTACCATCCAGAATTCTTTATAATAATCTCTTAAATTTATTAGAAAATTTTGTGTCAATATATATATGCAATATTTGTCACTCTCCTTCAAACTACCCTTTTTTCCCAGAGCTGGAATTAATGGCATTAACTTTGATATATTCGTTTTCCTTCAATGGGGAGACAAAAATGTTAAGACAAAATTTTTAGAAGCCACACTGTGTGTAATGCTGTTCAAAATGAGAGACAAATCAGCAATTAACCAGTTGGAGGTCAGAACAAAATTCTACATCCCAAAAGACGATGATTTTGGGTAGTGCAAAAGCTTCATCTGAGAACATCTGTTGTCTAGGATGAAATAGCTTTGAATAATGGTTGTTATGCTTTTAAGAAAAGATAGAAAACCAGAAAGCACACTGATAGCAATCTCATTGCTAAATCATTGTATTGATCACTTGAAGCCTGTTGTTAAATTAACTGGAAATATGTACACACATAGATGCTATCTCTGTAAAATGTTTACATCATTACCTCTACAGAAAAGTAGCCCTACTGAATTCAGTGCTAATATTTGTATGTGGAAAATTACATACTTAATCACCTTTAGTGTTGTGTATATACATGCAAACAAGGGATTTAACACTACACCTAGTGTGTTGGGCAGTCTGGTAGGAATACATCAAAAAAGCCTGATAAAACTAAGTCTAACTTAGTATGTTCTTAAGTTGCACATATAACGTAGCTCACATGGTTAAGTGTCTCTTGCTAGCATGCTGTGATCATTGTAAACACACATGCACACTTATGCAGTTATCTGATTCACTCTTGTGACTCTTGCAGTACTGACTCTTTCAGAATTAATTTGATACTCACTTTTAATATGGTCTTCAAAGACAGCTTTAATACATGTTTGCTCTAACCCTCTGCACAAATGAATTTAACACTCCATGCTTAGATAATGGGAAAACAATTTCATATTTCTACCAAAATTATTATTGGTATTTACAGATGTTTATCTCAATTAGTATGGAATTAGAAGCTGTAGCCTGTCTCACCTTCTCTCAGCTACACTGAATTTACAATGAAATGGAATGACGTTAGACACGGGGTAGAATGGCATAACAATGGGGTAAAGAATATGGCCCAACATGCCTTTGCTAATGAAATTACAAACATTTATGGGAGATTTGAGATAGGAGAAAATTAGAAATTAAAAATATTATTAGAAGTAGTATTATTATTCCTGTCTTGAAGAGTGAACACTTGCAGAGATTAACTAGTTTACATGAATGACAGCTCTACTTTTTGCTTAAGGAAGACCATATGCTTTCCTAGATTTAAGTGCTATGTATAATTTCCAGCAGAGCACACAACTACCTCCGAAAGACATTTATATTCAATGTATATGGAATATGTGAGTTTCAGCTGACTGTACAAATGAATTATATCTTGCCTGTAGTGTCTGCAAAACCCCTCAAACATAACATAACTCTTAACCATGAGGTGCAATCCAAAAAATTAAAAAGTCAAGGAAAATAATGTCAAGAATGTGGAACATACAAATAGCTGCAGTGCATGGAAAAATATTTGCTGAAGTTCTCTGAAAAGCTGGAGCTGAATCAGGGCAAAAACTTTCCTGGAAAGAAGAATAAAAGGAAAGTATGAGATCTGGTTTTTAAAACCAAACTAACTGCATGATATTTTAGAACAAAACTGAGCTGTAGAACCTCTGCATTTCACTAACAAGCCAAGAGGAGCAAGTTGGAGTTAAAAGAGGATCTGTGACCAGAAAGAAAAAGCTGAGCTGGAAAATGGAAATCAAGCAGAGGGGACTGGAACTAATGAAAACTTAGAAACCTGCTCCATGACATTGAAATTCCTGAGAGAGTGCATTTTGAACATGTGCCTATCAATTTGCCTAGAATTACTTTGTTGCTAATAAAGCACTCTATTTACATATTGTGTGCTGAAATCAAGCATTCTTCGGATATGAGGTTTCTTGAAGACTCAAATTTTCAGACAGCCAGCTGAGAGAGCAGCAGCATGATGGGGAGTGACTTGTAAAATATCTGAGACATTTGGGGCAGGGGAATGCAGCTTTTATCTTGCATTACCTTTTTCCAGGTAATAGTTTCCAAGTTCTTAGGAAATGTCTCTGGGTTGAGTCTGTCCCCAGGGACTTTGCCCACAAGGACAAGACGACAGCAGGAGGCTGGAACCTGCACAAATTCCCTCCTTAGACATGAGTCGGGTGCTGCAGCCAAGCTGCCAGCCATGCTGTCCATGCCATGCTGATGGTACCAGTGCAATGCCAAAGCACAGCTAAACCACTCGTGGCAGTAATAAACAAAGACTGGCTTTGAGCTGTGCTTTGCAGCCAGCCACATTTTCAAACCCAGGAATCGAACATGTACCCCTGGATAGTCACACAGGCTGCCAACGGGAAGGTATAAGTTAGGTGCCAGGTAATCTTTCATCCACCTACTTAGACTGCAAATCTTTCTCTGGCAAATCTTTCATCTTGACTACCAGATGTTGTCTTTTGTTCTCAATCACATTACGCCTGCAAACTGTCAGTGCATGTATCCCATGGACTGCTGTATGAGTAAGTCTGATGGATATTATGCAAATATCTCCAGATGAAAATCTGTTCTGAAAGACATTAAGAACAGCACGTTGCTGCAGATACCTTGCAACTACTACTTCTTGTGAAATGTCAGACATCTTTATCAATATCAATGGAAATAAGAGCCTGAGCTGGCTGCACGATTGCCCACCATAAGAAGGAGAGATTGAGAGATTGCAATTAGAAAAGCACAAATCATGCAAAATTTGAAGTGTATGAGGTTTGGTGACCCTCTCAAACTATACTTTGTTCCCTATAATTAGTTGAAAATAAAACTTATTTTCCAGTAGTTCAAAACCACATTTTATCCCCAGAGATTATTCCATTTAAAGCAAAATACATATTGCTTTTAGCTAAAGAAAACAGGCTGTGCATAGAAAAAACTTTATTATCTGTTATAGCTTGGTTACTAGAAGTTGCAACTCTGAACAAAAACATTTTAGTCTTCGTATCTTCAAATGCTGCGTGGTTTGTAACTATTTGTTTTCTCCCAAGAGAAAGGATGGCTGTGCTACCCCCCGGGTTTTGACATCATGGAATCGAACTGTAAGTGAAACGGACAATAAGCACAGGGCTTTGTCCATTGCCATGTAGAATGACAGAATCATGGAATGTTATGGAGTTGGAATGGATCTTAAAAATCATCTAATCCCAATCCCCTGCCATGGGCAGTGACACTTCCCTCTAGACCAGGTTGGTCAAGGCCTTACCCCAACTGGCTTTGATCACTGCCAGGGCTGGGGCATCCACAACCTCCCTGGGCAGCCTGTTTCAGTGTCTCATCACAATAAAGAATTTTTTGCAAAAATATCTAGTGTAATTTGTACCCATTACTCCTTGTTCAATCACTACAGTTCCTGACAAGGAGTCCCTCTCCAGCTTCCCGGGGGCCTCCTGAAGTGTGGAAGCAAATGGTAGTTGGTGACTGCGTACATCAAGCTGGTCTGAGGTGGTCCTGTCTAACCTCCCAAAACAAAGGACCCTCAAGCAGGTTGCTCCATTTATTTCCTTTTTTCCAGTCAAGTGGCTGCATGTTGGCGAGCGCAGGCGGAAACACCGACCTCGCCGCAGGTGACAGAAGTCGCAGGTGGGAACGGGCAGCGCGTTCGGCGAAGGGGACAGGAGGCGGGGCTGCACTCCCACTCCCACTGCCCCCTCACAACTCCCATTCCCCCCTCACAACGCCCCCTCTCACATCCCAACTCCCACTCTCTCCTCACAACTCCCATTCCCAACTCCCACTCCCCTGTCCGCCCGGCCCGGCCGGGCCCCGCCCCGCTGCCCGCCCCCCGGCAATCTCGCGGGATTATGCTAATGAGCCGCCACCGCCCCGCCTCTCCGCTCCCCGCCCGCCCCGCGCCCTCCCTGGGCGGTGAGCGCGCGCGGCCGCGGTGCGCTGTGGGATAGTGGCGGTATAAAGTGTACGCTCGGCGCGGCCGTGGCTGAGGGGGCCGGCGCGAGCGGGGTATGAAGATGGCGGACGCCAAGCAGAAGCGGAACGAGCAGCTGAAGCGTTGGATCGGCTCCGAGACCGACCTGGAGCCGCCCGTGGTCAAGCGCAAGAAGACCAAGGTGAAGTTCGACGACGGTGCCGTCTTCTTGGCCGCCTGTTCCAGCGGAGACACCGAGGAGGTGCTGCGATTGCTGGAGCGGGGCGCCGACATCAACTACGCCAATGTGGACGGGCTCACCGCTCTCCACCAGGTCGGTGCTGGGCCGATCGAGGGACCCCTAGCCGGACTGGGGCGGAGGGGGGAGGGCGAGGCCGCCCGAGTGCCCCCCCCCAGAGGAGGAGGTGGAGGAGGAAGGGGCCGGAGGCGGCTGCGCTCCCTCCGCTGGGGGGTGTCGGGGCGGGGAGGCGGCGGCAGGGTCAGCCTGGGACCGGCCGGGGGCCGCGGGCCGAGCCCCGGGCCGGCGGGGCTGCAGGGGCGGGGGGCTGCACCCCCTCCCCGCGGGCAGGGCGTCGGAAGGGGCGGATGGGCCTCTCCTGCGGCGGGAAGGAGGTGCCGCTGACCCTCTTTCGCTTTCCCCTTTTGGCAGCGCTTCCCTCGGAGGGCTGGGGGGAGCGGGCGCTGCCCCGTGTGGGCTGGGGGGGCCGGAGGCAGGTGCCCCCGGCGTGGGAGGGTGACCGCAGGTGAGGAGAGCGGGCCGCCCTCGGGGGGCGCTTCTGCCGCTGCCCCTTGCCCGGGATCCCGGTAGTAGTTCCCTGCTTCCTCGGATCCCCGGTTCCGCAGTAGTTTAGCCGATTAAAGCCCGCTCCTGTGTGCGGGCGGCCGTGTTGAGAGAGTGATCATCTATTTCTCTCCGGTTTCTAGGGGAAACCAGTGTTTTCTTCAGTATATAGAAACGCGTATCAGGAAGGGGCTACTTGTTTTCGTTACCGATGGCTCCCGCCGCAGTATGAAAGCTTAACTTCAAGGGGAGCGGGGATCTTATTTTTTTTTTTCGTGCGTTGTAAAGTAGTGAAAAACCCAATCCATATTGCTTTGTTCTGGTGTGGGTATGTGGGAGGGGAGTTGGTGCCGAGGGAGGTAACTTTCACTTGGGCCGGGGGGGGGGGGGAATGGACGGGAAACTGGCTGTGAAGTTTCCTCAAAATGGATGCTTTGTGCATGTTGAACTTCATAGCAGTCTGATTGGAATCTCAAAACGTTAGCCAAATAAGGAAAGGCTGTGGCAATCCGGAGATAATGCGAGTTTGCCTGAATGGTTTTTTTCTCTAGAAGGCCAAAAGCTTCCACACAATATTGGATTCACTGAATATCTGGAAAACAAAAAAATATCTCTGACAGGCTAACTTCTTGCTCTTAAGTTTAGAAGTTGTTCAGTAGTTTAAAAAAATATCTTAATGGTTTTGTGTTGTAGGTTGATCAAGTAGAAATCTTCCCAAAATGGTTATGTGAGGTGGTTTCTTACATTAAAAAAATGAGGTGGTGAATTTGTTTTCTTCATCCTGTATAGGTTTTTCAAGGATGTGAGGCTTTAGAAATTCATAAACTGTCTTGCAGAGCTGGATAGAATCCCCTTTTGAGCATGGGGTATAAAATTTTATGACTGTTAGCTCTGTTTGCTGTGTCTGAGTTGTCACTTGCTCCCCTGTATAGGGTGTTGGTTTACTTTCAGTTGTGAACCGAGCTGGAAGAATGAGTGTGTGTTGTGGTTGAGCCTGTCAGCGTGTCACTGCAGCACGGTTACCTGGCTGCAGGCTAGCCTGTCACTTCGCTGCAAGCTTTTCTGTATTCATCCCCCTCTGCTGAAGTTATGGTCGGGTCGCGCTGCCAGGGAGCTCGGTGTGAGGAGCCATACCTTAACTGGTTAGATCCTTGGCTCTGCAAGTGCTGCGCTCCAGCCATTGGTAGGGCAGGATGACGTTTAGTTGAACTCTATTGTTAGAATGAGAGGTGGCGTTCTTGCCTTCTGATGTCCAGAAGGCATTTTCAAAATGTCTCTGATACTGTACACCAGAAAGCTCTCATCAGGGTAATTCTGAGCATATTCTCCCCCTTTTTGTACATGTGGTCAGCTTTCAGTTTGGAAGGGCAAAGTCTAAAGGAACAGAGGTAAAGATTTACATCACTGCTAAAATTCTTGCTCACACTCCTCCTTCCCCCTCTCCTCCTTTAGTGATACCAAATGACCTTTTCTGATTTTATGATACTGGAAGTAAATAAGATCATTTGTGAAGTTATAATCCTCTTGAGGCTGTAAAGTAAGTGGAGGTTACCTGTTGCTATTAAAAAAGCCATAAAGCAGATCCATGCCTGTGATGACTCTGAAGGGTTTCACTTCATTATTAACACAAACTCATATTTTCTTCTAATATGCCATATAAAAAGTGCAAATCACACATGATGCAGTCTGTAGCATGAATTAATTTCATCAATTTTGGCTGCAGCATGAAAAAAGCTGTATCTGTTCTCAAAGGAAGTTCTTCAAAAACTTGTCATTCTTCCTGACACTTTTGACTGACTGATGGTAGTTGTGTTCAATATTATTGTGTTTGAGATTGCCATGGAGTGCTGTTGCTGTGTGCTTCTTTGGTTTGATGGGGTTTGTTCTGTTTTGTGTTGTCTGTCAGATCCCACTGCTCTTCAGAGAAATAAATTTATCTCAATTTACCTTAAACCAAGGTAAAATTACTGTAGGTTTTTGGGTTGTATCTTTTTTGTCCTCCATCAGTTTATTTTTTCCAGTTACTGACCAAATGCGTATGTCTGAAATAGCGATAGAATTAAATATTTAATGTAATATTTAGCCTTTTTTCTGCTACATGTGGCAGTTATAGGGAGAGACTTCAGCTTTGTTTTATTTTTCGCAGCACAGGTAGTTGGAAATGCTGAGGGGAAGTGCCATCAATTCTGAAATTCTGGTGAACTTCAGATCTGGTCTCTAATGGAGCATCAAGCTTTGTTGCTGAGGCCATTAGCTGAGCTTTTTCTCTGAGTGGGGTAGAGTGCCATCCCCATCAGAGAGCTGCCTGTAGAATTGTTTCTGTTCATGCATACGGGAAGGAAAACAATTACTTGACCTGGTAGCTGAGGGGAGGAAAGCAGGGAGGATATATATATAGGTACTTGCTGCAGCCCTTGACAGTGCCAGTGAGCGGATTTTGTTTTATATCTGCACGTGCACGAGTGAGTGGACTTGGGTGCATCATATCTGAGGACAGATAAATTAAATTCTTTGGTATCTTACAGAAGAGGAAAAATTGTCATTAGGTTATGGTTATTATTCCTCTATGGAATTTTGAGTTCAAAGCTTGTTTTAAGAACTTTTTCTACACAAGTCCTCAGGTTAGGCCTTCAGCACAAAGGACAAAAGTGTTATGTACTGTTTTCCTATCTGAGATATATGTGCAGTGTAGGATATTGCAACAGGATACTGTGTTGTGCTGCATGATATGCATTATATACATATTGTGTGTGTGTATCTGTAAGACCAGAAAACTTCTAAATGAGAACTTTAAATTTACAATCAGATGTCAATGCCATTACTCCAGTGGAGGTGGGAGTTTTGAATGTTGCAGTCTCAGACAGCTGTTATGCAGGATGAGCTCTAATTTGAAGTGCAGCTTTTTAATCTGCCTTAACAATGGAATGTAAGGGGAACTTGAGAAAAGAAAGAAGCTCAAAGGTGAGCTGTGACCTTGCAGATTATTTGGGTCTCTAGAGTGGGGGGGTAGAAGTGACATATTCCAAAATAATCTTGAGAAGAGGCTATATAATATTTTCAATAGAACCTGATCTCATCTTAGGCAGACATACTTCTTCAGAGTGGGATTCAGTTCTCTCGTCCCGAAAGCTTAACGCCTGTCATTCCTCAGAGTTTGGACTCTCTTCTGCTTTCCTTGGCTTTCATGGAAGAGAATTTAGTTCACTAGCTCTGACTGGAATTTATTGCTTAAATGGCTGAAAGTAGTTTGTCTAGAAGTTCCATAGAGCTTTGTACAGGAGAGGGAAGCCCCCCCTTTCTGGACAGCACTACAGAAAGGCTGCATGCAGTGGGGAGGGAGCCTGATGTGGCCGGTTTCCTGGAAGGCTGCATTTCCTGTGCACGTTGCTCCCCTGGGAATATCAGATGTGCAGTGTGCAGTACCTGCACACACCTCAGCACTGGCTGAGATTAGGCTGTGGTTAGGTGTCACAGTTTGTGCAGCCTGCTTTTTGGCTGCCCTTTTTCTCTGAGGCTGCTCAGACTAGGGGATGGCAACCTGGTTTTTGGCCTCGTTCTCTCTGGGTGAGGAAGGTGAGTGCTGTAGCCCAATTCCACCACACAGCATGGCAAGAGCATGTCCTGCTGTGCTGCTCTTACCTGTTCTGGGGAGGGCACTGCTTTTGAGGTAAGATAAGGGGAATTGTCTTGGCTCTTTGTGCCTGGGGATCATCGTGTAACCACAGGGGATGTTGTTGGTGAAGGGCCCAGCTCCTGTTGAAGGATTCATGTTGTCTTTTTTGGTTTTTGTCTGTGACAACTACACTTTAGTCAAACAAAGTTCCTCAAAGGCTATCTCTCTGTTTCAAATTGTGGCTTTTTGCAATTATTTAGGTGCTCATTTGAATGTGAAGCTGAGACTGTTTTACCAACATTATAGTTACATACTAGTTTGCAGATAGAGCAGTATGCGGTAATAAATAGAAATTTTGATTTGCTGCCACTGTTGTAGGACTATGCTGTGTTTATCCCTGAATACTAATTAAGATTGTGTGTTTCACAGAATGTTTGCTTACCCTTTCTGAGTAAGGACAGTTATTGCTGTCATTGCCCATGGGTTCTATGAGATTTCTTAGATAAGAAGTACCTTCCTTTGCAGGGGTTTTTGCAACTGTTTATGTGAAAAATTCTGTCAGGGCTTCGGGTGGCATATTCTCAGTACCTGATATGGTAACAAGTGTGGATACCTTTGGCACCAGCTGTGTTCTTGTTACAACACCCTTTGAAACTGCAGCCAGTGATGCAAAAGGAACATAAAATCTCCCAGCACTGGTCCCTTTGCCTTAGAATTTGATAGAGGGCGTTAGGGCTGCCCTGCCTGTGTTCCCTCTGGTGAGTGGTAGCCCAGGTCATGTGCTTGAGCTGCGGCTGCAGCGCATCAAGCTGTAAGAGCAAAGACCAGGGTGGCAGTCCTAAATATCTAGAGTGTTTGTATCATAGCAGCAGCACCCAACATCCAAGGGTAAGGGAGGTATGGAAATAGCTCAAAGCTGTCCTAGTAACCTCCTGGCTATGACTTCTGCCGTTACTATTTCAGAGAATGAAAATACTGGTGCATATGGTAAACTTGTTAACTTTTCAAAACTGTTGAGTAGGAGGAGTTCATTTCGTACTGAAAGGTTGGTGCTCAGTTACAAAACTGATGTTCAAGTCTCACTGTTTGGATAGGAACCAAGCTGCTAATCACCAAACCTCCTAATGCTCTCATGGGGGATGTTCTACCACTGAGAATTTTGGGGTAATTTGTTCAGCTTCTTTTATTACTCTTTTATCGTGGCTTTTTTTTAATCTATGTTTTAAGATAAACAGAGAAAATGAGTCCAGAAATAAATGTAATGTTGACTTCACTCAATGATCAGACTACAGAGGCATATTTGTTTAAATTCTCTTTTGTGATTGGTTCTTGTGTGGGCCACAGATCTTTCTGTAGTTACAGTAGCTAGGTTCAGATGGTACAGTAAGTACTTGTTAACTTTCTACTGATGTTGTCATCCAAGATTTTAATTTTTTTTTTTACTCTTTGAAAGGGAGGCAAGAAGAGGGGAAAAAAGGTGTGATTTTCCATAACATACTGTGAGTGTAATAGTGGATATTTAAATACTGTATTCAAAAAATTGTGTTCTCTTTGGTGTTTTATGAAAGAAATGAGTAACAATCTCTTTACCTTTTTAGGTTTATTGTTTCTGTCAAATATGAACCTGGGATTTCTATGTATTTCCATTGCTGTGGATATTTCTTGTGCACAAACAGAATAACCCAAGTGAATTCTAGCATATAGAAATTACTTAAAGTATTTAAAGCTAGTTTTCATGTTAGTGTAACTGACAGGTTGCTTAAACTTGCTAGTCATGGAGGAAGAGTTCTGCATTCCAATGTAAGGATGAATTCTTCAGGTAGGAGTTTAGTATTTACTGAAGCTAATGTTCAGGGACAATTTCTGTTGGTCTCTAAATATGAATTTCACTGTAGCATTAATGCTGCTTTTACAGTACAGCTTTGTCTGTGGTTTTCTGTGTGTTCTAGTATGTTTTTGGTATTATTAGAACACTTTCTCACGATAGGTCATCAAAAAGCACCTTGTAAAAGTAGATGAGGTGTGCTTTTATATGTATGAATAAAATGGATATGAACACACTTGATTTAAGGTCTTTTTGATTTTGACATTGTAGTAGCAAGAATGCTGTTTTACTAAATTATTGAATTTCAGTTGTTAGCTATATCTGAGGCTAGGAGACAGAAGCAGTCGGTATAAATCACTAGTAGATTTACCCCTCTGGAGGGATCTGTATTCCAGGCTTAGCAATATATGCTGTGTTGTAGTTGGAACAGATGGTTTGACAGGCTCTTGTGCAGTTCTTTACTTGTTTATCCCTTTGCTCATGCTCTCAGTTGCTCCCTTTCTCAAAGTTATTACTTAGGCTAGTAAGACACTTAGTGCAATCCTCTCAAAAACTGAGAGCCCAGCAAATTGGTTCTCTGTCAGTGTAATTGTGTTTCCTGAGGCTGCACTCCCAGCATGTGGAATTGAGGAACATGGCCTGTCCTAGCACATACTGGTATTTTATCCAAGGATACGTCCAGATGGGTTAGACTTAGATGAACTAATATGCTCTGAACGCAGTGTGGAGGTAGTTTTGAAACGGTGGCATGAGTACACCTTTCTGGGATTCTTGCAGCCAAGAATCTGTAAATTACATCTAAATACTGCTGTATAGTAGTGTAAATCTAGATCATACCAGGTGAGAGATGCAGCATGCGAGGGCA
Organism: Melospiza melodia melodia; assembly: GCF_035770615.1. Classification (NCBI taxonomy): domain Eukaryota; kingdom Metazoa; phylum Chordata; class Aves; order Passeriformes; family Passerellidae; genus Melospiza; species Melospiza melodia. The sequence goes on from NC_086197.1 coordinate 65,334,413, forward strand.
TTTGCCTAACAAGTGCTTTGTCAATGCCCAAGAGTATATTTTTCTTCATTGATCTTGACAAGTGTAAAATGCAAACTGGAATGCAGCTGTAAGGCAGGGGAGCCGTCCCTAAGCTGGTCAGCCTCTGATGCTGCTGCCTGGGTGGAGACATTCCGAGCTCCTTTACTTTCCTATATGCATTCCTGAAATGACAGTCCATGGAAAGCACGGCGTAAGAGTAGCAGCATTCCTCAGCTGTTTCCTTTCCAGTCATTGCAAGTCTGTGAGACAGAATACAAAAAGGCAAAAGACGATCGCAGTACTTGGTGGGGGGAAGCATTGTTGAATTTTTTTTTTTCCAATGTATTGTTTTGACAAGACCTGGTACCCAGCTCTTGTTTCAGTTATTGAGCACTCAATCAGCCGCTGTGCTTATCCTGGAAACCGAATCTTTGCTGGCTCATTAACAAAACCAAAATTAGAGCAATATGATGAAGTCCTTGAACGAGACTGTTTCCCATTTATGCCTGAGTGGTGTTAGCACTTACCCCATTAACAATATATTTGTCAGGCTAATGGCTTCTAAAGGTCTGTTAAACGGAGACAAGGGTGGAGTTGGCTTTAAGAAGAGGGTGAACCCTCTGAGAATCAAATGTAGCCGCATTTTGGGCCTACACAGAGAAGTGGGTTTATCTTCAAGATCGCAAATAAATAGTTCCTATACTACTGTAGTTTCTGAATGCTTAAGTTTGGTCTATAACTGGCACATGACCATTGATTCTGATACTAAATTATCTGTAAGCTATTGTTAGAAATGGTTGTAGCCCTAAAACATTCAAAAGGGCCATGTCTCTCACTGATTTTTTTTTTTAAATTATTTTTAGTTCAGTCTGAAATATGCTTTGATTGATTTTCTCATGTTATGATTGTAGTTCAGAGTCTTGAGTTGGGACTGACACCTTGCTTTGGTGTGATCAGTTAGCCAGCCAGTGGTGATTATTAGACAGGTTTTAGTTCTGGGGTGATTATTTAGTTTTGGAATTTGTTTTACTGCCCTGATTGTGAAGCAAGAAGAGTAATGGGAGTCATCTATATTGATCACTTCTTGAGTATTTGAGGTTTCTTGTACATCAGAGAATTACTTGCAAGTGTTAGCTTTGTGTTGTGGATCTGATAGATATATCTATATAGATAGATAGATGTACCTCTTGTTTTTTCAGTTTCCTAGGGTTTTCTTTTTTTTTGTTCTTTCACTGAAGGACTGAGGTGAATGTTAACAGGAAACCTGTTTGTTAGTAATTCTAACAAATCTCCAATCTTATAGGATGAACTTACCTTACTAGTTTTTCTTAAAATTCACACTTGAAGCAAGTATTTATATTGAGCAAAATAATACCTTCATCTGGTAACCAAGGTGAACAATCTGACAGGCATGTACCCTGTATGTGTGTGGTCAGTGCTGCCTTCTGGAGCAGTTCACTTGGATGAAGCTTGCACCGAGGAGCTGCATTCCTCTGCCAAAGCTGGGATCCTTGTGGGCCCCTTTGGAAACTGGAATACCATCTCAGGCTTTGAAACTTTCAGTTTACAAATGTCCTAAAATTTGCTGTAGTGCTCTTGACTGAAAACCTACACTTTTCTTACTGAAGTGGAAAAGTTGTTATTTTAAGGCTGCAAAGCATGTTGTCCCAAGTTTTAACAAAAGTGTTGTTGCTTACAGTGTGTTTGCAAATAGATGCAATTGTGCTTGAATAAGTAAGCTTAATTAAGTGAATAGATTATTTTGATAAAATTATTTTCTAAAAGGGTATCTCCTCACCCCAGAGATGAAACAATGTGAAACTACTTGTGTTATTTCCTCAATCAGTGTGAATTATAGCTACTTGTCCTGTATTCTAGAAAATGTAAGTAACCCTGCTTATTGTTGTTGCAGCATTAAGTTATTTTTTATTTTTATTTGTATTTTTATGAAAAGTCAATGCTCTTTTACTTGTTTTTCTAGTCTGTTACTTGGAGATGTTTTTAAACATGGTGCTTGAACCTTCTGAAACTTTGGGCAAAATGAATTACCTTAGGTTTTATCCAAAATGAAGACTGAAAATTGGGGTGCAAACGTTGTGTCTGCAGGCCAAATGTGGACTCCTGATAAGTAGTAATCTCATTTTTATCCACTCATATAAAACAATGTCTCCAGAAAGCTTGCCAAACTTCACAATTTCCCACCACTTTTTATTCAGCTACTGTAGCAAATTGAATTAAGTCCTGTGTTTTTGAGGAGCCTGCACTTGATCTCCTCAGTAGAAAATAAGTTTAGTGCTTACCTCTGAAAGAAGAATTTGTGTAATGTCAGTTTCTTGGTTTCTGAGTGTAACAGAGCAGAGGGGGCGAGCTGTGCTAGCACTGGCACTGTCAGTGGGTTTTTGTTCATGAACCTCCCTGGACGTGGCTTTTGGTCACTCGTTGTCTGCTTCCCTGCTGGCACCTGCCTGCTTGGCTCTCTGGGCCTGTGTGTGTGCGTGTTTAATAGCCATAGTGAGTGCTAATGCTGGATGCCACGGTGCTTATCAGGTTTTTGTGCACTTGGGAAGAGAAACGCTTTCCTGCATCCCTGCAGAGGAGTAACTTAACAGGTCTGGTGTCTCTTGTGCTTAGCACTTCTAATAGACTTATTCAGTATTGAAGGTGGACTGCGGCCGGATCTGTCAAATGTGACTCCTAAGAAAGCTCATGAAGTTACTGTAGAAACCAGTCTTATCTATAGCTCTAGGTAAATACAGCACTGGTGATTCAAAGGCTACCAGTTTTAAGGAAAATGGGCAACAACTTGATGTGAATTATATATTATAAAGTGTTTTATTGCTTACTCATGTGGGATCTGGGGGTGGGAGAGCTCTTTCTCAGTTGTTTTCTCAGCAATTGAGGAGGTTGCTGTACTCTGTAATATTGAGGAGGTTGCTGTACTCTGTAATAGTAAAAAACATGTCAATTGTATTATATTAAATAGCATTTTTAAGCTCAAGTAGCTGTTAAGATGTGACTGCTGGAGATGAGCACTATTAGAATTTTTTCTGCAAGAAGCCTAATTTTGTGAGAATCGCTGTAACTTTCTGGAGCCTAATCGTTAGTAGGTTCTATGGACGAGGAGCAGGGAGACAAGAATTTTTCTGGATGTGTATGGAGCAGTTTCCAAGGGAAGATAACAGCTTCAGTTTGAATTACAAAGACTTTGCAAGAACTAGGAAAGCCTACTTGTGATTATTAAGATGTCGGGTTTCAAAAGCTGTTGCTGCAGTTATGGTTAGGCATCCAATTTTAGGCTAAGCCACCTGCTGTGTTAGGTGCATATCCTGAATAAAAACATAAAACCAAGAAAGCTCTGGCATAGAGAAGCTTGCATTATAGCAGTCCTATTAAAAATACTTTTCCTTCAAGTTTGTTTTTAAGATTTTTGTTACGGCATCTTGTGTGTGTTGTGGATTTTTTTTTTTTTCCAAAATACAATATATAAATAAAAGCACCACTGAAAGTTGAAGGCAGGCAAACTGTGGAGATTCAAATAAAAGACCAAATAGGACTTAAAAGTAACTTTCTGTTAAGAAACCTTGGCATCAGAGCCATGTCTTCTTCAGTGACATCATTTATCATCAACTACACAGAGATATGACTGCAGTGTTTGCTTTAAGAGCTGATATGTAATTTCTCCCTTTTGGGAGATCCTCCAAGGGCTTTGTATCTCAATAGTTTCTAACCTGCACATATTTTAACCAGTACTTTGTCTTTTCAGGACAAGCTCTCATGACAACATTTGAAAGACGTTGTTCTTTCATTTCTTGTAAGAGTTTGGGCCCTTTTGATTTTTTTCTCTGTAATTATCTAATTTTATTTTATATTGCCAAGTTAAATGACTTAAATATGGGAGAATTTTTGTGGTGCTTTTTTCTCCTGTTCATTTTGCCTTGTCATTTTTTGCTGCTGATAATGTATTTGATAACATTCTTTGAATTCTGTTATTACTTGAAGGGTGCTTATGCAGAATTTAAACAATTGCCAGCTTAAGTCAACTGATTGGACTGCTTCATTGCAGCTTAGCTGCAAATATTACTTGGGTTTTAAACTTAAGTCAGAATCCTCACTTTTTAAAACAAAAATGGCTTCAGCTGTTCTGCTGATGAACTCATAGTAGGCTGTAAAGCTGAGGAGTGTCCCTTAACTAGGAGTGACATCACTAACTGTTTATCAATACACTTCTGTACTTATCTTTTTGTAGCTGTGATTCATGAGACCCATATTACTCCATGCAATTGCATAAGTTTCTCTTTTTAAGAAGTTCTGTGACCTAGTTCGAAATGGGCATTGGGAAACTCAGGGTAAAAAACAAAACAATCTTCTGATCCTAAGATAGAACAGTGATGGAGATAGGAATTTTTTAAATCCAGGTAAATTGCCCCTCTTTCTCTTTTTATGTCCTCCTGTCTCCTTGGTCTACTCATGTTACAGAACCTGGATTTTTGACAATCAAATCCATCTGCCTTGTAGCTTTTATTAAATAAGAAGCGTTGGTTGGTTATTGGTGCTTTTAGATTTATAAAAGCAGTCTCCAAATTCAGGTCTTACTCTGTAGAGACCTTAACAAGGTGCTGGTGTTTACAGAAATCCAGTCTGGGCCCTGCTTTGATTTCTTTCTCCAAGAAAGGTCTGATGATGGTTGGTTCCTTTAGTGCTATCAGCAACCACTGAGACACATGATGTGTACATGTCTGCTTTTTCTCTTCCTTGTGAGGTTACCTAAGATGACTCTCCATACACCCAGACCCATGAGTGCACTATACATTTCTCTCTCTGGAATGTTTTAACTTTGCTTAATTGCAGAATACATGGAATTGTTCCTGTAAAGCCAAATGTGTAAATCAAGGGTTTCCATATACTTTGGCTTTTTGGCCTCAGAGTGTAGATTGTGAAATGCTTCTGGCACTTCTGATGAGTCTTGATTGACTGAGAATATTATGACTCTGTTAAGGTATTTATCTCCTTAATCCCAATTATTTTTCGTATAATCATAGAGTATTAAGGGTTGGAAAGGACCTTAAAGGTTATCTAATCCCAGCCAAACCTGTGCCATGGGCAGTGACACCTCCTGCTAGATCAGGTTGGTCAAAGCCTTACTAGAACTGGCTTTGAACACAGTCAGGGCTGGGTCATCCACAACCTCCCTGGGTAGCCTGTTCCAGTGTCTCACTGCACTCACAGTAAAAAAAATTCTTTAAACATCTAGTCTAAATTGCCCATCTTTCTATTTGTACCATTACTCCTATTTCTAGCACTACAGTTCCTGACACAAAGTCCTTTTCCAGCTTCCCAGTAAGCCCACTTCAGGTACTGGCAGGTTGCTGTCGGGTCTCCATGCAGCCTTTCCTTCTCTGGGCTTAACAGCCCTGGTTCTTGCAGCCTGGTCTGCCAGGGACGTGCTCCAGACCTCTTACCAACTTTGTGGTTCTCCTCTGGGCTTGCTCCAACACTTCCATGTCCTTGCTTTGAGAGCATCAAAACTGTACACACCACTCCAGGTGGGGTCTCACAAGAGCAGAGGAGAGGGGGAGAATCTCCTCCCTTGACCTGCTGACCACACTCCTTTTGACACAGCCCAGGGTATGGTTTGCCTTCTGGGCTGTGATCTCGTGCTGACAACTCATGCTGAGTTTTTCATCAAACATCACCCCAATTCCATTTCCACAGAGCTGCTCTCAATCATCTCTCTGCCCAACCTGTAGGTGTGTCAGGGTGAAGTCCAGTTTTAGTAATGCTCTGGCTTTAGAAGTGGCATATGAGAATCTTTCTTAAAGTCTTAGGTTGAGATGCAGATAGTACATGGAGTTTAAGCACAGTGAGGTGGTGGGGGGTTCTGCAGTCTTCTTGCTTTCTGCATGTAGGACTTCAAGTTCTAGACAGTGCAGTGGTTTGAATTTTATCAATTGGTGTGTGGGAACTCAGCACATCATTCCTGATGTGCAGAGTCACCGAGACAACCCTTGGGGGGGCTCGGATGTCCTGGAACGTTGCCTGAAGTGTGTGGTGGCTGGACTTTGATCCTGCACAGGACACTACACCTGTATGAGGATGGGAGGATCACACGGGGATAAATGGTGAAGGGATAGATTAATTATAGAGTGAAACACAGGTTTTGGAATCTCGGTACAGGGAGGTTCTAGGAGACAAGATGAAGGAATTAGGGCATGTCCTGTCCTTCTTCTTCTTGTCATCCATCTTCGGTGGTGATGGTGGCACTTTGGTTCTTACTGAATGAATGTGCACTTGTCAATAAGGGTGAAAGGTATTGGGGAGAAAAGGTAAATATCTTACACGTAGTTTTTGGTATAAAAATAAGCGGCTGCCCCAAGGGAGTCAGAGTGTGCTCATGGCTGGCTTGCTGTGTGGGCCTCTGTCGGGCCGGGAGAAAATATTGTAGATAAGAATTAATAAACAACGCTGAAGAATTGAAAAACCTGAAGACTCCTTTCATCCTTTAGGGCGCGGGCTGCCTCGAGGCCATCCAGAGCCTTACCAGGCCATTAGAACAGCCGAGACGGGACACTGGTGGAACCTGACTCTATGATAACAAATGCTTGGGAAGAAGTTATTAGTCATTGTAGTCAATATTGCAGGAAGTTGTCAATTTCTTAGAGGATAAATATGATTCTCTCCTTGCCCAAAACACTGTATGCATACAAATGCAATAGTGTTGCCAGTTTAGCAGAGAATGAGGAGTGAAGTTCTTCCTAATATATGATCACAACTAGGTTGGAATCAACTTGGTTGGAAAAGACCTTTGAGGTCCAGTCCATCCTATGACCTTAAGCCACCTTGTCAGCTAGACCATGGCACAGAATGCCACATCCAGTTGTTTCTTAAACACCTCCAGAGACTGTGACTCCACCACCTCCCTGGGCAGCCCATTCCAATGCCCAGTGACCCTTTCTGTGAGCAATTTCTTCTTAGTGTCCAACCTGAACCTCAGCTGGTGCAGCTTGAGTCTGTGTGCTCTTGCCCTGTAGCTCCTGTCTGGGAGAAGAGACCGACCCCCACCTGGCTACAGCCTCCTTTCAGGGGATGCAGAGTGGCTGGGTCTCCCCCGAGCCTTTTCTCCAGGCTGAACATCCCCAGCTCCTGCAGCTGCTCCTCCCTGGGCTGGTGCTCCTCACCCTTCACCAGCCTCACTGCCCTTCTCTGGACTCGCTCCAGCATCTCAACATCCCTCCTGAGATGAGGAATCCAGCCCTGGGCACGGCACTCGAGGTGCAGCCTCACCGTGCAGAGCACCAGGGACAGTCACTGCCCTGGTCCTGCTGGCCACACTGTCCCTGACACAGGCCAGGGTGCCATGGCCACCTGGGCACGCTGCTGGCTGCTGCTCAGCTGCTGTTGATCAGCACCCCCAGGTCCCCTCCTGCCTGGGCACTGTCCAGCCACCCTGTCCCCAGCCTGCAGTGCCACCTGGGATTGTTGTGGCCAAAGTACAGGACACGGCACTTGGTCTTGCTGAACCTCGAATCATTGGATTCATTCCATGGATCCAGCCTGTCTGGGGCTTCTGCAGAGCCCTCCTACCCTCCAGCAGATCAACACACACCCCCAGCTTGGTGTTGTCTGTGAATTTCCTAATGGCAGACTCAGTTCTCATCAGTAAAGATGCCAAACAGGGCTGTGCCCAAAGCTGCTCATGGGGGATGCCACCAGGGACCATCCAGCAGCTGGGTGCAGCCCCATTCACCACCACTCGCTGGGCCCAGCCATCCAGCCAGCTCTGACCCCAGTAAAGGGTGCACTGGCCAAGCCATGGGCTGCCAGCTTTTCCAGGAGTGTGCTGTGGGAGATGGTGTAGCAGACAAGTAGCAGAGTGATGGGGTCTTCTGGAATAACTAGGGAAAGGTAATGTGTCTGCCCCGATCTCTGCAAGGGGGATGGAGGGAATGAAGGCAGCCTTTAATTTGCAAATTACACTGGGCACAGTGTCTAAACTGAAAAATACAGCAGGGCTGTAATGTACTGGCTGAGTGGACTGGTCTCTCTTGATAAGAGACTCTTCCCTTTAGCCAGCAAGGGGTGAATTTTACAATTGAGTCAGTGGTGTGGCTGCTTTGCTGTGTTGGATTTGAATGTGTACTCTGAGGCTTGTTTAATGTGAGACTTTTGACTTGCCTTCAAGTGTACCCCTTTGTCTCTGGTAATGTCCAGAAAAGCAAGAATCAAGGGGAAGTGCTGCATCTCATCAAAACAGTGCAAAAGATCCAATTGAACTGGTTATAGTAAAGGCTGTAGGACTTGCAGTATTGAGGAAAGCTTCCTGGAAACCTCTTGCTGGCGATGCTAGTTACAAGCAGCTGTGGTCAAAAAAGCTGCATTTTTGCTACAGGAATAGCTGTTATTTATGGGCAAGTATCAGAAGGTTATAGATTAGAGCAATCTCATAAGGGCTTTGTTTGTCTACTTAGCTTTGGAAGTATTGAGATCTCAGACTTTTGTATCTGTTTCACTTAAACAGGTTTTCATTTCTACCCCAAGGAGTGGTAGCCTGTTTTTAAACCAGGCTGCTGTGATGGCTGCTGTCTAACTCTATATACTTTTCTCCCCTGCCATTTCAAGTGTAATTTATATTTTATGGTTAATAATTCTTAACATTGAGTGGCTTTTCTTTGCAGCTATTAAGAGATGTCTTCATGTCACATAGTTTCTGTTGATTGTTTTGATGTCCCCTGTGTTCAGGATTGAATAGACAGGTGTGCTCTAGAACCTTCATATGTATAGAAGTGGTGCACTTAATCTGCAATATCACCATGTCTTCATACTGTTTTTAGAGTTACTACAGTTGCTTAGCTGATTGACACTGCTCTTCAGCCATAAAACAACAAGCTACAATTTTGGCTTTAAATCTCTGAATCCTTGATGCAATGAACTTTTACAGCATTCTTTTTGAGCTTGGGAATTGAAGCCAATGTCAGTAACTTTTTTTCTTTGCTTTTCGAAGAATGTTCAAATTGACAAGCTTTAACTTTCGAGTGTCTACTTTAGTCTTAGTGTTGGGTTTGACCTGTGATTTCAGTGTAAGTGTCACATACAATTAAATAATTCTGGATTTTCTGTATTGCCATAATCCTTTCCTATATTTTGCCAGTAGTTGTAACTACTTGTACTTCCACTAAGCACCATAAATCACTGATCCTTTCTTTCCCCTGATTTCCTGCAAAGGACTCTGGGGAAGGAGAAGAATGGATGTTGTGCGTTTGCTAATTGGTAAATGTACGAGTTGTTTGTGCCGCTGAATTAGGAGATAGAGAAATCTTTGAATGCATGAAGCCAAAATCCTGGCTCTCCATCACTGTGGTATGTGCTTATTTAGTTTGTAATTTCATCCAGCATTTGAGCGAAAACTGCTAGTAGATATTAAATTCTCCACCAGCATTTGAATCTCAGGAGTAAAGTTCAGGGCAACTTTTGCCTCAGTTGATGAAGTTCTAGTAACCTTGCTTTGATGAACTTAGATTTTATTTTGTGCATGTACTGGCACAGGCGGCTCCTTCAGCTTGTAACCAACTGTGATGTGTAATCAAGTATAGCCAGATTGCTCTGACCTCCTGCAAGCTGGTCTCCTAAAATGGAAATTATCCATTTTGCAGATGGAAATTGGAGCCAAGCAGCTGTGAATTCCAGTAGACAAACACTGAAGCAAACTCATAACTTTGGTCTTCTGTTCAAAAACCAAGTGACAGTTGAGCCTTGCATTTGCCACTTGCTTTCAGTCTTTTCCCAGGAAGTTGGGGAGTATTTGTATGAAGGCACTGCTTAATAGACAAAGTTTTTTGTTTCTTTTTTCACATAAGTCTTTTCTTTATAATACTTACTTTCCCTCACTTCCTCTCCTAAAACAACAAACTCTTGCTATTCCCCAACCTTTACTTCCATGACTGCTGTTTTAGGGAGTTGGTGATTATTTGCACTGAATCAGCTTTTACCGATTGAATGGCTGGAAACCAGGCTAGGTTGACAAATTTGTACATTTTCATGCAGCAGTGCTGCTGATCACCCGCAGTTGTAGAGGTTGGTGTGGAATTGCTTAGCTATAAAGCCTACTGAATGTAGAAATGACAAATTATATGGTTATAAGGACACTTCCATGAATCTGTGGCTCAGAATAAAATGTACTGCCTAGATGAAAGATCTACCGTTTCATCCTTAGTTTAGCTTTGGAAATTGAAGACAAAAACTGGGTGAAATTGTAATAATTGCTAGTGTTCTGTGCTGTTCCCAGGGGGCTACTTATTTAAACCTATAAAACCATCATTTAACTGTTGTAGAAATTTTTAGTCTGTGTGAAAGCTTGCTGCATATTTTAGGTTTTTGTGGAGGCTTGCAACTAGCACTACTACAGGTTCAGTTTTTGACAAAAATCTGACTTGTAGGCAGAAGCAAAGCTGGCATTTAATATATGCAGGCAAACCACAAACAGTTCTGCTAACATGTTCCCAAGGGTCCTACATAAACTGGAAGAAAAATTATGCAGCCTCCTTAATCTGTGTTCCTGGTAGCCATACTGAAGCTTTGTCTTTAAAGAAGAAAGGCTTTTGTGGTTATGCCCTAAGGGTGCAAAGAACCCAACTAATGCATTGAAAGGTGCAAAATCATAAGGATCTTTCCCAATAGCCAGATCACAGTAAGAATTTTTTTTGTGGTAAGTGCATTTTGGGTGATCATTAAGAAGGTGAAAGACAAAGTAGAGCGGTGGTTTGTTAAAAATGATGTAAAAGAGAAAGAAACACAAAACACAACCAAAAAACTTCTGCTGGTCCTTGAAGACAAAAAACTGCTGTTGCAGTTTTACAGCCTTTCTGATTTAGCTCTCAAGTGGTAGATGCAGTGGGCATGGTACTGCTTTCTGTTGTGAGGTGGGCTGTATTTAAAGTATATAAAGTGTCTTTAGATGCTGGTTGTTGAGTGTCTGGTGGAAGGGGTAGATACTTCTGCCACTGAAGTATCTGGGGGACATTTGCTTAGCCTTTGCTTACTTTTAGGTGAAATAAAAATGAGGGATTTTCTTCTACTTTAAAGACTCTTTAATCTGAGTTATGAGGTTTTGATTTTTATGGTCTAAGGAATTCTGACTTCCTCAAATCCTTGGCCGTTGAAATCAGGTACATAACTAGAGATTGTTCAGTAGATAACTACAGTAAGCATCCTATCTTCTGTTTCTTGCTGTATTCTCATGCCTTACTTTTTTTCTGTTCCCAAGGTTACCAGAAGGAGTAAAATTATTTTTGCTTTACACATCTTTTTCCTATGTGCACTTAGCCAGCAGTTTCAGAATGCTGTTTGATAGCATGTAGTGTGGTCTTTCCTGGTTTAGTCAGTCCAAGCAAGGAGTTTCTCTCCAGTCTAAATGCAAGCATACAGGCTTGAGTCTGCTGAACAGGGATGTCTTTGCTCAATCTATTCCTGGATCTCAGAGCTTACTTTTTTTGGCAAGTAGGTAGGCATGTGTTGTAATCTTTCCACCTACTGCAAAGTTAGTCTGGACAGAAGTGTGGTCTTAATTCCTGAAAAGCATGGCATAGGAAGCAGAGAAATGAGTGGAAAAGAGAAATTGTTGCAGCATACCAAGCAGAAAAGGTTTGTTGCAAAAAGAGAGTAACAAGTTCTTTTAATTGCAGGATGTTCTTTGTTCCACAAAGCAGAAATGTTTGTTGTTATGCAGTTGTTAACTTTAGTGCTGTGTAAGCAAGCAAATGTTTATTTAATACATGGGTTATCTTAGATTCCTAGAGTTTGCCTTATGTTGTCTTTTGACCTTTTTTTTTTAATGACATGTGAAGAGGTGACTGAGAGGTGCCAGAGTGTACTGGCTTGATGAGAAATAAGTTTCAACAGAAGGTATTTTGGGGTGTGGCTTTGTTTGTTTGTTTGTTTAAATGAAAATATGATTTAGATTGTCTGCTTTGAATAATGATTCTCTTAATTGGATACAGAAACATAGATGCCCAATATAGTTCTTCGGGAGTATTGTCTGGGGAGATCAGGACTTTTGTTAGTGTCCTAACTAGTGCTTGTCTGTCTGGTTTTCTTGTTTTGGGATTTCTTTTTTCCCCTTTTTGGAGACACTGCTGGCTTTTTCTACACTCCAGTAGCTTTTTGGCTACTGAAGCAGAAATCTCTTGCAGAAAACCTGAATTACTCCACAGATGTGGATGTAGATCTTTCTCGAGATCCTGGTCTGATTAGAGCTCTTAGTTGCTACAGAAATGAGAATTTATGTGGCAGCTGCTGTATTCCATGGCTTTTCTCTCATGATGGGCCTGACCCAGAGCCACAGCAGAAGTTCCTCGTGAAGCAGTGGCTTCACTCGTGCTGGGCCCTGCGTGGGCTTCTGAAGACATCTTTGCTGCTCTGCAGTGCATCAGAAGGGAAGATGTGTGTGAAGTTTGGGGAGGAAGAGCACCATCAAATACACAAAATATGCTTGCTTGCATTTTAATATTTGATTCTTTTTGAAGAAAATTTTTAACTTACTACACCATTCTGTCAAACATAGATTGTACTATATTTGTATCTGTAACTGATCAATCAGTAATTGAGGGGCCCTATAGTAGAACTGGGGGGATTCTTGACATTTCCTGGGCTGTTTGGTGTTTGCTTTGTGGTGTTTTGGGTTTTTTTTCAAACTTACCTTATTTAGTTGGGTAGACATAATTTTTCAGTTTCCTTAGGGTAACCTTACTTCAACTTGTAAACATTTTGGCATTTTTTGGAAACAGGAATGCTGTCATGTGAAAATATCTGATCTTGCAAATTGTGTTTTTTTTTTTTTGTAATAGTGTCTTCACACATGTAATGTAATAGCTATTAAATAAAAGAAATGCTGTCTTGCTGTTCAGACACCTTATTTCTAACATGACAGAGAGGATCTTTCAACAGTCTCTGATTTTTATTAAGTTTTCATTTATAGAAAGCAGAGATCCTAAAGTAATAATTTAAAACTGCACAATTGGGTACCTTTTGCATATGAGACGGTATAAGTTTAGATCTCTACTGGTAAAAAGATCTAAAGGTTGGGTCTCTAAAATCAATCCAAGAGGTGATAAAACTGTTGCTATGTACTTGAGGGCAAAGAAGGAATGGGTTAAATTTTGTATACTGATATTAAAGTAGTTGAAAGATTTTTTTTTTAAATAAATGTGCTGTAACTCTTGCTTCAAGCTCATTTGAATTGTTAATTTCAGCAAATTTTATCTTGCTTTAACTGTAGTTCTGTAGTTGTGATGTTCTGAACATGCTTAGACTTAAAGCATCCAACAAAAACAAAGTAGTTTGCTTGCAGTAATGGAAAAAATGACTCAGTCCAAGTTGAGAACAGAAATTAGCTAAAAGGCAAACAGTAATTCTTGAAACAGAAGCTAAGTTTAAGCACTTCATAAACGACGTTTGGGATCATCCTGTACTTCTGGTTTTCCAGTTACACGAGTGCTTCAGCCATCGTGTTCATGTGCCACTTTTACTAAAATTTCCTGGTTTTGCCAAATAGATTTCATACTTTGGTGTGCTAGTATGCTGCTAGCTTAGCTCAAGAACCATGGGACAACACGGTACAGTCATCTGAGATTAAGGTACTGTTTAACTGAGGAAACTCATGCTGCTCTCTTATACATGACACCTGAAGAATAAGGGTGGTATCAGTTTGCTTGAATTCTGCCAATAGCTGTTGGCTTCTTGGGAGTCATGAGGAGGTTGCTGGTGACACAAGGGCCATCAGCTGTTCAGCTTCTCTGGTACTGGTGTGCATGCCAGAGTTCTGAGATGTAGATCCATTCACAAATGAAAGAAATAAGCCATTTCCTTATGAGCAAGACAAATAATGTATTGCAGTTCCACATTTAACCTTCATTTAGACCTCATATCTTCAGTTCAAGACCTTAAGTACAGGGTAATTTTGAATATTAAGCTTTAATAGAGAAGATTGCTGTAATTAGGGAGTCGTTACTTCATAGTTGAATGAGGCTAGCTCAGAGATGTCTCATATAAAGAATGATATTAATCAAAGCAACAGAAAGGTCCTTCTTTCCTTGGATTCTTGTGTAGTTCAAGCTCTTCTAGCTATACATTTGCCCAGGCTAGAACTAGTGAATAGAATATTCTTTCTAAACTGCATAGCCATATTCTGCAGTGTGATATTCTTGCTAGGCCTGTAGTTAGACATGTACCTACTGAAGCAGTACTTGGGACTTGTGTTGTAATGCACATTGCAATTGGGTAGACATTTATTTTAGAGATACTTCTTTTGTTACCTCAGTGCTTTCTGAATAAGTGTATAAATAACATGGCAGGAATTAACTCCTGATTTTATGACTTCCAACTTAGCTCCAAATTACAGAAAACTGGCTTTGTTGTCAGGTTTCTCAGGGGGAAGTGAAAATTAAACACAGAATCACTTCTTTTTCAAGGTGATAATTCTGAGTTTTCCTTTATTTACCTTCCCACATCCAGTCTTTGCTGCTGGCTCTTGCATGAATGCTGTCCCCAGTATGCAGATGGCTTAAGACATGAGCCTGCTGTAAACTTCTTCCCTAGATAGCATTAGCTTCCCAAATAAGAATGGGAAAGTTCTGGAGCAAAGGCTTTGGTGTACCTTTATAGGCACTTACCACATTTCAGTCCAACAGTTTTCTGATCTCGTTAGACTCCACAGACACCTGAACACAGCAGTTTAAAGCATAAGGAAAATTACCACCATGGGCTCCTTTTTTGTTGTTTGTGATATCATCAAGTCACATTACACTTGAGAACTTTTTTGCCAACTATTGTTGATCACTTTTAAGAACATTATGAATCAATGCCTGACACCTTAATCTGAAAACCTCAATTTTCAATGCTTGTGTAAGAAACAATAATTAATTTCTTTATAAGTCTTTATACAGCTCTACTATAGAAGTAGTGAGAAACAGACTCAATAATTGGATCTTGCTTCTATTCCTGGAAACACTTAAGCTTCTGTAGATATCATAACTTCAGCAGAATTATCTGTAAGACTTTCAGATTTGTGGCCAGACTCTACAGCCCTTGGTATACTTGGAGCATCCTTTTTTAGTGCTGAAGTTGAAAATGCTATCTTCTAGGTTCTCCAGAACTATAGCTATAACTGTAACTCATCCTCCTAGATTTTCCCTTCTCTGTAAAAATAAACAACTCTTATCCAAGCACAGGGTTTGCATCTGTTTTAGCTAAATGAGTTACTTAGTAAAAGGAACTATCTATGCTAATACCCAAACCTGTTTTACAGCAGTACTTATCAAAGTACTTTTTCTGGTCTGTTAGATAATTATATGCTCTGCTTTTGGAATAGTGTGGTTAGATGCAAACCCTAGAGCAGCAAGATGGTGTAAGTGTATTTTGTGTCACCATTGTTTTTGCTTGCCATCTTCATGTGGGACAGCTCAGCTCAATTTTATTCAGCTTGGTTAATGACCTTATCCATTCATAAATGTGTGGGTGTCCTGTTGTTTTCATTAAGGCTGTGGGAATAGATTCTCATAACAATCTTAAACCTTTTTCTTCTGAAACTCGATATGTACGTTGATTTTAGTGCAAATATATACATATTTTATTGATGAGTGTATTAATAAAATAATGTTGTACGAAGATACAGAGAACAGCTGCAAAGTTACTGGAAGTTTCTTGACTAGAAAGTGACTTTATTTGGATTCAGGTAGTCTGGATCTGAACTTCTTCACTTTGAATTCAAAAAGTGAGTGTTGCATTCTGCCACATATCTTCTTTCACAACTGTCCTCTGCAGTTGAGATGCAATTTTGTGACTAAAATGAGGGTGAGCATTGCCCCAACATGTGTTCAAGGTCAGCTGTTTGTAGGTTTTCAAAGAATGCTTTACCTTTGTGATCTTACTAGGCTTAAAACTTCAAAATCACGTATTAAAACTTCTGATTTTCCCTGACCTGAATTTCCATTCTTTTCCTAAATGGTTGCGATGACTGGTGGCTGAATTTTGTTGCTCATCAGTTACCACCTCTTCTCACTATTCCTGGGCAGCAGGAGTGGAATGGGGAAATGGGAAGATAGGAACTGATTCTAAAATTTTTAGGTAATGACTGCTAGTGACTGGATGAGAGCCCAGAGCAACTGTGCAGCATCAACTCCTGTTTGTGTAGAGCCCCACATCTTGTGCACTGCAGCTTAAGATGTTTAATTGCAAATTAGGTGACCCTTTTAGCAACTTGTTCTGTCTCAGACATGAGTGATTTCCATGGGAAGAAAGCAAACTATAGCCAAGACTGACATGGAAAGGCAGAAACTCACCCTGTCATTTCCTTCTCCCTCTTGCTCCCTAGCGTGTTACAGAGGAGTGCTTGTGACACTCATGTCTGCAGCATGCTGTAGTTGTGTTGTCTGTTGCCTAACCTAATTCAATCTAATGAGTAAGTCCTCAGCAGAGCAGTAGTAGTAGGCATTTTCTGTGCCATTCCTAAAGCCAGGAGTGTTAATGCTGTATTTATTTATTGCTTCAGTTTTACTCGGTGCTTTATATTGAGTGCAGGACTGATAAGGAGTGAATTTGAATTTAGAAGTGTATCAATACAGTCCTTTCAAACAAAACCTCAGCATCCCAGCTGAGGCATCCCACAGAGGCAGTCTCTGCCCTCAAACATTTCTTCTAAGGAGAGCCCATATATGTGGCTTTTTGAGTCTAAGATCTTGTAAAATGTGCTTTTAGCAAATTGATGCCCTGCAGAGCAAAAGTATACTGGTAGCTACTCTGAAGTTGTCTGAAGTAGCTGGGTATAATGGCACATATTTCTGAACTAAGAATGCATTTACTTTAGATAGGGGTATAGATATTGTGAACTACATGCTGTTGTTATTATAGACTAAATGCCTACTTAGGCACAAGTAGGCAGCTCCTGTGCATTCCCATATCCTGTTGACAGCTCCTGTACATTCCCATACCCACTGACTCTTGTGTAGGGAAGTTCAATTTGTTGACTTGGCAAGTCAGTGTGGTAGATGAGCTTGCAGTTGGACAGCAGTAACTTCTAAAATACTGATACAAGAACCAGTTGAGCAGTCCATTAAATGCTGCTTAGGTCCACCCAGTGGCATGATTGAGAGAACTAGTCTTAGCTCTCCTCTGTGGATAAAATTACATAAATCTACAGCTTCTTATGGAATGTTTTTAATTTGGGGGAATGTTAGCCAAATGAATTCCAAACTTAAGTAGAGATGGCTCCTGATTCACAGTCTGGCGTATAGGCTTCAAATGTCTTTAGCCTCAGGGTCAAATTTAAGATCAGACTAAAGTTTCATCTTTTACACAAAGGTAGTGGTAATTTTTTTTTATTTTTACCATGGTGACATATGTACTCAGTTTCTATAATAAAACTGATTCTGGGTCTTGTTTGGCTACACACTGCTTAGTTTTTCTGCTTTGTTTTTTGTTAGTGTCTTCATTAGACAGAGTGTATTTGCTGAGGTGCAAAAAGGCAGCTAGATCTGGCAGCAGCTAACATTTACTGGAAGGAATAGTTCTGTTCAGATTATATTAATCTAGAAGCACATTTTTTTGTCCTTAGGAGTCAATAGGCTATTGAAGAATTACATTCTAGTCCTACCTAAAGTAGGCACAAAATGTTCTACTTAATTCAACAGATCTGGTAGTCTGGTTTTACTGTGAGGTTTGGATATCTGTTTGAAGAGGAAAACCAGTATTAACTAAACTATGCATTTTATTAGCAAAATTGACCTTTCATAAAGATCAATTGTGAAATTCTTATCTAAAAATATTAATGCAAATATTAAGGGGAGGTAGTATATAAAGAGTATGGCAGAGTTCTCTAGAAATTTTGATCCTGTGTTAGAAGTGTTGCTTCCCAATGTTTAAGTGCTTGATTCCTTCTGAAAAACAAACCTTAGAGCTAAGAAGATAACTGTTGTCATGCTGGCACGTACCTCTAACTGCAGCTTTTTGTATTCTTGTATTTTTATGTCTAATCCTGAAGTTCATACTTGCTTCTTTCAAGCCCCATCTTCTAGGCTGACGTTTCCCTCCGTTGTCTTGAAAAGTCCCTTGCCCTTCTCAAGTGGAAGCCCTGCAGTCCTTTCTATTTTACATCCCTATCTGTTCAAGAATGTTGCTTTCTTCAGTTCTCTCTGTTCTTTCTCTGTAGACTGTGTATTACCATCTCCTTATAAGCACTTGCTCGTTAGAGTTATTCTTGTTGGAATCTAGGCTACAAATAATCTTTCCATGCAGCGAGTTTCTGCCTCTGATAAATGCAGGCTGCAGCCAGTGGCTGACAGTGAGATTCATTTGCTGTCAGACCCCTGAATTAGGCTGTTCTGGTACTTTTCCTTTGCACCAAAATCAAGGATGTTGTGTTTATGAATGCTCCCTGCAGTTTTGAAATTGATCTGTTCTTAATATTATGTAAAGAAGTGCATTCAGTTGAATGTTAAGCTGTAGATTCTTTTGGAAGGCTATTTGCATGAGCTCAGTTAAGGCAAAGTTATGCTATATGTGTAAGATTTAATTCTAAAGTGTCTTAAAAATATACTGCAAATGTTCATCTTAACTGTGATATATAAACTAAATAGACTTCATGGATAGATTTGTGTAAGCATTTTCCATGGGAATCCCAGTGCCTTATATGGTCAACTTGCTTTGTAGTGTTCCAGTGAAATGAAGGCAGCCATCCAAAAACAGGGGGAAAAAAACCAGCCCAGCTGTCTTTAGCTTTGTCTGTAATACCCTCTTTCTTGGCCTCCTTCAGTAGCACAGTAGCTAATTATTAAAACTGAAAATGTGGCAAGAGCCTGTGTAGCTGGTAGAAGAAATTTCTTTTGTGGCAATGACTTTATACGAACGACTAAATTAATTTAATGAAGGGTAGTAGCATATTGATAATACTGCTTTATTGCATAATGCACTTTTGCTGTCATGTAAGCTGTTGTGCCTCTACCCAAGCTTGCTGTAAACTGGTTATCATTCCAGTAGCTGTTACAGCCAGAGCAGGGTAGAGGGGGAGAATCACCCTCCTTGGCCTGCTGGCCATGCTTGTTTTGGCTTTCTGGGCTGTGAACACACACCGATGGCTCATGTTGAGTCTTCATCAACCGTCAGCCCAAGTCCTTCTCCACAGGGCTGCCCTCAATCACTTTTTTGCCCAGCCCTGTGGCTGTTTCTGGGGTTGCTGTGACCCAGATGTAGGACCCAGCAGTTTGCTTTGTTGAACTCCATGAGGTTTGCATTGGCCCATCTCTCCAGCGTGTCCAGGTCCCCTGGATGGCATTGCATCACACGGCGTGCCTGTGAACGTGCTGAGCGTGTGCTTGGTGCCATTGCCAGTGCTGCTGGCAAAGATGTTGAGCAGTGTCTGCCCCAACTGCTGAGGGATTCCACTTGGCACTGGTCTCCATGTGGACAACAGGCATTGACCACAACTCTTACATGCAGCCATTCAGTCATTTCTTTATCCACCAGGTGATACATTCATCAAATCCATTCATCAGATCTTTCCAGCTTACAGGGAAGGATGTCATGTGGGACACTGTAAACCATTTGCATGAGTCCAGGTGGATGGTGTCAGTTGCTCTGCCCCATTGTATGCTGAGAGTTTAAATAAGTGCCTTTTGAGGCTTGCATATTAAGGGATTGCTTCAGAGGGATCTGGTTCAGGTTCCTCTGGAAAGAGCATCTGGGTATAGTAGCACCAGTGAGGTGAGCTACCCTGTAGTTACTCTCAAGTGGTAGGATGCACAGAAGCTTTACTGTAATTCTCTGTGTGGTAATTTATATACCTATACTTTAAAAACCCCTCCTGAATGAGAGGCTACATTGTTAAACTTAGTCATATCTCTTTATTCAGATACACAGAATCTTGCTGAATGCGAGAACAGCATTACCTTTACTTGTAGTCCTAATAAAAAAACCATAATGTATTTTCTATTGCAGAAAAGAGAAAAAAACAAAGCCCTTCATCACTTTCCCATTCTGAGAAGTATCAGCAAAAATGCTGCAGTATTAATTTAAATTGTAGTTAAGAGGGTTTTTTCCTCTATAAGGGTCTGAGGCCTTTATTAGCATTCTTTCAGTTAATCGTACAGTTCCAGTGTCTGATTTGTGTGCAAAGGAGAGGCCAGGCTACTGAGACCAGTTAGAAGTCATCTTTGCTTCTGCTGATACGTAGCATTCCAATCAACTCTCAGAAGAGTAGCTTTTGTTTCTTCATGTCTTTTGGTTGCAGATTCTACTGGCTTCATGTAATGACTTGAAGTCATTGTTTTAGCAGAAATGGCGAACAGATTTCTCTTATTACTGATTTTTAGTCTTGTGACATGGTTGTCAGTGTCATTTTGTTCTAGGCCAAAGATTTCTGCCTATTGAGTTATTTTTCTGAGAGATAGTCCATCCCTTTGACCAGGACTCTGAATCTCTACAATGTTCGTTCTCTTACTGTTTTCAGCTATGAAGCTTTAAAAGAGGATGGATTTTTTTAAATACTGAATTAGATTGCTAGAAGTGAAATCTCCTTGGATGGATCTATGTTTTAATATTCTAGCATTTTGCAGTGAGATAGGATTTTTCAGATGAAAACATTTTTTGAAATATTTTCAGGTTTACCAGAAGAGTGCTTCAGGGAAAAGCTGATATCCAACAGAATATACCAAGACCTAAAAAAACCTACAGTACCATACAGTGATAGATGTATGTTAATTTTGAGTATGATAATTCAGAACACAGCAGCTGTACAGATGTCAGGGTGCTGTGGACTTGTAAAATTCATCTAGACTTGGGCTGGTTCTATCTGTGCTGTGACCTCTTTGCCTCCATTAGCACAGAGGAGGAAGCTGTAAGATTCAAAAATAGAGTAGGGGCGTAGGAGTGAGTCAGAAGAGTGGAGGCAAGAGCAAGCTGTCAGATGTGGGCTGGCTGTCAGGGTGAAACTGAGAATTAGGAAAATTAAGTGATAGTGTGGAAAAGAAAGACTGATATTGGGAGTACTGAAATAAAGGAACTTGGTTGTTGGTATATTATATATGAGGTAATTAACATGAAATCTGTACTTGGACTTAACATGCATTAACCTTTTAATACTGTATTACATCATCATACCTAGATTATGGGGCCTCATAGAGGATTTGCTCTTGGGAAAGCTCAGGACATGTGATAAAAGATGCTGTTGCTCATCGAACTTTTGCTTTATCAGTGAGGGGGGAAAAGAGGAGAATGGTGGATGAGGTAGGAGGGAAATCTGCGGGAAAATCTGTATGCGCTTGTAAGTGTAATCAAAGGAAGCTTTCCTTTAGCCCTGTGAAGTAGTGCATATCCTAAAACCTCAGTTCCATGGCATTTCCAATTGTTGGTTAAGTCGGGGGACACGGCTTATGATGACCTTTTTGTTGGTTTGTTTGTTTTATGATCTCTAAAGCAGTAACTTTGGGATGGA
This sequence comes from Melospiza melodia melodia, assembly GCF_035770615.1. Taxonomy (NCBI): domain Eukaryota; kingdom Metazoa; phylum Chordata; class Aves; order Passeriformes; family Passerellidae; genus Melospiza; species Melospiza melodia. The sequence continues at coordinate 65,355,885 of NC_086197.1, forward strand.
GGTTTTATGAATCCTGCTTATCTACCTAAATGGTTGTCAAGTGGCAAGTAAGAGCACATGAGAGAGTGAGCTCTATTTGGAACAAGATTTAAATAGTACAGGCTGAACACTCAGAGGTAAAGAAAAATCCATAATTTTGAATAGCCACACATTACAAAAGTACTGATCATCTCACAGATTGAATGAAACAAATTCATTTAGCCACAGGGAAGTAGAAATCATGTAGGACTCTACGCAGGTCAGAGGTTTGTTGGGAAAATTGCTTTGGCTTAGGCAGTGTTACTTAAAGCATTTCCTAGGCCTGGAATATTTGGCTGTTCAGCCTTAGTATTGCTTATATATAGGTGCATAAATGAATATTTAATGTCAAAGTAGAGTCCTTAGGAGAAGCATAAAGCTCTAGCACTTTTTTTGCCTAATTTAATAGTGAAAATTATGCTGGCAGAACAGCTTTCCCCTCCAGAAGTTTTTTTGTACAGGTGTGTAGAGTAGGAAGAGCAAGCTCAAGACATCAAAGGTCATCTTCTGGAATGTCAGGAAGTGGGTTTCTCTCTTCTGTACAACATGGAGTCTGTTTCTCCCCAAGTACTCTGAGGCATGTGGAGTATGGTCCCTAGCCTGATGGATAGAGCTTTTGTGAAAATTAATTGAGCACCAGTTTTCAAAACAGTTTGCATTGCAGGAGCTTTTTGTTTACAGCATGAACAGTGGATGATTGAGTAGTAGAGAAAGTCACACAGGCCTTTGTTCATTTGTCTTAAATGTGAAAACTTGGAAGTCTTCCCTGTCAAACCATACCCCTGTCCTTGCTATTGCTCCTCCCCTTCCAGGGACACTGAGTGGGTACCCACCAAAACTCTGCAGTGCTTACACTTCCCCCCTGCTCAGGCAGTGTGTGCTTTTTCCATAATGTTAAAGCAATTTCATTTTTTGTGGGGTTTTTTTTCCCTTGTTTAGCATTTGTTTGTAGGTATTTGTGGGGAAAGGCAGTCAGTAAAGCCAGTGTGCATTTGTATGGCTGACCTTGAAGCCAATGTGCTTTTCTGCCAGGCTTTCATTCTTGTGCTCTTTAATAATAATCACCTTTAACTAGTAATCAGATATACAAGAAGCAAACTTCAGAACATTTGTGATTGATTTTGTGATGACATGCCTACTGGTAAGGTCAGGTAAACAACAGACTTCTGGGCTTTTGTTATTTCTTTCAAGCTGACAGTCCTGGTAAAGAGAAACTTCAGTGTATTTTGTGTCCTGTTGTAATTCAGATATGTCAGCAGCCTCTCAGAAGTTAGAAGTCAATATAAACGAGTTACTGCATAATTAGCAATTTAGGCTTTTGTCCTTTTCTCTAGAATCCCTTTTAGACTGAAACTGAAGTGGCTGCAGCTCCTGCGGGTGCAACTGAGGCAGTACCCTACTTTGCTGCCTTGAGAGGGTGTGCTCTTCCTCCCACCATGCTGTTTTCTTTCCCTCCTCTTTTGTTTGTTTCAGTGGGTGGGGAGGAAGAAAAGGTTGTTTCTGCCGTGCTGGTTAGTGAATTGGCTAATGGAGAGTCTAACAAATGCTTTTGGGAGTGTGCAGTTGAGAATGAGGAGGGAGAGTGGGACCTCCCTGTTTGTCAACAGTGAACTCATGTAGAATCATGCCCTGAGTGATTATGATTAGTGTATGTTAGCTCAAAGGAATTAGGGTTTTCTGGTTTTATAACACTACCTCCTGCAGGGAACAGATTATTGCTTAAAAGTCATCTTGAAACATAGACATATTATTGGATAGGGATGGTGTTTATAAGTACTTTGAAATGTTTTCGTTGTCTGAATGTCATAGAATCTAAAGCAAAATATTCAGATGGGGATCTGTCAACTGGGATATGGTTTTTGTGTAACTGCCTAAAATCAAGTGTAGCAGGAAAAGAAGATCATAAAAGCTCAGTTTAAATGCTTTCTTAAAGTGTCTGTTTTCATCAGCATTCAAGAACTTTTACCAAAGGTATATTCTCCATTATCTCTTAAAAGTGGTACTGTGTGCAGCTACAGTGAAAAAAATACATCACTAGCAAGTTTCTTTAGTGCGTTTTCTCCTTGGAACTCATTTCTGAGCTTCCAAAATTTGGCATGCAGGACTGAGAGGCTGGAGGTGAACTGCTGCAGCAGGTGTATGAAAGTCTGAATTCCTTGTTCTGTGACAGAAGTGCAGAGGACACCATGATTTTGCCACACTGATTTTGGCATGTATGCTGTGGGTGACGGTTGCTCATCTAGTTACAGTATTTTACTCTGGCTTACTTGCATGGATGAAATTGCTCTTAAGAAGGTTAGCAAGAACTACAAAATTCAGCATTGACTAGTTTACAGGTTTGCCTCTACACACAGAGATAACTTGATTTGTGAGGATCAAAGGCTCTGTAGAGGATGGGGAATATACAGGTGTCTCCTTGCCCTGTCTGTAAACTCTTCCCTAGAATTTGTAGACACTTAGGAGATAGCAGGCATGAGGCACTGCAGGTTCTGCCACACAAAATAGGCATGACCAGAGCTGTGACTTGGAGAGTCATTAAGTCCTGCCGTGTGAAATGCTGCAGATCCCCTGTCTTACGTGTTTGATGGCAGTGGTGAAGGTGGTACAGCCTGCATCAGAGCATGCAAACAAATCCAGAGTGAGGCTTGAGATGGTGCTGGTGCTGGAGCGCACACAGCAGTTTGAAGAAAAAGAAGCTGCTTTTTTTGTAAGATACTGACAAAAAGTATAACATTTTTAGTATAACAATGCTTCTAATACAGTGAGGAAAAGTCAACATATATCATTCTTGACCTCTGTATCAGAGTAAGTATCAGAGACTGTGTCAGAGTCTGGTTTGCTTTGTAATGCCATGAAGAGAACAGCAGTAACACTGGTTGCAGATGCAGTGTAGAGAACCGCTTCTCAAAAATGCTCAGTTTGTGCTGGGTTTTCATGCACTGTGTGCTGAAACAGCACACATCAGAGTTAATCTGATACTTCATATGGTGAGGGTATACTGTGACAGAAAAAGAGAAATCTGTTGTAACTCAGGTTTGGGGAGACATACTTCAAGGTGTCCTCTCCTGAGGAAGCCTCTTCAGGCTCTGCACTGAAGGTGTCTCTGCTGGTAAGCTTTCATGAGCATCTATGAACAGTTGTTCTGAGGAGGGTGAGCTTTCATCTGGCAGGGCTGCAAGCTTAAAGAGCCTCGTTGGACCCATGCTGATTCAGAACTGTTTGCTCGTGCCCCAGATCACAGGAGTGAGTGTCAGCTGCATTCTGGGCCCATCAGGTCATCAGGCTCCGTGGTGCAGAAAAAGCAGTGCTGCTGGTGGTGAAGCTAAGCAAAGCTTTTGGGACAGTATAACTGTGTTGATATGGTATAGCCTTCTAGCTGATAAACCTAATGAACCTCGGTTATCTTAGAATCTTTCACGTGGATTATTTTTTGTTTTTTAGTTAATTTTTTATTTATTTTATCCAGTATGGCTGACAAGCTAACACATTCAGGCATTCCTGTTGCTGCTTTGCGGTGCCGGTACGGTGTTATCAGTCCTTTGCTGTTTTCCATGTATTTCACAATCTGTTTAGAAGACAAACGTTGGCAACCTTAAAGCTACATTAGTTCTTGAATAGTGCCTAGGGAGCTACCCAAGCACACTTGTGACCAAGATCTACTAAGTTAAAATAGTGATCCATGGGGTTTTAATATTCTTCCTTATTACTAGTAGAATAGAATGTATATCAGCCTCATTATGCAAGATAAAACTTTCTGATTCTTTCAAAACACAAAATAGAAGTATTTGTTGACCAATTTTCTATATTTATTTATTTATGCCCTATATACTGTTTGTGGGGTTTCTTCCACTCTTAACATATCTAAAACATGCTTTAGTATTCCTGCCCATGACAGCTGTGTTTTTCATTGATGTTTCTAACTTTTCCTTCCAAATCTCTGCTCTGTTACTGAAAGTTTATACTATCCATACCCATTTTTACTTCAGATTTTATCTTGATTGTCTCAGTTTTATTTGTTAAAAATTATTTTTAATTGCTACCATAATTTTGCTTTATTTCCTTACTACTGTAGCTTCCTAATAAAATTGCCTTTTAGAAAATGGCTTCTGGTCCATGTGACACCCATTCAGAGGATTAAAAAAAAGACTTGAAAATTGGCTCTTTTAAAATGCCATGTATCGTGTATATATAGTGATGCATACTGTTGTGGGTGGGTCTAAGTAAGCTCAGATTATTTTACTTGTTGGCTGTTGTCTTCCTGACCATTTTTCACTGTAATTGGGATGTAAGTAGTTTCTTAGGAACTTGTGATTACTTGCAGTTTCGTTAATCTGTCATAATGAGTTTCTAATAGGACAACTGTACCAAAGAATTTCCTGTTTATATAGACCAGAGGGAATCTGATGTCACAGCTGGTACTTCTGTCCTGCTCTTTTGGGAGAGAGAGAGAGGGTTCCAAAGTGGATGTTGTTAATTTTGTAGCTCAAGAGAAATCCTGGATGGCCTTCCCTGTTAGGAAGTACTCAGGGCTGTTTTCTCGTGCTAGTGAAAAATTTGGATAGAATCCAAGGCCGGTTGTTGAGGTGGGGCTGGGGTTGCTGCTGGGGCAGAGGAAGCGCCCACACGGGAGCGCGCCCATCTTCCTGCACCCAGGGAGGAAGCTCAGCGAGCTCGCAGCGTGGCCAGCCTATTGAGGACAGTGTTAAGTTACACTGTGGCAAAAACGCCTTTTTTAGAAGTTGCAAACTCTGCGTGCGCAGTTGAACAGCTGCATAGCTGGCCTTTGAGAGAGAGGGAGTTTGGTCTTGAATATTTCTTTTTATTCTTTATAATTGACAGAGGCTTGTGGTGTGTTTGATTATTATCTCTTTATTTGTTTGAACAAGCAATTTTGTTAAATATTCTGAAGCGCATACAAATTATTTTAGAGGATTGCTTAGCAATGGGACACCATGAAAACACTTTTTTTTAACTTCCAAAGGTTTCTTTAAGTTACTTGTCTGACTTGAATTTTGGCTTTAGGTATATCCTGATGTCATTCATCTTATAATTGCAGAGAATTTGAGTCTTGGTGACCCTTGTCTGTTGTAAGTACCTTAACTTTTGGAGACCACAGGGACATTTTTTTGTGCAGATTAAATGAGAAAAAAGGCTTTGGACAGGCTCTTCCAAATGATGCTCTGTGTGTTCCTACAATGTGGAATATGAAAATGTATATGGAAATTACCTGACACCAAAGTTTTTAGCATTGTCTATACCTTATGCACTCCCCTGAGTAATTCCTTCAAACTTTCAACAGAACAGAAAGCAAAGCAGGTCCCAGTTTCTTCTGGTTTTGTTCTGCATGTATTTCTGAAAGCAGAAATTAAATGAGTGATTGTAAAATGAAGTTATGTATATATGTGTGTTCCACAGCCATTGCAGAAAATTGGAGAGCTGCTTCTTGGGGTTTTTAGAGGTTTTCTTTTTTTTGTTGAAAAATTAAGTTAAAATGCATAGACACCACTGTTATGTGTAAAACACACCGTACTACAAAGATTGTTCTGGAGGTTTCTCAACACTTCTGTGTTGGCCTGCCTCAGAGCAAGGCCTGTCCTGAGGAGCATTGAGGTGTTACTGCTAAAACACCTGGCACAGGTGTTGTCTGACACCTGCAGAGTTGCAGGGACTGGAAGCTGCAGGTTTCTCACCTTATTACCATCTGAATAGAAAAAAATCTACATTAAAAATACAGTTTTGAGAAAAAGAAGCTGTTTGATATTTACTGTAACAAGTTTGGCTGATTTGCTTTTGGATAATTTCACCTAAACTCTGTTTAATTGGTTTTTTCAGAAAAACCCTGGTTTTCTGCTTACATTTGGGTGAGCCTGTCAGAATACTTTACCTTCATCCTGAACCTGCTGATTTGCAACCTAAGTCATCTCCAAGACAGTAGCATTTTTGAAAAGCTGAAAATGATTTCCAATTTATCTAGTCAATTCAGTGAATCATAAATTTGATCGCAAATTGAAGAATTTTCTGGGATTTACATGAGAGAAGAATAGCTTTTCTTTTCCCAGTATAGGAACAGAAAGTAGCAGGGGCAAGATATTCTTTCTTTAGAAATGGAAAATTGAGAAACTATTAATTTCCATGTGTATATGTAGTCCTACTTTTTTAAAGTGGCTTTGTGCACAGAATGCAGTTTTGATAAACAAATATATTTATCATATCTAACATTATCTGATTAATGTTTAAGCAATTTGAAATGCCAGTGTTGGTTCTCATTTTATTTTTGGTTCCATCCGTGTATGAGTTTTTTCATTCAATTGGATGATATTCACTTTTTACAGGTAAAATGCATAAAAATCTAACTGATTTATTATTCATCCTTCACACGTACTTTTTATTCTATGTTAAATTGAGTTATACAAATGAGTCATTTATTTGCATAGATTCCCTTGCTTAGGGATTAAAAGAGACCTGACTGATACCACCCCTATCAGCTTACTAGATCTGCTTTTACTACTCATATACTCTATAATGCTAAGGAGAAAACTGCACATGGCAAGTGCTAATTGAATGAGTGTCTTACTGCCTTTTTGTACCTGTAATCTTGGGGTTTTTTCTGTTAAAGGCCCTTTTTATTGTCAGCAATAAGGTGCAGTAGGATTACAGCACAGAAAGTCTGTCTTGATTACTCTGGGATGCTCAATCAGCATGTAAATTATCCCCCCTTGATGGTGTGAAGGGTTATTATTGTTTTTCTTAAATTCAATGTTATTTCTTTTATTCTGGTCAGTTCTGCCACTTCACTTAGCTAAAATTAGAAAGCAGGGAACACTTCCCCTAGATCCTGCTAATACAGAAGATTAAACGTCAGCTGATGACTGGAGTACAAACAGCCTATGAGTTCAGAGGAAGGCTGATAGATGTGGTTAGGTTTGCTTTCTTCCAAGGCACTGCACTCTTCCACTCTGAAGAACTCAGAACTGTATAGAGGTGATAGTCAGAAGCAGAGGGAAAAAAAGAAAACTTGGCACTTGTTGTTTAAATTTAATAGAAGGAACATAGAAATGAAAAAAAAACCTATTTTTTTATGTAAAGAGGTTCCCCTGCAAAGTTTTCTTGATGCTTTTTTGTTTTGCTAGATTATATTGGTTAAGAAAGTGCATTAGGGGATATCAGGAGGTTAAGTATTTTAAACTGAAAAGCTGTTTTGGCTCAAGAACTTGATTAGACACCCATATGCTAAAAGCAGGTTATGTTTACTCATGGAAAAAAAAACCCTATTTGAAATGCAATTGGCTACTCTTTAATTTGACTGGGACAAAAATACATGTTATTGCACAAAAATATATGACATTGCTTTCTCCTTCTGAAATGTAATATCTACACATTGTGTGACCATGAAAACTAATTGCTATCTGCCAAAGTTGTAGCAATAAATGCTTAGTGAAAGCATTACTGTATAATGGCACTATATTTTTACAGTATGCCAGTTTTGTTTACTCGTGAACCTTGTTTCTTTTCCATACTTGTCAGGAGGTAGATGTGGAGGGTTGTATTGTCTTTGCCCCGCTGAGCGCGGTGCATCAAGCACAGGGCCTGTTCAGCCTTGAGGAAAGGTGAGTGAGAGGGTGCCTGGTCCCTGTCTGTCCGTATCTGAAGGGAGTGTGTCAGAGGAGGTTTCCAGACTCTGCTCAGTGGTGCCAAGCAATAGGACAAGAGGCAATGGGCACAAACTGATGCGCAGGAAGTTCCACCTGAGTATGAGGAGGAACTTCTTTACTGTGCCCTGGAACAGATTTTCCAGAGAGGCTGTGGAGTCTCCCTCACTGGAGATACTTGAGAACCGTCTCAAGCACCTGTGCCATGTGCTCTGAGGATGACCCTGCTTGAGCAGGAGGCTTAGGCTGGATGGCCCACTGTGGTCGCTTCCCACCTGACCCGTTCTGTGATTCTCTGATCTGTTGAAATTGCCTCAGCAGAGGCCAGAAAAAAGAGAAAGCCTTCTGTGGAACAACAGAGCTTGAAATTCAGTTCTGGATGCAACTCCCACATTCACTGATTTTTGGTATGTGCTAAAATGAGGATCTGTCATATGTAATTTATACATACTTACCTGCCTAAGCCTTCCGGGTTCAAGACATCTTGTGAATTTGCACATTGTACCAGCTATAATACCATGGTGTCAGTCAGATCTTCATTTCTCCATTTTGCCTGGTAAACTCCTGTTCTTTCACTTGGCATGTGGTTAAAAAGCTGCCTAAGAAACCTGAAAGTTCATTTTTAAGCTAATTCCACAAAAAGTACTAATGTTCTTTTTAAAGTGAAAGAAATCAGAAGAAAAAGCAGAAGTTGTTTCTCAGACACTTAATACCACAAGTTTAAGAAAAAGCCTCATTTGTGTGAACGTCAGACAGAGATTGCTTCGTAGAGTCCAGTCTCTTACCAACTTTGTCAATATGTTGAGCCAGGACAAAAAAGACCACTCAGGCAGATAGAGCTGCACCGGCATCAGTAACTTAGTCTTTCAATGCCATTTGGTTTGATCTCTTCCAAAATATTTTTTTTTCCATGACATCTCATTTTCCAAGGATTATTTTAGGGGTTTAGGCAGATGTTTTTGGCAGGTTGTCCTGAGATTTTCCTTTGCGTTGAAGTAGATGAATACCATTAAAATTTAATACTACATATTTAGTATGGTGGTTTTAATTAAGAGATAACTTCTGGTATGGGTATTTCAAGTGTTCCTGAAAATAGATTTTCACAGAGCTGAAAATGAAAACAAATATTTATTTGAAGCACATTTGCATGCAATACTAGGTAGCCTGGAATAGTGGGGATTATTTCAGCTAGAAGAGGAGCAGGCATTAGACTGGGTTATTTTGTCCATATAATGTCTGTCAGAATGAGTCTTGATCCATTGCTGGGATTGGTAACACTCAGGGTAGCATCTCTGGTTAGAGTAAATAACGTTGCAGCAGCCAACTCTCCTCCTTTTCTATCTTGGCAGGAGGTTAGAGGGCAAGAATAGTTCTATCTTTACTTGAAGCACTCTGAAACAACTCAAATGTTGCAGTCCTGATTAAGATCTATGGTTAAGCATTCATTAGGATTTAAATAGTGGAAAATCCCTCTGAGATCAGTTTTTTAACATGTAGATTATATCAGTATCAGCAGCGATAGATTTTAGAATTTTTCATTAATTGTGCCCACAATTAAACCTGCCACTTTAACTATAAGTTACAAACTAGCAAAACTTAAAGGCATGTAATTAAATTTGTAATTCAGTGTAGCAAAGAAAACATGACAGAATTGTAGGATGGAAATTACGTTGTGCTCTTACTGCGTATTTGAGCTAAACATTTACTGACTTCATGTAGCACCTGGTTTTATCTTGGAGCTGAAAGAAAATCTTAAGTGAACTTTTGTTGAGATATATTCATGTATATCTTAGAAAACTTTGACAAGCTGTTTACATGAAGTGGAAATAATAGCTAGAGAAGTTTGAGTTCTGGAATGATTTGTCTATTTTTGCCAGTGTTTGACAGTTCCGTGGTATTTCAATTAAGCAAGGATAGTTAATGGGTGCTCAGTTTCAATAGCCTCTGCATGCCTTCCCCATGAGACTTGAACGGACATGAAATGTTGTATTATCTTCAAGTAGTGGTTTTTCCTTAGGAGAAAGTCTCTTTCTTACCTGCTTTTGCAGATGTCTAAAATGATTCTCATTTTCTGCGCTTAAAAGGGAAGTGTTTCCAAGAGATTTCTCTGGAGAAGATTTTGCTGTTGCTTGCAGAAGCCATGAGATACTTTTGAAGTACTTTGGTGGTTTGAATTATCAGATAAAGTAATAATAATTTTAACTATTTCTTATGGGTCAGTTTTCCAGGATTTTAAATAGTAGGCCATTCTTACCAAAACATAACACACAAGTGTATCATAGGCACAATATTTACAGGCAAGCTAAAGAAAGGAACACTAGTCCAGCAAAAGAGTAATATTACTAGTTTAGCAAGGATATTTGCATTGTAGGCCATACCATTTTTGCTAGAAAGCATGCTTTAATAAAGTAAAATATTCAATCCTAAAACTAGATTTTTTCAGTAGGCAAGGTATCCAGTACCAGCTCAGTGAAAAATAGAGGCTGTGACTTGTGGGTTCGCTAAATGAACGCTTAATTTCATAATTGAGCAACATTTGTCATCTGTAATACTAGATTAAGACCTGAAGTTCTGTTACAACACCAAAACTCTTCTGTTTCTTAACATAAACATGCACATCAACAGCAGCCTCTTCACCCTGTATGTACTGTATTAAACAGAATGCTTGGCAAATGTAAAATACCTGCTTTTATAGTGATAGCTTGAATGGTAAATAGGTGTAGTAATCACTAATATTTCATAACCTCATTTGTTGGTCATTCTTATTACCTTTCATCCTGAGACTGTTCCAGAATATTCATTGAGTCTTAGGATGTAGTCATAACAAGTATTAGAACTTTAAGATGTTATACTTGGGATGAAAACATTAATAGCCAAGTAAGAAATTAAGGTGCAAAAAAATTCCTCCTTTGTTCCAGTGGCAGTTAACTCCCAGATTACTTTGACTCCGTAACTTGAAAGTTAGATAAGGCTCATGTTTCATTTCATACACCTTACTGCCACTTCATTTGTTGGTATTGCATTGTTAATTAATGTGCAGCATAAATATGTAAGTTATTGAAAAGTGGAAAGCGTTGCTTGGACCTGGTTTGGTTCTTTTGACCAAATTTCTTTTTAGACCTTCTCCATTAGTGGTTTATTGACAGAAGAAAACGTCTAAGAATTGCAATATGTGAACTTATTCTTTTTTTTCCCAGTGTCAGTGAAGATGAACAGATGTGATTAGTGAACTGCAGTGTCCTCTCTCCTAAGAAAACCTTCCCTCATGAGGGCAAAAATCATTGCAGAGTGAGACCAGCGTTCAAACTGTGGGGGTTATCTCATGGTGCTGTGCTCACTGGGAGGGCAGCACGAGGACTTGGGTGGGAGCAGGAATTGTTGAGTTCACACTGTGAACTGCTCTGTGGCGCCATCATTTCAGAGGATTCATGGTTAACCACCTTCTCATGACAGCTGGTGAATTTAGTTCTCTTCAACCTCTGTTCCTGTCTCAGTTTGAGGTGGAACTGCTGAGGAAGTGTAAGGAAGGGGGGAGGACAGTGAGATAGACAGTGAGTTACGTGATTTCTGTAGGAAGGCTGTCTAAGGCCAGGTTGGATGGGGCTCTCAGCAGCCTGACGTTCCTGCCCATGACAGGCATTTGGATATAGATGTGTCTCTTCCAACCCAAAATATTTTATTTTTCTGTGAAATACTTACAAACAAGAAACTAGGCTTAAATGTGTTGTAAATTCAAAAGTACAAGGGGTAAGAATCAGTTGCTAATTTAGAAATATGTCTTTCAAAAAGTGTCAGTTTGAAACAAGAAGCTTTAACACAGGCTTTATAATGGGTGAAAATTCAAAGTGCAACTAAATTTTGTTTCTTTGATAGTGGAATTAGAACATGAAAATGAATTTCAGAACAATGCTGCTTCTCTGAATACAAAACCCATTTTAATGTAATCCAAGCAAATAATTCTGCTTTAAACATATAAAGATAAGATTATTTTTCTTTCTTTTTCTTATTTATTTCATTTTAAATTCTAGTTGCCTTTCTGATCCAGTTTAGCACAATGTGTCAGCATAGCTGACATAGTAAGGAAGTGTGGTATGTGATGGCAGAGGAGCAAGCAAGGTAAAGCAAAGCAAGGTAAAGAGAACAGGAGCCACTTTTAACTAGCTCTGCTTCTTTAATTTGATTCTCAGGTGCATTAGCGCAGATGTTCATGTCCTGCTAAGTCCCGTTGGACCAACTGGAATTACTTCACTGGAAAAATTGAAAGAGGGGACAAACTATATTCCAGACCCACTGTGTGAGGTCTTCTTCGTGTTTCCAGTATTCACAAGGCAATTCAGAATGGCTGTTGGACTTGTTTTATCCCTTTAATATATTCTTCTGTGTTCATATTCTTGACTCTTTCCTGTAGCAAGAGTAAAAAAGGAAAAAATTAAATGTGATGGCAGAGGTGTCAAACAAAAAACATTTGCTTTCATAATAGATGCAAAATAGTTTATGGACTAGATCAGAATACTGATCTAATCAGTAAAAGGGTAGATTTTAATCTGTTTGTGGAGAATGGAGACAAATTTTACCAAAACTTACTAAAAGAAGTGTAATGTCTGAATGCCTAATTTAGATGGTGTTACCTGTTTAGATGTTAATGAAAATCAGTAAAAATTGTAGCCCCATGTAAGGTGCATGGTGTATGGCTCTGCTTCATGGAAATGGGACAGTGCTCTAACAGACTGATTGCTTCTTTCCCTACGAGATTTCTGATTTTTTCAAAATAGTTACAGGCTTGTTCTTCCTGTCTTTTGGGTGAGAGTGCTGTCTGCTGAATTCTTTGGGTGCTTACTCCCTGAAGAACCAAGCATTTCTGATGTTTCTTTTAAAATTGCTTCATTTTAAGGCTACTGACTAAGTTGTATTTCCCCGTCACCTGCGTTCTTAGCGCGTAGTATCAAGAGCCAGCAACATCACCTGCCACTTGCACTGAAATACAAAGTTGTGGCAGACAGTTTATAGTCTAGCATGTTCAGCAGGTATCTGGTTGTCTCCTTTTGGGTATTTATGGGAAAATGTTAAAATGTTGTTACCAGCACAAGCTAGACCTACCTAGGACTGGTCTGTGTGGGAGCCAGGTGCTGTTGATTTTTGCTGGTCTTTGTAGTCCCAAGTTTCAGGTTGTTGTACAAATGGAAAGTGGTTTTCTTTTCTGGACTTCAGTGTACTTCCTTTTTCTTATCAGAAAAGGTAACCAGACTTTGTATTCTCAACTTTGCTTTGACTTTATGACTGATTAGCCTAATTTCTAAATTGGTTCTCAAAGGAAACAAGGTTTATATGATTGCACTGGCAGCTGTCGTTCTGTTTGAGGCCCGTTTGCTAGGTCAAATCTGGCAGGGTAATGAGTGCTTCATGTGGAAATGCCTTTCTGCAGTTGGTGAGGGGTTGAGGGAGAGAAAGCAGTTCATGGGATGAAGGGTATCTTGTGTGTGAGCTCCCGTGTTCTGCTTGCCCTAGGAGCTGGCTGGTGTATGTGCTCTGCAGATGTGTTTTGCAAGCACTTGGAAAGAGCTTCAGGGTGACCTGTGGTTTCACTGAGTGGTGACCGGTGCTCTAGGTGGGAATGTGGGCCATGGAGGGAGAGACTGGGAATAAGGGCAGAGACTGCGAAGAACTGAGGTGAATCTTGGAAGGGCTGTAAGAGATGTGCAGAAGGAAGACCTGCAGCTGTCTGTGTCCTGTGTTCAGATTCTGCGACAGAAATAAAAGTGAGAATTTATCTTTCTGAGTTACTGCAGCATCAGTGGAATTCTAGTTATTTACATCTTGCATGTACATTCCTTTTTCCTTTGTAATAACCTGCAGGCTGAGATCTAGAAGGGCAGTCTGTTCAGTGACTACTGCTTTAAGTTTATCACGCTGCTCTGACAAGCTTTCCTTTTGTGGTTGAGATGTCAGTCTTTAACAACAGAGGCACTTCTGACACTTGATAAATATTCCTTTTAGAAGCGAACAGTGCAGTAGAAATGGAAAAACATTTAGATAAAATTTCTTTTATAACATTTGTTTCTTGGCTTTCTGTCTTAAGGTACCTGATGATAGTGAGAGTGCCTTGCCTACAGAAAGTGCTGAGAGTGATAGGATCCATCTAACACCTGCCTGTAGTTCTGTTAAGAACAAAAAGGGCACATGGAGACATAGGATGCAATCAATTAATGTTTTTCAGCAATAGAATCAATTGCAATTTGTTGTACTAGACTTAAGATAGGTATTATCTTTTTGGAGACAACAGCAAGTTTTTAATAAAATAGTTTTGGTTATGAATGTACAGTTTCTGATAATATCTGAAAAGTGTATTTGAGCTCTCCTGATTATTGCCATGTATGGCACAATAAACTGCCCAAATTTGGTCAAATATTTTTAGCCACTTAGTCATATGTCTTTTAATGTGCTGCATATGTAAGCTTTTGATTCACTTAGCAACAGCACTTTTATGACTATGTCTTGCCAGGTTTTCTCATGTGTATTTGAAAAATAGGCAAGGATTGTTGAGTTGTGTCACAATTAGATGGTTGGGTTTTTGTTTTGGGGGTTTTTGGTTTTTTGTTGGTTGGTTTTTGGGTTTTTTGGTTAATAGCAGTAATCAGTTTTAAGATAGCTTTTTTCACAGATAATGAAATTTTTTGAATTTTAAGATAAGCATGCATCATATTAAAATTCAGTATTCAAATACCTGTGTTGGAAAAAATGTTTCTGATATAAATTTATTTTTCCTTATACTTATATGGTGAATATTATTATAGATGTAGAATATCAGTGGTTGGACAAATTGAATATCCAGAAAAACTGGATATATGGCTATATATGGTTGATATTTCTGTTAAGTGTAGACATCTGAGTTTCTTGAATTTCTTTTCCTCCTAAACTGATTAACCATATCTTGTGTTTGGACTCTTTATCACTAAGTTACAAAATTAAGTCTTACAAAAAGAGGTGATTCTCTTCTTTCAGAGCTTGTTATAAGTGCATAATCATTGTACACTGTTGATAAGTGGGAGAAATTGAAGACAAATATGGTTGACAAGCTGGTAGTCTTTATTGTTGGAGTATGTTAAGAAATTATTTTATTAGGGATGGATATGACTAAAAAGTTTTCAAGTCAGTTTTCAAGAATACCTGAAAAGGAAGGGAAGATTTCATTTAAGAATAGGGTTTTGTTTTTAACTGAAAAACAAATAATGCAAGCAGTGTATTGCAGTCGAGTTGCAGTCTAGCTGTACCTAACTAAAGCAAATGGAGTTAAAGAAGGATGATTTGTGGCTGGTTTTCTTTGGCTCCTTACACTGGGCAGCAACATTCTCCTCATGGTGTGGCTGTTGCCTCAGCATTGCAGAATGGAGGAAAGCTTCAGGATTAATCTTTGAGCATGCAGTTGCTTAAATAGTGATATCTGAGTTGTTTTCTTTCTGTAGTGAAACATTATGTGATTTGGGGGATTTTTCAGAAGTATTCTGAAAAGTAAAATTTATACCTTAGTTACATTTCATTAGAGGCATAATTCCCTAGTAGGATTTAGGAGCTCAAGAGTAGAGGTTCTCATTTCAGCCATGTGGCTATGTAGCATTGCTGATTTATTAAGCTGAAAAATTAATACCAGTCTTGTGGGGTCTAGCTGCTTGGAGTTCTTGCTGCCCTGAAATGCAGAGGGACTTTTCTCTCAGTTGCTCTGCCCTTTTAAGGGCAGCAGGATAGAAGTTGGCAGGAAAACTCACTGAGCACCCTGTGAGAAAAATACTGGAACACAGAGAAGAAAGGCAAAACAGGAGTCAGCCAAGATGGAGTTCTGCAGAATGGCAGCAGTTCTGCATCTGAGCAACGCTGTTTGCTTGGTAATTAACAGATGTGGGCAGATGATAAGATTTTTGCAACTGCCTAAATGATACTCAAATAAGTTTATAAACAGGAGTGATTAATAGACTGTTATAAGATTTATGGTGGTATGGAATATACTGCAGTAGAAAACAGTAGGGTGATGTTAAAATGTTATGCAGCATCCCCATTGTACCCCACAGTTTCATGTACGTTACAGGTAAAATCACATTATGGTATTGTTTTCAAAGTGCTTCCCTTGCTCTTAGTCACAATTCTGCTTCATGGTGTAGCTGTTTATTCAATTTTAATATCCACTCAAGTGGCTGAGCTGGGCCTGGGATGAAGGGAGGGCCTGAGGAACCATTTTATACTGGACAATAAGGATTCAGTGGGGTTTGTAAAGGGCTTATCAGAAAACCAGAATGCATTTACCTGAGAAAATAATATTTTTTTGCTTTTTTAAACTATTTAAACTCATTTATTTAAAAAGTTTTATAGATCTGGAACACCTGTTGTTTATCTCTCAAATTCTTCCTGTTTTGCTGTCAGACCCCAACAAAGAAACCCTACTTCCTCCTCAGAACTGAAAATACTTACGTTTTCTCCCAAAGATTTTGCTTAAAGATGTCCATTGTAGAACAGCTTTGATATGAACTTACTTCTTAACTCTTTCTTTCTTTGTAGGCTTGTATAGATGATAACGTAGATATGGTGAAATTTCTGGTGGAAAATGGAGCAAATATTAATCAACCAGATAATGAAGGCTGGATACCTCTACATGCAGCTGCTTCCTGTGGATATCTTGATATAGCAGAGTAAGACTTTTTCCTCTATTTTTAAATCTGTGTATTTTGTTCATACATTGCTAGAGAGACAATAGAAGCAGATGGTATTCATAAGTTGTGTTTTTAGTTGCCTCTGGGATGTGTAGTGAGGAAGAATGCTTTGATACTGTGTGTTGATTGTGAAGTGTGCTACGTCTATAACTTTGTGTGTTGCATTTTCTATTTCTAGTTTTTTTACATTGCATACTAGGTAGATACAAACAAACATAAGACTGCTTATGACTGGCAGATTATTTCTTTATATTATTTTTTTTTCTGTAGAAAGGCTTTCTGGGGGAAGGCACAGGGACAATGTTCCAAATTACATTTATTAATAGTCTGAAATACTATCCTCAGATAAGTCTGTATGTAGGAGATAAGTTTTACAGTTGTATTTGCAGTCTTGAAACGTTTGTTTTTCAGCAATGGTATAGAACAATTGGCTAGTTCTTTTGCCTGTGGAGCAAAAGCCTACAATAAAAGCTGGATGCCTGTTTCAGTGTTAGTTAAAGCTTACTCACTACTGAGTTCCAGGAGTGGTTTTACTATTTTTGAAGTCTTTTGAGGGCCACTGAAGGTGTGCTAAAATTAAAATTTTTGATAGCAGTTAATAAAGTCTTTTTAAAAACCCTTTGGGTAAACACAAAATTCATTAATTTTACCAAACTCATTGTGACATCTGATCCAATGTAAGATTTGGATAAAATAGAAAGCGGTATTTTATCATATAATTATGTACTAATTGCAGTGATGAAGAATGAAAATTGTGAATTTGTTCTGTGAGTTTGAGAGTTTTACTTGCTGCAGTCTAGAGAGAAGTGAAAAATTCTGGAGACTCTAGTATATAATTTTCCCTGGAATTTT
This sequence comes from Melospiza melodia melodia, assembly GCF_035770615.1. Classification (NCBI taxonomy): domain Eukaryota; kingdom Metazoa; phylum Chordata; class Aves; order Passeriformes; family Passerellidae; genus Melospiza; species Melospiza melodia. The sequence continues at coordinate 65,373,100 of NC_086197.1, forward strand.
TTTTGAGATGTTCACAGAGGGACATCCTTTGTATATCCTTTGTATAACCTGGGGCACTGTGTGGCCACTAACTTTGTAATCTGCCTTTCTACGCCATGCTGATGTTTGATGCTGTTGTCCCCCTTGCATGAATACTGGAAGTGTTTACTTCTTGGCTATACTATTATACTGTACTTGGCTAAAGAATTTCCCTGCAAATTGAGATAATATAGGCCTTTCTGCAGTTTAGTGGAAGTAAAACACCTGCCTTTGTTCTACAATAGGAAAAAGTTTAGTTAAATGGTCTTGATTTGGCATTGCTGCCGAACACAGGCACTTAGTTGGGAAAGAGTGAGCAGTGTCCCTTGTCCACTGAACAGTTTTTCACTATTGACTTGAATATCTGAGATCTGTCTGGTTCTCGTTCTCTCAGATTGGAGCAGAACCACTCTGCATATTTTCTATAGATAGCCTTTAGATATTATCTATAGATAGCCTTTAGCCTTATTGAACTGTAGTCCTTTGGGATGTGAGAATCTAAGATGTTGGAAGAGCAGTGATTCTGAGGTGCGTGGAGTTTCGAAGATAAGCCGTTGAAACAAATTTCCATATACAGCTGAGAAGGGGAACCTGATGTGAATGGAGCAGTATTTATAGCTGATGATGCCCATAGAGTTTAGATCTTCTTCAGACTGCTTCTCCACAATCTCATCTTCAAATAATTTACAAAAATGAATTCTAGAAACCACAATTTACAGCTGAAGCAAAACTGAGTGCTGTGTCCAGTTCTGGGCCCCTCAGTTTGGGAAGGACATTGAGACGCTTGAGCGCGTCCAGAGGAGGCAATGAGGCTGGTGAGGGGCTTGGAACACAAACCCTGTGAGGAACAACTGAGGGAACTGGGCTTGTTTAGCCTGGAGAAAAGGGGTGACCTTATCACTCTCTACAGCTTCCTGAAAGGTGGCTGTAGTCAGGTGGGGATTGGTCTCTTTCACCAGGCAGCAGTTGACAGTATGAGAGAACACAGTCTCAAGCTACGTCAAGGGGAATACAGGTTGGATATTAGGAAGAAGTTTTTTACAGAAAGGGTGATAAAGTTCTGGAATGGTCTGCCCAGAGAGGTGGTGGAGTCACCATGCCTGGATGTGTTTAAGAAAAGATTGGATGTGACACTCAGTGCCATGGTTTACTTGAGGTTAGGGCATGGGTTGGACTCAATGATCTTTAGGGTCTCTTCCCACTGAGTGATTCTGTGAATTCTGTGGGGGAAGGTGAAAGGATGATACAATAAAATACCAGAGATTAGAAATTTTGTTTTTATTTAGTCCATAGTATGTGTTGGATGCAGCATCTCCTTTAGTGAGGATGCATTCCTGGGAGGCATGAGAATGTGTGTGTGCATGTTTGTGACTGAATCTGATGTATTGTACTTTTAGCACCTATTTTTGTGTGAGAGAGAAGACACTGAGGGAATGAGTTCTGTTGTTTTCTACCTTTGTTAATAAAGGGCTGGGGAAAGTCTGACCTGTGCTTCCCTTTCTCATCCTCCCGTGGAATCGCCTGTTGCACAGCTTTGTAGTGCTTCTCAAACTGGGGACTTGGCAATCTTGTTTCTGCTTCTTCCGCTGCCATCTAAAGTTTTCTTAGGCCTTCCTTCCTTCCTTCCTTCCTTCCTTCCTTCCTTCCTTCCTTCCTTCCTTCCTTCCTTCCTTCCTTCCTTCCTTCCTTCCTTCCTTCCTTCCTTCCTTCCTTCCTTCCTTCCTTCCTTCCTTCCTTCCTTCCTTCCTTCCTTCCTTCCTTCCTTCCTTCCTTCCTTCCTTCCTTCCTTCCTTCCTTCCTTCCTTCCTTCCTTCCTTCCTTCCTTCCTTCCTTCCTTCCTTCCTTCCTTCCTTCCTTCCTTCCTTCCTTCCTTCCTTCCTTCCTTCCTTCCTTCCTTCCTTCCGACACTTCCTTCCTTCCGACACTTCCTTCCTTCCGACACTTCCTTCCTTCCTTCCGACACTTCCTTCCTTCCTTCCGACACTTCCTTCCTTCCTTCCGACACTTCCTTCCTTCCTTCCGACACTTCCTTCCTTCCTTCCGACACTTCCTTCCTTCCTTCCGACACTTCCTTCCGACACTTCCGACCCTTCCTTCCTTCCTTCCTTCCGACCCTTCCTTCCTTCTTCCCTTCCCTTCCCCTCCCTTCCCTGTCTTAGTTGAAATTTACTTATTGAGATAGCGCAACTCTTTTAAATCATCCAAATATGGGAAAGATTATTTCATGCTTGCATGTCTCAAAATCTAAAATGATATTCAAGAAAGCAACTGAACTAGGGGATTTTAATTCTAATTCTAGAATTACAGAGTATTTGAGCTGGCAGAGACCTTTCATAGGTCAACTAGTCCAACCCCTCTGCAGTGAGCAGGGACGTCTGCAACTAGACCAGGTTATCCAGAGCCGTGTTCAACTTGGCCTTGAACAATTCCAGGAATGGGGGATCTATGACTTCTCTGGGCAGACTGTTCTGGTGTTTCACCATAAAATCATTTGTGTTGGAAAACACTTCCAAGATCACTGAGTCCAGCCTTTGACTGAACACCACCATGACCATAAAGCTGTCCTGTCCAGTTGTTTCTTGAATGCTTCCAGTGATGGTGACTCCACAGCCTCTCTGGGCAGCCTGTTCCAATGCTTAACTGCCCTTTTCAGCGAGGAAATTCTTCCTCATGTCCAACCTGAACCTCCCTGGCTCAGCTTGAAGCCATTTCCTTTTATCCAGTCCCTGTTAGCAGGGAGAAGAGACCAACCCCCACCTGGCTACAGCCTCCTTTCAGGGAGGTGGAGAGAGGTCTCTCCTGAGCCTCCCTTTCTCCAGGCTAAACAACCCCAGCTCCCTCAGCCACTCCTCACAGGACTTGTGCTCCAGACCCTTCCCCAGCCTTGTTGCCCTTCTCTGGGCATTCTCCAGCACCTCAACGTCCTTCTTGCAGTGAAGGGCCCAGAACCAGACACAGGACTCAAGGTGTGGCCTCACCAGTGCCAAGTACAGGGACACAATCCCTGCCCTGCTCCTGCTGGCCACACTATTGCTGATCCAGGCCAGGATGCCATTGGCCTTCTCGGCCACCTGGGCACAGCTGGCTCATGTTCAGCCACTGTCACCAGCATTCCCAGCTGCTTTATCCCTTGGGCAGTTCCCAGCCACTGTCCCCAGCCTGTAGCACTGCATGGGGTTGTTGGGAGCAAGTGTAGGACCCAGTACTTGGCCTTATTGAACCTCATCCAGTTGGCCTTGGCCTACTGATCCAGCCTGCCCAGAGCCCTCTGCAGAGCCTTCCTGCCCTCCAGCAGATCAACACTCCTGCTGAACTTACTGACTGAGGGTGTCCTAGATCCCCTTGTCCATATCATCCATAAAGATAATAAACAGGACTGGCCCCGTGCAGAGCCCTGGGGAACACCACCTCCCAGCTGGATGTAACTTGTTCATCAGCACTCTCTGGGTGCGTCTGTCAAGACAGTTTTTTATCCAGCAAAGAGTGTGCCTGACCAGGCCATGAGAAGCCAGTTTCTCCAGGAGACTGCTGAGAGAGAGTGTCAAAAGCTTTTCTGAAATCTCAGTGGACAACATCCACAGCTTTTCTCATCCAGTTGATGGGTCATCTGGTCACAGAAGGGAGATCAGGTTGGTCAGGTAGGACCTGCCTTTCCTAAACCCATGCTGTGTGCACCTAATCCCTTGCTTGTCCTGTAGATGTGAAGATTTTCTTCTTAATATCTAATCAAAACCTTCCCTCTTTCAGTTTGAAGCAATTTTCCCTTTTCCTGTCCCTGCATGCTCTTGTTAAAAGTTCCTCTTCAGCTCTCCTATAGGCCCCTTTAGGTACAAGAAGGCTGCTATAAGGTCTATATGTGACCTGTAATATACACTTTACTTTTAAGTAGTCCCTGCTGCTACTCAGATGTTCCCCAGTGAGTGCTCTCCATGTGCTGGAGATCTGTGAGAAGTACAGAACATGGAGGTGGTAGGAAGCTTCTCTGAAAAAAACCTCTGGATATCTCAGGGAGCCATCACTTCAGCAATATTTTTGCCTTGGTCCCATGCTAATTGCTAGTGAGCTGAGTGAATATGTGACATGGCCTCCCACTTGCTGGGATTTTATTTTGCTCTGTACTGTCTGGTCAGTGGGTTTGTCATTGCAGGTGTATTCCCTGTCCCTGTTATCCTCCCCTGGGCTCACCACTCCTGTGACAGCTTCTCCCAGCAGTATCTCCTGTGCCATTTCAGTTTCCTGCTCCTTCAGAACTGCCATTTTGTCTTGACTATGTTTCCTGTCTCTTCTAAAAAAATGCGTCTTCCACTTTGAGAAATGTTTGTCTTACAGAAGGCCACTTCAATCGAAATACAGCAAAGAACATGGTTTAGTGTGTAACAGTGTGTCAGCTGCTTGCAAAGGGGGAGTCCTGCTGTAAAAGTAAAATTTCTGGTATGGAAGGCAACTGCTTCTGTTGTTTCTGACATTTGTAAATATTGAGTGTTTCAGCTTACTGGAAATTCTTTGAATACTTTAATTTTAGAATTGTCTATTTAGATTGCTGTTCATCTAGTTTAAGATTATGGAAATCACCTTGCAAGCAATTGTAATATGAACATGTTTTAAATCAAAATTCTTCAACATTTCCATTATAGGTGGATTTTGTATAGCATGTTCTCTTTTCTGTTCTCCTTTTTTTTTTTGTACACAGAAAGCTTTACCCAAGCAAGCTTTTTTTTTCACTAATGTATTAGTTTAAATTAAGAAGTCAACATGAAATGCTTTGTAAAATTATAGTTACGTGAAAAGAAACTAACTTGAATACAGGACTTAAACAGAAATTTTGTGTGCATTCTTTAAGATGCTATTTAATGGGTAGGACTCTTGAATTTGCCTTTATACAATTGTTTCCTTGTGTATAAGGAATTATTTTGTCTGATAGAGCTTTTCTGTGGTTGAAAAATTTGTATATTATTTCAGTATCAGGGAATAAACAACTTTTTTTGAATGCAAAATAAGTAATGGGGGAGGGCAAAAGTGGCATTTAAGAAACAATTTTAAAATGCTTACTTTTTTATTTTTCTGCTGTGTATTGCACCAGATAAAGAAAAATCTGAAGTAGCAGAAATTTCTCTTTTGTTCAATAATTAGTCTGTGTTAAAAATTACTGTCTTGTGGGGTTTGTAGGTTGCCTAGTTGTGAGTTTGTAGTTGATGTATTTTGAACCTTGTTTGCAACTGTTCAGAGGCTACTATGCAGTTTTACTACTTAAATAAGAATGCTTTTTCATTTTACCCAGAATGAAAGGTGCATCTTCAAAGTAGTATAAGAAAAATGTTTTTCAAAACTAACATAAAGTCAGTGGCAGTTACAGTTTTGTTGCAAAAAACCACCCAAAAACTGAAGGGGGAGAGAGATGTCTGCTGAAGGAAGAATAGCATTTTCATACCTTCATGCAGTAGGTATTACAAGCAGTTTGATAAATGTTGCTGGAGATACTGAAATTCCTCATGGGTTCAAGGGGTGACAAATCTATGGAGGGTGGATATGTTAAAAAATATTAAGGCAGGATACATACATACAAATGAAATCTGATTGAGGAAGTCTATAGCAGTAGTTGGAAAGGTATTATATGAAAAGTAGCATGTATTTGCTCTGCTTTAGTTCTCCTTGGAGATCTTATGTTTGGAGATGGGCTTGATGTTAACTGGATATTTGCACTGACTCTTTTAGGTAGCTTTTATGTTTGAGAAGCATGTTTGATACCTGTAGTTTGATGCCCATACTAATACTAAGACTTAGCCCAGTTTCAAAATATACCTTCTTTATTTAAGAGGTTTTGAAGGCTGGAGCATATGATTACAGTCAGAAACAGAAAAACATCTCAAGTTCAGAGTATCCTCAGCTTATTTAGGAAGAGAATAGTAGCTTGACCAACTCTGTTGCTGTAAAATCCCGACTTTTCCTTTCTGCCCAAAGTTTCCTATGTTATATATCCCTTCCTTCCCCTAATATTTAAAGCAGATTTTAACAGGCTTGTGTGTAACCACAGGCTTGCTGCTGACGCCCATCTGTTCTTCCAGACTCCAGACACCTGAAAGTGAACCCAGCCAAACTTGTTTGCTGAAGCCTTTGCAAACCATTGTCCCAGGATCTCCCTATTTTGGTAACAGTCCATTAAGACTAAATGAGTGATCCTTGTCTGATAGACACAGGACTTCCAGACAGTCCTGCACACCTGTAGTTGGATATCTGTGTGTTCAGTGATAGGTGGTTTTCTTACAGCTTTAATTGCCGTGGGGGGACTGCTGTGGGTGCTGCCTGGTAGTCAAGAGAATTCAGTGAGTTTGGCAACATGATTAGAGTGATCTAACTTGAGACTATTGCAGAAACAGGCAGATACTCACTTCCTCCCTTGGTTTTGCCTCCTCCACCTTCCCTCGTGTTATCTAATGATCACACACCAATGTGGGAGCTATATGCATAAGAATAGCCTTCAGGGGCTTTGGAGGCTTATTCTCTTCTGGATCACTGAGCTGACCTGGCTTGCCAGCAGCACTTGGCATAGATATGCAGGTTAAAAAAAAAAAGTCTAAGCTGCTTTTCAGACATGTCTTCTACTTCTGATTGGAAGCCTGGCTGAGTAGAGCTGCCTGTTCAGTGGTGGAGTCCCATGGTTCATCTTCCAGCTCATGAGCCTGAACCAGTTGGTACTGTACAATGTTCTTTCATGATATCTGAGGGTGTTAGTGCCAGAAAGTATGTTTCAAAGCAGTTGTTTTTAATCCATCTTCTCCCAAAGTCTTAATAACTTGATCATCTGCAGCTATTTCTTACTTATTAGTGAGTTTTTCATCTAAACTCTTTTGCTGTAACCTATTTTAATACTAAAGAGCAAAACATTACTTAGGCAAAGCACACTAATAAAAATGTCAGGGATGGCTCCTATCTCCTTCAGCTTGGTTACAAGTTATGGTTTTAATTGAGTAGGAAGTGATATTACTAGTGATACATTCAGATATGGATCTTTGGAGAATAATTGGAAATTTGGATTTTTGAACAACAAGGTAAAGCTTGTGGTCTGAGGTAAACCACATGCAAACTGATGATGCAAACTGGTATGGGGTTTGATCTTACAGAGAGGCGATAAGGTGAAAGGATGTTTTTGTCAGGATCCAAAGTGTTTATTTAAATAGTAGGAAATGCTGACTGGAGGTGTAGAATTAAAAGTAAAAGGAAGCAAAGATGAAACATCATACAGCCCACTCAAGAAAATGAGAAGAGGACTTCAGAAGGATAAAACAAGTCATGTGATAAAATAAAAACAGGGAAAGAAGATATATTCCCAGCCAAGGAAAAACATCTCTTCTAGAAGAATGACTGACTCTTACAAGTTGATATTGGTAAAGCTGCAAGTGTTTGTTTTGAGAGCTGGGAAAAAGTCGCTGCAGGCTTTAGAAGATTGTTACAGTTAATTTCCATTTGTTGCCTTCTTTGTGAAAAAACAGATTGGGGAAAAAACGTGTCCCCTACTCTCCGCCCCCAGTCAAATTGTGATGCTCTGTGCAACATAAAAATTCCTTCTTCTCCAAACTTGCATTAATTATCTACAATGATAAAGCTAAATTCTGTTAGATAAAATAGTGGACAGACTGGGAGAAGATCACTGAGGTAGTATCAGTTGGCATTTTCTTTTATGAAGATGTACTGTGGTAGTGTCCTGTTTCCAGCATGTTTTTGCTGCATGTAAGTATGTCCTAAGAATAATGAAATGCTAATGAGATTGTTAAGGTTGGTGGTGAAGTTCCCTTTTTGAAATCATGTCATTATGTGGTAGAGTGTAATCTTTTCTACTGTGTAGCTGTGATCTGATGTGTGGATAAAACCCAGCTGACGGAAATACACAGTAAAATATGGTTGATGGGTTAGAGGAAACTATAGCACTTAAGTGATTTTCATACATGTTTGTTCAGGTGAGGGAGTCAAGGAGAGCTGGTCACTGTAGTATGTACAAAGTGTGTGCTCTATAGCTGCCTTTCTTCAGATTGGCTTACTGTGTGCATCTCTGTTTGTGACCCTAAACATTTTTAGTTAATGTATTAGTATTTTGTAAGTGTTCCTGTTCTTCTAAGGGTAAATGTAATAGAAATTAGGTTCAGAGATATCTTCCTCAGGAACACAATTTAATGGGAAATATCTTTTTTTTAATACAGTTTAGCAGTTCTTTCAATCTAATGAAAGTCAAGGAACTGATGCCCATTGTAATGCTCTCTTAGTATTTGGCTGAAAAAGAATTTGAAAATGGAGCTGATGTCTAAAAAACCATTATGCATTGAGAAGTGAAATAGGAGAGATCTTACTTATTTCTCAGAAAACATTGGTTTTATTGGTATTCTGAGAACAATTCAAAGTAGATGCCTTACATCTAATTCTGAAGCTGAAGGTGGTACATAAGGAAAAGAACATGGAAACCCGAGAGATTGTATAGACTCACAAGAAACAGCACTCAGATCCTTCCCAGCTGATAGATTGGACCTGCCCATTGCACCAGTAAACTCCTGTTTTCTAGGTAGGACTAGAACATGGGAGAACAGCTCTAGATATATTATATTCATGGGCAACCAAGTTCTGAATTGCACAAAGGCTTGGTGAGTGTGGTGTACTGTCACGTGTGAGGGGCCTCATCAACCAGTTCAAAATTGCTGTATGACAGAGGCGATGATAGATCCTCTGTACACTGTGGAATCTATGGAATTATTAGTGCTGTTGACCACTGAATATAGTATTTATTGAGTCATCTGATATAAAAATAATTTAACTTGCAACAAAGTTGGTTTTGAGGATTGTATTCTAGGAGAAAACAAGGTTGTGGTATAGATTGCCACTTCTCTGCATCTCAGTCTTGATTTTCTTGCAGCTTTCACTTGAGGGGTTTATCTGTTGTGAGTTTGACCCTATTCTGTCACAATACAGAGACTTTCTAGTGACACCAAAACAATTTATGACCTACCTATCCTGTCTTAAAGCCACGTCTTTTGTTGGCTATCCTAAACTGTGTCATTTCAGTGCAAATGACCATAATCTGTGTGTGGTTTTCTAGTCTTACCCCTGACTGAGGCAGGGTAAAAGATGTTTGAGTTCTCCTAAAATGCATGTAGATGTAGCCATGGTGTCTCTAGACCCATAAGGGCTGCTGTGCATTGATGAAAGTGGGTTATTTGGGTACAATTCAGACGCTAAGACACAGAAGTATGAGGGTTTTCTATAAACAGTGGATTTGACAAGAAGAAGGTATAGAAAAGTAATTATTTGAAACCTCTTTATTACAGACAAGATACTGCTCATCAAATTATTGAGACATTTGAATTAAGAGTAGGACTTTCTTTTGGAAAAAGATTTGATTTCAAGGAAATTCAAAGCAGACTGAACATGTAAACAATTGCCATGAAGTGCAGATTGCTGGTATCTAAATGGGGGTCAGACTAAGTTCAGTACTACTGAGTGATGCTAGAAACTGCAACTGTGATAGTAGTGTTGCTTTACAGAGGGGTCTGCTTACTATATTGTTATGTAATATAATTACAAGTAAGATAAGTTCTGTGATGTAGTAGTTATGTATATACTAAGATCTTTTTTAACACAGGAAATGAATTGATCTTGGTTTAAATTTTTCTGATATAAATGCAATCATGTGGCTGTTGGAGAAAAACAAGCCTGTTAAGTCCATACTCATAACTTCTGCTGAAATAGAAGTCAACAGATAAAATCATTATTTTTGATGCTGCCATACCCAAATGTAGCAATGCTGCTTTTGGCAGTAAGGCTGGAGGGATGGTGAGCTCCTGGTGGGATCACCTCTTCTTAGCTGAGGAAAGTGGGAAGCAGCATGGTCTTCCTTCTCCCTCCTCGTCTTCTGCCTCCATGCTGCTGTTACCTCTTCTTCTCAACCCCTGGAACTCAATCCCAGTTGTTCACCTTGATGATGGTTAGGTAAATCACCACAAATGCTTGGAGACTTGCTATGGGAAAGCATTCCAAGCACGGTGTTTTCAGCTGGAGTTACAGTATGACCTCTGCAGCTGCAGTGAGGCATTTTTCATACTCAGCCTTCACTTTTGCACAATATGCTGCAAGCTTCAAAATTAATGCTCGTTCATGCAGTGCATCATGAAAATAACATTTGATATGCACTTTTAAAATACTTCTTGTTTTGCTTCATGTCATTCCTGCTGAAATTTTTGCCCTTTATTCCTCCTGGCAATGTCAGGCTCCACTTCAGTTTTTTCTTGGGTGCTGCTTCATTTGCAGGTTTTTTTGTGGTAGGTTGGCTTTTGGTTTGTTCTTTTTTTGGAATAGGCCATATGTTTCCCTATATGGCTTTCTTCGTGTTTTTGACTTTACTTGATTCGCTCACTGTTTATTTTCACCTAAACATTGCTCTGCCACCTCTCAAATGTCTTTCCCTCTATATGGATAAGGCATATGTGAAGGCTCAGTTGCCTTTCAGATGCTGCAAGTAGGAATTTTTCCTTTTCCATCTTTGCGTTTTAAGTTTAGCTGGCCGCCTACGTACAAATATTTCTAGAGCTGGCTTCTTTCAGAGGTTTCTTGCAGCACAAGAGGACTAAAACTAACCAGATACTGTTATCTACACTGTTTCTTTTATGCTCCTGCATACCAAAAAGGAAGACTGATGAGATTCTACTTAATGTAGAATGTGCTTCCTTGGGCATACAAGTAGCAGCGGAGGCTGGGAACAGCCAGCTATGTGCAAAATTCAGGGGTGTGTTGGTATGTTATGGAATGTTGGCTTCCCAATCATAAATGTATTTTTTCTGTAGGTACAATATTTAGGAGTGATAGAAAGTGATGTTTACATAGGAAGATTTTTTTTTTTTGTTTGACTACTTTGATAGCTTTGGGAGTGCTTGACAATTTTGAAGCAAAGATATGTGTCAGTCCAAGATGCTTTTCATAAGAGCTTCGTGGGAGAGAATCAGAAGCTGGATTTGATGCTATCTGCAAGAGCTATTGCATATTGAAGGACATAAAAATTGTCTTTGAAAACTGGCTAATTATTTAGAAAAAAAATACATGCTTTAGTCTGGATTATCCTGATGAAAATTGAAAATAAATGTCTCCCTTCTATTTGCTTAAAATCTTTTGGCCATTTGTTTCTCACCTATTTTTTGTTGTTATTTTTTAAAGCATCTCTAGCTATCAGAAATTCCTGGGGTTTGTGTTCTGCAAGAGAAAAATCAGAAACTTACCTCGGGTGTCTTGTTGATATTAGCTGTCTTAAAATCATCATGTATTTCAGAGTAAATAATTGTCTAGTTATGCTAAATAACCCTAATTGGTCTCATTTAACTTTGTGTTTTGCATTGCTACTAGCTGATGGTATGCTTATGGGGGGAGCATTCCTTTTTAAAAAGTGCTGCAGCACTCTTTTTTCAGAAGAGGAAGATGTGAGTGAAAGTCTTCTGGATTTTGCAAAGCAGCATAACCTTAGAAGTGCATGAGTTTTTTCATTATTTGATTTAAATTTAACTGCCATCACAGAAGCCTGTCTTTCTTGTGCCAGTCTCTATTCAGTTTTAAATGCTCAGAGGCAGAATGTTGAGGCGCAGCAGTGAGTGACAGTGTGGAATGGCATTTTGCAGAGTGCCTGAATAAGACACCCCTGCGAGTTTGACTTTGTTTTTCAAGTCATTTGATTTGATCTCCTTTGGTCTTAAAATCATGCAGGAGAAAGGATTCTAGGCCCACTGGAATTTCTGCAGTTTTGGTTCCAATGCTGAATTTGGAACCTTCGTGTTCTTTTATAAATGCTAGATTCAGAAGAGAGAGCTGCAGTGGTAGCTCAGCCGCGGAGAAGGGGCTTGAGGGCAGGGAGCGGTTGGGTGTCTCTGCCGGGGCTGAGGAGAGGCCCCGGGGGGGCGGAGCGGGGGCGCTGTGGGAGGGGCCCTGCCCGGGCAGGCCGCGCTGCGCCGCGCCTGCGCAGACCCGCTGGTGCCTGCCCCACACTGCGCACGTTTGAACCCTCTCCACCAAACGCTTGTAGGGAATACAACAGAGGCTTCCAAAACTGGGAAGTTGTGGCTTTTTGTCATTACATTTATCTGGGGTTTGAATTACGTGTTCAAAAGTGAGTGTAACATTGTGAGGGTGCATGAGGGAGTGATTGAGGGGTAGCTGTACCCAGGCTGTTCATACCTGTTCAGCCAACTGCATGTTTTCCGTGGGGCTTGCCCGCTGACACAGGGCATATTTATACTGTGTACCACAACAGAATTTAGCATAATGTTACTCTCGTGCTACTGGATTTGCTTCAGGTTTGTATTATTTTAAGACATTCAAGAAAAATAAAAATACCAGGACTTTCTGAAATATTTTATTTTGAGAAGTACATCCTTATAATTCAAGAATCACATAGAAGTTATAATCCTATCTCTCAATATGTTATCCTACAGGTATGTATACCATTTCTTACCTGGCCTATAAGTGTTATTTTTGCTGAAAGTTAAATACCAAATAAAACTCCAAACTGATAAAGCCAGACCAAAACAAAACTACATTTGGAAATGACGAGTAATCTTGAGTTAGCATTTCTACCATGTCTGAGTTAAAAGAACATTGTTAGGAGATCAGAGTGGAACTATTTTACAGTTAGAAAATATTTTAAGAAATATTCCCTGACATTTAGAGCAATAGAAGGTCTGAGAAGGATCAGGTTTTACAGTTTCACTATACTTCAACTTTTAAAAAAACTGAAAATAGTAATGTTAAAATTTTATATTTTTATTTGTTAGGTGTCTCTTGGAGGCCTAATTGTTTTCCCAGAGTTATTGTAAAAGTATTTCTACCAGTAATAGGGATATTTTACAGAGATGTGCTTTTATAAGTGCATTGATACTTTATATTTTAAAAAAATAAACAGTGAAACAATTCTTAAAGGCACTTAAAAAAAAACCAAATTAAAATACATATTCCAAAATTGTCAGTTTTTAATTTTTTTGCTTGTTTGTTTCTTCAAATGAGGGTTTACACAGCTGCATGTATACAGGTGATACTTTTTCAGTCTCTGGCCCCTTTTTGTCATTCAGTTAAGATACTCATAGAATTAATTTGAACTCCAACATGTATGGATTTTTTTAAAACCAGCTGGGCTTAGCTGAAATCTTAAATGTTAGCTAATGAGTTGAAAGTTCTTGGCAGTGGTGCTGTTAGTTGGGCCGCCCACTGGCAATTAGGCCTTGTTTCACGGGAGGGACACACTGAGCATGTTTATTTAAGATGTATATGTAACATTGTTTTAGACAGGTCCCTCTCATCCCATTTTAGGAGTCAGGATTAGCTGTCAGTCTTCTGAACAGTCTGAAGGGACCCCTTGTTTGCAGCAGCGAGTCTCCAGTGATCTCAGTGAGCAGTTTGTAATGGCCACTTGTGCTCTGCCCTTCCCTGTGCCTTCCGCCCTTCTGGTGACCTTCAGGTTCAGCCAGTACTTCAAGTTAATTACATCGGTAATGCCTTTGCAAACTTGTTTCCAGATACTGTGAACTGGGCCAAGGTTCCAATGTAAACATATGCCCCTCTTTCTGGTGCTGAGATAAATAATATGAAAATGCTATCTGCAGTGTATGCTGCTAGCCAAGTTTGAGCATCTTCCAGATTCTTGAGTTCTAAATTCAGAGATATGACTCAACTTTGTATACAAAGTGTCTTCAGAGAGAGGTTTTCCTCTCTTTTTGTCTATATATGCATTTTGTTAACAGATGTACAGACACACAATGTTCAGTTGTAAGGGCTTTTTATTGGTTTGGGATTATTTTTTTTTAATTCAGAATGTAGGCCGCATTGCTAGTTAAACTTTTTTTATTTCCAGTCCCTGGGACTGGTTTTGGTGTGGACTGTTTGGCTTTTGTACAGTGACCTCAGGGTTGGTTTTTATTGTCTCAGATATACTAAGATTCCAGCCCTTTATTTGTTACATAAAAATATATTTTTCACTAAAGGATGTGAGAGTATATGGGTTTCATAATAATTCTAGAAAAATAAATGTTTGCTGCTTTTTTTTTTTCAAAGTAGTTAATTTCAGTTTTCAGTAGCTATTGAGGAGTATACATCAGTGACTCCTAGAAGAAAAAATTCAGTTAGAAGTATATTTGCCCTCATAAAACAATGGTATTGCAAAGCAAACTACTTCTTCTGCATAATCCTTGTCATGGAAATATCAGGACAAATTATTTTCTTTTCTTTTGCTGCTTTTATCTCTCCTAGTATTCCTGGGATACTTACAGTTCTGTATATTTAGATCCCAAGAGACTAAAAGTGATACCTTTAGCTTGTGTTAACATTTGAAAGTTTTAACTCGATAAAACAGGATGGTATGAATCAAGCTACTGTTTCTTTGTCATCCAATTAAATTTAGAATGAAAATTTTCCAATACATTGTACAGTTTATCACTGAATTTTTGGAATTTTTCTTCTGTAGTTGTCTGTTTAACATTACCATTTTTGAACTCAAAACTTCAAAATTTCAAAAGAGACAAATTCAAGTGCTATACCAAAAAAGTTTAGTAGGTGATGGCGGAAATCTTACATGGTTTTACTTTTTCACTGCTTCCAAGTTTACATAAAGCACATTTTATAGACATGGTGTCAAAATGCATGGGTCTGGACTTTTTATTATACAGCTTCAATTTCCTTTTCACTGTATACATGTAGCTGTATAAATTATCTGTCAAGGAAATGAAGTTATATTATGTTTGCTTGCATAGGAAGGATGAAATTTTAAGATGAAGGTATCATCTACTTTAAAAAGGTAAAATTCATCCTGTTGTTTGTATACATTGTTTGGGTTTTTTTCCCAAAACATGGAAGTTTTATATATGCATACATACCTACATACAATAATACATGGTAGCATGTGAAGATTTTAGTATATGGCACCAGGGTAACTAAAATGTCAAATAAACTTTGTTTGAAGTCATACTATATAAGTTTTGGTTAACATTTAGTTTGAAATACAGTTCATTCGAGAAATATTTTTCTTATGTAAACAGCAAAATCTTTGCATTCTTAGGATTGTTCTGGTACTGTCTTCTGCTCAGTGATGCCCTACAAAGTCAGGGCATCATTCACCTGGTCTTGTTTACCAAATCTGTTTCCTTTGTGTATGCAATGTAGAGTCAAATTATCTCCACATGGAAAATGATTGCTTTCCTTTCCACTGGTAGCACTAAGTTCCTAATAAAATTATTGATTCTGTAGGTAGCAGGTTGACTTCATGTACCATGTGAACCCTGTCATTGCTTGCTGAAAGTAGCTGTACTCTAAGTAAACAAATGCATCATACACTTTTACAGGACGAGGTAATTGAATGATATGGAAAACAGAACAAATGTAGATTTCATTATCGGGTGAAAAAAGGTTACACATTAAAAGGTGTCTTTAAAATAGTTGGAACTTGAGTTACTTGGATTATCATAAATAATGTTCTTTCATTTAATTTTCCTGAGAGGATCACTGTTAATTTTTTGAGAGGGATAGCAGTGGAGGAGCCTGGTTGGGGTGGCTGAAGGAAGGCTGGAAAAAGTGTGTTCTGTTCTCACTTCTGTGGCAAGAAGTGTGCTGCCTTTCACCTTTGTTGTGTTTCTTCCATTCCTTTAAATCCTGTGAACTCGGAGCAAGTTCACCTATGCTTGCTTTGCTGACCCAAGAAAACCAAAGCCCTGTAAGCACCTGCAAAAGGAAAATCAGATAACTGTACTTCTCCAACCCTACTAATCCCCTAGCATTGCTGATCTGATTTTGATATGTAAGCAGCTTCATTTTGAAGTCTGCTTTAAAGGATCAATTGATGGTGAAATTGTCCATCTATAAAAATAATAGCTTTAAAATGCTATACTAGCCTTTTATTCATTCCCTTCACTTTTTTATGCATTCCTTCTTTTGTCATATCTACATTGACCCAGTGACCAAATACAACTGCTTCAATGAGATAAGTATTTTCTTTGGAGAAGTGATTTAATTTTCTGCTAGAGGTATTCTGTGGAAATACGTAAAAATGGTCTTTTCCTGTCTATAATAGAACGTAAACATTGAAAGAACGTTAATATTCACTTGGATTTTTAAAGAAAGATATTTTTGTAAGTGGTTGACTTTATTTTGACTTTGTAAGAGAGTTGATTTCCCCAGTGCTGTTTTTGCCAGTTTAGCAACCCCTTGCATAGCGATTACCTGATCTGTGACCTGGGAGGCTGTTTCACTGTTAATACAGCTAGTATTGTTGAGAAACATCATTCCTCTGTATTATTTTTTCATTCCTGCAGAAGTTCAATCTCTTAAAAGGAGGGAGGTCAGAGTTAGAGCACAGCACTCTTTCAAGAAGGACAGTATAAAAACAGCATGGTTTACCAGCATCAAAGTTGTTGGTAGCAACTGATGATGGATATGTCAGGAGATAATAGTTGCCTTTCTGGGAATTCGTTTTCATTTTGTGATCTACTGGTTCTTAGCACTTCTTGGCGTAATTACAGAGATTTAGTAACAAGTGCTAGTTAAGTCATACATTAAAAAATACAAAGATATGAGAGTATTAAGATTCTGAGTTATTGATTAAAGATAACAGATTCCAGCTATCTAGGATGATAATTAATTGGCAGAAGTTAAGGCAGCAATAAAGTACTTCAAAGCATTTGTATTAGTGTTGGATTAATTTTGTGATTGTCTCCTGCATAATTTGGCATTCTGTAATAGTGAAGGTAGGAAAGCACTCTTTATTTTGTACACCTTTTATGACAGATGATTGATTCTTTGGTATATTCTGAATTTTTTTTTCTCAAATATGTGGAATATATGAATTAAGCTGTGCAAGACAGGTGGATTTGCAGCTTTTTCTTGTCTTGACACCTGTCATGGCTCAAAGTATCGAATTTTTTAGGTTAATGGAAATATTATGATCAGAAGCTGCAAGATTATTGATCAATTTTAATTGCTCATTAACTGTAGCTTTTCAATAACTTGGTAAGCTTATGGTTTAACACAAATAATACAATACTTTTGTATTATATTGACCTATTGTTGGAATTGGTACTGTGACGTAATTGGAATTTTGGGTTCTTGACTCCTGAGACAGTAACATATTAAATAAGAAAACATAATGGGATTGAAATGCGTAAAGTACTGTTTTCTTTCTCCCCCTTTCCTTCTTCCCCACCAAAAGCTGACCTTATGAATACTTAGAAGGAGATGTAGTTCTGTTTTTATTGACTTTAAGAATCTGCCGGAGGGATCAGGGATCATCATCATTTTGGCAAATTGTATGTGCCACAGGAAAAGTGGTTTAATTAGAGGAGGTCACAGGAATTGGTGGTTCCATCCCTGTTCAACTTGTCATCACTTTTGGTCATTATCTAGCCATTTTCTTCTTTCAGTTCTTCAGGTATGTATGAAAGGTGTCAGGAGTCTTTGTGGCAAACTAACACCAGAAGGCTCTTTGTATTAATGGGTGTTAGGATGAAGAGACATGCCAGTATTCGTAGGCTGCAGACAGTCTAAAGGGTTTGTATTTACACCCAATGTAAATGTTTCTATTAATTGTTTGTGTGCATATGATAGCCTAGTGGCTGTTATGTTGGTTTTTTGGGTTTTTTTTTCATCAGTTTTGCTGTGTTATTTACGGGCTTTTTTTCTTTGTCTGTTGGCAGGTATTTAATTAGTCAAGGAGCACATGTAGGAGCTGTAAATAGTGAAGGAGACACTCCATTAGATATTGCTGAAGAAGAGGCAATGGAAGAGCTGCTTCAGAATGAAGTAAATAGACAAGGTAATTTTGAATACAGAAGGGTGGTTGTATTTATGGACACTAAATGTATTTTTGAAAACTTGGGCTAAATTGTGACTGTTGAAGTCAATTTATTTTCTAAAGAGAGTTGGTCACTATAGAATGTATGGTGTTTAGGTGTCTGTCTCTTAAAACAGATTTACATAATTTAACAGTAAACTACTAATTGTCTCTCAGGCTTTGCCCAGTTTTAATTTATATGCTTAAACCCATTTAAAGCCCAAAGCAAATGGTGAAAAGAAACTGGAAGACATGATCTGCAGGGAAATCAGAGATACACAGAAGTAGAGTGGATTTGCAAAGGCTTTGATTCCGTTAATTGGTAGTGTTAACAGAAATTTGATTAGCCGTTTTTACAGTTAACACACAACGAACATCAGATTAGACAGTTGTATTTTTTGTCAGTATTACCATTTCTCTATTTTAATTGGTTGTTCTCTTTTCTAACAATACTATCAGTCCTGCTTGAGAGTTGTTTCTAGAATTCACCTCAGCCTAGATTTTTTAAGGTTGTTCTTGAAATGCTTGGCTTTACTGATGTGTGATACTAAATGACTGCGGTAGCTCTTTGTCAAATTGGAATTGTTTGGGGAATGAGCTCCTCCAAAATCTCTTTTATATGTTACTGCATTTTTTAAAGACATATTTTGTTATATAGGATTTTACATACATTTTTATAATGTGGATATTCAACATTACAAATTACAACAACACTAATTTTTATTCTTTTGCAAGTTTAATTATTTTGAACATCCCAATTGTAAAATCAGCATAATGCCACAGTACTGAAAATCTCAGTGAGGTTTACATATTTCACAGTTGAAGCTTACTGTAAACTGTGTAAGGTACTGTCTTTATAAATCTGAGAAGAAGGTATGTGTTCCCACACCATAGCTATTAGCTTCTAAAGGAATAATGTAGGTTGTTTTAAAACACTAAATTTCACTTAGTATGGACAACCTACTTTTCTTCCTCTTGCATTTTTATGGCAGCTGGTTTGCTTGCTTGTTTCACAGAAGCAGGGAGAAAGGCATTATCCCTCCTTCTAAACTTGTGTGTGAAGAAATAAGAATTGAGGGCTTTTATGTGCAGAGATAAAATCAAAGGAATTATTTCATCAATGTGGGTGAGAGTGGACTAGGAGGAGTATGAATCTGGATGTGAACTTACAGTGGATATCTTACTAAATCATGAGACTGTTATCTCAGCAATGATATTTTAATTATGCACCTTTGATGGCATCCTAGCTTGCATATAGATATTACATAAATTTGTGTATTAATGTTACATTAAAAAAGGATTATTTGGTCATTATCAGAATCACTTAAAAAGTGCATAATTGTGTTTGTTGTGGCTAGAGAAGTTAATAGCTATAAAATAGGAACCTAATTGTTTCTCTTAATGGGCAGTTAATAGTGAGGCATTGTGACAGTTTCATCTTTGGCTATTCAGCTATGTGTAGCTGAGTATAATTATCCCTCTAGCAGTGAGATAATTCCATATGATGCACTCCTTCATATTAAATAAAACATTGCCACAGTTTGGATAATGCAAGTTAACAGTGGGGTCTGTGGAATGATCAGCCCTGGCTCAGGGTTAAGGGTGATGGAAGACTAGCCTATTTATTTTGAAAATAAACAAGCATGGGTGACAAAATATCATATCTCTGTGTAGATAAAATATGCAGTGTGAAAATTAAATAGGCACTTTCCATAACATTTTTGCCTTGCAACCCTTTCATGTATTCATTCCTGCATTCATGGTAGCTTCATTTTTGTGTTGTGTGTTAATGCTGTAAATTTGGCTTCCTACAGATTAGCAGAGTTGTTCGGTGGCAAAAAATTGCTTGGAAAGATCGGTCAGGTTCACTGTGATTTCAGATTTAAATGATGATATTTGATGTTTATTCCTGTTAGAAATCCAAGAAGAATCATTGGTTATGTCTTCTTTTTTGCTGCTTTTGCAGGCCTTTTGTATTTATAAGAAGTGTCAAAACAGACTACCCAGCTACTCAGCATTCTGTTAATCATCAATTTGTACTTGGGCCCATTTTTTAGCAGCTATCAAGCTGTATTTTAAGGACATATCTTATTACAGGACAAAAAGTGGAAGCCTCTAGAGACACTAAATGCACAAAAATAAATCATAGAATACAATACAGTTCAGTTCTGTGTTACATTACAGGCTTAATAAAAGGAAGGATCTTCAATGTTTCCTCATCCTATTTTAGTATTCCGGCTCCAAGGTCTGATCTGACTAGAGAGGAGATGGTCACTGATACAAAATAATCTTGTTATACAGGTTCTATTGTTATGAGTGTTGGCCATTAAAGAATGAAGATTTTCTAGTATTATTATCCATTGGCTGCTTTTCTTTAGTCATTCAGATCCCCACATGCTACAGCTCTAAATTGCACCAAGGGTTAGGTGCCTTTTCTGTGCCTGTGTCTTCTTGTGTCCTGCTGAGCAAATAGAATGACTTGACATAATGGACTGTGCAGGAATTGTGAACTAAGGAAATAGCTATCCTGTAACTGAAGCTGTATCACTCTGATAATTAGGAAAATGTTTTTCTACCCTAATCTTCAGTGGAGAATTATTAGCTTAATTATTTTTAAGCTTAAAACCTTCCTTAGTTTTGTAAATTATGTGAAGGGAAATTACATGCTCAAGTAAGGTGTAAAGATTTTTTTGACCCAGTTACAAACACTTCACAGATAACAAAATCAGGTGTTTAATGGAAATTATTCCAGAGTAGTGCTGAACAACTGTTCTGTTTGCACTCCATATGGTTAAACTGTGTGTTAAATTTTGTGTGTTATAAAAGCTCTTTTATCAAGGACTTTTGTTGGTCCTCCATATGACTAATACCTTTTGCATTGGTCAGTCCCATGTATATATAAAGGGCCACTCCAATTCTCAAAATCATTTAGCTTCATCAAAAATATTATTAAGTTTCTCGTTGTGACCTGTCATGTTTCTACTCTGCAGTGTTTCAACACAGAGTTGTGGAAGTTGTCTTTTACCAATAAAGTTTTCATTTGCACTGGTGAAAATCAGCAGACTTGGAAGAGATGTGGTTTTAGTCCCGGCCAGCCCTGGCCAGTTTTAAATGTTGTCTCTCCTCAGGGCTCGAGTGGGGTTACATGTAATGATTTGAAGTGACTTTTTTAGCTATTGATCGTCAGATGGCCTCTTAAAATTATTTTAACTGCTTAAGCAGTTATTTTGAATTATAGGAAACATTCTCACGAGGTGAGTTAGTGGGGAGAGGTGATGTGAGGTGAATCAGGGGTTCAGTGTAGTAGCTATTTATTCAGTAACTATCAGAATGGTCACTCCTGTCCCAAGGAGAAAAACATGTTCCTCATTCTTAATTATAGGTGATGTAAAAAGACTGTCCCAGATGTATTGCTTAACTCAGATTTGTTTATATGGATAAAATGCGAACTATTACATTTGTATATAAACATTCACTTCATGAAGTAAAAAGTGGGTTGATCTTCCCTGCAGTATCTATAAAACATGCCTTTATATGGCTGAGTCGTCCTGAAATAATGATTCAGCAGTTACATTTATGCTGAATTTTCATTAAATGCTCACTGAATGGCACACTGTTTTCAAACCTGATTTGGGCTGTTGAGTAAAACTTGTTGATCAGGAAAAAGTGGAAGTATTTAGCAATAAATTATTAATGCTATAAGTTGTTAGGCTGCCAGAGAGGTTAAGCGCACTGGTGGTGTGAGCGAGTGCTGTGGCTGAGGCTGAGCTGGGAGGCAGCACATTGCCATCTATGGGCCGTCGGGAGAAAGGGTTGGAAACAGATGATGAGCATTTTCTTTTCCCCTGGTCTGGAAAACAAAAGGAACGAGAAAAGCCCATACAAGGTATAATAAAGGCTGTTTACATTCCATTTTCTGTTGTTAATAATGGGAATTGTATTTATCTCAGAACACAACTTTTTTCTGTGCCACAAAGTTTAATTCCCATTTTCACTCCAGTTATTAATGTGGAATGTTTTATTTAGATTGACAAGATTCTGGTACTTTCTTCTGTTGAAATATGACCAGAAATTAACTGTCTTGTAAAATAATGTATTGATACAGCCATTACTCGTCTGTAACCATTATGTTTTGTTTGGGCTTCAGAAACGCAGTAGTTTTTGATATTAATGGAAGTCTGTATTGAGTATTAGTTACTTTATCTGCAAAGCATTGCTGTTTTGACATAATAATCTGGGTTGTTAGGGCTGTCTGGAAAGTAAACTTAGATGTGACCCCTTAGAAGCTCACAAGATCAGGATCTGGAATGAGTTTTTACTCTGCTCTTCCTTTATACCAAAGCTCCTCAGCACAAACAGCTGTGTAAATAACAGTTTTACACTGATAGGAGTTTGTTCAGATTCTTCAGGTGGAGAAGGTTACTCATGCTGATAAGGATTCACAGTTGGACTTTGAGCATACAAAAAAGGGAATGGACATAAATGTGACTAAGAGATGATCAAACATACACTATTATGTAGTAGTATTTTGCAGGCAACACTGACATGTAAATGACTGTATTCTAGAGTATTGTGCCAGGATCTGCTGGTAGTGCTGTGTCATTCTGAAAGGAAAGCAGATGCTCATGCCCATGAAGTTAGTAGTTCACCTATCAATATGTAGGAGCTTCCTGAGGAATGAGAATGTGTGACTATCAGTGTATTATAGATTCAGAGTTCCTGGTCTTCACTCTTCATATTTGTCATACTTGGAAAGTTTTTTAGCTTTTTCCTCTGCTGAGTCCTTCAACAGCCTTGTATGTCTTCCTGCATCTTGGAGACTCAACATCCAGATTATGGTTTTTTGTCAGTTTCTGATAAAATGTAATTCTATTAATTTTTTACCTAAATTGTCAAGATTAAAATGGTTTTGACGGGCAATTTATTGAATGAGTCTAGGGGTTTGGTCAAGTCCTCAGAACACTGACTGTTTAACTTCCTTCAATTACTTTATGGTACTTAGTGAAGTTTTATCTTTTGATTGTCTTTAGCATTAAGTTTTACAGTATATATCTCTTAAGTCCCTGCATACCAGTGTGTAAGATTAGAGAAATCATACACATGAAAACATTTTGTTGAAGGTTGGGCCACTGATTTTCTGATAGAGGTCAACCCAGATACAGTTTGTGCTCTTGATGATCACAGTTTCTAAATTGCTTTTCCTTATGAGTTGTCACCTTTCAGCCATCATTGTTAGAATTATGCTCCTGCATAGTTCAAGATCTCTTTCCTGCTATGTTTTTAAGTAGTACTTACAAAAATGCATGCAAATAATGTGTTTGTATTGCCCTTTCAGGGTCTGGAATTTATTTCCATTTGTTTAACCTGATGCATATACTTGCAGGTATTATGATGATAGACTGTGTTTCTCCCTTTCCATCGGTGTATAATTTAATTTCTTTTTTGTGAGACATACTGTAAAAAGTTTTCAGTGTTTTGGGTGTTTTTTTAGTAGTGCTATGAAAGTGCAATATCCAAAGTGTTGTCTATTTGTGTCAAAGGTTTGTGATTCATGCTTTAGAAAGTATAGAAGGTATAGCTCCATTTTGTCACCACTGTTAAGAAGCAAGGTTGTTTCTCTTCCCATAGAGATCTGTTTGTAAAACAACTTCAGCTGTTTTCTACTGTGTACAGCTACATCAACACAGACTTGGTTTTTGGTGCTTAGAAAATTAAAATATAATTTTTCTCTTTTTTTATCAGGTCGCTTCAGTAGTTATTAGTGTGATGGTAGACATTCTTAGAAGAATGAGTTTGAAGAGTTTTACTAGATTGATTTTATTATCATTTATTTCTAATACTTTGTCCACTCATCCCCTCCTTTTGTTAAAAAAGGCATTATGCAAGCTGTCCCACAGTGTTGGATGTTTCCATAGCCTTGGAATTCATCTTCCAAAAAATACACATATCTAACTCTGAACATTATTCAGGTTTAGGGGCTTTTTACTGTATCATATAATGTGGCATAAAATTTGTTATATAATTGAAATGAATTATTTGAACTAAAATATTTTGTGTCTTCTCTTCCCCTCTCCCCCTCCCTGTCTGAATTAGGGGTTGATATAGAATCAGCTCGCAAAGAAGAAGAACGAATAATGCTAAGAGATGCCAGACAGTGGCTCAACAGTGGCCATATAAGTGATGTCAGGCATGCAAAATCTGGTGGTACAGCACTTCATGTAGCTGCTGCTAAGGGCTATACAGAAGTCTTAAAGTAAGTGTGGTTTAGCTTTTTATATTTTATTGTCTTGATGTAATGCTGCTTGGAATTGGGCACTTCTAACATTTCAGGAGTGTATCTTGAAAATCCCAGTCTCTAGAACAATCTGTGCTCAATGCTTGATTTGATGTTTTCAAGCACTCATAAGTCATGATGTGCTTAGCTTACTATTCTAAGTCATTCAAAATATGAATATAGTATACATGTTGAACCTAAATACTTACTTGTAAGCGAAGAAAGTTGATTAAAAACTTCCCTGTTTCTAAAGACAGCTATGTAAACAAGCTTAAGAGCTTTTTCTAATGCCAGTTAGCATCCTGTTTGGTGCATATTTTTAGGACACCATATTTGTTTCCATACATAAAGCAGAGTTTGTAATTCAGGCTAAAAGTTTTTACACTTAAAAACCAGATAATTTAACTTTGCGTTGTGATGATGTTTTTAAAATTCAATTCAATGACTCTTGAAATCTTCCCTGGAAAGCTTTAGGCTTCAGATGTTCCCTAATTCACTGCTTTTCATTAATCTAATATAAGTATATATCGTAACATATTTAATTTCTTTTTCATCAAAGCTTTACTTTATTTGTAGTAAAGCATAATTAGTAATACATTGCTTTAATGTGATTGTAAATTTAATTGACTGCTTTAGCAGTGCTAGAAGTTCTTACAAACTGTAACATAAGTGAAAATGAGCACGCATCCTGACTGTGAGTATTGGTGCATTTAAGGTCTGCAGAGCAATTTCTTGAATGGGAGTTCTGTTCAAAAAACCCTGATGCTTCAACACGATGAAGACAAATTATTCTGTTGAAAAAAAGGAATTTTTGTTTTAGAGTGGCAGGTGTCTGTAAGGGAGTTGTATCTATAACTGTTTGGATATTTTTTAGCACCCTAAGTTACTGTGTTTTTTTGCAGTCCAGTCTGTATATTTCTCCTAGGAGAGGCAAAGCCTATGTGCAGGCAGTTTTTGTGATTGCTGTAATTATCAAAAATGTGTGCTCTGTATTGGATGCAAGACTGCAGGATTTGCAGCTCAGCACGTGTGGAAGTTGACTCATTGGAGGATATCACTATAAGTATATTGGCTCTTGAGAAACTTGAGAGAATTTTTTTGGAAAAAAATTCTGTTCTTACATGATTTCTAGCAATTATGACCAGTGGTTCAGACAGCTCTTTACATAAAAATACTTGTTGGGTTAAGTGTCCTCTGTCACTTTGATGCTTACCTGAGAACCATGATGAATGTGAGTCCTGAATGCAGGCAGAACAGCAGGTCCTCTCTTTGAGGAACTCTGCTCCCTC
This sequence comes from Melospiza melodia melodia, assembly GCF_035770615.1. Taxonomy (NCBI): domain Eukaryota; kingdom Metazoa; phylum Chordata; class Aves; order Passeriformes; family Passerellidae; genus Melospiza; species Melospiza melodia. Next base: position 65,398,508 of record NC_086197.1, read on the forward strand.
TCAGAGAACAGCTGAAGCATGTAAACGCTAGATTTTTGCAAAAAGTTAATGACAGGAAGTGAAAGTTTCAAACAGCTATTTTTGGAATGGAAGGAGGTTTTAATAGTTTACTAATAAGAACACTGTATCTAACAATTTTTTACATTTTACAACTCTTTTCCTTAAAAATAGCCTTTCGCCTATTACCACATGTACAAAGAATATCTAACTGTAGAGACAATGGTCTTTGGAGAGGAAGTGAATAGAGTAGAAAATGGAAAAGGCCGTTTTTCTTGAATTTTCCTTAAAATATGTATACACACCTGCTAAACAATGAAAAGGCAGATGTTTCTGTGAGAAGTGAAATTAATCAAATTAAGTCAGTAGCCCAATGAAAATATCTATGAGAAAAAAAGAGAAATATATTACCGTAAAGCAGTTTTACAATTTTTACGAAAATTTATTTATCCCTGTCAGCAGTGTCAAGATCTATTTCTTTTAATTTCTTCAGGCTTTTAATACAGGCTCACTACGATGTAAATATTAAAGATTATGATGGCTGGACACCACTTCATGCTGCTGCTCACTGGGGTAAAGAAGAAGCATGTCGCATTTTAGTGGAAAACCTATGTGATATGGAGGCTGTCAACAAAGTGGTAGGATTTTTATGTAATCCTTGTCAAGATACAAAGTTCTGGTCTCTAAAGTGACTTTAGAAGCCAGGGTAAGAAAAGTGATGATAAACTGCTGTTTACTGTCCGTGGAGCTTTATATAATGCATGTGTTGTCAAAACAGCATGGTTGTGTTCAGAACTAAATTCTCTGATTGTCTAAATTAATTTAAAGGCCAACTTTATGCTTAGCTCTGTATTAAATGATCCATTCAATCTTTGACATGGAAATTAACAATTGAAAGAGTTTGTTGGCATTTCAGAGGTGCAAAATTAGTGACTTGATGGATTGCATTTCAGGCTTTTATTTGATCTCTGGAGATGATGATGATGGTGCCTTTGGGTAGTGATTTAACTCTTAAAATCAGTTTGTGTTGGTATATTGAAGAGTTGTCACTATATTATGCTGATTTGGGTGTGATGGAAGAAAGCTGTAGGCAGCTCTGCACCCCCTGGACATAACCTGAATGCTTCCTAAGCTCTATTTTTTTGACTTTCATGCAATGGCCTGTGTGGCTTGCTGATCTTGCTCCCAGTAGACATAAATATGTTCATGAGTTCACATAGCCATTGAAAGGATCCAAACCTTTTCTTTCAGCCAGTGCTGAGCTCTCATTCTTCTCTTCGTAGTGTGTTTTACAGATAGATTCTGTTCTCCTTCCAATTTATGTGTTAGATTTTTTGCTGGGGTTATGCACTAGAGAGCACTCTCTAGTACGTTCAAATCCACTGGAGAAGAATAAGCAAAAAGGAGGCATAGAGACCTATCAGCTTTTTTTCATATGGAGTTGTTTCTGCAAGCTAGGAAAGATTTGCCTGTTTCTAAGTAAGCTAGTAAGCATTTTGCTTTCAGAGATAGGGGGATTGAAAGCTCTGGATTTCGTTTCAGTTGTATGTGCTTAGCATCTCAGAGAACTCAGCCATTATTGTTTAGGCACCTGACTTCAGCTATCAGCTGTTGCAGATTTGATTTTAGATGTAACCTTCCAACTGCAACGGTTTCCTGCAAAGTGACTTTTTGTGGTCATAGTAGGTCTAACTACCACCTAACAGCTACCTGAAAGTAGAAGGTCACATTAAAAACTGTAGTTATAATGGAAATATAAACTTGTGCTAATAGTTCACGTGGTAGAAGACCTCAAGCTGTTTTTGCTAATTCTTGTTGAAAGGTGCACGTGCTTCTGCTGTGTGATCAGAATTAGTAGTTTAAAGGTTCATCCTTTCTAACCAGTTAAGATAGTCTTCACAGTGTAATTAGGAATAATTTGCCTTTAGTTAACATCTTGAGAAACTGAAATAAGCACAGACAAACAGGAGCACCTTTCATTATTTTTATAAGCTGCTGAGGCCACATTTAAATGACTGCGCTGTTTTTATTACTGGCTATTGTACAGAAGTACAATATGTACTTCTTTACATATGAAGTACAGTGATCTTGTCATGATCCCCCCCAACATCTCAGTAAGCCCACCCAGCATGTTGATGCGGCTGCATTTATGCCAGTGAATACAGGACTTTGCCTAGATTCCAGCCTTCAAGTATATGGCCCATGGAAATCATACCCTAAAGAGAAGTAACAAGTGGTTGTAGCAGATTTTTATAAAGTAGAATGTAAATTGTAAAATAGAGTTTTGCTGTAAACTGTGAATGCATGACTGCTTAAATTTAGTGCAACTCCTTTAAATCATTAAAACTTCAAAAATCAAGCTATATGTAATAGTCTAAGATGGGCAGGATACCAAACTGCTCAGGATCCATCGATTCAACTGCCATTGTGAACATTTGTTTGGCACTAATACTGTGAGATGATATTCATCAATCTACTTTTCATTCGTGGTGTTCTTTTTTTCCTTCAAACAGTAGTAAAATTTTATTGTCATGTCTTTTACCACTTAAAAATGTGTTTACTCATCAGGTATAAGTGTTTTTTTTGAATTTCTCCCCCCCCACCCCACCCAAAAAAAAGTGAATATTGCAAAACTGTTTTCAAGTACTGACAGACTAACAGTTTGCAGTAGAGCTTGATTCATATTTTCCAATTTCTCTCTCTAAATGTTCTCCTTAACCTGCATCATCATGTGATGAGAAGACATCGTAGTCCCATACATTTAAAGTCTGTTGTACAATTATGGTGTTTTACTTCTTCCCTTTCTCCAGGGCCAGACAGCATTTGATGTGGCAGATGAAGATATTCTAGGATATTTAGAAGAGTTACAAAAGAAGCAGAATCTGGTAGGTCTTGTGCATATATATATATGTGTGTGTGTGTGTATGTATGTTGCATTTTACTATACATATGATTATGGTATCCTCCTCAGGGCAGGATAAAAATTAAAACTAAAGTTTTAAATTCAGGGCTTCAATTCAGGTGAAGCCACAGTCATCTCAAAAGGTCTTTTATGCCTTTACTTGTCACCTATGGTGACCAAAAAAGCCTTGGAAGAAAAAAGGCAATCTGCAACTTGCCTTGTCCAGTGGGCATTTGATGATCCAAGGTATCAACAATGAGCATTTTACTTGGAATAACAGTTTCTAAGATTTTTAGAGCTTTGAACATTCATACTTTTTGAAATTTTTGCACATTCTAGTGTTTGTAGTAATTAGAAATTCCCCTCCATTTGTTATTTTGTCGCACTGATGCCATTGTAACAACTAAACTGCATCATTTTCTGTTTTGAAGCTTCATAGTGAAAAACGTGAAAAGAAATCTCCCCTAATTGAATCCACAGCCAACTTGGATAATAATCAGACACAGAAAACATTTAAAAAGTAAGTAAAAATAAAAAAAAATATGAAGTCTTTAAAAAAGATGGCTTTACAACTGTCACAAAGTCCTACTTAACAGGCTTTAGTAAATTTTTCAGTACTTAGTAAATACTTTTCTTTACAAACTCAGTAAGGAGACGCTGATTATGGAGCAAGAAAAGAATGCATCTAGTATAGAGTCTCTGGAGCAAGAGAAAGCAGATGAAGAAGAAGAAGGAAAGAAGGATGAATCCAGTTGTTCTAGTGAAGAGGAAGAGGATGATGACTCAGAATCTGAAGCAGAGACAGGTGTGTTATTTGGAGCATTGCATTTCATTAAATATTTACTTTATAAATTTACTTGTTTAATATCCACATGATAGAGAGTTAAGTATCTTACGTTTCTCTTATTCTTCTGTGTTTCACTAAGTTTCCAGTTATTTGAAAGTAAGTTTGTATATGTCTAAAGTTGAGTTGTAACAGATGTATCCAATGGATGTCTGCACTGGTAGCTACTTAGGTTAAAGCTATTTGCCAGCTTACTTGATTGGCTGCTTAACAAATAGATGCTGTTAATTAGATAGATAAAACAATATAAGCCTGAAGTAGCATGTCAGAAACATTGAAAAAGTTAGAAGGTCAAATTAGAGAGGAAGAATTCTTAGCAGTATTTGCTTGTGGAACTGGTGCAGAGATTGAATCAGAAGAAGTGCAAACATTCTCATTTGTTCTTACAATCTTGAAGTAATTACTACTTAATCTGGCTCAGGTATTCATAAAGTAGTAGTGCATATATTTTCAGTGTGTTCTGAGATAAACTTTTAAATGTATTATTTTAATTTTGACTGTTAATTCATATATAACTTCAAGAGGAATGTTCTTTGAAAAATTTTGCATTTGTATTTTTCTCCTAAGAAATAGAATTAGTGGGTTGTTTTTTTCCTGAACAATTATCAGAGCAGTAAGTACTAATTAAAGAGCAAAATGTGTATTTTCCGTTCAAACCAGGAAACAAGTGTCTGACAATAAGTGTTTAAAGCTATATGTTTAATCCTAATAAAGAATATAAGAATTGCAGTGCAGCAGTACCTTACAGAGGCATGGATGTCATTAGAAACAGCCTGTTAATATTTTATACATTAACTTTTAAAAATAACCGGGTTTGGTGAGCTGTCAGTTTTTATTTTAATATATTCTAATTTCTACACCTGAAAAGGCAAGACTAATAGTGTATTTCAGAGCTAGCCAATTTATCATAAGTATTTAATGTAGATAGAAGTAAAAATAACTTGTGAAACCAAACTTTCTGTTGTGGGTTTGTTTTTTTTTTTTTTTTTTGGTTTGAAATAATCCAGCATTTCAATATTAAGCTGAAAAAAAATGTCTGGCAGACTTTGTAATTACTTTTTTACCTTAGTGTACTTGCGTCCATTATTTACTGAGCTTTGCTAAACTCATACTACTTATAATATATAACATGTAGTAATTTCTCTGTCACTGAGCTGACTGTAATGTCTGCTGAACTTTATGACTCTGGTAACTGTGTTCTCTTCATTGCCAGTAGTTCGTGCCAGGAAAATTTGACTGTGACACAAGAATTAATTTATGTAAACTTCAGGGGTTTTAATATCAACAAGGCTTTATCATACTTTATTTGGCAAGATACACTTGAAGCTTTTCCCTGTAGAGCTACATCTCTTCAGTTCCAAGATTTTACTTTCCCTTTTTTTTACCATTATTCAGCTTAAGGTAGTGAAAGATTTTTCAAGTGAAAAATATTATTATTATAAGGAGCATTCTGGTTGTGGAATATTTTAACAGTGTTCTGTATTCTAAAGCTGTAGAAATGGTGATTTCAAATCTTTTGGGATAATTAAAAGTTTTTCCTGTGTTTTTGTTTCATTGGTTATGTGAGAATATAGTTTAAATATAAATGCACTTCTGTCTGTAAGACCAAGAAGGAAAACATGAATATGAAAATAGCTTATTGCAAAGGACAGGGAAACAAGATAAAAAATAAAATTTTCCTAAGTTCAGGTTTTGTAACTTACTCTTTTTGATGTACTCTATTTTTTTTAATTAGTCCATATCAGCTTAGTCATGCATACAACTGTGCTCTTGCTGCTCTATTAATAATTTCAGAATACAGTTGTGAAAAATCCATTTTTTCCTTCCATGCTTTCACTCCTGATAACTTTTTCTGATGCCTTGAGAGGCCACCTAGAACAGAGGCTAGACAGAGTTAAAGGAATAAAGTAGGTATTTATTAAAAGGCCTTCAAAGGATTGTGGGATCTCAGCACCTCAGGACTGAGGTGCAGAGTGGCCGAGAACACCCTTGGGGGGCTCGGGAGTCCTGGAACGTTGCCAGAAGTGTCTGGTGGCTGGACTTTGATCCTACACGGGAGACGACACCTGTATGAGGACTGGGAGGATTTCACTGGGGTGAATGGTGAAGGGATAAGTTAATTAGAGTGTAGAACACAGGGTTTAAGATTTCTGTACAAGGGCGTCTAGAGAAGTAAGATGGAGGAATTGGGGCGTGTCCTGTCCTTCTTCTTCTTCTTCTTGGCCTCCATCTTCTGTGGTGATGGTGGCACTTTGGGATTGGTCTTTACTAGAAGTGCACCGGTTAATAAGGATAGAAGGTATTGGGGAAAAATTATAAACATTGTATATGTAACTTCGGGTATAAAGATAAGTGACCGCCCCGGGGGCTCTCAGTGTGCCCATGGCTGGCTTGCTGTGCAGACCTCTGTTGGGCTGAAAGAAAATCTTTTAGATAAACAATTAATAAACACCGAGACCGAGAAAAGATCAGAAGTCTCTCCTCGTCCTTTGAAGCGCCGGGCTGTCCAAGGCCACTCTGGGCCTTTCCAGGCCACCTAAACACCTGAGAAACCGTCAAAGGATGAACCTTGGGCAGTACAAGAGCCAGGCCCAGGCTACACCCAAGATGGACAACAGATCACAAATTTTTAGACTTTTGTAACTTTTGGTCCATTTACATATTAGGGTTAAATGTCCAATTACAGCTTCAGGTTATGAAGTCCCATTCTCCCAGATTGCTCTTCTCAATTCACTGTTTATAACTTTTGGGCCTGAAACTTCAACGGTGTTCTTGGTTCTCGGCTTGGAAAAGGATTGTTTTGTCTGACTAAACTGTTAGGAGAAGGTGCTAACACTGTATGTGAAGTTCAGAGTTATGTACTGCTGCAGTACAGAACCTGGAAAACTGAAAGCTAAAATTTAAGGAATCATTTTTGTGTATTTTAAAGATGTATTACTTACAAATTTCTATCAGATCTGCCTGTGTATCATCTCGAATCATACTGTAAGTCCACATTGCCTTGTTCAGCTTTTTATAACCTAGAATTTTACCAGCCATTTTTTTCACTTGTGTTTAAAAAGTACTTTCCATATAGGGCTGTTGGTCATGTAAGCTATTTATATTTGTATTTGTTTACTGCTTAACTAACATTCAAAACATCTGTTCAACTATGTCCATAACTAAAACAAGTGTGTAACACCAATACTGTGAATTACACAACTTGTAATTGTATATCAGTACTTTATTGAATTTAAATGGTAGTTGTAAGAACACTGCATGAAAACCTTGTATACTTTCTAAATTAATTGCTCCCAGGCTGTATGGGTCACATAGATGGAAAGATGTGTCTCTAGTAGGCCAAAACCATTGGAGATTGAACCCCCATGTTGCTTCATACTGCACTAACAAATAGGAGGCAACATCCAAGCATGAAGAAAGTGCAGTTCAAATACACGAAACAGAAGTGAGGTGTAACATTATGAAGCTCAAGCAAAAGCAGTGACAGCAGTTGTTGTATCTCAATCATGACATTTTCTGTGAGTTTGTGTAAGAAGGGTTAAGGTTTATGAACCATGGGCAGAGGAAGGAATTTGGAGAAAGCAGAAGAGACTAGGTAGATAGACAGTGAAATGTGGGTAAGAAAAGCAAGGGACAAAGAAGGAACGAAGCAAATGGTAAATAGGTGCTCTGGAAGGCAAGTCCCTGTCTCAGGTCATTCTGGTGACCAGAATTCCTGATGTGCTCTGTACAGTTAATTATTTCTTTGAACTCAAACATGCATAATTAGCAGAGAATAAAGGTTTCGTTTTAAATTGGCCCCTGCCTTCTGTGCTTAATTAACTGTTACAGAGTCACAGAATCAAAGGATAGGGTAGGAAGGGAGCTCTGGAAATCAAGTCCAACTTTCCCTGCCAAGGCAGGGTGACCCTAGAGCAGGTTACACACAAAAGCAGCCAGGTGGGTTTTGAATGTCTCCAGAGAGGGAGATTCCACAACCTCCCTGGACAACCTCTTTCAGAACTCTTCCACCCTCAATGTTCTTCCTCATGTTGAGGTGGAACTCCGTGTATTTTAGTTTATGGCTATTGCTCCTTGTCCTGTCACTGGACAGCACCAAGAAGAGTCTGGCACCATCCTGGACACCTGCCTTTAAGATACTTATATGCATGAATGAGATCAGATGAGATGCTAACAGATCTCCCACTGTTTCAGTTTTTATGGTCATTAGCCAGATACTGAAATACAGGCTGTTTGGGGAGACTGAAATCTCTGTCTCCAGAGGTTTCCAAGATGTGACTCATCAAAGCCTTTAGCAACCTAATTCATAAGCAGTATTGACCCTCTCTTTGAGCAGAAGGGTGAGTTAGGTGATCTCCTGAGTCACTTTGAACCTGAATGATTCTGTACCTCTGCCTCTGCATCTCTGAGTGGTAACACTTGATGAATACAAAAACATTGTTGCATGCTGTGTGCTCAACTGTTTAGGAAAACAAGGTGGACCTAGCTAAGATGTAAAGTAAGAGTGAGAGAGAAAACACTGAGGAATAAATAATAAAATGCTGGTCATAAAGTTAACTGTGAAATTTCTTGGATGAAAATTCAGTTAGGTGTTGTAAAGGTGATGAAATTGTGAATGAAGAATGAAGATTAAATCTTGTCAATATTTTGCAGATAAGACCAAAACCTTGGCAGCTAATAATGCAAATACCACAAGTACACAATCAGCATCAGTCGCTGCGACGGCGCCCTCAGTAGCTGGTGGCCAAGGGGCACCTACATCCCCTGTTAAGAAGGTAAAAGAAAATACCTTTTTATTTTATATTATATTGTAATCCCATGATTTTCTCTTTCTTTTTTCTGTGTAAGTATATATTTTTGATTCTAGTGTAAATAGTTGATTTGATTGACCGGTGAATTGAGAAGAGTATGCACAGATTCCTAAAATACTTTATGTTCTTCCCCAGATGCTGTTAATTTTAATTTTGAATGACTTCAATTCTGCACAGGGACCTAAAATACAGAGCTATTAAATAGCTGAATGTAAAATCATTCTGAAAAAGAAAATGCTGTTGCATAGTGAGTGGAGTTCTTGTATTTTCTGAAACTAAACTTCATCTTTTGGAAGTCTTTTCTATGTCAAACTCCTCCAGAATTTCTAGAACCTACAGTTCTTGTGTTTCTCAGTACCTGTATTTCTGATGCACTTAATTCAAGGGAGGCAGGCATGACCATGTGACTTTTGGGAGTCCCTTGGAGTATTCAGCTAGTACTTCGGCAGAGAAGTTGAAAATTATACCTGAAATAAGAAGTAGAAAATTGTGTGGGTCTCATCCTTGTTTTAATATGGTTAGGACCTCGTGGAAGAGCTAGGTAACAGGGACACATGATTTATTCAATGCATAGCTCAAAGCCACACCTAGCAAAGCCATATTGCTTGCTGGAAGCTTTTACAGCTTGTAACTTTACAGGAAAAATTAATTTGGATGAACTTTGGTTTTACTTGGTAAGGGGAAGATAGGTATCTTGGGTAAAAAAATTACAGTAGATAAGAAAGCATAGTCAGAAGTCCAACTTTTAGAATATCAGAGCAAGCTGGGTAGTAAGCCAGTACATCTTCATTTGTCATTCCTTACAACTTTCCTGTACACATCATCATCAAAGTGTAGCCCTGTACTAGTGCATCTGAAATGCATGTTCAGGAGAAGTGGTAACCATGATATACTGCAGCCACAGTAGAAGGAAAAGACATACTACTAGGACATACTACTCTGAATTGTATTTTGCTCCTGGGAGCTTACTGGGGTTATACTTCCATATTCACAGTAGAATCTAATAGTGGTTCATTTTACAAAGTATACTTTAGGTGCAGGTATGTGATTGAATGCTATGGGGGAGTATTTTCATAAGAGAGGAAATAAGCTTGATTTTAAGCTAAATTACAAGCTTTTATAAATCATCAATACACTTCTGATTCTGTTATGCAGAAATTAATGGTTTATATTTTGGTCTTCTGGGTAAAAGGTACAGGCTAACAATAAACTGCACTTATCTTCCTATTACTAGGAAAGCTCAGGGCCTTCTGTAGCTATAAAATAAATGCACTTCATATCAAAAATATTATCTTGTAACATAGCAGGTACATGTGATCTAAAGGAGCAGTTACAGCTCCTGTCAATAAACAAAAATGCTTTAAACTGTTTTTACCAGTGAAGGTAAAGCAGCGCTCTGTGTGTGATCTTGCACCTGCCTTTTTGGGTCTGCACCATCTGATCTGCTGTAGCGGCAGTTCTGCTTTTACATCACAGATGGCCAAACCAAGAGGTGCAGATGCAGTATACTAAGCTTAAGTCAGGTTTCCTTCAGTCTGCTGCTCTGTGACTGCAGGTACTGAAGGTAAGGCAAGTCTGGGAGGATAGCCACGCTAGCTGTTGGCATGTGGAATGTGATTCAGGGATACGAATGATACATGGTAAGAAGATGAGGGATATGTTAGTGTGAATCTTCCAGTACTCTCAACAGTGTGAAGATTTAGGCCACAGACCTTGTTAGGTCACAGGCTTTGTTGTTCTTTTCTATGCAAGCTGTAATTCTGTCTCTGAATGAGGTAAACATGCTGTGTTACATTTAGTTGTTATCTGTTACTATGGTTTTAAGTCTCTAACTGCTTTTTTGGTGTTTTTGTGTTATAATGAAGAGTTACTTACTATAAACCTAGGAACAAGCTATATGGTGTTAAAACAACCTTTGGTTTCTCTTTTCCTTCCTTTCAATCTTCATCTTTGTCTTGTCTGAATTGGCTTTAGTATGATTTCATTCCTCCTATCATGCCTGTCATGGAGTCAGTAGATCCTGCATCATGGAGGCAGGGCTTGCGCAAAACTGGCATTGTTCTTGTGCCCAGTAAGGGTGAAAAATCTATGGTGAGGTTCTTGTGTGCACAGGTTTATGTACAGGTTGCAAAATAACATATTTAATCAAAATGTTAATACCAGATTTGCATGTTTCTAAGTTTTTATCTCAAGTTCACAGCGTGTATTACAAAGTGTGAGTTTTTGTAAGCTAACTTTTATAAGAGTGGTATTCCTTGACCGGTCTTACATTTCTCATCCCATTGACTAATTCAAGAGAAAAGTGCATAGGTTGCCTCTCACTACAATTTCCCTACAAGTTCAGCACTTGTGATTATTAAAAACAGTTGTGTTCTTGAATCTTTGCAAGGAGCCTGAATTACCACAGATAAGATAAATTAATAATGTAAATTCATTTTCCTGTGTTTTATAGTTTCCAACATCTACAACCAAGGTTTCTCCCAAAGATGAAGAGAGGAAAGATGAATCTCCTGCTTCATGGAGGTTGGGTCTTAGAAAAACAGGTAGTTATGGTGCACTTGCAGAGATTACTGCTTCCAAAGAAGCTCAGAAAGAAAAGGACTCTGCAGGTGTTATGCGTTCTGCATCAAGCCCTAAACTTTCCTCTTCGCTGGACAACAAAGAAAAGGTAATAATTTTCAGGATAAAACAACATTTTTGAGGACTTCTTATACCTTTCTTAATATAGATGTTAATGATATATTATAGAAGTAAGATTGTATTACACATCCGTTCTTCCCTAAAATTCCAAAAAGTTAAATTACACAGCTTCTTTATAGTATCTCTCAAAGTGTAATATGCTCCTTCAGTGTCTGGTGACCTGGTACATAGGTCTGGCATTTTATTCCTCATTAGGACTTGCAAAGCTAGTAGTCATTTTTGCAATTCGGGGACATGGGAGATTTGATAGCATTTGCATCACTTGGAGAATTATGCTAAAATAATCTTACAAATGAAAGAAGTCTCTTTTGTATTAAATTTCATTTTGTAGTGATTTTTTATCTTCAAAAATTGGTTCTGTAACTAAACATGGATACGCTAAACCAAGTGTTGTTCCGGTACCTGAACAAAATAAAACTTGTGCTTCTGTTTTAAATACAAATGTTTATATGATTTAAAGATTAAGAATAGTAATGTACTGTGCTATATAAAAATACTGAACCAGTTGCTTTCAGGAATCACTGATGGAAGTGTACTGCAGCAAAGTAGAAAAAAAAAGTCATTAGCATTACTAGAATGGAAACATTAGCAGTTTCATTTTCTTGTTGTAGTCTTTTATGATATTTAACTAAAGCTTTGAACTCATTTGTATAATCAGGCTACAGTCAACATGGTCAGAGTTGGCATAATGATCCTTTTCCAGACAAGATAATCAATAATAGTAACAATTAACAAAAAAACTGATGTCTTTCAGGAGAAAGATGGAAAAGGAACTCGACTTGCATATGTTGCACCTACAATACCAAGACGGCTGGCCAGTACCTCTGACATTGATGAAAAAGAAAACAGGTGACTATGAAGTTATATATCATTTAATATGAAATTAAATAAGATTTTAGAATGACTGACAAACTTTGATGTTTTAAAACTGTGCTAATTTATAGCATTGTCTGACTGTATAGGTTATGCAGAAAACCAACTGTTTGCAACTGCAGAAGTGCTAACATACATTATCATGCAAAAAGAGGTACATCTGAACATAGAATACATCTTTTCAAAGTTTTGTTTTATTTTGCCTCCTACACCTGATTGCCTTATATATAATTTTGTGAAAGACATGTTTTATTCTTCCTATTGTCTGAGCTTCAAATTTTGAGCTGGTATTTTTGTTAGAAATTCAGTTTTTGTATGTCAGTTTTTGGGATAGTTTTTCTAAGTAGCTTTTTGCAAGGTCATTCCTTGCTGCTGTAAAACGCAACAACAGCCTGGAAATTCCTTATGACTGAAGTCATGTCAGCTAGTGATACATGTCAGACCCCTCAGGAATGGCTACTGCAGGCCTTCTTAGGCTGGTCTTAGAGTATCATGAGTTCTAAAGGCTTGCCAGCTTTTAAACTTCTTATAACATCAAAGAATGTAAAATGCCATCAAATCAGCTATTAAAAAAGCCAAGTAGATTTCCCTTATTGCACTGGATAATCTCAGGAGCAAACAGAAAAACATCTTGTTCCTTTTTGGAGAAAAACAAAGCTAGCAATGCCCACAGATAAAAAGCAGCAATTGATTTAATGTTGATTAGGTCCTCTTTAGCAGTTTTCTTTTGATGCTACTTTCTTCTTATATTTCTAATTGTGTTACTATGAATGTAGTATTTTTTCACACAGGCTTGAAAACGATTGTCCATAAAAGCAATTTTATTCCTTATTCAGTTATGTTTATTTTAAGTGTGTTATCCAGGATTTTAATTCAAAGTTCCTGTTCAACTCACATCCAAGAACAGCCTTCTTTAATGTGAGTTCGCTAAACTAAAATCTCTTTTACAGGGATTCATCTGCTAGTTCAATACGTGGTGGCAGTTCCTACACCAGGAGAAAATGGGAGGAAGATGTCAAGAAAAACAATTTGAATGAAGGTCCTGCATCATTAAACACAAGTTATCAAAAAAGGTGTGGGATTTTCTCTTTTTTTTTTTTTAATCAAAATAGGCTTAAAAGTTAACAAGCACTGAATCATTTTGTAAGGACAGTTTAAAACTGAATGGTGACATATTGCCATGTTCATAATAATTGCAAAGTGCATATTGCAATAGTTGTGCTGGTTTTAAACATGCAGTTGTATGCTGATGGAGTGCTTGTGCTGATTTTAATCTATATAATTAAAGTTAGATGCTTGCTTTTTCCTGTGGTTTATTTCAGTTTGGGGTTCATTTGACGCTTTCCAGATTAGTTCAGTAGTCAAAGACAATTTTTCAAAATGTTGCAATAGGTATAATTCTGCTTGCTATATGAAAAGGGGGAAGACACTGTCTCTGTTGAATTCTGGTTATGGCATGATAGTCTTGGAGGTATTGGACTGCTGTCCTTAATTGTAAATTATAGCCATACCTATGTTGAGTATCAGCATCATAAAATACCTAAAATTCACTTGAATGCAAAGTAAATTATGAAAATACGAGAATAGTTCTCAGGTGCGCTGGTTCCTAACTTGCAGAATTTTCTTAGGAGGAATCATATGCTGCACATATACTACATTATTAACTTTGCTGCATTGTGTAGTTTCAGTGTAGTTATGTGAGTCAAATTCTTCATTGTAATTAGTGGGGCAATAAATAGCTAAAATGAATAGATCAAGGAAAAAAGAGTCGAATAACTAAGCTGCATATTGGTACCTGCTGCTGATGTACACGGTACATACTTAGCATTTTTTTGAGTCTTGACATTGATGTTATCAGTAACCAGGCTGTCTCATACAGCATAATGCATATTTATTTCTTGTAAACCATTGGGTCTGCTTTATAGCTTGAAGAGCGAGGGAAAAACCTGAGTGGGAGGTTATTCTTCCTGGGAATGATTAAAGATTTTTTTTTTAAATGGGGCAGTATATTTAATTGCTTTCAAATTATAAGAGGAGTGATATTGATGACATTTTCTTTCCTGACAAGCTGTGCAGTAAGGTTCTGCATTTTCTGAGGTATTCAGTGTGGGTGAAACAGCAGTTTAAAAATGGGACATTGGGGGCCCTATATGAATGCTTTAGTAGATCTGATCAAGACATTCTTATATAAATGAGTGAGATTCCATTCTTTATCCTCTTTGGTGAAGAAATGATTGGGACTAGGGGACACTTCTGCTGCCCTCAAATCATAAATTAAAAGTCCTAGCCAAGGAAAAACTGGAAAAAAGCTTCTTTTGCACCAGAAGTTTCCAAGACTTAACTGAGGCACAGAATACATGGGCAGAAGTTTAGTAGATTATTCACAGCTTGGTGATATTTTAATGAGTAAATATCAGTAATAAATGCCATCATTGTACATGTCTCTCCTTCAGTGGCTCCTTTGGTAGAAGACAAGATGATTTGATAAGTTCTAATGTTCCAAGTACTGCATCAACAGTTACCTCTTCTGCTGGTCCTCAGAAAACGCTGCCTGCCAGCACAAACACTACTACGAAGAGTACAACGGGTTCTACTTCAGCAGGTGTACAAAGCAGGTAATGGCACCAGCACATTTTGTTCCTTTTTTTTGTCAGGTCTACTGTGTGCTTATGTATGTGCATGCGTTCTTGTTTAGTACATCCTGGGGCTCTGGATTTTTTCACTTTACTGTTAAATTTGTTTTGATTTTATTCAATTTGGCTCAAAAATTTTGAATGGCTTTCTACTGTAGCATGAAAGCCATGTCGGTATAAAAGAATAAATCAAATGTTAGAAGGGTCTGGAGAATAAAAAATCAATTATTTTGAACTGGTAATTCTTAATTTATTCAATTTAATAGCTCAAGCTGAGCTTTCATAGTAGAGACCTTTCTCACTTTGTTTCTTAAAAAAAAATCCATCCCTCATTTTACATGTTATTAGTTGTTTAGTAAAGTGCTTTCATTGTTTAGCTGTTTCCTTTTCTCTTTTTTTGTGTTGCTACTTGTTATGCTGTAGTACCTCAAATCGTTTGTGGGCTGAGGATAGTACTGAGAAAGAAAAGGACAGTGTTCCTACAGCAGTGACCGTTCCTGTTGCACCATCAGTTGTAAATGCTGCAGCCACTACTACAGCCATGACTACAGCTACTTCTGGCACTGTGTCCTCAACATCAGAGGTCAGGGAGAGACGGAGGTGTGTAAAGGTCCTAAGAGTAATGTTGCTCTTACCCAAAAGTTATACTTTTTATTTATTATTTAAAGGAATGTGTTGGTTACCACAGATTTGAACGGTATGGGGTGTAAAGCAATGTTGTTTTCTTGCTGTGCATTGAAACAACTGGTACCTCAGTTTATCTAAGAGCTTAGTACTAATAGAGACCATTAATGAAATTTAAACTGTGATATTGTATGTTTTTGACTGGTCTTGGTTACTCATATGGTATATGGTATTTTCAGATTTTATTTATCTTAACAGATTAAATGGGTCCTCTTAGAAGTACCAGTAATGCAACTCTCTAAAAACACCGAATTAAAAATAATTAAATTATCAATTAATTAATTAATTACTACAATTACATGCTGCAGACTGAGGTAGTGTGCAATTGGCAGTATGCTAATAAGTCACAGCATAGTGGTTTTTCAATCATTTTGTATGCTGGACATTATTGAGAAGAGAGTATTAAACCCAACACATTCTGTTTATTTCATTGCATGATTTAGGGTCTCTTCTACTTGAAAGATAGTCATACAATTTTAAATGCAATGCTTTAAGAGATATTCAGTATGAAGAATGAGTAAGAAGCTGATGTAAATCTTATTTTAAGAATATGGTGGGTTTTTCTGTTTACAGTTCTATGAAGGATGAATAAGATTGGTGCGTATTTGTTTCCATAAAGAGTTGTTTCCTTCTATTTATGGAAGCAAAAATAAGATTTCAAAAGACTGGTAATTCATGTTAGCTTTCCTTTGTTCTTCTTTTTCTGGGTACTTATAAATGTTTATCCTTTAACCCTCCTGCTGCAAGTTCAGATTTGTGTGTTGCTCCTGTAGTAGGTTCAAAATGTACTTTCTGTATCAGTGCCAGATATGTGTATCTGTGTATGTTCAAGGAGGTAATGAAGCTGTTCTTTATTACAGGAGAAAATTGTATTCTTTTGGTTCACTTAAGGCAGCAGCATTTAAAGATTCCTTATAGAGGCCTAATTAGGGTAGTCTGTTTTCTGTAGTCTGCCTTCCTACCCAAAACTGAGATGAAAAATCTTCTATGATAAGTGGATTATGTTTTTATTATTCCCCACCGTGATTCAGGAAGGGTCCGCATGTGCTAACAATCAATTTCAATAGCTACAGTAGTCAGAACCTGCATTTTCCATAGTGAAATTTGAACCAAACCCAACAAATTGAAAGCATAATCAACAAAATGTGTGTTTTCTTGAGAGTAATTCAGAGTAGTTCAAATTCTAGAATTCAAATGCTCTTTCAGTCTTATATCTAGATAGATAGCTATATCTCTCTTACATAGCTAGAAAGGCAAGGAAAATTAGAATTAGGCTTTTGCTGTCTCGTTTGCTCTAACCGGTGTATGTGTAGTAATGTGCATAAAGTACATATGTTTTAGATACCTTTTTTAAGATAGTTGGCCTGAAATGCTGTGATTTTCTCTGACTGGGCTGATTGTGTAATATACTGTTGCAGATGCATTCTTGATGGCATATTAGTATATCCATGAATCTTAGAAATCAAAATTGGAATAATTGCTGCATGCATTTGAGAATGTTGTGCTCTAAATATGAGCACAGGCATATCTATCTGTATATATACAGACAGATTTATTTTTGTGTGTATCTACATATGTTTCTATGCACATGAAAAAATAAATCTATATTAAATATTACATGCTATATATTAAGTAATGAAGTCAGTTAATCTGTGTTTATTGACTGAAATTGTATATTTAGAAAGTATGTTTGCAAGACTTATTTCAAAGATAGTTGAAAGTGAGGAATAAAGTACTTTATTGATGAAGCACATAATGGTGCATTCTTTTGGAACAGCTGAAGAAGCTATATTCTTCATTTGACTTTTAGGATTGGTTTAGAGAATCAGGGAAGGAAATTACAAACTTGAGTCTCTAAGTCTTTGTATTGTGAATAATGCAGCGTAGGTAGCTGTGTGTGACACATGCAAGGGATACTAGGGAAGAGCACTTTCTACTCTTGACTGTAGCTGCAATGTGCACCTGAAAAGCTGAGACTTTTCATTTTTTCTCAGTGCAGTTTAAAGTATTTCAGATTTGTTGGAAGGTAGGTGCAGGTACAGCAGTTAGTAAAAAGAAAGTTATGGAAAACAGTTTTGTAGCAATTTTAAGCCCTAAAGATGATACCTGCTCTGCAGTCAAGCCCTCCTAGGTAGGTGGTGGTTCAGGTCAGGTTAACTAAAGCAGCCTAATGGCCTAGAGTTTTTGGGAAGTAGAAAGTCAATCAAAAATGCTGCTTGCAAGAGACCCAATAAGAAAATCAAATTTACATAGTGTAGATTTTTTAAGATGCACCATAAGATGGGATTTGTTTCAACATTTTTAAGTATAGCAGTAAGTTGTAAGTATTTTAATGGGGTAGAGCATAGGTTGTAATCCATAGGTCTGTGTAAATGTAGTTTTTTAAATCTTATGATTGTTTCAGAACTCTTTTTAGTATGTGCTAAGGCTACTAAATATATTATTAGGTGAGCAAACTGCTCTTTCCATACATACTTAGGTGTTAATAACTGATGGCATAATCACTAGCAAATTATTGAAACTTTATCCAGTGACTCTTAACTATTCTTAACTAATTATATATAAAGAGAGACAATCAGAAAATATTATAGAATCTGAGCTAAAGACGCCTCAGAGAGGTTTTAAACAGCCTTTAGGCAACCTTTTGATTTCGCTTTTTTCAAATTTTTTTTTCACTTTTTTTCTAATTTTAGCCAATTTAAGGATTTAAAAGCTATGTGAAATTATAGCAGCTTCCCAGAGTATTCTGCCATAGAAAATCAACAAATGCATTAAAATATTTTAAGTTCTTTAATTATGGGTTTACATACATACAAATTTATGCATTTGTGCATGTATCTATGTCCTGTTGGATTTTTACTTGTTATCTGGATTAGAGAATTTCTTAAAAAGAATCCAGACTTTGTATCCACCCTAGTAGCCTTTTATCTTTGATTACACTTACCTGCTTATTCTGCAGGACTGCTGTGGGTTTCATGAGGATTTATTTTTAAGCTCATTTTTTTCAAAGGGATTTGGATTACTCAAAGCATGGATGATTAATGTGAAAGTATGGTAACCACCTCCTCAGGGATTCTTAATTTCTAGTGAAATGGATGGTACAATTAGATTTTCTGCATTAACAGTAGATTTGGCTTTTTCTGAAACCTTATAAGTTATGTTAAAAGGTGATGCATACACATATTTGATTATATAAATGTCTAACTGGCTGAATCTCTGAGGTCTTCTACCCCTGTGTTAGTAGACCAGTGATATACCAAATGAGCTGAAGTTAAATTTATAGAAAATGGTAAAAAGAAATCTAAATTAAGTAGGAAAACTGTGTTATTTAATTGAGTTCTAAAGCTACTGTCTTGATGAATAAATAGATCAGTATGATGAATGAAATGTCTAAAATGTAATCTATCCCATAAAGTTAAATATTTTCTTATGACTGCCTTTGTTTTCAGTCTGCATTGTTGGGGGGGGGGGGGTTTGACCATTTAATAAATTTGTGCAGAAATTATCATGTGCCAATTTTGTTTGTAATTAACTCTTTAGATCATACCTCACTCCAGTACGGGATGAAGAGTCCGAGTCCCAAAGAAAAGCTAGATCCAGGCAAGCAAGACAGTCTAGAAGATCTACACAGGTATAGTATTACTAAAGCTTCTACATGTTTGAAAACATACCTATAACATCATTCTTGAGAAACAGGCATAGCATACTGCATTTGCATCCATTTCTAACCTTTTTTTTCTGTGCAGGAGCTATTGTAGATAATATGATTGAGTTGATCAACATGGATAGCTAATAAGATTCATAACATTAAAAAATACTTTTAATCTTATTTCTCTGGAGAAGGAAACACACTAAAAGAGAGGTTTTTATTATGTGCTAATAATCTAGTATCTAACTGCATATCTCCTTGCAGCATTTCTCTCTCTGAGTTTACGTACTGATATATTTGGAATTTCTTGCCAGTTTTTATCCGTATCTATCAGCAACTAGCACAGTCCTGTCACAGGGAGCAATGTGGCAGGAGCGAAATAGGGTATCTCTAATGGTACTTGAATGCTCTTTGGGCAGTGGAGCAATTGCCAACCACTGTCTGCCGGCAAACTGAGAATTATCAGCAAACAGTCCCTGGATAAAACAGCACAAAGTACTGTAACCATTTTCCTTTCCTGTTTTTAGGCTGAGTCCATAGCTACATTGCTTACTGATGTTGCTTTCTAATCTTTGCAGTTTTAAACCCCTCATATACTTCTGGTTAGCTTTCCAAATGAGAGATCTGTACTGCTTGATACAACTTCATTGTATAGGACATATTTTTACTTTGTAGTACTAATTCAGAGCCCTGAATGATGGTCAGGCTACAGGCTAACTATTGCTGAATCCTTACAGTGAAGAAGCTACCAGGAATTACTGGATTAAACTTTATCAACACTCAAAGCAATTCAGTAACTCATAAGATGCAAAGTTGGCTTTGAAGAGTAGATTACAAAGTGTTTTGAGCAATGTCTCAGTAAGGCATCAGCTGAAAAGTACAGTAGAAAAAAACTGTCTTCATAAAATTGTTTGCTTTCTAAACTTATTTCAAAACTAGCTTATAGCCTAAAAATAACAAGAGACTTTTTAGTGTTGCTGACCTAAAAATCCAGTTGGAAGAAATTAATTTGTAAAGTATTAACCTTTCTGAAAATATGAGTATTATATTTTTAGGGTACTTTCAGAAATATTTACTATGCTCTTGATCGTATTAAAAGCATCTATTGGATTCTTAAATTATTTCTATAGGATCTTCTATGCAATCTCTACTAGTTCAGCTAAAAATTGGCTTGCTGGACAGTCTGTGGTGGATTGCATTACAGCAAACACTTGCCACATATCAGAGGGATGTTTGGTTCCAAGATTCAAGAGGAAAGCTTATAGGTAGAATATGTAGGTAAAATTTATTTCTTAATAGATAGATTTAATTTTCTTAAGTTGAATATTTTCTTTAAAATATTTATGTAATGTGATCATCTCCATTAATGTTAACGTTATATTTGAGTGGTGTTTCCTGACTGCTGTTTTCACAGGGCGTAACACTGACAGATCTTCAAGAAGCTGAAAAAACTATAGGAAGAAGTCGTCCCTCACGAACCAGAGAGCAGGAAAATGAAGAAAAAGAAAAGGAGGAGAAAGAAAAGCAAGACAAAGAAAAACAAGAAGAAAAGAAAGAATCTGAAACTAAAGATGATGACTATAAACAAAGATACTCCCGAACTGCTGAAGAGGTATTTTCATGATGAGTCTCTTTAGGTATAGAAATTATATGAATCTTTACTCCAACTATATTATATTAATTTTGATAGTACTGTAAGAGTAATTGATATGGTTAAATGTTTTCATATCCCGTGGTTTGTATTTGTTAATCTTGGTAAATTAATTCTGACATTTTTCTGTTGAATAGCCGTATCATCGCTACAGACCAAGTTCCACTTCGACTTCCTCATCATCCACCTCTTCGCTCTCCACGTCCACTAGCTCTTTATCCAGTTCAAGTCAGCTAAACAGACCAAACAGCCTTATAGGTATAACTTCTGCCTATTCTCGGAGTGGAACAAAGGAAAGTGAGAGAGGTAGGAGTACTGTTTAGGAAGGAGTTTTTGTTATTTTGTTGACAAAGGACAGTTTACATTCCTATAGGTATGTCAGAATGCGGTGAGATACATAAGACCACTGGGAATGTACCTTGCTCAAATCTTCTGTAAGAAATTTCAAAACTTTCAGAGAGGAAAAAAGATTTTCTGTATTTGGTGGTGTTTTGCGGCCGTGTGATTTTTTTCCATTTTTGGGTCACAGAAATTTCAAATATACTCCCATAAATACGCACATAATGCTGTAATTTCTACTTTAACACAGTCCCTGTAATAAAATGCTATATTTCAGGGTCTAAATACTTTCAGGTATTAAGAAGGAATTTTACTTTATTAAATAATTGCTAAATAACTAGGGGTTTGTTTCAGTCCTTCCACACTGAAGGACTGAAATGATGCTTTATTTCTTTAAGGACCTCTCAGGGTTGTACCAGCAGCTGGAAAAGGAAAGGGGATGTTTCCCTTTGCGGTTCAAATGTAACCATACTTCTGTATGCTTTAACTGGTTTATGTAATCTTAAACTGAGGATTAGATGCATGATACAGAGATCACAAAATGTTCTCTGATGTCACAGAGATTTTGCCTTCAT
Source organism: Melospiza melodia melodia (assembly GCF_035770615.1). Lineage (NCBI taxonomy): Eukaryota > Metazoa > Chordata > Aves > Passeriformes > Passerellidae > Melospiza > Melospiza melodia. The sequence continues at coordinate 65,420,166 of NC_086197.1, forward strand.
TTCAAATGTGAGTCCCCTGATATAATTTTGAGAGATGTGCCTGATTCTTTGCCTGTCAAATGAGGAGCCTGTTAACAGTGTGATCTCCTGTTCTTGGACTTGACACTGTTGACTTGAGAGAAATACTTTAATTCAAGTTATTGATCAGTAACTTCAGTGGGGTTTAGTGATTGAAATTGATCATTTTGTTCTACAGAGGGTCAGATAAAATGATCCACTGACGAAATCTCCATGAACTATATAGCAGTATTGCCATAGTTACTGGGGCTGGATATACTTTCTGATTTTTTTTCCCTTTGTCCTAAAGTGAACTGAAACTTGGATTATGATTCTTTTGTAATGCATGCTTACTCTAGGAAACTCATGCTAGATTTTTCTATGGAAAATATTTTCATTTGGTAAATATTAGCTACCACAGGTTCTGGTTTTTTTCAAGTTATGACATTTGGAGGAGAAATACACTATCATTTGAAATCCCAGAGGTAAAATCCTAGTTTATTACATGTGGAAAGGTGTATGTTCACCACAGATATATTTCCCTTCTTTCCTATTTAATTTTTGCTTCACTCTAAAGTGTTTATTTACCTCTGGAGACTAGTGATGATAGTTATTAATGATTAGTGATTCTTCTCTCTGGACTCAATTCTGTGATTTCATTATTTAATAAAAGAACATCAGGCTGAACAAACTGCATGATAATAAGCAAAGAACTTTGGTTTGGGCAGGTTTTTTTAATGGTTTTTTTTCCACAAGTTGCTTGTGAACACATAGGGTAGCAAACACCATCCTGAGTTATTACATCTATTTTCAATTGCCATTATGTTAGTTTTAAAGAAAAAGGATATCTGTAATACAGTAATAATCTAATCTAGGAGGTCCCAATTTATTCTTCCTTACAGCAAAAATGGAGGGGACTGTGGTGAAAAGGAGGCATCTAAGAAGGATTGGTAAAAGCTGGGGTTTTTTTAATACTGCATCCTTGATGTATGGGAAAAAAAAGCTTGTTTGAGGAAGAGTGGAAAAGGGTTACCTTCTCTTTTTGTGTACTTCTATACATCTGCTGATACAGATGCTTCAATTATTATATGACAGTTTTGAAAACTGAATTGTAAATCCAAGTTGTGTTGTATTACTGTTACATTAAGACATTCTGTTTAGGTTATTGATGTGAAATTAGTATTTACAGTATTGTAGAGCTATGTGTTTTGGGGAGTGTATGTTACAGCAAACCCTGTATGTGGTAAGAAGCTCTTCAGTGAATTTATTTCAGGTAAAAAGAATTTATTGTGGGCATTTTAAAGACTGAGAAGAAGTATTTTAGAAAATTAGGTTGTGTTATAATTCAGTGAATGAGAAAGTCGTTCTTAACAGAAGGGGGCAAAAAAGAAGAAGAAAAGGAAGAAGATAAGTCACAGCCTAAGTCTATAAGGGAAAGACGGAGACCAAGAGAAAAACGACGATCTACAGGAGTTTCGTATTGGACTCAGGATGTAAGTAAACTTCACTTGCAACAAAATGAAATGTGTATAGTGTACTCTGAAAATAGAGAATTGTTTAGAGTAATTCAATATGTAACTCACTGTTCTAGAAAAAATTTAAATATTCTTTGGTTTTGGTTTGATGCTTTCAGGAGCAAAATCAAAATTAAGTTTTTTCAGTTGATACTGCTAACCAGAATTATAGAACACTGTAGTAACCATAACTTAATAGGAATTAATCACAATCTAAGGAAAAGAAATAAATTATTGAACAAATCTTTTCTGTTGTATGCGTACCAGAGATGTAAAAATGAGATTCTTGATTTGGCACATTGCAAGTAATTATGTATTTAACAACTTGAAGAACTGCTGTCAGATTAGAAAGGTTATATTTGATGTTTCTGACTATTCCTTTTCCCTTTTCTTTGTCACGGGATCCATATGTAATGTAAAAGCCAGATTTTCATGTGTCAAATGCAAAATTGTTTCATCTCCTTCTAGTACTGAAAACATGTACCTGTTTGAGAATTTTCTTCATATATCCTGTATATTCTTTGTGGAGTATTCTTCTGCTCTTATATTTTCATATTCAAAGTGTAGAATGCATTAAAATTTTACTAAGTTTTCAACAGTTTTAATTATTTTTCCTCTCCTACCTCTTTCACCAGAGTGATGAAAATGAACAGGATCACCAATCTGATTCAGAAGAAGGAACAAATAAGAAAGAAACTCAGGTAATTTAAGAAAGAGAATTTATTAATTACCTTTTAAGACATACATTTTGTTGTAAAATTTTTGTTACAGTTTAATTTACACATCAACAGTGGCCATAAGTGACCATTTTGACTTCCATTCTGATTGTGTAGAAGTAGCATCCAGAAAATGGAGATTCGATTTTTGACACACAGGTCAGGGACATGATGCAGCAGGTTACTGGAGCAAGCATTCAGTTTCTGCCCAGCAAAATTTTTATTTCACCTACATTGTTATTTTCAGATAAATTATGACAAATTACATACACACACACAAATTAAAAGCTTAGAAAATTAATCCCAGTGCTGTCATTATTATAATTAAAAAATAATATGCAAAGTTAATTTAAGGAAACACAGAAAATTGAGGAGCTCAATGTATGTAATTTCTTCAGTGAACATAATGGTTTTCTAAATATCCTAAACAAGTATTATTGGTCTTGATAAAAAGTCAGTGGAAATCTGTATAATAGGCTTGATTTGATGGGAAAAGTTCTTGAAAACAGAAAGGTATTTGGCAGAGGGATGAAGAGGTGTTGAAAGGGATTAGTTATATAAGCTGAACTATAAGAAGAATGTATTTCTTTTGACCTAAACCCTGGAGTAGCACACTACAGAATCATGTTCATTACTTAGGAATAAACCTCAAGTGATATTTCTTTCTTTTTTTTTGTAAAAGCTTCCATTACACATCTGTTAAATATTTTAGTTAAGAGACTCATTCTATGCCATTTTGGTTTGCTGTCTTTTTTATTTCTGTGCCACATTAACATAACTACATAGTCCTGTTTCCTTCCCTTCCAGTGGTACATATCATTATCCTAACGTCTGTAATTACTTCACATTCTTTTCTATAGACATTAATTTTGGTAGAGCATTCTGTGTGGTGCTTCTGATAGAATTAAAAACATTACAGTGAAATACTGCTAAATCAGTCCCAAAATCATGAATATTTTTGAAAGGGTGAATGTGTTGGGCTGGAATGGTGAAATATACAATTGACTGACCAAGAGTTCTTGGACATGTGCACTTTTTGCTATGTGCCTAGGGCAAGAGAGTGGTGGTGAATGGAATTCCGTCCAGCTGGCACCTGATCATGAGTGGAATTCTGCAGGGTTCAGTGTTGAGGCCAGTCTTGTTCAATACTTTCCCATATGACCTGGCTGAGGGGATCTAGCACACCCTCAGTCAGTTTGCAGATAACACAAGTTTGGCAGGAGTGTTGATCTGCTGGAGGGCAGGAAGGCTCTGCAGAGGGCTCTGGGCAGGCTGGATCAGTAGGCCAAGGCCAACTGGATGAGGTTCAATAAGGCCAAGTACTGGGTCCTACACTTGCTCCCAACAACCCCATGCAGTGCTACAGGCTGGGGACAGTGGCTGGGAACTGCCCAAGGGATAAAGCAGCTGGGAATGCTGGTGACAGTGGCTGAACATGAGCCAGCTGTGCCCAGGTGGCCGAGAAGGCCAATGGCATCCTGGCCTGGATCAGCAATAGTGTGGCCAGCAGGAGCAGGGCAGGGATTGTGTCCCTGTACTTGGCACTGGTGAGGCCACACCTTGAGTCCTGTGTCTGGTTCTGGGCCCTTCACTGCAAGAAGGACGTTGAGGTGCTGGAGAATGCCCAGAGAAGGGCAACAAGGCTGGGGAAGGGTCTGGAGCACAAGTCCTGTGAGGAGTGGCTGAGGGAGCTGGGGTTGTTTAGCCTGGAGAAAAGGAGGCTCAGGAGAGACCTCTCTCCACCTCCCTGAAAGGAGGCTGTAGCCAGGTGGGGGTTGGTCTCTTCTCCCTGCTAACAGGGACTGGATAAAAGGAAATGGCTTCAAGCTGAGCCAGGGAGGTTCAGGTTGGACATGAGGAAGAATTTCCTCGCTGAAAAGGGCAGTTAAGCATTGGAACAGGCTGCCCAGAGAGGCTGTGGAGTCACCATCACTGGAAGCATTCAAGAAACAACTGGACAGGACAGCTTTATGGTCATGGTGGTGTTCAGTCAAAGGCTGGACTCAGTGATCTTGGAAGTGTTTTCCAATACAAATGATTTTATGGTGAAACACCAGAACAGTTTGCCCAGTTTTCTACAAAATCTCTTCATTCTCAGCATTATTATGGTCTTGACAGAAAATAGTGTTTTGTTAGAAGTGGTTAGGCTATAGCATCTGTAAATAGCATCTGATATCTTTGATATCCTCTGTGCAGTAAATACACTTCAAGATGTCAAAGGGGAAATTGAGTGTATTGTGGAGAATGTGCCTGTTTACCTATGTACATTGGAAAAATACAGTTTCCTTCTATAAAGGGAAACCAAGCAAAGCCCATCAGCCCCCGTAGAAAACCACCTGTGGGGAAGGTTTCAGCCACTGCTAGGAGAATAACATTGGAGGACATCCAGGTGATGATATGTCAGTAGAGTTTCTTGACTGAAATGTCTTCACTTAAGATTAGAATAATAATTGGAAAAAAAATGAATTTGTAATGACCACTCAGAGGGGCAAAAGGTTTGTATGACTGATGTAATACTCAGAGGACACTCCCTCACTCTTAAGTCATTACTTTTAATTAAGTTTTGCTTGACAACTAAAAGGAGTTATTTTTTTATATTGCTTTCATTAATTCGTTCGTTCATTCATTCCAGGTGAATCCACAGGGACAAAATTTACTGTAATTAAGTCTAATAAGTACTTCCTTACGTTGTTGGTGTAGTAACTTGTTTCCAGTCACACTGTGTTGAAACAGCGATCCTGTATCTTAATATATTGTTTTGGGCTGAAGTCCTTATTTTCAAAACATTGTAGCTGATGTTAAAGAAGAGAAAGAAGGAACAGTGACTTTGAGGAACACTATTCTGAAGCCTTTGATAACAAGGAAGCAAACCCAGAATGCACCAAGTGCTGAAATAACTCCACTGTTTAGGACACTCCAGACTTTTAGAGTGTTAACGTCCTTGTAAATCATATTTTGTCAAGTGCATTCTAGCACATATTTATTTTATTTTCCAGACATAACAAAATTGAAGCTTGACACAGTTCAGATAATACATACTGGTGGATAGCATGCACATTTGACCTAACTGATTAGTTGTGTTTGTTCACAGATTGTTATATATTTTAATTAAATTATTCACCAATCCATTCTTTTTCTCTCTTTTTACCTCTCCCCACCTCAGAGTGAGAGCCTTTCAAGGTATGTGCAATTTAAACAAATTAGAATTGTTACACTTTCTGTCATTTCAAGTTGTTTATGTACAAATTCAGCTTTAATCCAGTGGTTTGATTGAGCTTTCAAAGGCTGTGATTTTAATATTTTATTATGTTTTGATTGGTGAAAATCTGTTATATAAAACTGCTCTAACACATGATTAGTGAAGAGTGAACAATGTGAAATTGCTCTTAACTTTATTAATACAGGGTTTTATTGAGTTATTAGGATAAAGACTGCTAAAGATTTGTTTCATCAGCTGTTTCTGTTGAAATACTAGAATTCACAACACATAGTTTTGAAATCCTGGCTGCTGTAACAAAACTTAAAATTCATCTAGGCCATTCCTAGTGTTTTTTAAAAGACTAATATTAAACTAATATACTTTTTTTAAAAATGTTCTTTATAAATAAAGAAGAATTAAGCTATCTAAGCCAGTTTTAAAGTATTTTAAGACATGTAAATATTTGCTTGCATTAAATAATTTAATTACATTTAAAATATTTCTCTGCATGCATTACTCTGCAGACTGAGCAGTTTGAAAACATTTTCATCCAGAATCTTGAAGTACTGGAGAATGTAAAAATGAAATTTGCATCAAATTAGGAAGTGGTAGTCTAACAAAAATACCTAATTGCATTTGGTTGTTTACAGCTGGGTAGCAGCAAACTTAAAACATTTGATACAGTCAGGGGTCTCAGTTTGGCTGCAAAGGCAAAGAAAAACCAGAACTTTTCTTTTACAGATATGACTCGGGATCTCTCAGCATGTCTGCAGGTGATCGCTACGATTCAGCGCAGGGGCGATCAGGGTCACAGAGTTACCTTGAAGATCGAAAACCATACTGCAGTAGACTAGAAAAAGATGATAGCCCTGATTTTAAGAAGGTATTTGATTCAATAAGTTTGGTGCAAAAATAGGATTTCATTACTGCTTTTCTTAAATTGTGTGAAAGTAGTCTCACATTGCATTCAAAATGCTGCCTGAAGTAACTTAGCAGAATGGAGAAGCACAGCAACCACTGCAGTGGGGAAAAATATACATTATGAAGCAGCTTCTGGCTTTTGTACTTTTCAAGGCAAGGGAGAAATCGGAAGAGCTGAGATAGAGTCAAATTTTAAAAAATAATATGATAATATTTATCATAAGAAGGTATTATTAAAACTGATGTATGTATATGTGAAGACTTTATTAAGTGTTTGCCAGCTTACATAGATATGAGGTAAAAATATGTTTAGATCTTGTTTTAAAATAGAGGAGGAGTTTGTTGAAAAGTTTACTGTGGTGGGGTAATCTGTGGAGTCAGAAGAAAAAAGGATGCCTTAATTATGTGTAAGGTAAGTTGTGTGCTCCCTATACAAAGCTGTTTGTTTCTAGAAATATTTAGTAACAGTTCCTTACCATGCTTGCTGATTTTAAATTTCATTATTTTACTTCTTAGACTGTTAATGTATTTTTAATTTTACATGTGCTTCAATCATACTTCTGAAGTTTTTTGGCAAATCTCACCATTATCTGAATTTTTAACAAATATTTTCTCTTAGCTTTATGAACAGATTCTAGCTGAAAATGAAAAGCTGAAAGCACAGTTACATGACACCAACATGGAACTTACAGATCTTAAGCTACAGTTGGAGAAGACCACTCAGGTTTGTAGAAAACAAAAAAGCATGTACTTAACCAACAATGTAGATAATAAACCAGACATAACAAAGTTGAAGGGACAAACCCCAGCCTATGGGCTGCTCTTCACTAGGCATCAGCTTTGGTTTTTATCCAAAGATGGGAATGGACAATTTCTCTTTCTAAACAGAAAGGAGTGCAGGATTCTGGTCTTCAGCTGTGAACAAAACATGTGAGACTGCTTCCTGCCTACTTAAGTAGTAGTGATTCTTGCCAGCATGTATCTGCATGCAGCTTTTTTGCAGGGTAGGAGTAAACATTTTCTACACTGTCAAGCTCATGTTCAAACTGACAAGTGGGACTGAGGGCAAATTGGCATAACCTGCCAGTTCTTCCTGGCTGGTTAGGTAGCTTTATTTTGGAAAAGAAGAGCAAATAATGCATTCCTGTTACCAATAACTGCTGTCAGATAACAGTGCTGCATACAGTTTTACAAGACACATATACTGGAGTTAGATTTGTCTAAATTTGTCTGCTCTTGCTGTAGAATGTTTCATATTGTCAGATCACATTTATCACAATTTACGTGTACTTAATTGTCTTTGATGCATACCCTGCAAATGTTAGTGAAGAACATTTAAAAGATGCCAGTTTTGTAATGCTTTTAGATAGAAATACTGTGTTTTTCCTGTTAGCCAAAGGCTGTGTAGTGATTAAATAACAGGGATGGTCACAAAAGAAGTGCATGATAAATCCAGCTTATTCTTTATTTCAGTGTTACTTCCCTGAACATACTTTAAAATGGTTTTGATTGCATACTACAGACAGAATATTAAAATGTCTAATTGATTTTTTTCATCAGTTCTGTGTTATGTCAAAGCACATGTCAATGTCTTCATCAATTTTGTGTTTCAGAGACAAGAAAGATTTGCTGACAGATCACTCTTGGAAATGGAGAAAAGGGTGAGTTTCTTCCAAAGAGCTTTTAAATACTCCAAGCTTTGTTTTAGCTTGTTTTGCAACCCCTGGTTTGGATAGATTTTAGTAGGAATAGAAGCCTTTCTTATAGTTTGCATTTTTTAGAGGATTTGGGGATTTTAGGTTTCAGAGTGGCAATGAATGTGAGGTGGGAATTGCCTTTAGTTTGCCTGTTCGTTCATGATAACCAGTTTCTAAACTCTGCTGCCCTCCAGGGATCTGCCATTTGTTCCATCTCATCCAAAACAATGTTGGCATCCCAGAGGATTAAACAGATTCATTGTGTCTCATCTTTTAACGCATTTCCAAGATTCAGAGAAGTTAATTTCCTTAGAGCTTTCCAGAGGCACCAATTATTGTTGGTAATGAGATAGCTGTTTCTGCCTCAGAAACATGGGACCTTAAACCTTCTAATGATATAAAATTATCTTTATCTGCCTCTTTCCTTGCACTGTAGCTGTTTCCAGAGGAATATGATAGTGGGGTAGGAGGAGAAAGTGGAAGAATGAGTAAGCAGTGCAGGAAGAGGGGCATCAGAGTCAGAGACAATCCTAAACTGAATGGGAAAGAAGTCATGCAGTGAATTCGTATGTGAGATAGACTGAAGGAATTATTTCAGAAGTTGGACACCTGATAATTTTAGGCTGCAATTTCATGCTAATTAAAATCCAGCCCTATAAAAGTTTAGTTTATGGCAGTGTAAAGCAAACTACATTGATTTTGTGGTGGTTTTGGCTTCCTTCATGACTCTGAACACCATGTGTTCTTTTCTTCTCCCTTGATCCCGGAATGACACATGACACAGACAAACTGGAAAAAAAAGTTAGACTTTGACAATAAGAAGTGGTGTGGTAAACATTTATTAATCCCTGGTAAATTTAATATTTACTAGCCTTTTGTATTGATTTTCCAATATTTTAGGTTTTAGTTATACAAAACAAGTTTTAGTTACACAAAACTGTCCAGTATATAAACAGACTTTACAGAAGCACATGGAGATGTAGAAATGCTCTCAAGCACTTCCTGAAGATTCATTATTTTTATCTTAATAGTCTCTTCACTTTATTGCTGCCATTTAGCACATATTTCTCTCTTTAATTTTTTTGGCATCCTAGTGTGGACAGTGATTTCATCAGTAGAAGGGTTTCAGCAGCAGTTAATTGGTTTCTTGCTTGCTAGCATGGCCACACAAGTGGACATTTATAATTTAATAGATGGAGCTGTATCCATTACTGTGGGGGTTCGTAGGTAATGCACGGAGTGCTGCATAGATAGACATTATTTCAGTGTTGAGTTACTGCTTGGCTTTCTCCCAAAACAGGCCATTGCATTATGACAACTGGCTTTTCTAGAAAGTCTTGCACTTTTTTTAAGGCATTCAGTCCAACAGCAAAATATCTTTCAGAAATATTATTTTCCCTAAATGTATTAGTATTAAATCTAGTGGATAAAATAATTAACTTAGTGATGTATGTTTGTAACTTAGGTGCTGTATGGCTGAAACAGGGTTTACACAAAATTTGTACATCTGAATCTTGTTTATAATTACCCACTTTTTTTCAGATAGGAATTTAAATGAGGAATATATTTATGATTTTTTTTTGTTATTATTGTTTAAATCTGAAGCTTCACTTTGAATGTGACTGAAGCAGGATTCTCAGCTGCTAGTCATCAATAGCTGATCTCTAAAAATAAGCTTATTGAATTCAGCATTAAAAATAATTTTTAAAACAGCTTTTTAGTGTGTAATGTAACAATAAAAATGTAAAAATTAAGAGAGATTGTAGACCTTTTCTACGTATACTTCTCCATGTATATGACTTCACTAAAATAAAATATAAACCTAAAGACTTTTTATATAAATTACATAGAGAAGAGGAGAGGGGAAAAGTAAAGTAGTGAGGAAAAATTGTAAGGAAAAAAAAAGCCAACAGAGAAAGAGCTGAAAGCATCTTTGGACTGTGATATTTTCCAGCTGAAACCTACCTTTTCAGTGAAGAAAATGAGAGTATATATTAGGCCTAGATTTGCACAGTAGTAAAATTCAGAAAATACTGACTTTTAATTTTATTTAAATTCACCCTTCAGAAGTGGGTTTCCATGATGTGACTTTGTGATACATTGTGAATATTGTTCATTTGAAAACTGTTTACCAGAAAGGGCTATTTCCATGGGATTAGGGGTAGAGATGAGAGCACATGTGCAAGGTCCTAGCAATACATGAGCAAAAATGAGGATTTCTTTAACAACCTGTCACTCTGCCAAATATGCAAGCAGCCCTTTGCAAAATTCTGTATGACATGATAAAAAGACTTGAAACCAAAACTCAAACTTAGAGGTTTCAGTCTGGATGAGAAAGCAGTAAAATAAACAATTTCTTTCCCAAGAAATTGTTCCCTTAAACAATTTCTTTCTTCAGCTGGAAATTTGAATTGTGGAGAGGTATATTTCTTTGTATTATTGATTATGCAAGTATATGTAGGCATATACATCTGATTTTGCTTCTTAAAAATTGTATAGTGCTGGAGGGGTCAGTTTTTCATATGTGTATATCTGTGTATGTCTGATTTTTTTTTTTTTTTTTTGTGAGTTACAAATGTTCCTTGACAGACCTTACAGAGTTGAGGAGTTATATAATACAATTTTAGTCCTCATAGATTTCAAATGCTTTCTTTGAGTCCAGGAAATAATCAAATAAAACTGGCAAATTTTCTCAGTGGCACTGCAGTGCATTATTTCATTGGCATCCCTCAAACCAGTTCCTAAAAGAGTAAGCAGTTCAAGTGAAAGAGGAGCATAGCTTCAAATAATAGGGACAAAACAGTTCTACAAAGACTCTTATTCCTATACCAGTCTATTTGTATATTTTGTATAATGTGAAGTATAAAAAGACAGTTAAAGATTTTACTGAATAGGTTTCTATTGCTAATAGACAAGTTCAACATGCTAGTTAAGCAAATGCTTTCAAAGTATTAAGAATTTCTAGACATCTGAAATTTTGAAATTTGTTTGATCATTCATCTCTTGGTAATAGAAAAAATTGTTGAATATTGCTTAATATAAGAACACATCATATATGTTATTTTGTAAAACTAGTAGGTAACAGATTAAATTCTAAGTATTGTAAGACAGTGTGGTATTTTTGTTAGTTAATTGCAACCCGTTAACTCACTGGTACTTATGTTCATTACAGTCATTATAAAAAAGTCTTATTTTGAAAGAGTTAAATACATTAAGTAGTAACAACTGCAGTAATATATTTATTACTTTGATAAAAATTAAAGTTGTTTGCTATAATGGGAAAATGTTGGGGTATAACTGCACTGTGATTAAACTAAATTCAAATGATTTATATCTGAAAGGTGTCCGGCAAGAGTCAGTATCTACTGGGCGGTATGATCTAACCAAAGTTTTACACACTCAGTCAATGCTGCTTGCTGTTTGCATAACACCATTGGATGCAGATGCATATGTCCACTTCGCAATAATCTGTTGCTTTTGCCTCTCACCCTCTGGAAAAAAATCTGAATGTAGAGTACTGATAACTGCAGCTGCTTTTAAATGAGATACACTGCATCGTCTGACACAGGAAAGCAAGCAATCAAGCTGTAAACCCCAGAGTCTATTGCTCATCTGTTAGATGTGTTGAAAAATAGGTTTAAACAAAATAAAAATGTATCTGCACTGCAGACTGCAGTGTAGTATAGAAAACCCTAAGCTAAATTTCCATAAGCTGGCTTGTTATATAGTCAGTGTAATCAAGTTCTTATACAAAGGATAATTTCTCCTCCTTCTCAAGTAAAAAGGGAAATAAAAGAAAAATTAAACTATACGAGAAATGCAGAAAATATTCAAGAAACATTTTCTCAAGAAGCAGCTGATCTCATGTAACTAGATTTCTTTGGTACTGAGCTAAGTCCTATAGTGTCAGTTGTATCAACTGTTGCAGTTTGGAGTGTGGACAGATCCCACTGAGCTGAGACAGATGTTTCAGCTACCTTTGTTTGCCTGTGAAAGCTTATGCTTTTGTGCTTATATCTTTTAATATTCTTGTTTGTTTCTGATAATTTTCTGCATTTCTTGGATATTAAGGTCTTACAAAAGCCTAGCTCATGAAAAATAAATCCAAACAAGTTGTATACTTAAAACCTTTCTAAATTAGTGAAAAGGAAGGAGTATTTTTTGTAGGACTTCATATGAATTTCTCTATCTCTTCCTCTTTGGATATTAAAATTCCATATTGACCAAATTTCTATGTATCACTGCCATCACAAGTTTTCTGTCCACACTATGCTTTTGGTTGTATCATCTTTGAAACTTGAAGTATTTCACTGTTACCACAGTATTTACAAGCTGTAATTTTTAAAACATTGTATTGTTCAGCATTAACACACATCTTCTGATTTAGGAAAGAAGGGCGCTAGAAAGAAGGATATCTGAAATGGAAGAAGAACTGAAAGTAAGTAAATTAGTACACTATTAGTTACAAAGTGTGTTACTATGTCAGTAAGACATGTAGTCTTACTGGTATTTATTATTATTATTATTATTATTGTTATTATTATAAATTACCAGTATTACTGGTTTCTGTAATTTCACCAGAGAATAACTAAGTTACAGCTGCATGTCAGAGTCACTCCTGTCACACAGCTTGTAGCAAAGCTGTGGTCTGGCATAGGCAGCTGTACGGGTACGATTGCGAAGAAGGTGCTGAGTTCATGGCTAACAAGAAACATTCAGAGGTGCTTAGGGTGAAACATATCTTAAGCTAATCAAGACGGAATAGCAGTCTACAATTTTGATGTGATGCTTACTCCTTAGTTTTATTTATAATTACTATTATTAAAATCCATTATTATTAAATAGTGGTAGCATATACTTGTATAGATATTTAAGCATTAAATGTTGTTTCAGTCTTTATCTCATGCTCTTTATTAGTTAGATGGCATGTTACAATGTTGATAGAAAATCTCTTGTTTGTGTAGTGTGAATCAGGTTTTACTTAGAAAATGCAGTAGGTAGATTTGAGCTGTTGATGAGTGATACTTACCATATTGATTTCTGCTTTTTTCACCTATGTATAAAGTGAATCTCAGAAGCAATATTCTTTTTAAAATAAATTACATTTCTGTTTGTTTGCATTTTTTAACCAGTCTTTATCAATGTTAAACCCTCTGATATCATTAAGAAGGGTGAGAATTTGGGTAGGTTTATTTTCTATTATGTCCTTTCGTATAAACATTGCATATGGCCTACAAAATTCATAGAATTTTGGTGGAATGTGAAAATACCATTATTTTGACATTTGATATTTGTTAAATTTGTACTGCTTAATAAGAAGTTTCCTTTTAAGCTCATTTTTGAGCTCCCTCTGGTGCTTGGAAATGGCATAAACTTCCAAATACTTTCCATTAAAATACATGCACCAGGTTCTGTTGAAGTAATTGAAGCTGACAGGCAGAACAGCAACTCTGATGCCTCTGGCTCCCTTGGATTCAGGCCAAAATAGTTTGCTGTGAGGCAGGACACAACGTCCATGATTCCTTGAAGGGTCTTCAGAAGTGAAATACAGAAAAAACAAACTATGATAGAGGAAAATAATGGTCTGCCTAAGAATAGAAGACAGGATGTGAGCTTCTAGGGAAAGCAGGGCTTCTGATAAAAATAGAGAATACAGATATATTCCCTTTTCCTAAAGTTTGCTTTCAATAAGCAAGAAGTGAAAGTTTTGAATTAAAGATTAAATATTCTTCCCATAGTTTGTTGCATAGTTGTTTAAAAGTGTCTGTTAAATGTGTTATTATGTACAGGGTTTTGAATAGGAGATTCAGTTTGTGCAATTAGGATGTTAAGTGAAGAATTCCAGGAATAGCTCTCATTGTTAATGCATCCTGAACTGTTTTGGAAAGCTGTGACTAATCACTACTGGTACTTAGATTGCTTTTCAAGAATGTGCCACTTGTTTGATGCTTTCCTTTCACAGCAGCTTATTTACTTCAAACAGGACTGTTTCTTCTAAGTTTTCTTTCAGTTCTGCTCATCTAATATACATGTGGGGTTTTTTCTCATTTTCACTCCTATTTCTTTGATTCCTGCAGAAGCTGCAACAAATAAAGCAGATTGAATCTTTGAAACACATAAATGAGCGACTGGTGACTGAGAATAGGGCCTTGACCCGAGTGCTTGCCAAGTTGTCAGGGTCCTGTAGGCAACTGCGCTCTGTGGACTTGTAATTTCTTCCTTCTCCTTTGTTTAGCCAGGCAGGTGTTGACATTCAGTTTGTGCTTGGGCAGAGTTTTACTATTAACACTTGTGTGTCAGAAACTGACTCAGTGTTGCTCGGTTCTTGAGGTGTGGCTACAGCTAAAGCATGGTGCCCAGTGTACAAGCTGGAGGTGTTGCAGATGTGCTGGAGTGGTGTGGTATTGTCCCTGCTAGCACTGAAGCTTGTCCTTGAAAATAAATTGGCAAGGATCTAGGAGACCTTTGACATGTTAAAATCTTGGCAACAACCAAAAGGATTTGGGTTTGCATGAGGATACACTAAAGTCAGTCTCTTGTTTTGATGTTTGTGTAAATGCTCAAATAGATTTGCCTCTAGTTTCTAACAAATTGAAATTCAGATTTGAGCTTTGTTTCTGCAGTTTGGTTTAAGTGCATAGAGTTGATAAAAGTTTAGTCTCAACAAAAAGAGTGTTTGAGAACCGGTTTCAATACTGTGCATTCATGAATGGCTACATTAGCAACCATTTTTCTTACATTTGTGTATTTCAGTGTTTCAGTGGGGACTAAAGTATTGTTTTTTCAGAAATGTATTGGAATTTCAAGGTGATTACTGTTTTCACTTGAACTTCCCATTTGAGTCTTGCCAATCCTTATTTTTACATAGACAATTTAAAACAAGCAGTTCTAGCACAGAGTTAAGATCATTGATTTATATTGCTGTACATATAGGCATCCCAGTGTGGATGAGAGTCCTACAGTGCATGGACTGTAAAATCACAGACACCAAACAAACTCTGCCTAGTGTGTCAGATTGGTTCAGATCCCTTCTGATAAGAGTATGAACTGCTTTGAGTTTCATCTTGGAAAACAATGCTGGTCTGTTATTCTTAGTGTTATTTCAGGGATGTTACAGAAAGCCATTGAAGGTTCAAAACTTACATAAGGATGAAATGTGGTTTCATTCTAAACCAAATCTATATGCCTTTTTTCCTCTTAAGTATAACAATTGTCTAGGCTGGAGTTTACAGTGAGCTTTTAAGATGTGTAGTTGAAAAAAACAAACCAGCCTTCTGCACAGTGACTCTTGCTAAACTGCTTCTTTTCATCTACCCCGCTTCCCACTTGGAAAGGAACACGATGAGCATGCATTCTGCTCAGAATCTGATCTCGGGTTTTCCCCACTAAGAGGCCTGAAATGAAGAGGTTTATCCTTTTGCTTGGTGTCTTTCTGGAATTGGACTAACATTAGGATGTGGTGTTCCTCATCCAGGCCCTGCATTCCACAATGCTCCCTTGTGTTAACCCTTCTGAGGAAGTGAAGTCAGCTCGCTGACCTGGCTGAAAACAAATCCCTTTGTTCATAATAGTACTTGATCCATCTCACCCCAGTATTGTTGGATCACTACATTAACTGTGCAGAAAGCAGCAGGAGCACCCTGCTGCATGAGGAGGCAGAGCAGTCCCTTTAGGGCTGTCCATCTTACACCTGCCTCAGCAAACAATGTGGTTTTTCAACACAGCTGAGTTAATCTAATGGCTGCTGTCCACATCTACATATCCATACTGTCTTTTTTTTTTTGCTAGCAGTGGCATTCCTTTAACCATGGTAAGCCATTTTGGGGTGTTAACCAGAGAAAACCATTCAGTATTCCTCTCCATAGCAGGAGTTTGCAATGGCAGGTGGTTGTGGAGCTTGAGTAGCCTGACCAGCAGAAGAGAAGCAGTGGACACACATCAGAAGCCTTGACAGTATGGTGCTAGGTTAACAATAGCAGTGTGCCTGAATAATCTGAGCAGTTCTTTTGTAATCGTTATTAATCAAGTTGTTTTGTATGTACAAACTGGTAAATCCTCCAGCAAACACAGACATGATTATTACTTTACAGATCTGAGATGGCTCCACATATATCAGATGATTATTGAATCATGATTTGCTAAATTATAATACTGCAAAGTTATAATACTGCTAAATTATAATACTGCAAAGCTAGTCATGATACAGACAGACAAAATAGTGCATTTTTAATCGAATCTTATCACAGGAAGATACTTTGCTATTTTAGTGAGAAGCAAATTGGAATTCAAAGTGCAGTGTGTTACTGTAATTTTATTGAATTTGCTACAAAGGCCCTTTTTCCTCCCTCTTGACATTAAAGGTGTATGGTGTCACCTCACGAGAAGTTTGAGTACCCATAGAAATGCACTGCTCCAAGAGATTTGTTTAAAGTATGTGGGGATTAGTATTGATGAGAAGTGTAAGTATTTTAGGTTACATGTGCTTATCCTTCCTTATGAATCTCCTGATATTGACAGAACTGTAGAATTATTTAGATAGGAAAAGACCTCCAAAATCATCAAGTCCAACCAGTGCCCCAGTCCAATGACCCCTAAACCATGCCCTGCGTGCCACATCTACACATCTTTTAAATGCTGTCAGGGATAGTGACTCCACCACTTCCCTGAGCAGTTTTGCTTGACAGCCATCTTGGTGAAGAAATTTTTCCTACTATGCAGTATAAACCTCTCCTAGTGCAACTCAATGCCATTTTATCTTGTCATATAACCCTTTTGTCTCTTACAAGTCTTCCCCTATGCTCTAGTAGACTCACAATAAAAGAGAATATTTCCTTAAGACCTATTCTACCTAGTAATTGAATCAAGATTAAAATCTACCTACAGAGATTTGCAGATATATAATGTTACTGGATTATGTTAAAGTTCTAATTTTGAACAGTGGATTTTGTTAAAGTAGTTCACCAGAAAATCTGCCTCTCTGTAGGTCTGTCTCTATGTAATTAACCATTCTGGGCTGCAGCTCTCTCGCTGCTCAGTAAGTTGAAAGAGGACTGTGTCATTCCTGGGTTTACTTTGAGGTTTCATTGGAATGCACACACAATGCTACTCAAGGTGCCTATTTAACCAGTACAAAACCAGACTGCCTTGATTCCGTGTGCATGGCTAGATGAGGGTTGTTGTGGTTTCACCCAGTACCTTTGGTATGAAATCTGCAGCAGAATGGAAAGGAGGAAGAAAAGCTTTTGGTTGGTCTGCCTGAAGAAATGTCTGTTCCATTTTTTGCAGACACATGCATGTTGTCTGGATATGACCCCTGTCTTGGACAACAGTTATTTTTTACAGCTTAGACTTGAACAATAATGCTCGACAGTTGCAAAAAGATCACTCATGTTGCCCAATTTCAAACATATTTACATAGTTTTTGAAAGTAATCAGCATTTTACAGCTCTTTTTGTTCAGAACACAGCTCTCACTTGGCTGTAACGAAAGCTTCCCTGTGACTCTGAAGAGCTCAACTTCGGTGGCTTTCCCTTGGCTCATCCATAAAACAGAGTTGGAATCAAGGATACCTGAATGATTTTTGACTACTCTAATTGTAGAAACCACCTTTTTTTCTTCTTATCATCTCCTGTCAACTTCCTTTCACATACTTTAGTATTTGCAGGGAAATAAACTACAGGGAGATCTACAAGCTCAGTAGATTCACTTTGAAAGAGTCTGCAGTTCAGTGAAGTGAGTGTGGACAGGAAATGTAGAAATGAAACCTCTAGTGCACAGTTAACTGACCCTGCATTTTTAAACTTCTTAGTTCTTTCTATTCCATTATAATGTTCTGAATATAATGGGATTGAAAGTATAATTTTGCTTAAATAAAATGAAAATAAATAGTGCCAAAAAAATAATGAAGAGGAAGGTAACAGGTGTCAGGTAGGTTGGTGGCTGAACTTCCTGCATACACTTGCACTTGAGGTTACTGAGTAACCACTGTGCAGGAATAGGTGTTACCTCCTGTGTGAAACCCCTGCTAGAATCCATAGGTGTGATTTAGCTGTGAGTGTGATAGGTCCTTTGTAATCAGGGTGTGAATGTAGATACAGAGAACTGCTGAGATAATTTCTGGTTTCTCTGGAAGCTGAATTCTCCCAGTACCAACTTCTGTGCCCTGACTTGTCTTCCTTTCCTATCTGATCCTGTCCAACTCTCACCTCATTTGGCTTCTGCCTTGCAGCTTTTGTGCTTGTGTGTCACCTATCTCTTTTGGCAGCCATAACTTGCCGATCCCTAACCTGTCTGCCTGAGTGTGTAGCCTGGTGTTGCTCTGATCTGATCTTGTGTGAACTATGCTATTCAGGGACATGATCTCAAATTACAGGATGTGTGCTTCAACATGACTTTGGAAGTGGTTGGAGGATTAATGCTATGAGCTAACAAGCTGAATCACACTGTATCTGATCAGGATGAAATCATCCAAGGGCACAGTGGTAGAGATGCTTAGCCACAGCATGTTTTTTTGAAACTCTGCAAGTGCAGTATAGACAAGCCTCTTTAAATTGTTGGTAGTTAATTTCCCTCTGCCCCCCTTCCTCCCCCCTGGAATTTGAAGTATTTCATTACTTTCCTCATGCTACTATAAATGCTTTTGTCAGAGGCTGGTCATCTGCACCACTGAGTTTTAGTGCATCTAGTTGAAGCAAATGAAAACTTCTAATCTCTAACCCTTAAATGTATCATGCTAAAAGGGGAGATTTTTCTGAACTGCTGATATGAAGTGTGAGAACTGCCAAGATAATTAAGCTGAATAAAGATTTTTACTCACAGTCCTTGTCTAGTCTTGCTGCTTTTTCTTGGGTTGTAACAGCAAATAACCACCCTGTTTCATTTTTCATAGATGCTACCAGACCTGAAGGCAGACAACCAGAGGCTAAAAGATGAAAATGGGGCCTTGATCAGAGTTATAAGCAAACTTTCCAAATAAAAGGTTTACTACAGCAGCAAGTAATGGTATTGCACATCACTAATAACTCCAGTGGACCATGGTATGGCAGTCACTGGAAGTGTGGGAAGATCCTTCGGAGACTGTCATTTTCAGATATCCTGCCAAACACCCTCTTACCTGTGTGTTTTTTTGTATCAAGATCATTGTTTTGTTAAAATGCAGCTGCTGAGAAGATAAAATGACTGAGAAATCTTGTTTACAGCCACAGCATAATAAGGAAAGTATTCAAGGCCAGATACGCCTCAGATATTTAACCAGTAAGCCTTAGTTGTACATAAACACTTTACATCAACAAAAGCTTTCAGCTCTCACAGACGACAGTTACTCAATAACATTTTTGTTGTGCCACAATTCCCATTTTTTTCCTATACTCAGTTTTTCTTTAAGATTTAAGTTTGGATTTTTTTTCCCTTCTAATTTTTCGTGTACCAGATTTTCTTGTACAGTGTTTTCACAGCTTTACCATTTGCAGAGACCACACACCCTTTTAAATTACATAATTTGTGTAGCTAACTAGAATTGTGTTGTCCAACCACCTGGAACAGAGATGTTTGGTGGAACATTTGCTTTCACTGTTTGTGCAATATGCATTTACTTCCTATACAAAATGCTTTAAAAGTCAGTTGAAACTAGAAATATTTTAAGAGTCCTGTTTTCTGCCTTTATTGGTCACTTTAAAAAAAAAAGAAAAAAAAAGAAGTTTGTAGTGAAAGACGTTAGATCCTGTAATCGTCACATTCATTTGAGCAGGTACTGAGTGATGCTGTATATATAAATGTGTACTGGTTTGATTTTTCAGACCACCACGTGGCATGCTTGAATATATTTCCCTATTGCAAATGTCTGTTAATGCAAATTAGGCTATCCAGAATAGTGTGTTTAACAAAGTTCGTTAATTTTTATGGTATAAAGAATTTAGACATTGTACATTGTATGGAGCCCTATCTTTACAAAAGGTCTAAACTATATAAAAACTTTATTATCTTTTTGTCCCATTTTTTTTCATTTGATAGTGTTCACCATAATAAAAAAATGCATAAATATAACTGCTTCACTACATTTCACATACCTATATTTATCTGAGTGCTGTCCAAAACTGTTGTGCTAGCCAAAGTAATGTACTAAATCATTTGAAAAGCATAACCCATTACACTCACAATAATGTTTATATGCACTGTTGTTGCCATGTGAGAAGGCATCCAATTTGATAACACCGTGTCAGACCATTTTATACATTTCAGTGGCCTTTAAAAACAAAAAAGTACTTAAGTGAAGATCATTTTTGTTAGGAACAGCTTTTATATTTTCACTAAACCATTCAAAATATGACATCCTATTGGCACATAGTTTATTGCCTAAAACCACTGAACAGATCAGCCATTAAAACAAATTGTACATTGTAAAGCTTGTAGTAGCTATTGTATTATGGATTATATTGTATACTATATTAAATGTGAATTTGTACCCCTTCATTTAAAAAGGTTGTGTCCTACTGCCTACTTGGGGGGGAGGGAGGGTTAGCTTTACAGGGGTGGGATATGTTTTGGTAAGGAAGACATGATGTCCTCTCTCTGTTGATTGGTTTTTTGAAGATGTAAGGTTATGCTCTTACTACCAAGCTCAGGATTTTTGATTTTAAAGGTACACGGATAGTTTGAGATATCTTATTGTAGTTGATCTGTATGAGAGGTGGGTCTGAACCATAGGGACTTCCATTGTCTTATGCTAACATAAAGAATTGAATGGCTGCAACATATTGAGTTCTGTTACAAGACAGTTAGGCATATTCTGGATTATATTTGGTAAAGTTTGGGTGCCTGTGAATGATTAAATACGTGTTTCTAATATTTTAGTGTTTTATATTTAGGTTATTTATTCTTTATATCTAAAAAATGAATGGCTACTGTGCTATATTGATTTTATTGGTAGTACTGAGCAGACCTTGTATCTGCATGAAACTAGTTGCAAAACCCACTATTTTGGAAAAAAAATGTATTTTGACATATACAAATAAACTGAATACAAAATATTTTAAATGTGTGAAAGTTTTACTGATAAGACATTGAAATTTGTTATGAATTTAAACCATGTTATAAGTTTGCTATTTAAATTCTTTGGTGGGCATTTTTCATTCATTGCGTTACTTGGATGCAAGGTTCAAGTACCTTTCAAAGATTGTAATCAGATTGTGATTATTTGCACATCATTGTACATGCACATCTGTAAATGCAACAGTAAAAATGCCATATTTATGCAATCTGTAACAACTTGGACAAATGTTTATATATTTTACATAAACCTGTCTGTGTGCAGAATATGAGAACCATTTTTTATGTGATATTAACCTAATCTCACAAAGCAATTGCTAAACTTGTGTCATTGTCTTATTGATCCTGATTGTGTTCAATCCTCAGAAAATCCAGCTACAACAGAGAGAAAAATGGGTCATGGAAGACTATTTTTTTATTTAGGAGACTGTTTGCATTTAAGAAGCATATTATTGCTGTCTGGTGATCCTGACAAGCTTCCTTAAATGACTAATGCCTTAAATGGTAATTCAGACCAGCAACTTAGATTTTCAGGGGACTTGTCTCAGTATGGAGAGGGATCTCTGTGTCCAGAATTAATGTCAAACACAGAGGCATGGAAGTAGCTGATGTGGAGAGTGAAGAGGCAAAGGGCCTGCCCAGAACCAGCTCCAACCCTGGAGGGAGCCATAACCTGGGGAGGAGGAATGAGTGCAGGACGCTTGAGTGGGAGGAGAGTGCAGGAAGCATGGCTGCATGAGGACTGCCTGACCTTTATGGCTCCAAACAGTAGCAGTTATCTAGAAGAAAAAACTCAGGAGCTGGAATTTCATTTCTTGTCCACCTTGTCTCCCTTGTAAACAATTTCCCCTCTGAGCCTTCCTAATTCCTACTTCATACTGTTACTGCTGTTTCCTGGCCAGATCACCAAAAGCACAGTTACAGTTCATAGCATGCAGGTCAATGCATTTGTTTACTCAGCACCAAGTACAAAATGTGAATCTCAGGATTCACTCATTTAGAAATACTGTCCTAGCTAAACTTGGATTGTGCTCACATGAACATTGAACTGGTGATAACCTTACCTGTCCCGTATTCCTAGCCACTGTTCATCTGCTGCCGTAAGAGCAATTGGGTTGCTATACAAGGGTCCTCTCATTTCTATTTTAGGAAGAGTAGTTACTTATGTATGTTTTAGACAAGGAAAAAGACATGCTTTTGGGTTTCTGAAGATACCTGCCTTAAGAGATGTTGCTGAGGGAGAAATTTTAATTATTTCACTTCTATCAGACACAAATGGACTCCATCTGAGAAGGCTCCTGCCCCTGTTAGCTGGCATAACCGGGAGGTTTATAGTCAAGAGTGATGATATAATGCCAAAATATTTTGGTAGAAAGGAAATCTACACCAAAAAAAAGGGCAGGGAGTGAGTAAAAAGTATGCTATGATGTCAGACTAGGAAAGGCAGGACCATGTCAGAAAATGAATGGTTTGCATGGTGACATTAGAACAAAATTGGCCCCAAGTCAAGAGTTCAAGGCCAGGCTCCATCTCATCCAAATTCCAACAGTATGAGTTGTGGCTCACTGCTGGCTCATAATACTGTTCAAAGGAGGTATTAATTTATTTCTAAATTAAGTATGAAATCATCATTACATTGACTTGATCTGGTGATCCTGGAAGTGTCTTGACTTCCCGCAGCTGGCACTTTACTGTTCTTTTATGATCACCTTGAGGTATTACTCATCTCAGTAGCACACCAGCTCCTCAAGAAAGGAACGTGCACCCTTTTGTCTCTGCCCTGTTGCTTGTGGTCTTGTGACAGAAGTGTAAATGGAGGCGGCCAAATCTGCCATGCTGAAATGTGCTGCAGCTGTGGATCCTGGGAAGCTCCAGGCTGGGCCTCCCTAGAAAGAAGAGTGGGCAAAGGCTCTTGGCAGCTGAGGCCTCAAGCCTGTGCAGCATGGAAAGTGTAAGCAACTCATTTTTAGTTACACTTGAAGTCACTCTTCACCTTTTCGTGGTAGCTTCAGCTTCTCTAACTTGACATGGTACAGTGTGGCCAGTAGTTAATGACGGCGCTTTAATTGTGCAACTGGGGGATTAATAATGTTTTATAGATGAAATTTATTGGCAGTTACAATCCAGAGGACTGTTAAAGCAAAGCATGACACAAATTCACTATACAATATACATTTTAAAAACCCAACAAAACAAACCACAGCCATTACACAGTTTTTGGGGGAGGGTACTTTGAAAGAGACAGAAGAAACACATCAGTGCATTGTAGGGGGTTGCTTTCCCACTTGCTTTAAAGGTTCTTTTGAACAGTTCTGTTGCAGCTCTGCTGGTCACCTCTGTGAAGTTACAGTTTTTCCCACATAGGGATAGCCAGTCTTTCTGCTAGGGAACAGAAGAAATGCTCTTAAGTTTTTCACAAGAAGCTCTTGCTATTCATGGTTATGTACACACTGTTACATTTAGCTGTGGTGATTCAGCTTCCTTAAGTTCTTAAATCAAAGCCACATGAGTGAAAAAATGCTGGCAACTGGAGTTACTTGCTTTACATTTGTTTTGATTGCAGGAACAGCAGTGGAGCTGGTTAGAGACTAGTAGCAAATAATATTTTGCTCGGCCTCAATGTAGATGTAAAATAAGACTAGAATGTACGTGACAGGTGACTGCAGGTTCCTGCACTGAAGACAGAATTAAAAAGCAAAACAAAACCTCCCAAACTCACAATTAATTGCTCACTTTAAAGGGAGACCTGCTGCCATACTGATGAGGTAATCGGCTATTCCTGCTTGTGTCAGCACCTCCCCATTTTGTATCACTGATTAGATAGGAAAAGTATGTAGCCTTTAGAGAAAGGAGGAACTGTTCAGTTCTTTCATCTGAAAACATCACCTGTTGGATGTCTAATGTTTCTCATCTGGCCCAGGGACAATTACAGCAGGGACAAAAGCCCCACATTCCAACTCTAATTATTTCGCCCTTCTTGCTTGGGTTCTACATGTCTGTTTTGCAAACCTATTCAAGCTTAGCAGGAATAGTTAGCCAAGACAGTGCGATTCATCTTCTGGTGTGGTCTCTTCCCTTTGCTTTATTTGCTGGAGAAGAAAGAAAAAAAAACACAATCAAGTATGGTGGATGATGGGAAAGAAGCTATTTATTTATTTGGTACCATCTTCCTATGCTCCCCCCATTGCTCTATAGAGTCCTTGGAGCAGAGACTCACTGGGCTGAATTGCTCTTTGAGCAAAGCAGTGCCTGCTGCACTGCCTGGGGTGGGACCCCAGCAGGGCTGGCTGCTGCACCTCCCCCTGCCTTCATCTCTCCCCAGACAGAAAACAGTCCTTGCCCTTGTTTGTGGCTGCTCAGATACACGTTTTAATGATGTCTCTAATTCCGCAAAAGATAGACCTGCTCTGAGGGAATTGCTACATTGCAGCTAAAATGAAGCTTCTGCTTCCTGTATGCGGTTACTTGGGCCTATACCCCAAGTTTGACAAAAACCTGAGTTTTTACATCAGCTGGTACAAAATACACATTTATGCAAAACTACACAACATACACATCTTGCCACACAGTCTAGTCACTGCCCAGAAAGATTTAATGAAAAGGTTTGTTTAAAAATAAAAATCCACATTTACATCAACTGCAGATAGTGGGGGTGATTCTTCAGCTGTTAGCAGCTCAGCTCTAATTTCAGCTGTATGAAAAGCACCAAATTAGCCTAAGTTCTTTCCTCCCACTTAACCCGTGGCTATTTGCGATGCATTATGTTAAGTAATTGCCCAGTAGTGCAGCCACAGCCACTCTCTGCACTTTATGAAAATAAGAGAGCTTTCACTACAGGATTCTATGATCCTTCTTTATGTGCATTAAAAAGGCACAACTCAGAAGTATAAGGGGGAAGGAGCAGAAACGATACTTCTGGGGCGCTAATATTACTTTACCAGTTTCTGCCTAGAAATAATGACCCCGAGATCAGTGTCAGCCCGTGGAGGAGCTCCGAGCGCGGCTGGGCCGGCGTAGCCGGGAGGTGGCACCAGACGGCTTCGCTTCCCCCGGGCTGCTCCGGGGCTCCCTCGGGGCTCCCGCGGGACAGCGGCCGCCGTGCCGGGCAGCTGCGGCCCCGCAGCGGGGCTCGGGCAGAGCCTGAGCCCGCTCCCCGTCGGTCTGGGAGCGCAGCGCGGCTTCTGCACCTGTCCCTCCCGCTCTGCCCTCGACATCCGTGCTTAGGAATGGCTCAAACGACAGTGCCTGGAGGAAACTCTGCCTCTGATGTAAACTGAGCCTGGTCCAGTATGACCGATGAAGCGTGGCAGAGAGCCGCAATCTCAAATTCATCGATACCAGGAACGCACTAGGTTAGGCAAGGACTTCTTTTAAATATCTTATACTGAAAGCCTGCGAAAGGAGCTTGACACCCTGGGAACGGCAAAGTGGCTTGGCTCGGCCGGTGAGCTGAAATCCATCCCTCAGGAGGCAGAAGCTGTAACCCAAGGAGGGCTGCCCCGTGGCTCTGGCGGGAGGGATCCGTGTGAGCGCGGGCAGGCGCCCCTGCACAGTGAGCGCTCCCGCACCGAGTGGAGAGACCGGCTGGGAATGGACACCGGGCACCACGGGACAGCTCTGCTACAGAGAAGAGGGACAGCAAAAAAAGTAATCCTCCAGATCAAAAGCTGTCAAATCAGCGGTTCATAGCAGCACTGCCCTTGGCTGAAATGCAGAAACACTGGTTAACTCCTTCTTGCTCAGCCCCCTTTGAGTATCATCTGTGTGCTGCTTGGCTGAGTGACCAGAGAGCTCTGTACGCTGTGAGGTCCTTGTAGTTCTCCCTTCAGTCCCTTCTCTGGTGCAGTACACCGTGGGCACTTGCATCTTTCTGACCTCCTCAGCGTTTTCTCCTCAGTTCTGCATGGATGGGGTTCTGCCCTATTTCCAAGCCACCATCTAAAATTATTTTCTGTGCAAGAGAGGGCTTTGAAGTCTAATTACATTTCCTGTTATCCCTGGAGATAGCCATAAAAGACCCCCGAAGTCACTTCCCCCGGGACTTTGAGCACTGTCTAAATTTCCCTTTGTATGGGGAGTGGCACTCAGGATTGCTACATGCAGGCGCTGAGTGCAAGAACTCCTTCATATTTTACCAACAAGTCACTACAAGCATACCAACATGCCACAGCTGCTGGAAAGAGCAGCCTCTCCTCCATGTCCTCACCTCAGCTGTCAGTTTTCTCAGTTGCTCCTCAGTGCCACCCCGAGCATGGAAACTCCCCTTTGGACATTCAGATCCCAGCACCCTCATTCAGTCCTTGTTGTACTTGCTGCCTATTTGTGGCCCCTCAGCCACCTCCCATCCTCCTGCTTGCTTTGTGCACTTTCTGCCCATTTGCCACTTTTCTCCTGTTTCTCTCCCCTGCAGACCTCATCACTGGTTACACCTTCCAGAGCTCATTGCTCCCCAGTTCTGTCTTCAGCTGAATTTTCTGCTGTCCACAATTCCTCACTCCACAAGTGCAGCAGCCCCAACACTGCATGCTCTCCCTCAGCCTCTGTTCCTCACCTCCCACTCCCCTTTCCTCACACTGCCTTATCCTGAGCTTCTTAGATCCCTAATGGTTTCAAAGACCCCATTAATCTTTTCCTGACCACTGGATCTTTTTTTTTTTTTTCCACTGATAATCTAATCTTTGCCCAGCAGGAATGTCTCTACCCAACCAATGAGTTCCCACCTACACTTGGTTATCTGTAATGCAAGGGGGTGGTTTTACCATAAACTAAGCCCACTCCTAAAAGTCACCTGTTCCCACTCAATCCTGTTATTCCCTCCTCAGGAATCAGCACTATTTTTCATAGGCTCCATACCTCAAAACAGTTTCCAGAGTGAAAGGTCTTACATTTTTCTCTTATTTTCAACCCATCAAGGTGTTTGCAGGCATAATTCACTATTTCCTACTTTTCCTTCATCTCATTTTGAGTGTCTTACAATAAAGCAAACCCATAAGGGGATGCCTGTTGGGCCCTAATGCTAGGCAATACATAAATTGAGCATTGGCTGTGGGTTTGCTGAAGCATGCAGCTTGTCTTCTCTCAAGTAACTTTTGAACATAAAACTTCTTTTTAATATGTACTTAAAGCTTGTCATCTTGAAACAGCAAATCCTGTATTATAAGCAAATCACAACATTTGTTTTTAAGCACATCCACATTTGTTTATATAAAATCATTACAATGGCACATATATTTTGTTCCAATTTTCACAGTCTCAAACTTTTATCCTAAATGTTTATAGCATGGCCATGTAGCATTGAAATAAAAATTGTAATATAAAATATCAACATAATGTTAACAATAGGATGCATATTTTATTTATGTTCTTTAAGCTATTTGCTTCCTTTGTAGTCTGGTTTCATACACAGTCACTCTAAACTCTTCCAAGTGCTTCCCCCTCCTCTGCTTACACTCACTGACACGTCACTGCCACTGATTGATTGTTGTTTGTGTTTGCTTTGGATACTTCCAGATGATCGCTACTAATAACTAGTACTAAATTCCTGAAATATCTGCCTGATTCTTTTTCCAAGGCAACTACATTATGGTCTCATATGAAGCACAGTAGGCCCTAGAAATACTGTGCTGCAGGAGAAAAATAATCTCCAAATGAAGGGATAGCTCAAACAAAGCATTGTAAAAAGCCATCACACTAAATTCTGCATGCATCATCTACTGCATTTCAGCAAAGGCCAAGCTTCTTAGTCAGCTCTCTGAGGAGATCCCTCAGCCTTAACTATGATTCTTTTGGGGCATAGTTTTGTGCTCAATGCACTTTGCTACTGTGTGCAACTCATCACCTGAACGAGGTTAGATCAAAAGGATGAGGTATAATCAAGTTCAATCAAGAAGTAGACAGTGACAATCAACAGGCCTAATTAATTTTTACTGTAAATTTGTATTGGTTTGTCAAAAAATCAAAATAGTTCTTGAGAGTTAGAGTGTTGTTAATTAAAAAACAAAAAACCCCAAGCCGCAATACAACAGCCCTGAAGGATTATGAATTGTAACCAGTACCAACAAGACACAGACTGACAGTGAGCCAGGAACCACTGGATTTGGTTTCTAATTATTCATTTGCCTGCTTACATTTGGAGATACAGAAAGACAGCAACAGAATTCTCTTTGGTTCAGACCAAAAATCTGTTTAACAATGTTTTAAACTTATGAGCTAGCTGCATAGAGGTCACAGAAGTACCTTGAAGGGACCCACAGGATCATTGCATCCAACTCCCTGTTTCTGCAGAACTACCTAAAACTAAAGCAGGCATATTGTCAGAGGGTGCTGTCTTTGAAAAGAATGAGTAGGCTCCATAGGTGCTGGAAACATCATAAAAAGGAGCAAAGGTGGTGTTACTCAGATAAGGCTATCTTATAAGGTAGCTTACACCTATGATATTATTTCTGTCACATGGAGAGGTACAGTCACCTCTTTATCACCAAGGTGATGGGTAATATCTTACATGGCACAGCAGTGGGGTAACCTGGCAGCCTCTCCACTAATGAAGATGGTGGCAGGCCAGCTGCACATTTAGGGTATTCCAAATAACTCAGGACTCTAGAGGACAATGTGGCACAAAGACAGGCCCTAGAAAACACCCAAGCCTGGCTTACATCCTTTAAGACTAGAGAGCTCTCTCTTGTGAAGGAATACAAAGAGAGCAAAGCATCTCTGTTTGTTCCCAAAGGGGCAAGTCTGGAGCTGGGCTAATAAACCAGCAAATGGCTAAATCCAATGGCTCTGTGTTATGCTCCATGGTATTCTTATGGCAAGGAAGCACAGGAATTCTGAAGGAGCATTTTAGTTCAACAGACTCTGTGCTGCTCAGCTATCTCCAGGTGGTATTGTGCACTAGAAACCTGTCCCAACACAAGTCACTTTATGTCTACCTACACTGAATTCCATCTGCTGCTTTATCACTGCCATTCACTTTGTCAATTTGTTGTTTTTCACTTTCTCAATTTGTTGTGTTTCTTTCAAATTCTTTGATTTTGATGGATCTGTCATAGTAAAGAGCTCTGCTGCAAGATGCTCCCTAGGCTCCTTCATAGTAGGGAAAAGCTTTTTTAAAAAGTGCTCCTTTTGTATGGTGATCATATTCTGGCCCTACTGATCTGCCATCAGGGGAATTGCCTTTGGCAAACTGGTCCCCAGTCACACTTCCAGGCTGCCTTTCAGCATCCACCTTTTCCCCTCCTTTCCCAAGCACTGTGAGGCTCATCAGCATCAGCTTTTTCTCTACCTCCTCATACCTCACTGTTTAACATTTTGACTCTGTGTCCGTTTTTCCCTATTCCTTAACAAGTTGCTCTAGGGCATACTCACCTGGTTCACTGCTCAAATCTGACCCTCCAAGTACCTGTTTGGATGAAAAAAAGAGGTACCACAGTTGCTCAATAAACTCTGTCAAAACTATGCTGGCTGAACCTCACCACAAGTAGCAAGACAAACCAAGTCACTGCTCTATACCCTCCTGTGCAGGACATGAGCAGCAGCAACAGAATTCTGTCAGAGTCAGACTGGGAACTGTGGCAGAAAACATTCTCATCACACTTTTGAAGTCATCTGCACAGACACCGAATCCATGCCCATCCCCACTGTCATTCTTATCCAACAACTGCCAGCTGGAGACAGATGGCAATCTCTGCATTAATTTTTCATCCTGTAAGATGAAATACTTTTTAAAAAAAATCAAACAAACTTCTGTTAGTTTGTTTTTTTGCCTTTCGACACTGCATCCTTCCATCAGACAGATGAATAAACTTTGCTGCAAGAAACAATCCTAGTTTGTCTGTGAAACCAAACTAGTTCAAAGAAACTATATAGCTTTTCTGGTCAAATGATAGCAGAGTTCAAGACTGGTAAAACACATACAGAAACGAGACTAGAGGATGCACTCTAGGACTGATCTTGAATGCAGATGCCTCCTGATAAATCCATCTATTTCACAAAGCTCTGTTTTATTTACACACACTCTGTTTTATTTAAAGATTTCAAATCAGACCCTAGCACTTAAAGGGTTTAAGCATCCACCTCAGTAGCACAGCAAATAGGATAAAACTGGCATTTCATTAAAAGCAGGCTTGTCAGATTTCTACAAGTTTGCAGAGACAAACTGTAAGAAAGCAATCCATTTAAACCACTCACTACAGCAACTAGAACATAATGTGTTGTTAGAACCTTAGAGAGGAAAACCTAGCCAGAAGGTTAGCACTATGGCCGCAATCTGTAGTGAGGGGGAAAAAGAATGATTTAATCAATTTCTGCAAGAAAAGTTGAGGAAATGGAGAATCCCTGAGGATAGGCTAAGCCTCTCAGAACAGTGTGCATAGCTCAGGGGTAGCAGAAGGTGGTATTAAATTGAAAGGGATAGCAGCTCACCTGCCTTTAGACAAAAACACCCAAGACCATTAGGAATAAAAGGAATATACTCCTCCTGAAAAAGAGGAGTATATACTTGAGGACTATTTTACTTTCAGGTGGGATTTGACATTAGAAATGTCATGGAACATATGCAGGGAATTTACAGGAAGATTAGAAAGAAGTTACAGCCAGAGATTTAATGTGAAAATTTGAAAGAGGTTTTTGAAATTTTATGGATAAAAAAGAAGAGATGTTGCTACAAAAAGAGGGCTGTAAGATTTCAGAGTCACAGCAATTTTAAGCAACAGCATTTCTGGACAGATAGTGCAGAAATAAGCAGGTAGATGTGTTAGTTAGGGTACAGTAAGTGAGGGTTATCCAGCCAGTAAAACTGAAAGCAACAGAGAGGGAAAGTTTAGTGGAACAGCACCAGAGCAGGCTAAAAAATAACAATTACATGGTTAATAAGGTGTGAGCAATAAAGCAGGTAGAGCAAGTGTGTGACTGTAAAAGTTTGGACTGGGAGAAGAAAAGATGAAGAATGCTGAGTGAATGAACTTCAAAGGGGATCCAGTATGGGAAGCAGTAGACAGGTGCACTAAGTGGAAGGGTTTCATGGAAATTCAGGTAACAGGAGAGGCACAGTAAAGTCTGGAGCAGAAGGAAGAGTGTGTTTGAGAATCAGGCAGGTGAACACAGTAAACTCAACAGAGACTTTGGGGAGAGATGCTGAGGAGGGTGAGATGGAGGGAATGTTTCACTGCAGAACAAGAGTGTATATAACAAATGTTTTCCAAGCTCAGAGCATGATGGTAACAAGTAAACAGACATTGGGAAGGAATTTGGATGTTATCCTTAATTTTCTCAGCCATTAATATGTTATTATGTTTTCTATTTTATTTTCCAGCCCTTGAAAATTGCCACTTCAGAAAAGATTATGGCTCAGATAAATCTGAACTCAGAATGTTAACAAGGTTGGATAATTTGGTTTAATCTCTGGAAGAAATTATGAAAATCTCAAGCAGTTTGCAACCCTTCACAAAGAAGGCAGCTTTGAAGTGCCCAACCCCAAAAGGCACTTCATTTCCTTGTGATGTTAAGAATGAATCATGGGTTTTAGTCTAAATTAAAAAATGAAGTATTTTTTTCCATGGCAAAGGAGACCAAGATCATCCTACCCGATCCTGGTGGTAATTTTACCTCTAGGGAAGAATCTCATTCCAGAATATATAAAAACCAATATCTTAAGGCTTAAGGACCCTTATCATTACTCCAGTTTAAAACACAGCTAATAAAATGAATTGTATTTCTAGGACTTAAGAATATCCTGAGGATTTTTTTCCTTTGCAAGAAAAGAGAAAAGTGTTGTTCTAAAAATGTTTGCAAGCTATTAAGCTGTTCTCCCTTGTGGCAGAGGAAAACATGCAGCGTGATACTTAAACTATTTGGGACTTTATCCCTGAAAGCTCTCCAGCACAGACAGCCTTATTGAGATGCAAACATCTGACAGTCAGCATTTTTGTATTGGGCACTTAAGCCCAACCTCACTCACCACAACGTAACTTCTGTTAATTTATAACAGACTATAAAGCAAACAAAGGCTTTTTGGCACAAAAAACAACAAAAAAAAACCCACCACAAAAACCCAAACAACCCCCCCCCTCCCAAACCTTGCAATGTAGTTAACAGTAGAGAGAAAAAAAAAACCCAACATCAGAGGTAGATGCAGCTAAAGCCTGGACATGTCAGCTCTGACACATAAGCAAGGTGGGCACATGGCATGTGAAGCAGGGCAGACACAGCTAAGCCTTGCTAGCTGCTACAGATTGCCACAGAGAGAGGGGCTCAAGGGGCAGCAGAGAAACGAGGGCGTCCTAAGAACTAAAACACATTGTTATATTGCTCAATATACACAACATGCTGTAAGTGACAACTTTCTAATATGACTTTTTTTGCTAATACTTGGCCAGCTGTGCTGCTCATGGTGTGTAATAATGAGGGTGTTACAGTTACACGATTCTCTCAAGAAAAGCTCTTCATTGTATGAATGGAAAAAAATTTACATGATAGGAGAGACAAGGACTCCTATCAGAAATCCTTTTTCTAGATTATGTTTTCTAGAAATACAATTGAGTACTCATCTAATTTTAAAACTCTACAGATGAGAGTGCAGGTAAGATTTTTTCCTTTGGGAGAGTGCCTAGTCAAAACTTCTTTTAGGACCAGCTTTACTTATTTTGTACTGCTGAGTAGTGAAGACAAGCACTAGTGCAGAACTATGTTTTTACCATCTATTTTTCTGCCTATTTACAGCTTTCCAACCCAACACTGAACAACTGGCTGGTTTTGTTTGGGGATTTGACCTTGGCCTGAAAGATAAGAGATTTCCTCTGCAGTAATGAAGCTGCACCTTAACTTCCACATATATGAACATTTGAACACCAACCACCACACCAGAAACACCCCTAAATCCAAACCAGGGCAGAAATCAGATATGGGTTCAGAGAAAAGTCCAAGTAAATGAATGATCACCAGAAGGTTGGCAGGGTAAGACTGTGCCCACTGCTGTGAAGGAGAACGAGGTAGAAGCTTATTTAAGGCACAAGTGGCTACATGGACTAATCCTGTTATTGACATAGTGCAGAGAGCCTAGCAGCAGATACTTGGAGCTCCATTTTGCTGGATATTTTTTATCCCTAACACCTATATATACTTTTTTCTGTAAAAAGAAACCAAAAATCCTTGCAAAGTTTATATTCTGAAGTACTGCTGAATTTTATTAACTAGGTGGACAAATTCAGGACTGAATCTGAAAAGAGGAGAAAAGGTGATCCTGTGCTCTCAGCTAGGTGAGCCCAGGTGATATGGATTTCCTCTGACTGATGTAAGCTTGTATCTTGTCCTGAGCCAGCTGGAAAGGTGGCACCGATGCGCTCCCTTCCCTCAGCGTACCACTTATAAAGCACGACTAAGCAAGCCACAAGCTGTGATTTTCAAAAGTACCACGATCAATTTCCAGGGCGCTACTAAGACATAGTGAGTTCGGACAAACAAAAACAGAGCTGAGTTTTCCGTGCAGGTTTACCCATCTTATCACCTACACGAGCTGTTCAACAGATAGCACATGCTCCCACCACGGTCCCTCCACGTTCGTTTTTCCTAACATTTAACCCAGTCAGGTTTCCCCACTGAGAGCTGTTATTATTTATAAAACGAGACATCTCTCAAGTCTTTGCGGCATGACTAGCGGAAACCCCTTGAATCCTGGCTTCTTGTAACGTCAGGAAAACACAGGATCTTTCCCAACCTTCCGCCCGCGGGAGTGAACTTCCACCCGGTCAGCAGCCGCCTGCCCAGCACCGGCGCGGCCGGAGGAAGTCATTCTGCTGCTGCTGCTGCGGGAGCCGCTCACCTCGGGCTCTTTCCCCCCGTGCCCCGCTCCCGCCGCAGGGCGCAGCGGCGGCCCCGCGCTCTGAGGCCAAGCGGCCGCTCCGGTCCCGTCCCGTCCCGTCCCGCCGTGTCCCCGATGGCAGCGCAGGCGCGGCCGGCGGCGCGGGGCTCCTCACGCGGCTGCGGCCGGCCGGCGGTGACAGCGGCCGGCGGTGCCGGGAGCCGCCCCGCCCCAGGGCCGAGCGCGGCACCTGCCCCGCGGGAGCCGGCCGCACGTCGGGGCCCTTCGGCCGAGCCTTCGCGGCAGGTGCGGGGCGGGTTTGGGGAAGCCCCCGCGGAGGGGTGTGACACCAGACCGCCTTCTCCGGCCCCTCCTGGCGGGGCCCCGGCAGCCCCCGCCCGCCGTCCGTTAAAGCCGCCGGGGAAGCGGAGTGCGGCCGCGGCCGGCGTGTCCCGGCCCGGGCATCCCCGCTCCGTCCCTGCCGCTCGTCGGGAGCGCCGAGGTCCGTGTCCGCTCCCGCGCCGGCGCTGCCCGGGGCAGGTGCCGGGGCACCGCTGCGGGCCGGCAGCCGGGGCGGTCGGGTCGCGGCACGCACCGGGCCGGGCGGGGCCTCCCCGCCCTCACCCCATTGTCGGGGCCATCTCGGCAGTTTCCGCCCTGGCTTCGGCTGTGTCCGCGCCGCGATGGGGAAAGGGGAGGGAGCTCGGGAAGGCTCGGGGCCGCGCCGCTCCTTCCGGGACGGCGGGAGGCGGTGCCGCTCACCTGGTGCCGCCGGCGCTGTGCAGCGCCCGAGCCGCGGCCCCGCCGGGCGGGAGGTGAGCGCCGGCCGCGCTCGCCCCGCCCTGCTGCGCGCGGGAACGCGGCTCCCCGGGCAGGCAAGCGGGCGGCGGGGGGATGGCACCGGCTTCGGGGGATGGTACCCGATGGCCCGGGGCGAGGGATGGCGCTGCGCGGCCGTCGTGGCCGCAGCGGGCGGGCGGAGGAGGCGGGTACTGCCGGGCGGCCCCGCGCCGAGGGGTGAGGGGAGCCCCGGGGAGCGAGGGGCGCCGCGCCGGGGCCGGGCGCCGCGGTCCGAGCCGTGGGAGCCGAGCGTGCGAGGGCGGGCGGTGATGGAGACCCGTCCCCTGGGGCCGGGGGTTCCCGGGGAGTTCGCGAAGCGGCGGGACGGGGATGGGCAGTGCGGCGGGACGGCTCACGTCCCCTCTTTGTTTCTCTCCAGGGTGTTTGTGCTTCTCCGAGCCTCTCTCCCCGCCCCCGACTCTCCCGCCCCCGTCTCTCCGGCCCGACCCGCCGGGACCTCTCCTCTGCGGGCGGCAGCAGAGCCGTCTCGGGGCGGGCGGTAGCAGCGGTGCTGGTGCGGCGCTCTCGCCGTCCAGCCCGCCGGGAACATGGCGACTGGCGGCTACCGCAGCGCCGGGGGTAGCACCACGGACTTTCTGGAGGAATGGAAAGCCAAGCGGGAGAAGATGCGGGCGAAGCAGGCACCGCCGGCCCCGGGCGCACCGGGCGGGGGGGAGCCCCGTCCTGCGGGGGGCGGTCCCTCCGCCGAGCTGAACAGCAGCAGCAACCTGCCCCCCGAGCGCGCGGCGCCCCCCGCCGGCGGGGCGCTGAACTGCGTCAGCCTCGCCAGCGCCGCCCTGGGCCGCGGCGCCCCCGCCAAGGAGCCGCCGCCGCCGCCTCTCGCCGGGAGCCGCGGGGCCGAGCCCGCCGCCGCACCGGGCTCCCCCGAGGGCGAGGAGAAGCTGGCCGCCAAGGGAAAGAGCTCGGGCCCCAGCGCCAGGAAGGGGAAGGGGCAGATCGAGAAGAGAAAGCTGAGGGAGAAGAGGAGGTCGACAGGTGTGGTGAACATCCCGGCCGCCGAGGTGAGCGGGGACGGGGGCGCGGGCGCAGCGGAGCCGCCGCTGGGGGCGCGGGCGCAGCCCCGGTGCCGCGCTGCTGGCGGGCGCTCTCCGGCCCGGCCCGGGCGCGCTCCCTCCGCCGCGGGCGGCAGCGCTGCCGGACGGACGCGCGGTGCTCGGGCAGGGCGGCGTCCCAAGCGACCCACAGATGGGGTGTCGTTTATCCTAAACAAACTAGACCTGTCCTAACTTGCGGCTTTTTTTTTTTTTTAGTAGCTTCTTGTCGACAAGAGAGTAAGTTCAAACCTTTTGGAGATCAAACTGAGACACGTGCCTGTTAAAGTATGGTCGAAATAATAGTAATGAGAGAAAATTGATTTATCAGGTTGGAATAGATGTTCAGGTGTAAATATTATTCAGTTTGGAAACCAGAAGAATTTCCTGCACTGGAAAAAATGTAGTGGTTTGAAGAGCATTTTTTTGAGGCAGAGGAAGATATTTTTATCAGCCAACACCACTGTCCTCTGCGGTTTGCTACTAGTATAAAAATCTGGCATTGATTTGTAATACTCCTAGAGGAATTCAGAAGAATGATAACTAAGCTTTAAGCTTGTTTTGCAGTTAATAAGAAAGGCCACAGGAAACTTTGAACAGAGTTGGATTTCTGTCTACAGTTTTGAACTAGTATTGGTGATCACCATATTTTTGTAGAAAAAAGATTCTTCTGGTTAATATTATGGATTATTAAAGTAAGTCAAGAAAATTCAAGATCTTTGTTTCTGAAGCAGCAGGAGAAGATGAAATTGTGTTTTTCACACCTGAAGTCACTTGTGACATCCTAGGCAGTCTCATAGCACACCCTTTCATGTGAGGTGGTCTTGGAAGGTTGAGAAGTGAGTTTCAGGAACAGTAGAAATCTTTATAACTGTGGTTTTTGAGAACAATTACTTGCATAGTCTTTAGTTTGAGGTAAAGAGTTTTGGCATAGACCTTCAGTGTCATTGTTTTGTTAAGTGGTGAATACAAGTGAGTTATTTTGTTTTTTTTTCAGGGTGTGCAAGCCTCATAGACTGTACCTTGTTTGTTTTATATGGACCTCCCTTAAATACCTACCCCTTGTGTCTTTTATAGGAACCTAAAAATGCTGCATCTTTACTTCTCTAAGTGAACTAGTCCTAGCCCAGTCAGTGATGGTTTTGCACATTGCAGCAGGTGTTGTATGATGTGTATTTTAGGGGTCTCTGTGGTGTACCCTGTCCCTAGTTGTACTCTGGTTGGTTGGTTGGTTTTGAGCAGTGGGTTTCTTTTTGCTCTTTGAGACTAACATCCCAGTTCTTTGAACTGCTGTTCCTTTGGTAGATTTCGGATGGTGTGGTTTGGGGTTTGGTGAGTTTGGTTGTGGTTGGGGTTTCTGTTTGTTTGTTTGGTTAAAGTATTACTCAAAATGTGACTTGCTTTCCAGGAAAACACATTCCTTGCTCAGCAGCCATTAGAATCCTGTGCTTGAATTTGCTGCATTTTTAAGGATGTCTTTATTTATTAAGGGTAACGTGTTTAGGCATTGAGAAACAAGTTCCCACCTGCCCCCTAAACTTTGAGTGTCACCATGTGTTGGTGCTTCTTGGAAACTTCTTGTACCTTTATACTAATTGCTTCTATAAGTAGCAATTAAGCATTTCATTACATTTTTGGGGTCAAATTTTAATAACTGTAGGTAACTGTTGTACAAGGTGTTGTTGGAGGAGCTTGCTACTAATAAGTGTTGCATTTTTTACCAGGACATACTTATGCAGAGCTATCTCTTTTCAGTATTTCACCTTTCTTAAATGTTTTTATTCCTTGCCACATGCATTCCTAAGAATTGTTTAGCTAGGGAGCACTAGATCATTCCTGGTAGTGAACAGCTTCAAAAACAGTCTCCAGTGTCAAATGTGAGTACTTACTTACTGGTTAATGCTTTGCAGACTATTTACTTGTCTTTCATACAGCTTTGTAGTCATGAGAAAATGCTTTAAAGTATTGATTCAAGCTGGTCAGCTGAAGTTCTCAGACAAAAGAAGGCTGTGATGTAGATGTTGGCTTGTTGGAGTGATCTGCAACACTCCAGTTTCTTATTGTCTTTCTCACTTGGTGCTGGGCATAGTTTACTGTTCAGTCAATACATAGTGACTTGGTAGTAGTACACCCTGAATTTTACCATTTGTAGCTCTTGATGGTGTATGTTTTAAAATTGGTTCTCAGGAGATGTTATTTTAGAGTTTTGCCGGATGTTTCGTTGTCTTATTTTTCAAGAAAATAATTTTTGTAAGAATGAAGTAGACACTTTATGCTGAATGTCTCCCCTTTATGATCATCATGCCACTGTGGTGGTAACCGGTGGGATCCTCTGAAATGAAAACTGGTACCTGTTGAAAAAATGCACTCCTAGAAGACATGAAGTGCCTAAAAGCTTTTGTGCCCAAAAACTGAATACAAAAATAGGTTCTGCCTCAAAGAAGTAGGATTTAATTTCACTTGCAATGCAGCTGGAGAATTTATTGATAGGAAAGGTGGCAGAATAAGAACAGTTTGTGTTGTCTAAGTTATCTTGAAACAGGCATGAAAAATGTTAGCAGATTACTTATTAATGATTAATTTCTCTCCTGTTCAATGGGAAGGTAATAGGGCCAGTTCTTCAAGAGTTCTGTGTCTTAACTGTATTTTGTATGGGTGTTGGTGGAGGACAGAAACCACACTGGAAGCTGGGAAAACAGAGGGTAACAGGTTGGAAGTTGACAATGCTTTGTATTTGGAGACCACCATGATAAAAGTAAAGACTGTTTATTTTACCTTCTCAGCACTAGTGCTTATCTAAATCATGGTGACTTTTGAAAATGGCTTTGGAAATACAGTGTTTTTCTTTTCAGCACTTGTAGTTTCTTGGAAGTTGGATTTTGTCTAAATATTAAGTGCTGTGGGATTTGGGTTTTTTTGATTCGTAACAATTCTTCAGGTTGTAAAAGGTAACTGAATTATATGTAATTACCCTTACTATGTGTGTTATCTTCCTTAAATGTTAACTTTTATAACCATTTCTGATTATG
This sequence comes from Melospiza melodia melodia, assembly GCF_035770615.1. NCBI lineage: Eukaryota > Metazoa > Chordata > Aves > Passeriformes > Passerellidae > Melospiza > Melospiza melodia. The sequence goes on from NC_086197.1 coordinate 65,458,968, forward strand.
TTGGGAATGTTTCTCAGTTTGCAGCTACTCACCTGATGCAGGTGTTGAGTTTACTTGCAGCATTTTTCTCATTTACAGTTGTTCTAATGCCTATTTAAGAAACACAGAGCTCCCATTATTCCCTGACAGTGCTTTATGAGGATCCACATATAGGATAACAGTTATGTTTTGTATTGTTATCATAATTATGTCCAACTCCAGGCAAAGCATGGTGCACTGGTGAAACTGCAGCTTTACTTTTGTAACTTTACATTTGAGAATTATGCTGATATAGCTGTGTGAGTAAGGCTTTTTTTTTTTTGGGTGGGTGTTTTTTTTTCTGAACTCCAGAAAGGAGAATAACAAATATTTTTGTGGTTACCTTTTCAAAAGTATATATAATATACTTTTTTAATATATATATAATCAAAATCTTGGTTCATTTAGCAAGGACAGTTGTATAGCTGGGTTTTGTGTAATATGTGCAGTATAGATACAGTTTACATTTTTACTTAACCAGATGGAAGTCATCGAAGTTGGGAAGTGTTCTTTTGCTAATAACAAGGTGATGAATGATTTTAAAAGGTGTAAGGAGCACTGATCTGTGTATTTTGTACCTGAGGCTGCCAGACCTGAGACACAACAGTCTCCTGAGCTGTTCATGGGAAATACTGGAGTGAAAGGCAGAAGTGATTCAAATATGGACTCTGCAAAGGATGTTCAGCCAGTCTGTGTTGTGTTCATCTCTTGTCTTGTGAATAGCAGTGAAGATACAGCTTTCTGCATCCCCACTGATGGCTCCCTGTCAGGAGTCTGCCTGTGTGTTTAGAAGGCAGTGCATGTGTGGTGCTTGGTAGGTGTTGTACGGAACAGCAGCCTTGGAAGCAAGCGGAGCAGTGAGTGCTTTCTGTGGGCAAAGAGTTCCTGCTACTAGAGAAGTCCAGTGTGCTCAGTTGAGACTAACAGAAAGTTGCTGTGTTCCAGTTGGAAAAATATCAAGAAAATTTAAGTGCTACCTGTGTCGGGCATAGCAATTACTGTGTGTCTTGTAAAGGAATTGAAATCCTTCTCTGAATGGCTGGCAAATAGAGAGAGGAGTGGAATCCTGTACTGGCTGTTGAGCTCTTTTGATTAGAAGTTTGCCTTCAGCATTATCGTTCTTAGTGATTCCCTACCTGAGGATTAAAGTGTCTTCATGTTATATCTTGAGATTAATGAGTAGTGTCTTTCCATTGTCTAACATCAGTTGTGTTGTAAAACAACTTCTCTGGTTTTGTGTTGAGGAAAAAACAGCCTCAATAAGTGGTTGTTCAGAGCACCAGGAAAAACCCCTGCATCTGACTTACATGCTTACCATTCATGCAGATGTAGTACTGTTATAGTGGAAATCTGAAATATATTTATTTGACCTGGACAGCCATTCATGATAGGTTAGACCATTCTCTTGCTGGCTTTCTCTAGTGAGCACATCTTACTAGGATTCCATTTATGGTTCTTCTTTCAGATGTGGCAGGGTGAATAGAAACGTTTTCAGGTTCTAATAAAAGAATTGTATTGAGATTGTTTATATCCATTTTGTTTTGCTTTTAATGCCTTTGTGAATTCTGATTTTGACCACGTCTCCTGACAGTACCTGTTCAAAGGGCATATTTTCTTCTTTCCATCTTTTTTAGCATATGATAAGCTTATCCTTATTTTTTTTTCAAGTGTTGTTTTAAGAGTATGCTTTAATATCCTGACATAGCTAGGTACTGGAAGTTATTTGTCCAAAAAACCAATCATAACTAAGTTTTTAATAAACTTTAGAGTGTGAAAAACTTTCAATCTCAGAATCCTGTAGCAGCTTCTAAATCACTGTGTGTGTACCTTCCAAGCCTGGTGTGCCCATCCCATTGCTTGTCACTGGCAAGCCTGAGAGAAAACCAGGTTTGCCTGTGATAAGCAATGGAACTGGTTGGCAAAATCTGAGTTTATGTGTATGCTCATGAGGTCTGTCAGTCATCTCCATGAGGTGTTGTCTACAGTGAACTGCACTTGAAACATTCCTACACCAACACACACAGCAAGAGGAACAAGGAAGAGAAGCTTCCTTAATCCCAGAGATGTGACATCATTGGTAAAGGTGAAACCTGGTGGGATGAGTCCTGTGGCTGCTGTGTTACAATTACAGGCCCTTCAGGAGAGATCAGGCAGGAAAGGTGAGGTGAAGAGGTGGCATAGGTCATAGAGGGGCTGAAATGTATGGAGCTCAGAGTTGGCACAGTTGAGTGCTACTGAGTAAGGATTAAGGGACAAACTTCATTGTGGAAGTCTTCTATAGGCAACTCAGCCAGGATGACAGCACTGATGAATTATCCTTTAAGGAGCTAAGGAATAGAAATCAGCCACCCTTGTTCTCTTATGGGGGACCTTAACTTGCCAGATGTTAACTGGGAGCACCACATGAACAGGTCCAGAAAATTCCTGGAGCACCTGGATGGTAACTTGATATAGATGCTAAGGGAGTTTACTAGGAAAGGGGCTCTTGATTTGTTGCCTTCATCAGAGTGGGGCTTGTGAGTGGAGTGGATTGACTGGTCTGTGGCTGTCTTGGCCACAGTGACCAGGAAGTGATCAAGTTTAAAATGGTCATGAGAAGAGCAGACTTCAGGCTGCTCAGGGAACTGGTGAGTAAGGTCACTTGGGAAGATGCTTTTGAAGGTGCTGTGGTCTGACAGCGCTGGTCGCTTCAGTACCACGTTCCTAAGAGTACAGGAGCAGGTAGCTTGAAAATATTGGAAATCAGGCATATGAGACAAAGGGCCAGCTGGTCTGAGCAGGGATCTTCTTCTGCAGCTAAGGCAAAAAGGAAACTGTATGTCCAGTGGAAGCAATGTTCATGGACACAGGAAAATTACAAAGATACTGTTTCACCTCTGTGGGGAGAAAATGGAGAAAATTGGTGTAGCTAAAGCTCAGTCAGAATTGAAGCTGGCCAGAACTGTGGGTGACAGTAGAAGGGGCTTTCTAAAATATGTTGATAGCAAAAGGCAGTGCAGAAATAATATATGTGATGAAGATGGTCACCTCAAAAAATGGAATGTAGACATTGCAGAGATTTAATTGTTTCTTCACTTCAGTCTTCAACACTGGTGGTGGCCTCTTGGAGTCCCAGTGCCCTAAGCTGGAGAACCACGACTGTGAGAATGATAAACTCCCAATGAACCCCAGTGTCGTAGAGAATTTGCTTTTCCAGCCGAATCCCTCGAAATCCGTGAGACCTGATGGAGTTCATCCAAGGGTGCCCAAAGAGCTGGCTGATGTCATCACAAGACCTATCTCAATGATTCTGGAATGGTCTCAGGAATCTGAAAAGGTCTCAATCGACTGAAATTTGACAAATGCCCCAATTTTCCCGAAGAGCCAGAAGGCTGCCCCTGGTAACCACAAGTCTTTCAGTTTCACTTCAGTTCCTGGTAAAATCATGGAGAGGATTATGTTGGGAGTTTTTTAGAAACACCTGGAGGACAGTGCAGTCATGGGTCACAGCCAGCACAAGTTCATGAGGGGCAAGTCCTGCTTGTCAAACTGAATTTCCTTTTTTGACAAGGTAACTCTCCAGATGATCAGTGGATGCCAGTTGTGATCTTTTTGGATTTCAGTAAAGCTTTTGATAATCTATGTCACAGTATCCTTCTGAACAAAATGTCCAACACACAGCTGGATAAACATGTTATGCAGTGGGTGAGCAACTGTGAGCAAAGGGTTGTGGTGAGTGGAGTTACATTAGGCTGGTGTCCTGTCACTAGTGGGGCTCTGCAGGGCTCCATTCTTGGCCCTGAGCTCTTCAACATCTTCATGAGTGACTTGGACGCAGGACTGGAAGGAATGCTAAGTAAGTCTGCTGATGGCACTGAGTTGGGAGGAGCTGTTTATTGCCATGAAGGGAGAGGGACATTGACAAATAAAAGGTCTGGGCAACCACCAACCCTATGAAGTTTAAAAATTACAAGTGTTGAATTCTGCACCTGGGATGGGGCAACCCTGGGTGTGTGCACAAAATGGGGAGTGTAACACCGGAGAGCAGCCCTGTGGAAAAGGACCTGGGGGTCCTGGTTGATGGCAAGTTGGAAGGGCCACTGTTGATTGGTTCCATACAAGTCTGTACTGTGTTCTTAAAACTATATCCAGTTTACACTTATTACATTTATGTAAACTCATGTGTGGTTTTCTCTGCAACTTTTCTTCCCCCAGGGTTGAAGTTGTGTATTTAAATAATTCCATTTGAAAGACTAAGTGGGCAACTTATTTTTTGTGCTAGACGAGGTCATGTGAAATTAAAATAAAAACCACAACCCTGATGTTTTATTTCACGATTTGACTGTATTTGATCAGCTTGCATGTTGCTATGAAGAACTGAATGGCACATTTAGGTCTCTCTTACTCTAGGACTGAAAATCTTATATTCAACTCTGTTGTATAGTCTTACCATGTAATAATCACATCATCTTAGATGGTAACTGTGTTTGGTACAAAATACAGGAACATCATCCTGAATTAAGGTAAGCTTAAAAAAATAAATTAACCAAAAAAAAACCCTGAGAGAAACAAAAGTAATGCTGTGCCATCTGCAATTTTTACCTGTCTTAATTCTCAACTGTTACTCACCTTTAAACAACAACAACAACAAAGTGCTAGGTATGGGCTTCATGCAGTGTTTTTTGCAGTATTTAATTGATTTTCTTGATCTGAAACCTAAGTAAGTGACCGATGTCTTGAATCTTTTAAGTCAGAAGCTTTTTAGTAGGTGAGAGACTTGTGGAAGCATAGTCCAGTGCAATGCTGGGTGTTTTCTTTGTGTAGGTATTGAATCTAAGTGTAATTAAGGCTGAAAGGAGCCTCAGGAGGTCTTTAATTCATCCTTCTTGCATCCAGTCAGATCTTGAAAATCTCCAAGGATGAAGTCTTCACAGCTTCTTTGGACAATGCTACCAGGACATGACGTCCCTGAAATGACAGAGTTTTCCTTTCTTTTTGTCTGTCTTTTACATTTACATCCATTGTCTCCTGCCATGCACTGCTGTAAAGAGCCTAGGTCTACTTGGTGTCTGCCTGGGACAGTTGGAAAAAAGATGGATATGGTTTTTTGGAAGAGCAACCATCTAGATGGGCAGAAATAGGTGATATAACAGGATCTGAGGTACAAAGGCAGGATAGCTGGGCAGAATGCATGCAGCAGTCAGATGTGGAAAGGTGTTGTGAAATAACAGCTGGTTGTATGTGTGGTGTCTGAGCCACAGACGTGTGAGGTGTGTGAGAGACCATAGTGGGAGGCAGAAGGAAGCAGTAATGGGGAATTCCCCTCTTTCACTGTTCCTGCTCAGCACTTTCTGACCCTGCTGTTTATTTTTGTGAATTATAGGAACTTGTTCATGTCCTACTTGTCCGCTGTAGTTACTGGTACATATTTTATGAACTGTTTTGTGTGCAATATGCAGTTTAGTGTTTGGAGGAACATGGGATTTCTGAAACCTGCACTCATCTGGATTGGTGTCTTCCCTCTGTATGCTGTTTGTAAAGTTCTTTAGCTTAATTTTTCCTCTCTGTGCACCAATAATTGCACTGTGTCTGACTAAAGAACCATCTTGCTCAGTGTCCTGCTCCTGCCATGGCCATAATCAGACACATAGGAAAAAGTCTGCAGAAATGTTGCCTGGTGTTCCTGTGAGATAGCTTTCTAGCCACGTGGCAGTTTTCATCTCAAAGACTTGCTACACTGTATAGAAATTGCTAAATAGACAGAAATTAATACGATTTTACGTGTTCAGTCTCCTCCTCAACTTGTGTAAACTTCTAGTAAACAAAACATCAGCTGACAGTGAGGTCCACACTTCTAAGAACTCTCCTAGATGATGAGATACCTCTCTATGATTATTTCCTTCTCTTCCCTGCAGAAACTCAGTGTGGTATCTGTAAGCCTCATGTCATGATCCCCGTTCACCAGTTACTGTATATTTTCCTCAGAATTGTTGAGCTTCTGAAAGATGACCTTTATTGCAGAGTTTAGGAGCTAATTAATATTCTGGTACTCTGACGGATTATTAAACAAAGTGAACACAAAAAAAGTCTTAAACCAACAATATAGGGTGAGCAGCCATTTCAAAAGAGTTCCAGGAACTCTTAGTCTGCTTTTAGAACAAATTTAATCTGAATACTTCCAAGATGCAATGAACAGCGTGATCAGTGATACAAAGTATAATTTCAGTTTCTTCCATAAACGTACATTTTGTTTTTGCAAGTTGAACTAGGAATTATTATTAATATTGATCAATGAATGAGTGCTTTGCTCGGCCAGAACTATGCCGTGCCTTGTTAGCCTTAGTTGTTTGCAGTTTGGCAGTGGTTGTGCTTGTAGTCTGTGTCCCAGACTGTAACTCACAGATTGAGATGGAGTATGTGTATTTTTTATTTGTGGCAATGAAGTTTATTAGCAGTTATAGACTAAACCTAATCTGAAATAGGACCATGACTTCATTTTTTCACAAGTCTGATATCAAGAGTCATATTGATCTCTGGTCAGAAAACAGTGCTTAGCAGTATGAATAAGGACTCATACCTCTGTTAACTGAGCAACTCTCCTCATGTTGTCCTGTATGATACACATTCTTCAGAATGTGGGAAAACAGCCTGGAACCCGGAAAAGATTCCATGTGTGACTGCTCTGTTCTTTGTACTCTAGTAACTATTATCTTTTCACAGGTAATATTTAATGATTTGTGTTTTTTCCTGAAGCGGGTAGCTGCTACAGGTGCCTCTAGAACACAAAGTCAAAAGCTTATCTTTATTTTTTTGTAGTTTGTTTTCTTTTGAGGAGTAGTTTTGAGTAAGATCTGTTTTGACTAAAGATCTAGATATTTTTGGAATGTGGAAATTGGAGTGGAACATGGAAATGCTTGGTCCTGTAGAAAATTATAGTTTAGAACTGTATTAAACAAGTTGTTTAACTTCTGTCTGTTACACAGCCATATTTAGGGTTACCATTTTTTCCTTCCTATAAAAGCTCTGAGGTCCTTTTGTAAAAAGTTCTCTTTAAATTAATGCACTAACTCCAAGATAAAAGATGTTGTGTGTGTATGTGTCTGTAATGTGGGACTTCAAAGGATGATTGTATGACACTGTCATTTCAATTAGACAAAAGCTAAAAACGTCTGCAAAATTATGAGAAATGCTGAAAGATTTAAAAACTGAATGTAGAGACATTTGACAGAACAATCCTTTGGTTTTATTCTTTTAGAAAAATAGCTGAAGATATGATGAATTGAGATGGTCCACATTATTTTTTTTTTGTATTTTAAATTACATTCATTTATACTATATTATACTGAGAAGAGGTAAAGGATATGTTTGGAGCTTAATCATTAGTTAATGATTTGTCGTTGTTTTTCAAGATGTTTGAGCCTAGAAAATGGTCACATTTCTTTCACAAAGGTAGTAAAGACTGAAGGAATGTCAGAAATGCAGTGGTTTTTCAGATTTGGAATTCTACAGCTGAATGTTTAAGAAGCATATGTTTGGTGTGTTAAGTACTCTGATAAAGCATTCCAATGAAGTATATTGAATTGGGCACTTCAGGCATTTTTAACAATTAAATTAGGGCCCCACACTTGACAACCAAATATTTAGGTACCAGCATTCAGTTTTTTCTGAATGGCATAGCTGGAATTTTGTTGGTCCTAACCCATCTGTCAAAGAGTTTCCTGTTCAGCCTATTTCTCTATTCTTTTGATCTCTTACTAATAGATTTGAAAAGGACCAAGTCTGTTGTACTTCTTCATGGCTAGAAAGACATAGAAACTCTAAAGGTAATTTTGTGAAAATAGAAATAAGCTAAAAATTACCAGACTTATACAGTGAGATACCCTGTATCCTCTTGAAGGTGATGTGCATTGTAATTACCTTGTGTGAAATACTGCACCTCAGGCAGTTGACTTTTACAGCAAAATATGGGAGTTATTTTTAGCCTGAGGCAGAAACTGAGGAGCATCTCCTTATCTTCTTTAGTCTAAAGCATAAATGGGTGTTTTAATACATCCCATTTGTGGGCTTGCTTCTTCCTTTAATTTAAAAAAAAATTGGGGCTTGTGAGATGTCAAATCAGTTTTTGTCAAAGTTACCCAGGGGCTGTTTGAATGCAGGTGTTGCTAAGCAACTCAATACAAAAAAAAAAACCACTTCTCATTGCATATTACTTTTTTATGAGAATCAAACCAAGAATTTGGAAATATTGATGTGTTTTTGCATGCATGATGTATTCATAGCTGCCATTCTGTTTCCCTTTTTGATTTTCCATATTTTTTGTGGTCTGTTTATTTAGAATCATCTGGAGGTTGTTTCTATGTTTTTATGTTTTAAAGCTCTCATCATTTACTACTGGCATGAGCAGAGAGATCTGAAGCCTGGATTCAGTACATTGTGCAAGCTATCAGTTAATATCTATTCCATTATAATAAGTGTAAGCATCCCTACAGCCTTGTATTTAGGTGCTACAGTTTATTAATTCAGGTTGAGAATAGCTGTTCTTCTCTTTTGAGATCCTCCTTGGATCAGTGTGGAAGGGCCAGGAAGGTGCTCAGGCACTGCTGAACTTGTGGTTAATAAATCATGCTGACCTTATGTGACTCCATATGGAAATAATGCAGAATGTGGGTGTGCAAATGTGATACAGTGGTGTTCAAGCTGACTCTCAGACCTTTGGATGTCAGTGTTGCTTCCACTTCTGAGAGTGTTTGGTGGGCTTGCCACTGTATTGAGTGAGTACAGTTGTTTTTGAATGAGTACAGATTGTGCACCTGGTGCATGGGCTTGAGTCTGTCTGTCAGATCTTAGTTTGGAAGGAGCAGTATTAAAGAGAAAAGCTTTTGTAGCACTTTGGCACAATGGAAGGGTTTATGTTTCTTTAAAATATACCTGTAAAAATCTTTCTTTAAATATGCTTGGGTTTTTTAGCCTGAGGCAGAAACTGAGGAGCAATTTACTAGATTCAGTGATGAAATCATAGGAAATAACAACAAAAGGCGAAACTGAAGGATAAATTCAAGATGTGTCTATCCTGTAATATGTTGCAGGCCTTCAACTAAGATGAAAAAATGTCCTGATATTTAAAAAAAAACAGATGATAAGGAAAGGTAGCTAACTACAGATGTAGTTTAGAAGAGATAATTTTGTTGGTGTGTCTGGAGAAAATTGATGAACATGACAAATAAAAAGCAGCTCATTAAACAGAGGTGATTTTCTCTCATGCTGTTGATTGGTTTATTTTTATCTTTTCTTTTAGTTTTTTGGTCTCTTGAATGCATGTTGTATCCAATGCTCATACTTGCATATGAGATGGTATTTATAAAGTCTTTTGCAATTCTTCGTAATCTGGAGACTGAGATAAACTTTTTTGAAGAATACTGGGAAAAACCAGGCAGGGTTGCATAATTGTTAACTTTTAAATCTGCAGCAACTGTGTGGCTGGATTTTCTCTTCATTTTCCACAGCACTTCCAAAATGAGTATGGGATAGATAAAACTTTTATTGGAAAATAGAGGTGAGCATGTGGCAAAGAGAAAGTAGACCAGCAGTATTTGAGTGTCAGAAGGGAGAAAGAAAAGTGTGTTCCAGTCAAGTTATATATGCCATGTTTTTAATTATAGGTTCTGAAATGGAAGGTTTGTTACAGCCATTCTTAAAACACAGGTGACCAAGATTTTTGTTCATATAAATGTGTATGAATCTAAGCTTAAATATGAAAATTAGTTTGGTTACATTTTTACTAGCCAGTATTTAAAATTACAATTTAAATACACCTCTTTATTTCCCTGTGAAATTGAACTGGTAGCATTTATGCAACCTATAGTTCAGGGCAGAGTTCTAAATCTGAAATAAATGGTAAAGAGTCTTTTTTTTCCCCGTTTGGTTGTTTGCCACAGTCATTGGTTCTCTGTTTCAGGACTCCAGTGGAAGCTAGGAGGGGCTGTATGAACTAGGATCTGTGGCTGGACTAGTATTTGGTCAGTATCAAGAGTTGATTAGCAAAAAGGAAAGAAGGCCTGTAAAATAATTTTCCATGGTTTTAAGTGGATTTTTTTTCCATTATAGTCTACTTTTATTCAATTTACAGAATTAAGATTTTTCTGTCTTTTGTGCAGGGATGGTTCTTCTGCTTGGACACTGTTTATTAGGAAGCTGCACTAATTAATCATGAATTAATCCCCTAAAATATCACTGGATATGTTGTGCCATAAAGGGGTTTCCATCAGGGATTGCAGATGGTGCCTTATAGCTGGAACTCAGTCTGGACCATATTTTTCTAGCTGTCCTTGTGTGCCTGAACTGTTTGTAGGCCAGCACTCTGTGAACTTCATAGATGATGGGATGTAAGGAGTGAGCTCAGAGGGACTGGTGCTGGCTTCTGAATGGGATGAGTGTGGGTGTGTGCTGGGTGAGAGGGAAGCTGCCTGTCCAGACAAAGAAGCTTGGAGGATGTAGTGGGAGGTCACAGGTATTTGTGCCTAGGGATAGCCACCAGACTCCAAATTCAGCTTTGCATCGAGGCTTGAACCAAAGTAATTGCAGTTGGTTTCATTTGAAAGGTCTTGGCTTTGAATCAGCTGCAGGTCCAAGGAAGAACATGTTCTCTCTGTGATAGGCACCCCTTCCAGAGAGGACTGTAAATAATGTCATGTAGTTATGGAAATACATTCCTTGAAATATTTTACTTTTGAGAAAATTACGAATTTTCTAGTCAGTGTTTTCATGTGTTAGCAGCTACTGGTACAATTTGATTTGAAAGGTGCAATTGTAACTGAAAAAGAAAATTTCTTGGGAACAGAAGAAAAGTAATCACTTTATTTCCTCACATTTTTACTTCTAAGAACTTGACTAAAATTTTAGGTGGCATGCCTCATGTCTGTAAGAGGACATTCCCTTTACTGGTTGTAGCCACAGATTTTATTTAACAAGAACAGTCTCAGAATGGCATGTTCAGTCATGCTTTAACTGTATGACAAACAAAATGCCTGAAGCACATAGAGATAACAGCAAATGGGGACTGTATTCTAGCAAAGGGACACTGGCTCATTAAACAATTGTGTTCACCCCTGGTATTCCAACCCTTTCTTGTCTTTCTCCCCTCAAAATTCTGGCACTGCCAGTATCTGGTGATAGTATACTCCAGCAATTAAGAGGTGAAAGGATGTGATGCCTATATGCCTGAACAAGTTCATTTAAGGTAAAAACTTGTTACACCAATACAACATTTCCTATTGATCACTGAGAGTATTTAATTTGTTACAAATCTGTTTCCCAAAGTACAACAATGAGAAACCCCACTTAAAATGCACCCATTTGAAGTGTAGCTAGCAATCTTCATAAGTCCTTTTGTGTGTGTGTGTATAATGAAGGAAAGTAGGAGGGTGGATAAAAGCTGGAATAATCTTTAAGGTTTAGTTTTAAAACTTCATCTTAAAGATAAAAAAAAAGAGTAGAGGTACTGGTATTTAAACCTTTGTTTGGCTTCATTTAGAGCAAGCAGGTAGATTTTTTATTTTACAGTGTAGTTGATTGCTTTATTTCTGATTTGTTTTGTAGCCTGATCCTCCATTTATCTTAGTAATTTGTTTCTGACTAATATTTTAATAGCTTGTTAGGTACCATGTCCACTTCTGTAATCAATGTATGATTTATTGGTTTTCATTCTTTAGTGTAGTATCCAATTTAATTAAATGAGATTGACTGGTTTCGTTAGTTGTGGTAGCTATTTAATTCTTAATTTCACCAGAACTCCTGGGTGTATGCTTCTAGGGATTTATTTCTTATTTATTTCTTCATGTCTTCATTCTCAGTACAAGTTTGTAATGTTTATGCAAAGGTCTATGCTTGTAGAAAACTTTTTATTAAATTATCTTTTGAAGTTTTAATGGATTGTTGTTTTTAAAGATTGTGTGCTGGGAACTTTAAAACAAAACAACCTTTCAGGCTGTGAATGCATTTTGCATGCCTTGGACTTTTTTTGTGTCTCCAGGTATGTCTGAGGTAGAGCAAAGGTCAAATGTTAACCATCTCCTCAAGTTACGTTTCAGATTAAGAAGACATGAATGTCAGGAATTTGCAGGATTGAGTTTAGTGAGGCCAGTAATGTCAAAGTATTAGCTGCAAAAGTGAGGAGGGAAGGAGGGAATGTGGCGAGAGGGAGGGGGGTATTTTGCAGATACTTAAAAGTACTTCACCCTGGGCAGACAATGTGTTACATGGGATCTCTGAACTGGTGGTGTTGGGATGAAAAAGTGTGTTGTGCGTGTTTTACTTAAAAATTAGCTTTACTAGCTGTGGAATGGTTTGGCTCTGAACAAAATTAGCATTTGCTGCTGCTTGTATTTTTTTTATTTATTCTTACTTTTTGTCAAATGTTTTAACACCTTTGAAAGTCTGGGGAAGTGTGATCGTGGATGTTCAGGTTTTTGGGGTTTTTTTTCTTTTTTTAATTGGGGAGCTTTGCAAGAATGTGCTTATTTTCTGCTTAAATGCATTTGCTTCTTATAATTCAAATGAGTTCATAGATGAGTGCTTTTTACTTTCATGATCAATCCTCTTCAAAAGATGGAGCTGTCCTTGAAAGGTGGATTTGTAAAAAGGCACTTATCTCCAGAAGGCTCTTTTTATTGTTCAGAACATAATCCTGTACTCTAAATATTTAATTTAGTAGCCAGAGTGTTTTACACACAGTTGGATTGAATTCCTTGATTTTTACGGAATGTTGAACTTGAAGATGATGGTTGAGTCAGTTCTTGTTGAAATGTAAGTAGATATCTGCTGTTGTAATCAACTGACCCAGGACTTTAAGACCTTGCCAGGAACTCAGTCCATACGGTGATGTTACATTTAAACTTGCTACTGTGTTGGAGCAGTTTACTTGTTGTGGGTATGTCACTATGCTACAGCACCAAAACCTGGACAAAAGATAGTGGGAGCGAACAATTTCCACTCAACTGTTTTAAAGTATTTGGAAAGAGAACCGCAGAGCTAAGTGAAGACTTGTGAATTTTTGTTTTAAGCTTTAGTGCCTTTTGTTACAAGATACTTAAATGGGCCTGTAATGAGGCAGAAGGAATTGTTTTGGCTGCTTATCCATTTCAGACATTTGGCAGCTGCCTGTTTAGTCCCCATAAAAACTCCTTTGATTGTCTTTTCGTGACAGTAAATAGCAGGAGGAAAAGGTGTGAAGCTTGAACACTGCAAATCTCTGTGCTGTATCTGCTGGTAGAGTACTGTACCAGAAATGTGCACATCGCTTCCAGATGTTAATGTCTGATAGGAGGACTAGGTGTAGTTTGCTTTGAGAACTGAATAAAATTAAAATACACTCAAGGGTATGCATTTTTTAACTTGATCTTAATTTGAAGACAGCCTTAATTTCCAAGTCAAACTTTACTGCTTTTATTTTATGCCGCCATGAATTGGTCAGAAAATGTCATTATTTTTGTCTTTGGTTCCTAATTTTGCTCAAATATAAATTTCCATCATGGCCTTTGTCAATACAGTCATTGCTTACTATGGTTATTGGCTGAAAGTTTACTTGTTTTCATCAAATAGTCCCTTCATATTGAAGGAGGAGGGTCAAGGAATCCTCTTGAGAAGGTACTTTATAATGCAGTCAAGAGCTACACCCGTGTATCCCTTAACTTCTCACTGGATCATGCAGCAATACACATGGAATAGGATTTGCAGTCTCCACGTGACTATGTTGATTTTCCAACATTTGTCTCTATGTTGGTTTTCCTTTGCAGCTTTTAATTCTTGAGTCCCATTTCTTCTTTTCCTTGCATCTGAGAAAGTTGCTGCTCTCAGTAATAATAAAGCTGCAAATGCCAATGAAAGGCCAATAAAAGAAGCAATCCAAGTAATATGCAATTGAAGGAAATGCAGTGTCAGCGAAGGCATTGAGAGAAAGGAGCAGAAAATAATTAATGGAAGGGAGAGATATTTCTGATCTTGGCAGTTTTGATTTGATTTCAGTGAACTAGAAGATCACAAATCCATTGGAAGCTGACCTTTATTGGATTTGGTGCATTTGCAACACCTTTGCTCAACATCTAGTCTTTATCATATAGTGTGATGAGTTGTGACTTTACTGTGTATCTGTTTACATAACCCATAGAGTTAGAGTTGGAACAGTGAACCAGTGAGGGTACATTTGGACAGGGCAGCTCACTTTTTGGGTGTGGGTAACTTCAGCAAATGTCACAGGAATAAGTATATTTCTATCCAGAATAATGTATGCATTTTAAGCAGTCCATCTTTCTTCATTCCCCTAATGAATAATAGAGAATCAATTGGCTCTTTCAAAACCATAACCTTTGGCTTTTAAAAGATTTTCCTTTGCATATTTTAGGAGAACCTTTCAAATGCATCTGATTAGTTGTTTGTGTGGACTTTTTTTCCAAATTGTTTGCTTCTGCACATTTTTTTAGATGCGTCTTTGGACTTGTGCCTGAATGCTTCTTTACACAGAGCTTTGAATTATAGAACATTTTGCCTGAATCATCTCAAAAAGACAGTATAGATCTCATTGTTTTCCAAATGTAAGAAAAATAAAAGCCAAGTGGGCTCTAAGATTTCCACTTTAGGGGAAGTGGATGACAGGACATAGAAGATAAATCAAGCAGCCTTGCTGGCTCTGTAAATGCATAGAAATATTGATTGGAGGAGCCTTTGGAAGTCTCAGAGCAGTACTTTGATCAGCCCTGCACCAGGTCAGCCTTGGCTTTGTCTTACTGGGGCTTGAGAACCTTTAAGGATGGTCTCTTCAACTGTGTATCTGAGTAACGTCACCCAATGCTGTGCTGCTGCTCTCTTGCTGAAATATTGTTCCTGGTATCCAGTTGAGGCATTTTGTACCCTTTGCTTTATCATCTGCTGCTTCTGGGAACAGCCTGGCCCCCATCCTCTTTGGAACTAACATTCCAGTGGCTGGAGCTTGCTCTTAAATTGCTCCCTGACTTCCTCTTTAGCAGGCTAAAGCCCTTCTTCATGTGCTCTTCCTCTGAAAACCATATCTAGTTTCTTTTCCTGCTGTTTAATTCATTTGCTGTTTTCAGAAATTACTCTGATTTTGTACTTTAATCATATTTCAGTCAGAGTAAAGAGAGTATAAAGCATTGTTTATTATTTTTGTTGGTTTTCTTAGTCCTTCTTGTAAGTCAGCTGAATGAATCTGAGAAAAGTGTCTTTTTGTTGGTTCTCCTTGCTGGAGTTACTATTCATCAGGCACATATCAGAGACTGGGTTGTTTCTTTTTTTATAAAAGAAAGAATTACCTATTTTTCAAGGTAGCTTCCTCAGAAACCAGTAAAAGTTCACCTTTTTCTCAGATCCTTTTCTTTCCAGATGTTTCAGACACCTAGGGACCTTAATTCAACTGTTCTTTCAAAAAAGGAAATCAATATGAATCCACAAATGATATGTCCAATGCAGTAATTTAAGTTTATTTTTTAGGTTGTTCCTCGTTCTTTAAACTGAAGCATTTTAGTTGGAACCAGAAGTATTTCTAGTAACAAAAATACTCAGTGCTGATTTGGATATATATGTGTTCTCATATTTATAGTATTTTAAAGAATTCTGGTATTGCTTTCAAGAGCCATCTAGGAGACTGATAATCTTGGTGAATTATGGAATGCACATACAAATGTATCTGTTATCCAGTTACAGATAGTTTAAATTTGAATGTGAAAACAGCACTAAATGTTTATTCTGACTAGTAGAAAAATGTAATAACTTTTCAAATCGATTCCAATATCCTAATCATCTGATAGTGCTTGTTTTTATAAAAGCTGAGTTCCGCCTTTGTGCTGATAAAAAAGTACTTACTCCACTATTGTGAGAAGATTATATGTTCTTTTTAAAAGTTTTAAGGTATGTTTAGTAATAGAATGCCTTGCATGGTGGTTTTTTTTTTTTTTTTTGCAGGATGGTTTTGAAAGCTGAATGACACTACTGGTTGTGAGTAACTTAGCTTAGTGTTTTCAAGAATGGTATTTTATTTCCTTAGTTTCCATTCAGAAAGCCAAATTCTAATCAAGTGCTTGATTTAGTTGTGGAGCCCAAATCTGAACAAGTCTGAGGAAAGCACAAAATAATTTTGTCATTTTAATACTGGTTCATATTATGCTTTATTTGTCTATAAAATGGTCCAGGGAACAAGAGCTGGCTATTGAGATGCTTAAAAGCCTTTCCATTTGACAGTTTTTCAAGGGACATATTCAAGTTGTCTCTGTCTTCCAGTAGTGGATAACTGTGACATCCATAATCTAAAATTTACAGATGGGATAAAGCTCAATAATAATCATAATGTTAGAGTGGTCATAAAGTCCATTTGATTTTATTGTCTCCTCAAGTAAGGCTGAATAGCGTGTTCTTCCCCCCTCGATGCTTTTTTCTTTCTTCTTGACTTATATGTAAGAAATGTAGTTTAATTTCTTAAGTATTTTGCTATTAAACGAAAGGTCGTGTGAGAATCCCCAGGAATCGGCTGTTTCCCAAGAATGTGACTCGTGGAAGATGGTTTGTTGTAACATACTGCTTCTGCAGCCATGATGTGCTGCATGTCAGAGTAAATTAGAGCACAGCTTATTCATTCTCCTGCTACATCACAGGAGTTGGCATTTTGAATACCCATTACTCCTTATTCTTCAGAGTTCATTAATAGTTTTGGACCATAAGTAAAGTTCTAGGTCACTGGCCCTTTCCCCGTTAGTGTTAATGGAGCCCTTTTTAAGTCTACTGGAATGTGAAGAATGAAGTTTTACTTCCCTTTTTGGGAACTCCTAATTTTTGCCAGTTGTACGATTACTTCAAGTTTCTGCATTGCTTTAAGGAATAAAAGAGTATCACTAATTTATTTACTATGAATAATTAGAATTTACAACACAAAGAAATGACATTTAAGCCTTAGCCTTTGAGGAAGCTAATTATCATGTATATGAAGATTCCCTAGAAGATGGGAACTGAATGCTGAGAAGCCTTGTTTTAATGAGACTGGTTTAAATTTTTTTTTTTTATGTTAAGGCCTGTCTTTATTCTGATGCCCTACTCATTAGCTGAACAGAAAAGTGAGATTTGAGTGAACAACTAAGAAATTATTTTAAGCAAGCATGTCTCAAGTAATATTTTAGAAAAAATCAGCAGTTGAATTTCAAACTGAGATGTACAGTTCGGGTCTTTAATGTAAAATTGTCTTTTCAAATATCAGTTCAAAAGTAGCAGCTTCAGACATTGTAGGATTTTGCCAAGTTACACTCCTTAGTAATTTTGGGAAGTACAAACAGGTTTAACTTGGTGTATAAACTATATTGCAATTAGTATTTTTTGCTTCCCCAAAACCCCCTCACATTATCTTATTAAAACAGGCTTTGCATGTTGATGGTTGTGGTTTTTCAAGGAAAGATCAGGAGGAGTGAGAATGTTCTCTTTTGTGTGTGTGTGACTGTATCCAAGTTACTATCCGTAACCCAGGTTTTGTTCTGCGGCAAGCTAATTTAAATCCTCCTAGGAATGCACAAGATCCTTGCCAAAGGGTTTCACCAAGCAATTGAATGCTGTGTTTCAAAATAGGCATTCTTTACAAATACTTCTATTAAAATTTTTGTCTTTAAGAATAGACTGTAGCAGTGCATGTGCTTTGTGGCAAATAGAGGTAAATGTTTAGTCTGTGCTGTTGAATAATTAAAAGTTCAGCACGGGCAATTTTGCCAAGAGTGTTGCTCACTGGAGGGTGAGCATATGAAGAAAACCACAAATTAAAGCACTCTAGGAGTGTAATAAATAAAACAGACCATTGGATTGATTAAAAAGAAAAACAAAAAATTACAATTCTTGTCTCTTTTTTAGGAGTTTGTAAGTTAGTTATGTATCAAAGCCAGCGGAGTCAGCTTAATCCTCAGTGTTTCCAACACTTGACTCCACACACAGATAAACTTCTCAACCAGTAGTTTTCAGATTTTTCCTCTGGAAGTATACAGCAGCATCTCTTACTGAGAGCTGTGGCCACTGCAGATTGGGTTGGACCTGTCCTGCACTCAGTAGAACCTTCATTCGTCTGCCAGGGAAGATCCTGCTTTAGACTTGGGGTTGTGGTCAGTAATCAGCTGTGATGGTGTTAGTATTGGGTTCTGTGCCTCTTATGTGCCTACCTCACTTAAGGCAGAGTTACTAATAGGGTGAGCTATAGCCCGTTACTGTGGAAAATAAGGGAGTTGTTTTAAACAATAGGTTTGGATACTTTAAATGAATGTTTTCAGTTCTAAGGTCTGGTAGTATGGCCAAGGCCAAGTGCTACATTTCATTTGGAGGACCCATCTGACTTAAATGTGCAGTTCTTTTCCTCAAACAGTTATTCAGTTATGATGTAAATCATGTTGTGTCTTTCTGGTTAGATTTGTATTATTTTGCTACATTGATTCGTACTTGCCATTAGGAGTACATATTGAAGAAATATTTCTGTTTTCTGCCCAGTGGAAATCAGTGTAAGTATTCACATTAAGAAAGGCTTTTCTAGGAAGTTGGTTCATCTCCAGTAAGGATAAACATTTGAAAATTACCATGTCCAGAAAACTTTCTCTCGAAGGAGTTGTCCATAGTAGTGTCTGGTCTGGTAATACTCATTTCTAAGAAACCTTGGAATACTGGAGAAGTTTTCAGAGAATTTGATATATTTTATAATTACAAAAGCAATTCTAGGTTCATAAATTTAGATCAGCTAGATAGGAGTCAGTTCTAAGTAAATTAGTGGGAGATCTATTTTACCTCATTTTATTGACTAATGAACAGGCAGTGTAATTTAGCAGGTCTTTTTCTCCTAGTATTTTAATTGAGACAATCACAGAACTCTGTTGTAGTGTTATATATACATATGTATAACTACATTTATACATATGTATATCTTGTGAATAGCTTGAAGGCAGAGGTTGTAAGAAAGGTAGTAATTTTTATTAAGCTAACAGGGAATGTAGATGAACTAGTGAACTAGTTTCTTCAGTAGGTGTGATATACTAATAGTGATTGAAGTTAATACTCTGGTGCAGTCATTTGGATAAGGTCAAGAAGGGAAAAATGTAATTTGGGAACTGATATTCTTTGCTTAAGAAAAAAAGAGCCTGTAATCAAAGTGACATAAGAGCAGTTGTCCTTGTTCAGGGGAAACGTTCCAGAAACATCCCAACATCTTTTCTTGGCAGCAATGAGTGGGAATGTGTATGAAAGCAAAGCAGATATGGAACAACTTTTTTTTATTTCCTTTCTTTTTTTGTTCCTTTGACCATTACCTTCTCATATTTGAACTATATTGTGCTTAGGGGAATTCTGATATGTACCTATGTCTTCTGCTGAAGAGCCAGCATGCTGCAATCCCATACATGTGAGAGCAGAGTTGCTCTGCTGCTTATGCTTGTTTCTCCCAGTTTGCTGTGCAGCTGCAGGTGGTTTCTGTGGGATGTATGCATGAAGGTTGGTGAGGATAAATGTGTTCTTGGTGTGGTTTGTTATCCTTATTTGTTGTTTCTGTTGCCACTGCAACTCTTCCTGCAAGGAGTTTGCTATTGAAAACTCTTAGAAAATTAGGCTGCAGGGAGCCCTGAAGAACTGTCCAGTTTGTCATCTTGTCCCAACAGCATTCTTACACCTGTGTTATTCCTGATATTTATCTTCCATTGATGTGTACTTTAAAATCTCCAGTGATAAATATTGTTTTTCTAGACAAGCTGCTCTGTGCCCCTTTTTTGGACGTGGCTTTTTGTATGTTGTTGGGTTTTTTTTCTGTAACATACTTGTTGTTCTTGCGACAAAGTCTTACTAGATTGAATGAAATGCATGAGTGAATCAGTCTGCATCCTGTTTGCAAGGTGTGTTTTTGTTTTCACTAATCCAGCTGGTTGTTTACACTGTGAGCTGAGATTTTGGGAGAAAACCTTTTGTATCAGTAGTGAATGACTGTGAAAGCCCATGTAGGTGCTTGGTGCATAGATGTACCTGTGTCTTGCTTCCCTCTCCACAATTTAGAAACAGTTTTCAAACACAAACCATAAATAGCAAAGGAGCTACAGAAGAGAGTCAGAGCCTTTCATTATCCTAACTGCATTTTAATAAGATCTACATATTATAGAAATAAAGAGAGCCAGAAAAATCGTAGACCCCACTTATATTCCAGGCATATGCTACTGCAGCTAAATTATCAATACCTTCTTTTTATCTTTACAAGATATGTCATAAGTACAGTTTAAAAAAAGGCATAGAAGTATGTATGTGTACAAAGCTGTACTTATAAAAAGGAGCTCCCTGTTCAAAAATGTGGAAAATTTTTCTTAAAGCAGAAATAAGAGAATACTAAAATCCTGGAAGTGTAGGGCGTAGTGCAGTACTTGTGTTATGATCCTTTGTGGTCTTGTTTTAATGGATATTTTTTCCTCGCATATGTTAGCAGGAGAAGTCACTAATGTGAGATATGCTATGTATACAAGGTATACATATTTTAATGTGTTTTTGTATATTGTGCCAAGAGAGGGGTAATTCATTACAAATTTCACATGCTGTTAGGCCAGGTCTTTGTGCTGTCAGTTATGTTTGTGCACCTGTCATAATAAAAGGGCAAGTGGCAGCTCTGCAGATTTACATTTTTGGGATTAATTGAATTCATTTACTGTGAGATCAGGTAAACATGCCAGGACAGAAGGATGGGCAGTGCAGGCATCAGGATGAACAGAAGATGAGGCTGGGCTGTTTGACCAGACTGTAGGTATTTCTGACTTCATGCTGTTCGTGTTGGACAAGACAGGTTAAGTTCAGTTTGTTCTTGTCTCTCCATTCTATTCATTTATATTTGTGTTGCAGTTCTCTGTGAGTTGCAATGGCCCTGCTGCATGTGGAGCCAAGAAGGAGGAGCATGTTAATCCAGTGTTTGACTCTTGATGGGCTTTTTACCTGGGGAATGTTAACACAGGGCTGTGCTGTGGCGTGGTGGTGAAACTTCCAGGTTGGATGCATGAGTTCTGCAGCTCTGTAGTAGTCCTCCTTCCCCAGCTTAGAGTAATAGCAGCTGTGCAGGTTACAAAGGGAAAACTGCTCTGTAGCACATACAACCTGCAGATTCAAGAAGTCACCCAGGCCTTGTGTTGGAGCTCTGAAGTCTGAATAAGTAGTTTCCCTCTAAAAATAGGTGGTGTTCAGTATTATCAGGGACACTATTTCTATCCCAAAACAGTTAATAATGTTTAATGTTAGTATTAATGTTAGTGCTTTTAGATAAATTTCTGTTGAACCCCTATTTCTCGGGTTTGAATTGCTGAGGTTTTAATTTTTCCATGTTCAGACTGCTTTAGATCCTTGCTTTTACTTGACTTGCCTGTGGTGCTCCTGGCACCCATTTGATCCTGTAGTTGGGTAGACCAGGGTGTACAAAATGCTGTTCACTTTTCATAGAGGTACCTTTCTGCTAGGAAATGACCCTGACATGGAGGAGATGCAGAGGATTGGTAGATGCCTTTGTGCAGGGGCAGGAAAGAGGGAGTTGGAGTAAAGCTAAATGGACCCTTGCTGATTCTAGCTGTTGTGGAACTTCAGCCCTTGCCCATTATGTTGTTAAATTTCTTAGGAATCTTGGGGGAGGGAGAAGTCTTGTTTTCTTGGCTGGACAAAGCAGTTGCAGGGGGACATGAAAATAAAAAAATAGGAAGCAGAAGTAAAATCAAAGCAATGCAGAGTTATTTCAGTGTTGAAATAAAGTTTGGCTCAACTTTAGGGTGAAGGTTCAGCTCTGATTGTATCTAGAGTAGTTTCCTTTCTTTAAATTGTTTAGTACCCTCACACAGTTAGTCATAGATATGCAAAGAAACTTTGTGTTTCCACTTTATTTTAATATTGTTTGTGAGACTTCAGGATTCCTTGCTCTTCCAGATCTACTGCCAAAAGTCATGTGGCAGGGAGGGGAAAGAGTTAAATATTTACTGAACAGAAAACTGTATATATAAAGCCTTCTGCTAATTTTCGTTTTGTTTAGTGCAGGTGCTAAAAGGTTAATAGCTACCCTATCACAGCTATTGTATCAAGAGATTCTTTTCTAACCTAAAGCAATGTTAATTTCCATTTAAGGAAGAATGTCTGCAGGAGCCAGTGGTATTTACTAACTGCGCCTGTAAAAACATTCCTTTTCACCCTCAGATGCTCACTCAGCCTTCTGTTTTCCAAGCGACATTATTACAGGCTTTAGCTTGTAGTCTGAGAAATGTTTTAATAACGTGAACAGCACAATCCTCATTCCTGACTCCTCCTCGGGTACTTCTTTACTTCCTTTCCTCTGGTTTGGATTGGACTGAGAGTGTAGCAGCAGCTGGGGGGGACTTATTTTGTTGTTTTTGTGTGTGTGTGTGTACTCCTGTTAACAACGTGAAGATCCCTACTGGAGCATCATTTTATATTTGAAAGGGGTTTTTGTCATTAAGATTCTTTAAATCAAGGGACAAAAGTCTGATTTTAACTCTCCTTTGGCTGTGATAGGTAATTATACAAGACAAATTGAATGGAATCTCATTTCCAGTGTTATCAACTCATGTGAATTCCTCTCCTTGTCCTCTTTGGTTAGAGTGACAGGCTGTTGGGCTGGGCACAGCAGTGGCTTAGGGCTGCTCCATGGTAACGGAATGAATGATTCTGCCCTGTGCTACCTACAGGCTGCCTGTCATTGTTTACCTTTCTTTCACTGAGGAATGGTAAAGCTTGAATTACCTTGTGTTTACCACCGTTTGGTCTACAGAAAACAACACATGTGAACAGTTACCATGGCAAACATGATGCATGTTAATTTTGCATCAGTCTTAACCTTAACTTCGTGCTTTCATTACACTCAATAGAAAGGGGGAAGGGGCATTGCCTCTCTGTTCTGTGCCTCATCAAGGGAGACCTTTGCCGGTGCCTTGGGTCTGGAACACAGAGCAAATCCGTGTCACCTTGTAGCAAAGTTTCCCAGTCACCAGTAATGGGCAGATTTCTGAGTATTTCAGAAGAGAGAACTTTACCCAATATTCCTATTTTGAAGTTAAGAAATGCATGGTACGGTTGATGTTATGAATCAAGATATTAAATGTTTTATAAGCTGAAATCTCAATGATTTGCTGGAGATGTCTCATCTCAGGCTCCTTGCTTGAGCTGTTGTCTGTGTCTAGATGGGGTGGCATACAAATAATTGATGGCTGAAGACCTGGCCAAGGCTTACACTATATTGTATGCTAGTAACTCTATAGCTAAAAAAACCCCCAGAATTCTATCAGTCACTCAACAATTAAAATAACAGTAACAGAAAATTGCCTTTTTTGTATAAATTCTGCACTGGTGAATGTAAGCTTTTATTTATCCAGCATTTTCCGTGTTTTATTTATTCATGCTTTGTTCTGGTTTGATTTCCTGTAGAAATAGCATTGCTCTCTTACGGAATGAGTGACAGTAGTGTAAGGTTCCAGTGAGTGAAGTTGTTTTGGACCATCTGTGTGACGTGACTCATTCCTCCCATTATGATCCTGTACTATGATTTCCTCACACCTGGATGGATTTGGTTTTGTGTCTATGCACGTTGTTCTCTGTTCTGAGGACACCATATTCAAATGCTACTTTTGTATTAATATACTTGAATGTCTGGTACTGTTTAGTGTGCACATGAAATACTCTTTAGTGGCAAAGTCTTGTCTATTTGCATGTTTTCACACTGAAATCCTAGTTTTTCTTACCTACTGGAAGTGTAGTGTGCCCAGCTCTGTTTTAGACCTGGTAATCAAAATATGAAAATTTTTGGATGCATGTTGCAGGGAAAATTCGGCAGTCCACTCTGACAGTGACAGAAAGATCACAAAAACAAGTACCTTGTGTAGTTTTGCTTCTCAGACCAGTTGAAACAGATGTGTCCTTTGCTTGCTTGGTTATTTTTGTTGCTGTAATATCTGTTTACTTGAGTAGCTCCCTCTCACCAGGCATCAGCTACATGTTCTTTCTGTGAGCCTTTCCCACAGCTCTTTATGTCTCCCACGCTTTCTCCTCCTCACTCCCAAGTCAATACCATAGTTCCTTTAGTTCCTCCCAGAGCTTTTGAATGGGAAGAGTCAAACACCTGCTGAGCTGGCTCAGGGCTGTGTGCAGTGGAAGGGTAACTGCCTGTTTTGTCTAGGTCTTGAATTACTCTGGCAGCTAATCTGCATATTTCACTTGTAGCAAGCTTCAGTTAGCCCCCTCACACTTGTGCAACTTTCATGTCTTAAAGAATCTCTTACTAAGTATTAATTACTGTCTGGAACACAACATGCACACACCCACCAGCACAAGTGACTTCAGAAAGATAGGGGCACAAAAGAGCTGCCATTCCTGAGCAGTTTGCATAAGAAGCAAGGATACAAGTGGAGCTAACAGAAGACTCTTGGGCTGTTAACATGTAAGATTGCACTATGAGAACCTGGACTGGATTTTATCAAGATACTTGGACATTGATATATTTATAAAAAAAGTGTTGGTAATGCTCCAGAGGGAAAGGACTTCCCTACAAATACAGAGCTAAAGAGTGATTTTGGAAGTCTAGGTTGGGAAACAGCTTCACAGAATTGTCACTAGGATTAATCTGTAGATATAAGGTGTTCTCCCAGGAAATAGTTAAAATATTGACTTGACTTCAAACTTTTTTCATCTTACTTGGTTATATCTGTCCTGTGGAGGCTTCAGTACCACAGATGTGCTTTTTCTGCCTGCACAGTTTTGATCAGTGCTGTCTATTCCTGATAACAGTGCTGAGTCCATCAAAAGTGCTTGTTTATTGCCTTGGAAATCAAATTCAAACTTATTTTTTTTCATCCAGATAAGTGCCTATCCTATTTGAACTCCTTTTTCAGTACTGCTTTTCCCATCTCTGATTAGTACACTTACTTGTGTTAGGACTCAAAAGAAGCACCTGGAAGAGCAGAAAATCTGATTGATTTTTTTTTTAATCAGTTTTTCTGTGGCTTGAGAAGATCTCACTTCTAAATGAGAAGTGTAGTGCAACTCTCAAATAAGTACTGTGCCAAAGTTTTCTTTTTCCCTTTGGGATGGGTTCTGAATCTGTTGTCCTGGCTTGCGTGTGCTCAGTCGTTTTTCATCAGCCTTTTTGCCTTTGTTTAGTTTGACCAATCCCACACCCACTGTATGTAAACAATGAATGAGATTCAGTGAGTAGAATAAGAGAAATGACAACTAGCCCATTAGGCAGGAGAGCAGAAGCCTATGAAGTCGCTGCATTTAAAAAAAAAATAATTAAATGCAACTTGATATTCAGACAGTGTAAATGGCTACAAACTGCATGCTTTAGGGGATAGGATAGTTAGAAATACAGTTCCACTGATTAACCTGTTTGGTCTCCTTTTAGAACATTCTTCCACTACTGACCTCATCTTTATTTCTCTTCAGACGCACCATAGATGTACTGGGGGCAAGAACATTCTTCTGTGTTACATGGTCACATTAAAAGGAATAATTCTGTTTTGAAAATAGCTTGCTAATCTTCTCCAAGATCTGTTTTCTCTCCCTGTTTCTGTGGCTTTAAAGAGAAGGGTGCTCAATCTGTATGGTCTTTTGCTGCATGACAATAAGACTTTCTCTCATTTGGAGCATTGTTTCTGTTTGCTAAGAAATACATGGCAGTGAAAGTCAAAGTGATGCTGGTTACAGACATTTTTACTCCATTATCTGTTGCTTGAGTGGCTTTTGTTCAGCCATTGCTTACATACACTCTAATACCAACATCTCTCAAAATCATACCTAATGCAGGAGCCAGTTTAATAGTAAAAGTAGCATAGGTGAGCATCAAGCATCTAAATGATCACATTTTTTCTATACATCCAGGAAGAGTTCTCTTTTCTGCTCTTGCAGTCTGTGACTGTAGTTTCCTACCATCTGTGGCATGATGCAAACTAATAGATATTTCTTTGTGGACAGTGCAAATGTTTTTAACAGATCTCTTTTTTTCCCCTGGCTGAACCAGGCAAACTTTGTTTTACCGAATTTCTTCTGCTCAATCACTGGTTTGCCATCTTTGTTTCAGATAGGATGCATCATTTCAGAATGTTTATTAGGAGGTTAATGAGACTGGTTTGGTGACTGACTCCACTTCTGTGTGTGTGTGGTTTTTGGGGCCATTTCTGTAACTTCTGGATTCATATGTTCAACACTATTAGTAATTTCTGTACAGACAATTTAGTTTTTATTAACTCTTTACCAGATGTCCACCATCAACAGAGGCGGGAAAAGACATGTTACTGTCAAAATAGAAGTAAGGAGCAGTGTGCAAAATTTGAATGAGGAGAGGAATGTTTATTTTCATTCTTGGCTCACAGAGATGTGCTATGTAAGGACCCTATACTTCTGAAAGACAGATCTATACCAACAGCATTAGGAGAGTTTGGCTGCTTTTTTCTTACACCCTTTATTTGATATTGATTCATATTTTCTTTTTAAGAGTGTAGGATTGGGATATTTTCTGGATGAATCATAATTCTATTCATATAATTTCCCTGTGGAACAGGTGAAAACAGTTGGATGTCATTGCATAAGGATCCTCAGCCATTGTTGCTGCTTGATTCTTCTGTTCTTAGGTGCTGATCAGTCAGAAGGGCTCTAAAATGCTAACCATCAGTTCAGTTAAATAGTTTGGTGCTTAATTCTGATGTTTGCCAGTCCATAATTTTTATTGTCTCTCTATTTTCTAGAAAGATTTTAATAATGCTCAATAGCTTGTCTTTTGCAAGACAAGTTTTCTTGTATCCCTGGAATTTTACTCTGTAACTTTCTTATCATGTACTAAGTAGTTAAATTAAGCATAACCACCAATCATTCTTGACAAGCCTTGTGATAAAGGATTTTTGGGTGATTAGTTTAAGTTAAACATTTGACTTTTGAACTCATTCTTGTGGTATGTTTGAAAA
Source organism: Melospiza melodia melodia (assembly GCF_035770615.1). NCBI lineage: Eukaryota > Metazoa > Chordata > Aves > Passeriformes > Passerellidae > Melospiza > Melospiza melodia. The sequence goes on from NC_086197.1 coordinate 65,485,946, forward strand.
CACTGGTGACCAAACAGTGGTTTTTGATGAATAACAAACTGCAAACATTGCTGCTTTTTGTTATTATAATGAGGGGTAATTGACATTCTGGTGTTGATGCAGTTGATGTTTTACATAAAGCTTTAAAAGAATTCAAAATACTTTGTTATTTTGCTCTTAATACAGACAAATATGCTGGGTTTTTTACCCGAAACATTTCTAAGAGGATTTTGAGACTTTAAATTGTATTTGCTCTGGAATATAATTGAATGTACAAAGTAGGTACTTATAAATTCTTGTCATGGGTGAGAAAAGGATAGAGTTAAAAAAATGTAAATGTGACTTATAATCAGGAATGCTGTGAATTTTGTAGAGCAGGATGTGCATTTGACTGATCTATGTGATGCTCGTCTTTTAGGATCGCTTTGTTGGCAGCATGGTCAAGGATGAGCGAATCCTGTGGCTGCAGTCAGCTGTGCTCTGGCCCACCTGCTGGGCACTGACCCATTCTTGTCCTAGGGTCTCTTTTGATCTCAGATACCAAAGATTCCTGCCTTTGCTACTCTTCTGTGTTAAAAATCCATGCTTGAGATTATACTAATGGTTGATACTGGACTGCTCCAGTTACAGATGTAGACTTTTAGATGTGCACAAAAATCATGGGGATAAGGTGTTGCAGTTCAGTGTCCTTTTCTGGGCTGTCTTAATGTGAGAATTGAAGTCTTAAAAAAATAAAATCTTTAGCTGCATAATTGATGCAACTGCTTGTAGGTTTTAGACAGTTCCTAGGAATAACATTATTTGTTTCACCTCTATAGGAATGGTTTTCAACTTGTAAAGAAAAGCACTTCAGCAAGTGAAATGTGATGAAAGGCTTGCTTTCATCACATTGGAAAAAGATGCCATTTTTCCAATTATACTGTCATTCCAATAAAAAGATTTTATTACTCTAAATGTGTCTTACTTAAATATTTTGGGTGTCTTACTTAAATATTTTGGGTGTTGTCTGGACAGTGTAATAAAAGTGTGTTATTAATATGGTTAGAATTAGTGTGTTAGAGGGGAAAAGATACATAATCTTTAATCATAGAGGTTTGGGATATTTGCTTGGTTTTGATGGGAGGAGCTGACAGAAGCCTTTGATACTATGCAAAGAGATAGGGAGATGGTATTTAGCTGATACCAAAGTTGTGCATGGTAAAGCGAGGAAGCATTTGGTTCTCAATGTTGCAGTAAGAAGAGTGATTATAGAGAAATCATGTGTAAGATATGTATAAGATAGTTGTCTTTTATTCCCAGTTAATTTTCCAGGTTTTTCCTTGGTCAGCCTGAGGAAAGATAATGTTGAATTTCAAAATGTATGTTGCAGTAGTTAATTGCCTGGATAAGTTTTTTCAGAGTTAAAAGCTATTCTTATATCCTGTCTTGTATTTCTACTGTTGAAGCTTTTAGAAAATACTTACATTTAATTGAAACCTTTGCAGTTTTACAATGTTTTGAGGTGTGATAGTGCACTTTGAACTTTTTCTCAGCATGGGAAATATTCTTATGGTAAAATTGATTTTTTAAAATTGCCTTTTTAGATTGTCTGTGGTTGTTTCAGGGAAATGGGAGGATGCCTCGATTTGTTTCCTCTCTGACATTACTACTATGGTTAAGGTAGGAGAGCCCATCGAGATAACCGATGGTGCTTGTGATGCAGAGTTTCTGTTTATTGCCCAATATGAAGCTGAACATGAGTTTTAACTGAGAGTACATATCAGCCTGCACATCTTGCTGTACTGGTTAAATATGGAATTATCTTAAGTGCTCATCATTTACAAAAAGCTGATGTAGCACAACCATTCCTGGAGTTCTGCGAAATAAGTAGTTTGAATGGGCTTGTATCTGGTCCAGGCAAAATCAATTGAGCTAATTAAAACTGCTGAAAGGAGCCTGACTGACCTTTAATGAAATGAGCTGAGAGCCCTCAGTTATGTGCTGTAAGGCAGAAGCAGGTTAGTGCAGGAAAGGGGTTGGGAACGGGGACATTTTGACTCGGTGTGGTTCCTTGTGGCGAGAGCAGCTTGTGCATACTTATAAACTGATCTGCACAGGATAGAAATATTGCTTCTTTCCAGGGAAAAGACAGCCCTTCCCCAACTTTTGCTTGTTCTTAGCAATGCACAAATATTTATAGGAGGCAAACCAGTGAATCATTAGAAATGTTCTTTGTACAGTGTCTCCTTAAACTGGAGGTGGTGGTGTGCTGGAATGTGGAGATATCTTTGTGGCAGTTTCTTCCCTCAGTCTGAGTCTTTTGAAAGCATCTTAGTCTGCTTGTATTTTCCATACTAGAGGTTTACAAAAAAATGTTTATACTACAGCTTCAAACATCTACTGAAATCCTAGAAAACCTAAAAAATTTCTGTGGATTCCTTATATTAAGATCAGATGTGGGAATGTCACATTGAATATCTGCTATGCAAAACTCAGATGATTTTAATGGAAAATAAGAATCTGAAATGGTATGTGCCTAGTGGCAAAATAAAAAAAGCAGAGGAAAGGGAATGGACAGAGAGAATTATATAATGGGTCAGAATTACACCTCAGTGGTTACAAGTCCATTTCTCTGCTGTGCTGACAGAGAAAGTAATTGCTGTACTTACGTCTTTTTCAATGATGTGAAACTAGTTTTTACAGCAAAGTGCAGTATTTGAGAGAGCCTGCAACATGAACAACACAGTAATCCAGCTAATTGAAATGTCTTGTGGGCTGAGGCAGTTTCAGCTGCAGGGCAGTTTGAAAAAACTCGGTTTTTAAAGTGTCTAACAACACTTTTAACATTTTTAATTTTTTCAATAATATGGTATCAACCCTCACAAAGCGAAATGTGGTTTTATTGATTTTTATTCCTCTAAAAATTAGCTAAGAACATAAATGGCAATAATACTAGCAATTAAAAACTGAAGATGAAGTGCATAAGCGGGATATTTTCAATAAGAGAGCTTATTTCATCATGAGTCAAAACTAGTGGATTTCCTTTTAAGGCTAACGGTTATTGAAGCAAAACTTAATAACTTCCTCAAAGGCAGTGAAAGGTTTAAATGATGTAGTTGTGAGCATGTTGGTTTGTGCTCAGCCTGCATTTTGTAAACATTGTGTGAATTGGTTTGTCTGCTTGTTTGGAAGGGGAACACAACCTTTGTGTTTGGGAAAGCACGGCCTCTGACAGTGACTGTGAGTCTGCTTTGGGGCAGGAGGGCATTGGCAGCCCTGGCCAGATGTGCTGTGCCAGCCATGGATGGTGGCTGCCAACCTGTGCTCGTGACTCCTCACCTCTTCCAAGATAAAAAACCTGGTGCTTCTGTGGTTCTCACCACTCAAACTTGTGCTGGCCTCAGCTGGTGGGACACCTGCTGCAGTGAAGGGAACTGGAGGGGGGAACAAGCCCCCATAGCCTTTAAAACAGAATTAGATTTACACAAACTGTTCAACAGACTGTTCCGTGCTTGGGAAGAAGGCCTTTAACCTTGGAAGTATGGATTATTTGGCATAGTTAAATACCTTTCAATGGTACTGATTTGCAGACTTTGGTGATCTTGGACCTTCCTGAGAAGAAAGGAAGGGGTGGGAATGGACATTGCTGGCAAATCCCAACTGTTTAGTTTAAAATTATATGGCTAGAACTTTCATACCAGATTTTGTTCCTGTGGAAAATTGCTGAAAGAATGTAGCAGATGATCTTATATTAAAAGAGAGAAGAACATTCTTCATTACAGATGTAATTTTATTCAGAGCAAAATATTTCTGTTGACCATTCATTGTCTTTGGAAATCTTCTGAGAAGCATGTATCTGAAGGAGAGGATTTCCGGAGAAAGGTACACTTACCTACTTAGTCACTACTAAGATTTTCCTACAATATTGGTATTTGAGCTTCATTTTTCTCCTTAAAGAATGTTTTCCCTTGAAAATGCAAAGTTGTTTCCATTCTCTGTCGTGACAACTTGGAGACTGAAGACCAATCTGAAAATGTTTCTGTTTTTCTAACACAGTATCATTCTTCATCTGTATGACACTATTTAAAAGTTACATGATAACTTGTGTACCTCCCAATTCTTTCTGAACAAGGCTGACTTTGTAAGAGGCAAAGATGACTCCACTTCTTGTTGTGGTAGGGCCTTATTATTTGTTATTGTGTCACTTCATAATGGCTTAATACGGTAATGGGATAAATTAGGACATAAGTGTATGCCATAAAAATAAAATAAAATAATAAAAATTATTAAGTTTTACAGTTTGTAAAAGGTAGAGGATGTTGATTTAATGATCATTCCCTAGAATGTGCCATGGCAGTGTTTTTAAATGCTTTGTTACAAATTACCCTAAAGAATTACATTGAATACTTGTAATTATTTTATTAGAAAAGACTCATTGAAAGTGTTTTTGAATGTGTAATAATTTAGCCATAGTAACCTTCTAAGTGTGCCTTAGTGATAGGAGCAGGTCTGCATGAGTTGCATTGAAAGGTTGGTTAGAAGTAGACCAGTGAAATTGCATTAGTGTTGCTGTCATGAGCACTGCTGTGGAGAGTTTAAATGGCTTTTATTCAGGTTCACTTGTGGAAACATATCCCTTTCTGGTGTGCCAGTTTTCAACACGTGTATCACCAGAGTGTTTGCTTTGGAGGAGCTGGAGTTAGTTTTTGATATACTAGTGCTGTTTTCAGCTAGTAAATAACACTGGCTTTATTTTTAAAGATACTGTATTCCAGCACTCTCATTATATATTTTTGACTAGTTTGGTGTCCTTTGTGTAAGGTGATGACAGAGATTGTCAGTACCTGAGCCTCAGAATACTGACTTAGTTTTTACTGCATTAGAAATGTCAACTGAAATAATTTGACATTCATCTTTGTTCTCTGCTAGTCCTGTTCTCTGTTTCTCAAGGTACTGTACATCAATCGAGAAGATTTTTGATGTCTTAAACTGGTTATTTCCCTGGTTATTGTGTTTCTGTACAAGGTTTCACACATCTCTTGTTCTGATGTAGAGTGCTGGCAAACAGCTTGTGATGTCGTGGTCAGATTTTTTTTTTTTTTTAGCTTTGTCTGCTTGAAGTTGGTGTTCTAACATAGCTGACTTAGCCCAAAGCTGGCCTTAACATGGCTTTGAGCTAGGACAGAGACTGTAATACTGATTATTTATATTTTTATTTACTTACCTACTTACTTTTACTGTCTCTGACCTGACAGCAGTCAGTGCTTTAGAAACTTAATCCTCTCAAAGCAAGTATTTCAGCAAATCTAGTATGAAACATTTGTGCTGAAGGGTCAAAACGTTACGTATGTGTGTAAAACTGTGAGTAATTAATGACTGTCCAAGTCATTAAAAAATTACTGATTTTGAATGGTAAATTTTCAAAGAAAAAATGAAACCCAAGAGGGCCAAAATTAAAATGGGTGATTGAGACTGACACTTCAACCTCAGCAGGTGCCACTGTGTTAAAAAAGATCAGTTGTTGAGTGAAGAGTACAATTAACTTTTTTTTTTCTTTTCTGGGTTTCCTGAAAATCTCTTGTGTAAAGGTAGTACAGTTGCACATGGCAGACAGGGCTGTAGAATCATTCCAGTGAAAGAAAGTTCAGGTGTAGTCCAAATTCCTACTCACAGCAGGATTAGCACTGAACTTGCCCAGATCATGTTTTGATTATCTTACTTTTGTCAGGAAGAAAAAGCTGTTTAGTTGGAAAGAAAAGCATTTAAACATTTAATTAGACTTTCCTGAAATATGAAATTAATATTTGAAGATATTCACTGATGCATGAATTTTGTGAAATATGTGAAGCAGCATGCAAAGGCTATAACTAATAACCAAATATTTTTCATTTTAGAGCCTTGATGAGTATGAAGATGATGAAGCAGGGCAGAAGGAACGAAAGAAAGAGGATGCTATTACTCAGCAGAACACGGTACAAAATGAGAGTTCCAGTGCAGATACCTCTTGCTCATACTTACTGCAGGTGAGATCTTAACGTTGTTTGTTTTAGCATTTTACTCCAAATTAAAACTTGTACTGCATTCTTCTTTCTATTTCTAAAGAGTAGATTATACCTACATGAAAAACCCCCTAAAGTTCAGGAGCTGACACATTGCTGGAAACAGAGTATTTGGTTCCATTCCACAAATATAATATTACTGAGATGAAGATTCTGACAACAGAATCTTCTGTTTCTGTAGAGGTCTTGAAGGTAATAGTTTTAATGTTCATCATAGAACCTAATGTTTAGTGAGGGGAAAAGAAACTGGGAAATTCAAGTAAAAATGCTGACAGGCATAGAATATTCAATTAATTGGAGGTAGCCTCCTAAATCAGGACACATTTTCCTAATTTATTTTGTTTATTGACTTCTAATTACTGATTCTAGGATTGAAACCAACACACAAACTCCTAGGGTAAACAGCCCTTGCCTCTGCGTAACCTTTTCTCCCTTTTTATTTCTTTCCAATCCCCATACCACACTGATTCCTGCAGTCCCCTCCCGCTGACATCAAAACATTACCAGTTATGCCTGGTACACCCCTCCTTCATAGTACACCACCTGTGGCAAATATTCTGTCTCTTTCCTGAGTGCCCCGAGTCTCTTTAGCCAGTCTTGTTTCTCCTTCTGTTACCTAACAGCATGTACAAACCCAGCTGTACCAACTGAGGCCATCCAGCTCTGCCTGTTGATTCCAACAGAGGCAACAGCACATGCACAGTGAGAAAAAAATGCAAACAAACCAAGCACATGGTGGTCATGGTAGTTTTGTAACCATCCATAACTAGAGGTGGCATGGCTGGATTGGTGAATCTGGATGCATTTTCCTTCTGAAATTTGGCCTAGTCTTTCATCTGCTCGTGGATGCCTTTAATGTTAAGAGCCTGGGGCAGAGAAGTCTACAGCTTAATTACCTGGAATGTCAAGATTAGTCTCCTTTTGTTAAAGTTGAATCTGTCATTTTCCATGTTTCCATGTGATTTCAGCAAAGTGTCCTAGTGGAAGACATGGGGAACAACTGCTTCCTTGTTATGTGACTGAATGCTGCAAAGAGAGGATGGCTCCTCTCCCTGTTCCCTAGGCTGAATAATTATATTTTACTTGGCTGTTCCTCATACAGGAGTTACTCAATAACATTCTCTACTTTCCAGTTTGGCTCTGTTTTGTTTGGTACCCAAAACCAGAACCAATGAAACATTCAGTATAACATGCAGTCATAGAGTGGTTTAGTGGTGGGGTTTGTTTTGTTCTCTGTTTCTTTCCTAATAATTCCTGATGCCTATTTGTCTCCTGAGCCCTGAATTTACTGTTTATGTTGTGAATGTCTAATCTAACTTAACATTTTTCAAGTTATCTGTGAGTGAGAATAACCAGCTCAGAAGTCAATGCCTGTGTAAATTTAGAAACATGTTCACCTTTTGTTTCACTTATGTACACTATACTTATGTACATTAAATTTAATCTCCTGTTCCACCTCCCAGTCACTCCCAATAAAGGAGTCATGCATGTTTTAACAGTTGATCTGTATCTTTTCTGTTCTGAGTAGCATCTGTGGGCATCTCCTTCCCAAACACATTGAAAAGCCCAGGTTCCTGCACGGGTTCCTGTGACGTTGTTCTGGTTGTTCCATCTACTGTGAAAGCTGACTATTGGGTCCACCGTTATTTCCTGCCTTTTCACCAGTGGACATTCTCTTTTATTCTAAGAGGAGATTACTTTCTTGAGTAGGCTTTGGGGAGTGCCTTTGAAATATGCAGTATGCTGTCATTCAAATGTCTGTCCTGGACATGTTTTTATAACTTAAAAAAGCTGTATTAGATTTGCAAAGTGTAACTATTCTACAAATGCCCTGGTGACTCTTCCACATGGTATCATATTTACTTACTTATTCCTTAATTGTTCTAGACTTACTAGAAACACTTTATTCTGTATAAATATCAAGTTTACTCCTCTATAGTTCTGTGTTTGTTTAAGAATCTTCTTGAGGATGATGTTTATGTTACCCTCTGGTACTAGGGCAGTTTTAAATGAGAAGTTCCATTTAATCTCGAGTCGTTCAGCTGTTATATTTGTCAGTAACATCAATAGTTTCTTCAAAGCTCAAGGAGTAAATAGCTGCCTCAGTCTGGTAGGTAACATTTTAAAATTTCTTTTATTATTTTTTTTCCACATTTTAACAGTGCTTCTGCTGTAAATAGACTGTTCTCCAGAGGGAGTGCTCTGATATGACACTCTTACCATTCTTTTCCATGGTGAACATCAACAAAAATATTTCTTCAAATCAACTGTCTCCTCTGAGTATGCCTCATATAACCAGATCTGTTGTCTTTGCAGATGTGTCAGGAGCCATCACGCCAAAAAGTTTTTATGCTTTTCTCCAAGTTGTTTGTAAGACACTTTCTTGCTCACTCTGTTTTCACTTCTTCAGCAGATATTCCAAAAGTTTTAATTCTTAGTTTCTCCTAGTGGTATTATATAATGCTTTGGCTATATTCCCGTGCCCTCTTTTTTTCATCCATATTTTCTATTCTTCTTGACAAGCAACCTAAGTTTTTATTTACCAAACCGTCTGTATTAATTGTATTGTACATTTCCAAGTTTGTCACCTCTCTCCCAGCAGGCACTACTTCTTTGTTGACAGAGCTCAGCAGGAGTGTCGTGTCTCCAACAATACAGAAATGAGCCCCAGGTCTCGGATCTGGCAGAGGCCCAGGGTGGCACATGTACAGAGCAGATGGAACCTTAGAAAGTTGCAGCTACTAAGGTTTAATCAGTTTACTCCTGGCTCTGTCAATTCACTTTTTATTAGAAGACTTAGAACTTGCCCATTTTCAACAGAAATTGACAGTAGTGTTATTTCAGCTTTGATGACTTAATTTCCTTTTGATTCTACTCTGTCCAAGACTAATACTTTTTAAAAGTAGAGCTTACGTTGCAGATGTAAGAACTAATTTTAAGTTGCCATTGACCAATATATATTTTACTTCCATGTACTAAGCAGAATAAATACATTTCTGTAGTTACAGCTATTCACCCCCATTTGTCCATTCTTATTATCATTTAATGAAATTTGTGAATACATAATTATTGTGAAAATGGTAAATAAAATGGTATTGACTTCATATTTGATGAGGAAATAAGTTGCTGGATAAGGTTTTTCTTTCCAGTCCTTAATCTGATTTTTCAGTTCCCTTTTAATATTGTCAGAGGTTGTGGTTCTCATTTTCTTAGGCAATATGTACATTTTTTGAAAACTCTGTCTGAATTGGAAGTTCTTCATCCAAAGTGCAGACTCACCAGGTTTGTTAAGAATAGATCCAAAAATACAGCAGATTTGAGTATTTTCCCTGAAGCAGAGCTATTTGACTGAAATCATCTTCTGAATTATTTTATATTGGCAGTATAGAAGGTGGTACTCTTGCAATGTTACAAGCACTGAAAAACTGTTGCAATCAAAGAATTTGTTGTGTAACTTTAGAAAAAGATAGCGTGGATAGCCTCATCTCAACATTAAATTCTCTCCAGACACAAGCGTTATATCTGACTCTGACTTTCTGGCTCGATTTTCCTCCTGTTCTTAGTAGGACTAAAATCCTATTCAGATTGTTCTGATCTTGTGAGTTGTGGTACTGTGGGCTGCACCAGTGATGTGTATGGGGATGCACACTGAGGGTGAGAAGTCATATATCAGTAAGCCTAGAACTCTTACAAACGAGCTAGAAAATCTGTAATGCCAAGGACAAGCATAGATAAAACTCCTACTTTAAAAGGTAAGGTTTCTACTTTAATTACCAGACACTGAAGATTTCTAGTTACAGAAATCTAGCTCTTGTTTAGCAGAGATGGCAAAATTGAAAATAGTGCAAAACTATTTGATAGCAATATTTTTCTTGCAGGTAGATAGAAATGGTGCGTTCAAAGTGGTGAACATGTCTTCATTGAAAATAAGTGTTAGGGTTTATGTGCTATACAGAAAGCTTGCATCCAAAAAACCTGCAAGATTTGGCTGATAAAAACAATTTGTTTAATGAAGATTTATTTTGAAGTCTTTTAGAAAACTTTCTGAGTTTCAGAATGTGGAAAAGATGTTACTGTTAGCTAATACTCAAAAAACCCCTGCCAAAAACCACCATATGCAAGACCTTTATATCAAAACATTCAGGTTTGCTGATATTAGGTCATGTGCCTCTTGGAATTCAGTTGTTTGTGCATCTGGCCTCCTAAAATATGTCCCAAATATGTGCCCTTCTTCATGTAATCATGTGGCAGTAGGGTTAACATAACTTAATGGTCATTAAAAAGTGATATTTGAGCATGGTAGTATGTTGTGATATATATGTCACTTTATGGTGTTTTTGGAAAATTGGAGAGCCAAGGGGAAGGCTGAGAAGATTAAATCAAAGCTAATATAAAGACTTGCAGTGAGAGACACATATATAGGTCCTCCATCCATTAAAATCTTCAAATTACAACTGTCTGTTTTTTGGTAGTTATTCTATAATAATTCAGAAGTATCATTCTCAATACCTTGGAAAGGGTTTGAAATTCTTTGTTTTATGTTATCTTTGGTTCCTTTCTGCTTGAATTTTATTTCAAATGTTGTAATGTTTGTGAATGCTAGTTGTGCTGAGCAGCGAATGAGTACACTGCAAAAAATATATCAGGTGTGAATAATTGACATTTAAGATATGGGATTTGAGTAAATACATATTGACAAAAGCATCAAGAGACAATAAGGCGTTTTAAGAACTTCAAAATTACTTTTGTCATTGGCATGAGAATGGGGCTTATTGCGTTCTAGATGTGTGTTTTTCTCCTCACTGAGGACAAAATGGTCCTCAGTGGATGAGCTGAATCCTTTCCTCTCCCTGGAAAACTTGACCCAGACATGTCAGGATGATTTTTGCTGCTAACATAACATGGAAATAAGAATCAATTATAGTGAGAGATACTGATTTTTGTGCCTGTGGGCATGGAAAGAGGAAATTCTGAGTCAGTTAGATACTGAATTCAGCCTTTGTGAAACTAATACTCTGAATCCTTCAACTGAAAGGTAATTATTTATAAATACTAGAATGATTTAGAATATCTTAATGTAGAAAGGGAATGCTGATCTTAATTATTGTCACACAGAATTTGTCTAGTGTATTTCTTAATTCCATATTAAGAAATTGAAGATAATAACTATCACAGTTACCAATATCTTTTGCATCTGATTGCCAAAGACTCTGCAGTTATCTGCTAGAAACCTGTCTTGGTATTTCTAGTGCTGGTATGAAGCTGGGAGGAGAATTTTGCCTCTCAAGCATTCTGAAGTCTGGGACCCCAGTATGAGGTGACTCACTATGACAACTGTTTTGCTGTACCTAATTTTATATTATTATTGCTGCAAAGCTCAGGGCCTCATTCAAGACCTTGCACTTCAGTTGGAAATAGCAATAATTTTGTTCCAACAATTAATTTGCTTTGTGTATGCAATTGTAATGCACATTTCTTGCTCTCCCTGTGTTGGTCTTAGCATGTACATGAACAAGAAATTAAGATGTTGAATCTTACAAAATTACTTTATACAAGATACAGTATTGTGAGATATATTTTAGACAGTTAAACATCCACACTGAATTAGAGTCACAAACACAGAATGGATTTGCCAGGCAAAGAAATGTCACTTCATTTGTAGCACTTAACCTTGTTGACTGTAAGTTGTATTATATTCCTGCAGTAAGCACAAACTATGTGCATTAGCAGACAGACTAAAGCTTGATCCTAGTACTGAATTCCTGTGGAGCTGTAAATCCAAGACAATGGAAGGCAAAGCTGCCCTAGTTTTCAGCTCAGAGCACTGACTTACATGCACAGCAGTATTGCCATGTCTTGAGTTGCTCCCACTCCTCTCTGTGGCAGCAGTGCAGGTTTTTGTACTCTGCCAGGGGTTAGCTTGTGATGGATGCTTGGATAATCGTTCAGTTTAGTGTAGAAATTACCCAGTACCTTTGAAAGAATCCTTGTTGATTGGAGGTGAGGGTAGGATGAAATGTCTACATAATTAGCATTAATGGTACAACTATGAAATTGTGTCACAGTAGGTTGGGTTCATTGTAGTAACTTCAATATGAAGGTTGGGTGGCTAGTGAAGTAATGTAAACTTGATTTATTAACATGACCCTTTAGTTATGCCTTGTGCATTCAGTTGTGAGTCATTCAAAAGCCTTTGAAAATTGAAGGAAAACCACATTTGATCTTTTTTTAATCTTTTGTGCTAAAAAAGTTGAACATTTCACCAAAACATTACACGTGCTTTCTCAAAGGAATGTGGTCCAGAGATATCTTTACAGAAGTGTAGTTCTGTTTGCTTAAATACGATTCTTTTCTTTAAATGTGGCCTAACACATTGAAATTTTTGGAAGCAAGGACATATATCAGTGTTTAATGTTTAAATGTTTAATAGACATACCTTATCAGCTTTGCTGAAAGCAATAAATACAGGTAAGGAATAAAATTTCGTCTTAGCCTTGTGGCAGACTGAGAAATGCAGGGATCTGAATTTGTTACCTCCATTTCTTTCAGAAGGACAGCTGAAAACCTGCTTGACACAAGCATCCCTAGAGTTTTGTACTTCAATCTTGTGCTGAGATTATACTGCTAAATAAGCCAACTCAAGTTGCACTTCTTGACTATTTTACCTTTTCTGGCTTTTCATTTAGCAGTGTAATGTCATACAACATCATTTTACAATTACTCTCATTATCCAAAGTATGTGGTAATAGTATTCATGCCTATTCATACATGATCTTGGCTTTTCAAAGGTGTTTGGCATCTAGGTTTCATGTATGAAGAACTGTATGCATGCATTCAAGGGTAGTAATTCATCTTTTCTAAGTGTTTTGCTGTGATTGTTGCTTGATGTTCATTTCCATCCATAGAGAAAATTAAGTTGTGCTACACTAGGCATGCATAAATGTATTAAACATGGGGTTTTTTCAGCCCTACATTTTTTAGATGTTTGGCCAGGAATTATTTTGCGTAATAACGTGATTATAACATTGGTATTGTATTTAAAAGGAACTAAATGTGGTTAAAGTACAGAAATACATTAATTGTGGTGACGTATGTTTGAGTTTGGAAGTCATAAGTAATTTTGCCAAATCAGGTTATGAGACTCTAATATTTGAGATTTAACTACCAGGTAATATTCATCTTAGGTTTTCTATTTGCAGGTGGACTGTGATGCACTTCACAGAGATGATATGAAAGCAGTTATTAATATCCACAAAGCACTTAAGCAATAATTGTGTCTGCAGTAGAAAACTCATTAGGAAATCTGACTGTATGTCTAAAAGTGTTTGCATCAAAATTAGTTAAAAAGTATTCCAATTCAGTGTGAATTATTAAAATATTACTAAATTTTAAAATACATTTGCACCTTTAGTCAGTTTTGTATGTGTGCAGTGTTTTTAAAGTGACATTAGTTGGAGGGAATTTGCTGCCCTGTGTGGGTCATAACATGAACCAGGTGCTTCAGTTACCATCTGCCAGGGCTCCCATGGCTTGGGAGACCCACATGATTGTTGTGATCTGTGTAAGGAAAACAGGAACACAGGAATTTCATGTTTTCACAGTCACACATGATCAGGCAATCACTCAGGTAATTTCTAGCAAAATGGGCCTATATTCAGAGCAGTTTGAGTATGTTAATAACTAAGTAATTAAGGCATGTGTCCACTTTGTGAAGAGGTAGCAAGTACAAATATTCAGCATTACTCACTGAGAACTGTTCTTTTTGTTCCACTTAAGAAATGTTGTGGAAAAATACATCATGATGTCAGGAAGGGCAGTATCATGAGTTTGAATGAAAGTGGCATAGGTCTGGGACGTTCTGACCTGTTCTGAATTGGTTGACTTTGCAATCTTGGTTTGCTTTAATTGCTTTTTTCTGTATGTATTATTGCAGGTTGGAAAAACTGCACTCTACATAGTAAATTTTTAATTAAAATCTTCCAGGGAACTTCTGAGTTTGAGTAATAATGTTGCACGGTGTTCTTGTCTGGTATAACTGGAGGCTTTAACTACACTCAAGGATTTGTTTTGATAAAAATGAGATTGCTAGCTTTTAGTTGGATTGTATGGATGTGTGGTTTTAGTAGAAGATTTTAAAAAAGTGGAGTCTGCTTTTCTCATCAGAGTGGGCTGTGTCATAAGATGATGTTGTAGCAACATAGGTTTTCACTGCCAAAATCTTCATCCTTTCCTGTCATGTGAGCAAATTCAGTATATAATGTGTGTCTGTTGGAAGAGTGCTACTGATCCATGCATGTTCAGTGGGTTTTACTTTGCCAAAGGATCTGCACATGCACATCTGATTCAGCTGTACTGCATGTGCACTGTCCAATGCTGCTGCTTTGGAAAGTGCTTTCAAGTGAAATCAGGGTCCTTTTTGCCCCTAAGAGATCAGGGAGCTGAGAGTTATCAGTTACTGATGTGAGACCCGTGGGAAAGAGGGTGGCTGTAAATTGCCTGTGAGCCAGAAAAAGTTGCTTGGCTAAGCAACATGTAACCTTGAGGATGCAGCTTGGGCATCCCTACTTTGAGTTGCCTGACTTCTGCTCTTGAAGGGAAATACTGATAATGACTACCAAGATTTGTCTTCGTGACAACTCACCGAGAAGAGAGATCTTTCAGTTTTTTGTGGAAGGCATTATTTGTGTTCAGTACTTGATCACTGTCAGCATAAATTTGATTACCTTTGATAGCAAACTTTGCCTTTCTTAGAAAGAAATACAGCATTATTAACATTTTTAACATCTGGGCTTAGTAAAGTTTAATTTAGTGGATAAGTGGTTTAAGCTTAAAATTTTGTTTGATGAATGGATTTCACTCCCAGTAAATAGAATTAAATGTACTATGAAATATCTTAAAATTGAATATTTGATTTTGTGGGCCTGTGTGTGTGCGCACAACTGTTTGTCACAGGACCTTCATGAAAACTAAAGCTGAATCAAGCCCATGCAGGCATGGCATTGTGAAGGCTTCCTGTTCTTGCTTTAGAGTCACAGCTGTGCCTGGGAATCTACAGGGTTTTCAGCACAGCTGCTCTTCTGCAGAAGAGCAGATCTTTATGATCCTTATACACTGCATGTGTGAAGCAGAGCTTATAAGTTATGATTTCTTCTGCTGAAGTTTGGTTGTGGTCCTTCCACTAAGATTTCATATTCTGGGGGCTTTATTTACTTTTATTCTAATTTTTTCTTGTCTTCAGATGTTGCTGCTATGTACTCAGCCTATGTGAACAGAAATTTGGTTTGTTGTTGCCCTATTTGTTTCTTTCACTATCGAGTTAATGTAGCTGTGCTCTAGAATTGCACCAGCACTAGCTGCTGTTACACTGGTCTGGAGCCTTTTTTGAAATCTTTATGCAGATGTAAGGAATAGGAAGCAGTTTCTCAAATTCCCAACTAATGTTTTGAGCAGCCTAGAGGGACCTCATGTTAAGGAATTAATTTTTTTTCCCCACAGGTTTTCTGTTTTGGACTAGCTCTTTAAGTCAGCTGGGTTAGTGAGTGTCCCCCCTGGTTTGTTTTTTTTTTGTTTTTTTTTTTTGGTTTTTTTTTTTTTTTTTTTTTTTTTGGTTTTTTTTTTTTTTTTTGTGGGTGGGGAAACAAGTGATCCTGAAAGTATAATGATAAACTGTAGCTGAGGTTTCTTTGGCAAGAAGAGCCATTGAGCCCATACAAATTGATTGAAAAAGAGGGTCTTTCTGAGGTATCTGCTTGTACAAATAGATGACATAGCCTGACTGATACTAAAAGCTTTTGTAAGGTATGGAAATACTCCTGATTCTTGCACTTTCCTGTGCTTCTGCTCTAGAGAGAGAACTTTAATTAATACTGCTTTCAGGGCAGGAACAAATCTGAAGCCCAGGTAACAGTATGAGTACCTGCTGGCTGTGTACAGAGAGGGAGGAGGTGCTTTCCTGCAGGAACTGGCATGGCCCATGGCCCAAGAGGATCCCTGCTGCAAGGTGGAGAGGGGAGACAGCTTGCTTGGTGCTGCTGAAAGATGAGCTGAAATGTGTACTCTGCACAGATACACATAGCAGTATTTGTCAGACACCTTGTAACATGTACCATACATTCATATTATGAACAGTTAGAGAGCACCATAGCAGTAGTTACTCAGATGTGCTGGTGCGTTTGGAAGGTGCATATTCCAGTTCCATGGTGGTGGGAGGATGGCTGGGGCAGGGTAGCCTGCTGCTCCATCTCTACATCCTTGCAGTCTAGTGTAATTATTGTGATGGCTCAGGAGGGAGGAGGAATCTAATTCGTAGTTGTTTGGTGGAGACAGTCTGACTGTGTTTATACTGTTAAAAAGTGCAAGACATGGGTGTGAGCTCAACTGCTGCACTGCTGATAGAGCCTGTGGCTTAATTATTAGCAACATTTTTTGGCATGGTTTTGGTTCGTGCTACCTAATGCTCTCTTATGTCATACCTGAGGGCTGTTTGAGGAATCATGTACCAGGAACCAGTCCTCTTAAATGGTATGAACATCACAGCACCAGTTTGGGCTGCCTTTGTGTAGTGCTACAAGGACATTACTGAACTTTGCTAGCTCAGAAACAACTGCATACCTTTAATCATCATGCTGGGGTATGCAACACAAAGCTAGGTTTCCTGCTCTGGAAGCACTGCTTTGAGTTGTAGCTCAGCCCTTGTGTGATTTCAAATACTTTTGTCTGATGGGAGCCTACAGATTCTTACTTTTTAGGGATACCACATTGTCTTTCTGGTCATTTTTCCTGCTCTGCTTTTTCTGTGAGTCACCTGAGATCTAGTCAGATTTTTTTCAGCCTAATTTAATAAACTCATTCACAGTTTTTGTTCTGAGTGCCTAAGTGCTTGTCCTGAGCTCTTTTTCTGACTCCTCAGTGGTAAATACTGCTTGGTGATAGAAATAGAGAATAACAAATAAATGAAAAGCTCTGTTAATTTGTTTAAATGTGTGTTTCTGATTTCCTTATTTCTGGGAGCTGTTTTCTTCTGGCAGATACTTGACTTACCTGGGAGTTACTTGTGTTATCTGCAGGTATTTCTTTAATTATTTTCTCTCACTTTCTGTCCTTAATAGATTTCTTCATAGGTACAAATTGAGGATACTTACCTGTGAGAACTCTGATTCCCTAGGTGTTCTTGCAGTGTTTCTCCGTGGCCCCCTGGCTCTGTGTAAACAGGCAGATAAGTCATAACTCCCTTGGCTTTGCAGGGGTAATATCTATCACTTGAACTCAAGCATTGTAGCACATCTGTTAGTTCTTGTTTGAAGATCTATTACAACATACTAAATAAGGAGAAAGTAAGATGAGGCTGTAAAAATAAAGTTAAGGTGCAGAAAGTTGTGTTGCATTTCTATGAAAAACATCTCTAGATGCTTGCAAAGGGGTGACACAACTGAGAGGAACTGTCAACTCCCTCATGGGCAGAGAGGCCCTGTAAAAAGACCATGACAAATTAGAGATTTGGGCAATCACCAACACTTTGAAATTTAACAAGGGCAGGTGTCCAAATCCTGCACCTGGAATGGGGCAGTCCTGGTTGTGTGCCTAGACTGGGGAGCAGGAAAGAGACCTGGGGATCCTGGTGGATGGCAAGCTGAACATGAGCCAGCAGTGCCCTGGCAGCCAGGAGGGCCAGCCCTGTCCTGGGGGCATCAGGGACAGCATCACCAGCTGGGCAAGGGAGGGGACTGTCCTGCTCTGCTCTGCACTGGGGTGGCCTCTCCTCAAGTCCTGTGTGGAGCTTTGGGTGCCACTATGTGTAAGAGACATTCTTTAAAAGCTATTAGAGAACATCAAGAGGAGAGCCTCAAGGATGATGAAGGATATGGAGTGGGAACCATATGAGGAGCAGCTGAGGTCACTTGACCTGTCCAGCCTAGGGAAGAGGAGACTGAAGGGAGATCTCATTGTAGTCTTCATCCTCACAAGGAGAGGAGGAGGGGCAGGTACCAATCTCTTTGCTCTTGTGACCCAAGGAAATGGCATAAAGCGGAGTCAAGAGAGCTTTAGGTTGGAGATCAGGAAAAAGCTCTTCACCCAGAGGATGATTGGGCACTGGAACAGGCTCCCCAGGGCGGTGATCAGAACCTCAAGCCTGACAGAGCTCGAGAAGTGTTTGCACAGCACTCTCAGTCACACAGTGTGATCTTTGGGATATTCTGTTCAGGACAGGAATTGGACTCGATGGTCCTGATGGGTCCTTTCCAATGCACCATATGCTTTAATTCAGTGATTCAGGAATGGAAGGTAAATGGTATCTCTTGACTCCTGAGGGAGAATTGCTATTGGGAAATTTTGGTGGGAGGAGAAGAAAGATATTTCATCTGTCTTTTTGCTGTTTTTCACATCTGCAGTCATTCCTGGTTTGTATTAGAGTCAGATTGCCTTTCAGTTGTTTAGCATTTAGATGTTATCCCACATAGGAGCTGAATGAAACCTTGTCTGTATTGCAGAAAGTATGGAACTGCCATTTCCAAACAAATCTCAATGCAGAGTTGTACTGAATGTGAGAAGTAGCTGTAGTTAATCAAGATGTGATTTAAGGTACAGGAGTTAACTTGATTTGCTGGATGGAAATAGAATCTACCTTGGTATGTAAAAAGGCAAGAAACCCCAGCAGTAGGCCTCTTTCTTCCATGTAGTGAAGTTGTATTTGCTCACATCTTGAAGAACGTACAAGAAACTTTTTAGGAAGCCTGCATTTGAATTATATATGAAAAGAAAATTGTTTTGATAGCCTCATTTCAGTCAAAACTTAACCTTGCGTGTTGCAGGAATATCATTATATAGTAATAATTTGCACTAGTGTATAGTTCTATTTCAAAATAGTGTGCATATTCTTCATGTCAGCATATATACTAGTGAGCCCTAACATCCTGATTTGATCCCGGGGATTTGCTTTAATTGTTTGCAGAACTTCTAAGTAGTATTTCAAGGGATTCCAGTGACCCTTTTACATAGTCCAACTGATTCCAGAGTCTGTACTTGTTTAAAACCAGTGTTTGTTAGGGCATTTTAATTAGCAAATTTGTAATAGCACGGTGGGTTTAACATCTGGAAAACTTTGTCAGACACTTGTAAACACAGACAATTCTATTTATTTAAAGCTCGATGACCAGCCTGTTTATGCAGTCTCTCTGTTGGCCAAATGAAATACCAAGATGAGCCAGGAGCAAAGAGGAGAGTTAGCCAAGTTCCTTCATCCTAGTTTGACAGAGATTTAATTGGCAGTAAATGGTTTCATTAACTGAAATGGTCTCAGCTGCCTTTTCTGATCTTACACATTCTCTGGTGCAGCAGGTGCATGTCTGTGAGTTAGTCTGTGCAGTGAATCACATGAAGGAGCTCATGTGGAATGAGAGAATGTTTTCTTTTTCCTTGTTTTTTTTCACAGATCACACCCTGTCCTGCATTAATACCGTCCACACAATCACTTTTGTAGACAAAACAAAAAGGGAACATGACCACTTTTTTGGAGCTATGCTGATGTATGTCACTCTGCAGTAGTTTGTAGAGTGTTCACTAATAATTTGGTTTATTAGTGAAGTATATGCTGTTTAAGGGTAAATGCAAGCTGCCTGAGATCATCTGCAAAAAGTAAAAGTAATTTTAAGGCTGTGTTTGGAATACTGCATTGAAGTGAGAGCTTGATTTCAGCCTTGGACAAAGAACTGATGCAGGTAAATGTCTTTGGCAGCAGTATTTTTTCACAAGTATGAAAGAAACCATTAGCATTGTTACAGATTAATTCTTTACTTACTGTTTTTCCATTCAGGATTGCCACAGACTATAAAAAGAATTCCTCTTTTAGAGGGAGACATTCAAATGAGCAAATCTCTTCATTGCTCATGACTGATCATTCACTTTTATAGTAAAGATGAGATATTTTAAATGTGGGTTAAAAATAAAAGTTAAAAAAATACTAAGGAATATAAGCCAGATTTGTAAATAAGTACTTTTGTACAAGAACAGTCATCTGCTTTTAGGTTAACTCTTTGTCAGAACAGGCATGTCCCTCCTTTTCTCCTTCCCTTCCTTGATTTTCTGCCAACCTTCAGTTCTCCAAAAGTGGAGGAGTCAAGATCTTAAATTATAGATGCTTGCCTCATTTTAAGATATTTGAGTAGTTTCAAATCTTAGATTATTTTTTGGTTTATAGGCACATTAGGCTATTTACAGTGTGACTACTTATATTCATGTTGCCAGAGTCATTTGGATGCACACAAAATAAATTTCATAAGATGAGAACAGAGGTAAATAATACATTTTCCTAGTGTTTTCATCATCACTTTAAAGAATGATTGGTTTGGATTTACATTAGAGATTTCAAAGAAATAAAAATCATAATTTATCAAATCTGCAATATTAATTTGAGCTTCAGAGGATTTTTTTTTTTTGTGCATCAGGTGTGCCTTTTAAACTTTTTGTTCATAGTTAGTTTCAACTACAGAAATAAAAACCACTACTACTTACTGTGAAACATCTGTTACAAAAGACTTGTTAATTGAGTCAAGGTTTTTTTGTTTGTTTGTTTTAACAGGCTGTCATTTGTAGCAAATGAGAGTATTTGCTATGCACTTGGTCTCAGCATTTGTTTGCTTTCCCAGCTTTTTCTGAAGAGCTGGCTTTTCTGAATAGTAGTGCCAAACTTTTAAAAGTGTGTAGTTGAATTAAATGTACAAGTCCATGTAATTGCTTTACAGCTTTATTTCCATTTAGTATATGAAAATGTTTTAGCAAATATGGGGGTATGCAGTGCATTCATTGTATCCTTTTAGTGTCTAGAGTACAAAACAAGCATCTCTTACCTTAAGATTTCTTTGTACAAGATTTCTTAGTGTGCTTCACCAGACTGCAGTCTCAGGTGCAGTTTCTCCCTTTCTCATGAATTCTACCTTTCACTGCAAACCAAGGCTTATGTTCACCAGGAAGCATTTCCCTGAAGAAATGAAGCTGTTAAAAAAATAAGAACTGAGGAAGATTAGAGCTCAGAGTTCCTACTTTATGGTATCTGCAGGCAGTTAGGCAAAATTCAGACCCAGTGTAACTCTCCATCCTAGTCTCAAAAGGCAATTGAACCACTTGCCCATGGCTGACGGGGCAGCTGGGATGTTTCTGAGACCATCACCACCAGGAACTGTGTCTGATGTTACTGATGTGCTGTTTCAGTCTCAGATACAGGGAACATGGATCTTAATGTATTAGATGAAACAATTGAAATCTCTTTGGATACCTCAGAGTCAAATCACTTCATCAGTCATTGCTGACTGTCTTAAGGCTAAAAATCTTTAGGACTTGAAGGGGTCTTGGGAAGTCTCCATCCAAGTCTTGCAGACAGAGCAGGATATGTGTAGCAAATTGCTCAGGACTGGAGCCAGTTGGGTTTTTATTTCACAACAGATAGAAATATATCTCCATCATCTTTACCCCATCAGGAATTTGTACACATTTGCAAGATACCTCTTGAGCATCCTATTCTCCTGGCTGAACATTCCAGCACTTTCAGCTTCTCATTATGTGTCAGATGCTCCAGACCTTTAATCATATGTTCAGCCTTGCTGGAGCTCTCCAATATATTGTTCTCATACTGAGAAGTCCAGAACTGGAGCCAGCATGCCAGCTGTGGTCTCACCAGGGCTGAGCAGAGGAGAATTAGAGAATATGCTTAGTTGGAGAGGACCCACGAGTCCAGCTTCTGTCCCTGAACAGGACACCCCAAGAGTCACACTATGTGCCTGAGAGTATTGTCCAAATGTTTCTTGAGGTCTATCAGGTTTGGTGCTGTGATCACTTTCCTGCAGAGCCTTTTCAAGTGCCCAACCGCCCTGAGATGTGAGGAACATTTTCCTAATATCCAAACTAAGTCTGCTGACACAACTTCAGGCATTCCCTCAGGTCCTGTCACTGGTCACAACAGAGGAGAGATCAGTGCCTGACCGTCCTCAGCCCTTCATGAGAAAGTTGTGACTGCAGCTGAGGAAGTTGTAGCTGCAACTTCCCCTCAGTCTCGTCCAGGCTGAACAAGCCAAGTGACCTCAGCTACTCCTTGTGTGAGTTCTCCTCTAGTCCCTTCACTGTCTTTGCAGCTCTTCTCAGGATGCTGTCCTTCAACCTGATGGCAGTGCATCCTGAGGATGCCATGGGCCTTTGCTGCAAGGGCACAGAGATGGCTTATGTTTGACTTGTTGTGACCAGGACACCAGCGTTCTTTTCTGTACAGCAGCTTTCCACAGCAAGTACTCCTGCTTGGGATTATTCGTCCCCAGACTCTGGGGTAAGACTTGGTGTTTTGCTTTTTTTTGGACTTCATGGGGTCCCTGTAAGCCCATTTTCCAACCTGTGTGTCCCTCTAGGTGGCAACACAGCCACCTGATGTATTGTTAACCTCTCATCCAAGTTGTTTGTAGTGTGCCACCTTGCTGGGGCTGTACTTTGTCTCATAATTCAGGTCACTACTGAAGTCATTAAACTGGCCCCTGTATCAGTCTCTGCAAAGTGGCTGGCATCCAGCTGGACTTCCTGCTGTTGCTCGTAACCCTTTGGACCCAGTAGTCACTGCATCTCATGGTCTGCTTATCTGGCCTCTGTTTCCATAGACATATGTTGTGTGGGAAGGTGTTGAAAGATTTGCTATCATCTAGGTAAGCATCATCTGCTTTGCCTTCATTCACCAAGTCCTCTCATCATAGAAGGCTGTTAGGTCAGGCATGGTCTCCCCTTCATATAGCCATGCTGATTTCACCTTCCTGTCCTTGAGGATTTGTTCCATTTTCTACTCAGGATCTGAGCTAAAGACTGTCCTGTAGTTCCCTGGATGATCCTTCTTGAAGAAAGGAATGATATTTACTTCATTTTAGTCCTCAGAAACCTCCCCCTGCTTCCATGACCTTTCAAAGATAACCTACCCTTAAGTAAAATTTAAAAATAGCATTGGTAACATTTAAAATTGTTTCTCTGCCCTTTTAGAGGTAAAATTAGGTTTCTGTTTCATAGCTGTGAATCACTAATTTTCAGAATCTGTCATCAATGATAAAAATAGTTATCAGTGTTAAACCAGCAATTTTGCCAAATTTGTGGGTTTCTTTAACTAGTTCCCATGAATTTGTTGAATTTTGTTATGCTTATCTTAGGGATAAGATGTAGCACATATGGCAGAAATAGAAAATGCTTCATAAAATAAAATGTACTTTCAGATCAAGATTTTTCTATAATACAAATATTTTTAAAATACTATTTTCTATACTAAAATAATACTCTTTGTGTCCTAATTTTTAGCTTGTTTATTTACTTACAAAGTCACTAGTGTGCTGATTAGTGAAGGCAGTGTCATGTTCTGTAGAATTTTCAGAGTGGATGGAATTTCTCTTGCATCGTGTTTTGAGAGCTAGTTTGCTTCTTTGCCAGCAGTAAGTGTTGTAATTAGACAGCATTTCATACTTTGCCTTGTTTTTTTTTCTTGTAAAGGCAATTGTCCTTTAACTCCTTGAATATTCTTTCCTGACTTTTTACTTGTTATTTGCCGGGGGTGTTTTGCCTATGACTAAGAAAATAATTGGTTCATGTTCTTACAACATCCTAAAAAATATTTATGGACTTACTCTGTCAAATCTGAGCCCTTGTTTACCAGTTGAAACACGTCTTAATTTTTGTGCTTGGCAGCTTCAGTTTTTGTTCCCATCCAGAAGGACAGCAGTGATGCTCAGGAATTGAAACAGTTTTGCTCTGCTGCTCTTGGACAAGTTGATGAACAGCTATCGAAGGGCACACGTGTTTCCATACTAGTTAGTGGTGGAGATGTACTGGTGGCAGGGTGTGAGCTGCTTCATGAGCTTGCAGGGGGATGGAATAAGTGCATCTAGTTTTATGATGTAATCAGAGGCAGACACTTAAGGCTTCTGGGGTGATGTTCAGAAGCAAGAACATGGTGACAATAGTCCTGGTATTGTCTGAACCTGACAACAAAACTGACTTGCACTTGGCATGGGACTGCTCTCACTGCAGACTTGGTTTTGGACTGATAAGGTATTTTGGCAGTATAGCTACAAGAAAAATACTAATTAATTTTTCCTTTTTGTTTCTTTTAGGACTCCTCCAGAATGGTTTCAAGCAGGTATAAAAGGTATGAGATCTTTATACACAACAATTTTGTTTATATTTCTACCAGAAATAATGCTGATTAAATGGCTATTTGTAGTTGAAGCCATCATACTGCTACTGTAGATATATAGCCTGATAGCAGGCAAAGGACCTGAAAGATGCAGCAAGCTTATTCAAAGCCTTCTATTATGTTACTGTTTTAAAATAAATTCCACTAATGTTTTACTAGATCTTACTAGGGCAGAATAATTTTCCAATCAAATGTCAAACTTGACTACACATTGCCTAGGAGCCGGTATTTTCACAGTTTAATTTATGAACCATTGTATTCCGAAGTTGAATAAAGGAAGATAATTTTGTTGCTCTCCACAGTAATAGTGAAAGATGGTTTTGTCATACTACTGTCTCAGTTGTAGAGGTGTTTCTCATATATAGCATGCCCTGTTTGTTATTTGTTTGTCTTTGAGTCAAGTATTACCCTGGTCATTACTCCAGCTTTTTAATCAGATAAATACTTCATAAGTTCTTGATGAAACGGAGAGCTGTGTGAAATTCCACTAATGTGGAATTAGTACTGACGCAACTATCACAGCTAACATGGGGTCTCAAATACAGCAACTGAAGGAAGACACTTGTGTAAGAATGTTTTTATTTGGTACATTAATGCATTCCCTTTCAGGTATCCTTTACTTGGGTAAAATATGTAGGTGTTTAACTCGTCAGTTTATATATATGGCTGTAGAAGAAAGTACAAAGAGCATCTACAATTATCTAGCTTTCACTGCTGTATTTTCTACCCCTCAATATTGTTCACCTGTGGAATCATAGAATGGTTTGGGTTGGAAGAGACCTTGAAGAATACTAGTCCAGTCCCCCTGCCATAGGCAGAGACACTTTCCAGTGAACTAGATTGTTTAGAGCCACATCCAACTTGGCCTTGAACACTTGGAGGGAGGGAAACACCCCTAGCTTCTCTGGACAGCCTGTTCCAGAATCTCACCTCCCACACTGTAAAAAAGAATAACCTATCCTGTTATGCTTTAGCTTTCCTAGCACGGTATCTTTTATGTTTATATTCCCAGGTTCTCATAAACCCAGTTGAATGATGCTTTTTTATAGGGCTTTTTTTAAATCACTTTGTCATTGCAGAATGGGTGGGCTTATTGTCACAAGTTTAGTAACTATGTAATTTCATGATTCATTTCTTATTAATCAAGCACATTTTAGTTCAGTCTTTACTTCCTCCTCAGTCCTGGTGCAGAATTTTATTGCTGTTTGTATCTGCAAATACTTAGTGGTGTGTGTCATACTTTTGTGGCTTTTCATAAACCTTATCTCTGCTTGCCTGCTGTATATACTCACTTGCAAAAACTTGCTTGTGCGTGGGGTGGTAATAAATAGAAGTTTGCACAACCACGTTGGTAACTTATTTGAAAATAATCTAATCCTACTGATTAGCATTGCAAAAGTAGGAAATGCCAGAGCTAGAAAATGCTAAATGAGACTTGGTTATGCAGTCTTCCCTCAGTCAGCTTTAGTTATATGTGGGATGTAGACTCTTTGTCAACTTCCTCTGTCAGGGCTGGCATCACATGCAGGAGGAATCTGACTTGTTGCGAGCTGCTGTTCAATATTTTATGGATGTTGCCATCTATCTTATTTATTGCATAGTCTTGAAGTTCAAGTTGAAAGTGAAGGATTATTTGCCACTGTCAACAAAGTGCCCAGTCCTCACAAATACTTAGAGGGTTTTATTCTCCTTGAGTTATACAATGCCCACTGTGGTTGGAGTGAATAGTATCTACTAATTTTCTGCTGTATTTGAAAATTTCTGCCTCCCTGAACTAATTTTTCCTGTGAGGGTACTTAAGGTATGACTCCCAGTGGTTTTGCTTTCTGAGTTGAATGCTAAAGGAGTTGGAACTAGAATTGTTCTGGGCTTGTTTGTTTCCTCCAACATCCGCAGTAGGTGAAGGTCTTACAGAAAGCAGCCTCCTCTACAGTAATTCTTATTCAGATCACTCAGATCTCACTGAAGTCCCAAATACAGTAGGAGTCCCTTGGAAAGTCAGATGGTTAGAGCATGATGTTAATAACACCAAGGCTGTGGATTCAGTCGCTGAATGGGTCATTCACTTAAGAGTTGGACTCTGTGATCCTTGTGTGTCCCTTCCAACTCAAAATGTTCTGAGAATCTATGAAATGGAAAATGTCATTCTGTGATTGTACCTAGAATTGGAATGTTAATGCCAAAAGGCAGAATTGAGATAATAGGCTGCTTCAAGGCTCAAATACACTGAGCTTAATTTGCTTTCAACGGTCTTGGGTGTACTCCCTTAGGTTTTTAAAGCAAACTGAGAATGAAGCATGTTTCACATAGGGACAATCACTTTGGGATCCTTTTTGAAACTTACTTGCAACAGTAAGTGGCCAGTACTTTGTGGGAGAGAGATGGTTGGTAGACTTTATAGACATATGATAGCAGGAAGGAAACTATATTTTCATGAATTGTTGGATTCTGTAATAGATTCTCTTTCCCATTGAAAGATTGAGCTATTCGCCAGAAATATTCAAGTAGCTTTCTTCTACTCTTACTACTGATTTTTCTCTTTTGCCTTCTCACTCTTCTCCAGTTATTCCTTATCAAAGGTGGCATCTTGTTTGTTTCAGCATTTTTCTTCACTTCACTGGTTTCTATTTCCTAGTGCAGTTAGGCACTCTTTCCTTTCTCTTCCCCATTTCTCTTACATCCTTATATTTAATCATCGAGGTCCTAGTCTTCTCTTTATTATTTGTCTGATGTTGTGTGTGTGGTTTTTTCTTGTTGTTTTGTTTTTTTCCTCCTGTCTCCATTATCTGTCCTTTCTGACTTCTAGTCCTGGATTACTGATATCATTCTGGACTTCCAGTGCCTTTCCCTTTCCATTTAACTGTTTTCAGATTTTATGTTATGATCTTTGAGATTCTTCTGCAACTTAAGCAATTCTGTGATTCTGCCTCTACACTGAGATACCCATCCTCCTGTAGCTGACAAGACAAAAGAGATTAAAAAGCAGGGAAGATCAGTTATGTGTGTTCTTACAGAATCATTGTTCTCTTGGTGTGTTCCAGGACTTAAGGAATTGTACAGATTTTATACTGTGAATTACACTGGCTACTTTCCCCTGTATGGATGCAACAGTCCATGACTAAACATTTATATGACATTGCTGGGAAACCTATTTCACTGAGTGTCCATTGACTGGAAAACATGTTTACAAATGAACTCTGATGGCTTCTGTGTATTGCTGTGTGCTTAGTGACTTGGACAAACTGAGCCTGTCTCTTTGTGCTGTAAAGTAAATAAAGGTTTATGATGAGGATCTTCGTCTATAAGATCTATAAGTCTATAATTGCAGTCTGTCTTCTGATTTACTTCAGAATTTTTCACACCCCCCAGAAATTTGTGGAGGGGTTCCTTTGTATTTTCATTATTAAGTCCATAAAATATTTTCAGGAGAAAGTGATGGTTTTGTGGGGTGGAGTGGTACTGTGAGATCTATTAAAAGTAGGACCAGAATCTGCAAGGTCGTGCTGACATGAAGGCCACAGGACATGCAGGAGAGTATTTGGGAGCTGTGGTCAGTCAGGTGCCCTAACTGTGAGCTTCAAGTGTTTTAAATCTCTAGGTATACTTCAGTGGTAATAGCTCATATCAACTTCCCATTCTTCCATTTTCCTCTCAGTTTTTTTAATGTAATATGACTTGTCTTGGCCATTTCAAACTGCTGTTATGAAACTGGGTCTGTCATTTTTTGCACTGCTTTGCGAATAGATATTTTAAAAACTAAACATTGCCATTAGTAAGAATGGTTTTCTGATTAAGGTCTGATAGTATCAGCATAGTTGATGTTTCCAATGATTTCTCAAACATGAGAAGGACAAAGTACATTTTCTTTATTGAAGTATTTGAGTCTAATCTACATGTAAACATGAATTATGTTTCTTTTGTAAACTAAATGCATGTTTGCAAGTAACAGTAATGCAAGATATTTATGCAGACATAGGAATATTTTAATAAACACAGAAAGTTTGTTCTATCAGATTACTTAAAGACTGTCTACTAGTTTTTGAACCAATTTAGATTCCTTAAAAAAAAGAATTGTAAAGCAAACTTTGCAGATTGGGATTTAAAGATTTTTGCATGGTTCTTGAATCAGACAGATCAACTGGATTAGTTTACAAAAAGAGCTAGATTAAAATCTCTTCATGGTTCAGAAGTGTATTCCCCTTATAAGTTTGTTTACTAGTGGAAATGAATACAGTATGGTATGGTTTTATGGCTTTCAGTCAAAATGTCAGAGAGGATTTTTGCCCCCTCTTTTAGGATAGTACAGCACTTTAACATGGAACCCTAGAGGTAGAGACTATTTAGCAGTGATTGTGAAAGACTCCATCATACTTGAGTTTATCATTCATGTAAGAGTTGAAAAATAAATGGGGAAGTAGAGACCATAAGAAAAGAGGGTGCTTCAGAGCACTCATTGGAGGGGTCTGAAGTTTGAACACTGCTGAAATTGCCTTGCCCTGTGTTTTTAGATAATTATAAAACTTTTAAACTATAACAGTTTACTTGCCATCATACTAACTTTGATCTCACTAATTTAAAGAAGCCACAGCTGTGAAATACCATTTCATAATGCTGTGCCCAGACATGCCTGCTTGTCTGTGTTTAGGAGTTCCACAGTGAGGGCTGGCTTTGGAAGCATTGTCTCATCTAGCTTGTTACCTTAGGACCACTGCTTTGCAGATATGAACATTTTATTTTAGACAGGGGTCACTAAAGAAGTTTTTCTTGACTTTTGTAGCCCTTCTTGAGACACTGCTGATGTTATGAGAAGGCATAAACAAGTAGGGTTTATTTCTGCAAAATGTTTTGATGGTCTGAGTTCTGGCTGGAGTTCCTCACTCCCTCTTGGGCCAGTGCTCATGCAGCTGGGCATGCTACTGCCTCAGGGAGCCACCGTGGCTGCAAGTTGATGGCTTCCTTTTGCTTGGCTGCTGCTTCGTGGTTTGAGTAGTTTCCCATTCACCTGAAGGCCAGAGGCAGGAAAAATGGAGGAGCCTAGGGAATGCAGCTGTAGAAAAGGCAAGACTGCCTTTCCTTAGCTCAGCTCTGGAGTCACAAATTTGGTTTAAGCGGTATGAAGTAAAAGAAAGCCAAGGTGCCCTGTTTAGAAATAGAAATATTTAGAAATAAACAGGGCTTCTTCCTTTGCTTCTTCCAGAGAAGCTGTTAGCAACTGACTGGGTTGCAGTGACATAAATAACTAGGAGTTTCCAAATCAAGTACAGTTATAAGATTCTGGCATAAAAATAAGCCTGTCATAGTTGAAATAGAGCTTGGACAGGGTGATTTTCACTGGATGAAATGGCAGTTTGGACAGTGTTTTAGAAATACATTGAGAGAATCAAAGAAGTTTTGGAAGGAGCAAGAGATATTTCACCTTGCTTTTAAACCTGTCCCTGTATGAATAACTGATTTTATTGTAAAGAAAATAACTAGGAACATCAAACCAAAGTTTCTGTTTCTCTGTAAGAAGTCAAACTGATTTTGCTATATTGTTTTTGTTTTAAGTATAACCAGGAAAACACCTTGTAAAATGTATTTATATTTGTGTATTTTTATATATAAGCATAATCTACAGGTACGCTTCCATAAGGCGGTATGTTTGTTGGCGTTGATTCATAAATGTTTCCTCTTAGTGAAGAGGCTCCAAGTTCAGTGATACTGTTTTTCTAATCAGCGTTGTGGAAAGGATCCTGAGGGACATCAGGTACAGCATCACCAGCCAGGCAAGGAAAGGGATTGTCCCACTCTGCTCTGCACTGGGGTGACCTCACCTCAAGTGCTGGGGGCAAGTTTGGGTGCCATGATATAAAACAGACATGAAGCTCTTAGAGAACATCCAGAAGAGAGCAACAAGGATGGTGAAGGGACTGGAGCAAGAGGCCTTTGAGGAATGGCTGAGGTCACTTGGTGTGTTCAGCCTCGAGAAGAGGAGACTGAGGGCAGGCCTCATTGCAGTTGCACCTTCCTTGTGAGGGACAGAGGAGAGTCAGGTACAGATATTTTGGCACGTGTGATCCATGACAGGACTCAAGGGAGGGGCATAAAGCTGAGTCAGGAGAGGTTTAGGTTGGGTATCAGGAAGTTTTTCAGCCAGAGAGTGGTTGGGCACTGGAATAGGTTTCTCAGGACAGTGGTCACAGCACCAAGCCTGTCTTGATTTCAAGAAGTGAACAGTGCTCTCAGGCACATGTGACTCTTGGGGTGTTCAGGGCCAACAGCTGGACTTGAATGATCCTGATGGGTCGCTTCCAAGTCAGCATATTCTGATTCTGTGATTCTTTCTCATTTAGCACTCATGAAGTGACTTTGCATCTGAAGACTTAAGTTCCATTCTTTGTGAAAGATGTTCCTATTGTGTCATGGGTAGTACTTTTTTGCCATTGCTGTGTACTAACCATTGGTTATAACACCCCAAGTAATGAACTTTTTATCTGTTATATTCCTTGTGTTAGGTTTTGGACTCATGCTTTCTTAAATGGTTTTTTAAAATCCCATTTCCTAGAAGCCTCTATGATATGTTCTTTGTACTTTCCTACAGTGAGAAGGAATGTGTTCAGTAGGGTCTGCTGCCCAGTGGAATAGGTGAGGAAATTCAAGTCTGAATGTCAGGGGGAAAAAAACCCTGAAAGTGAAAGCATTTTCTTTATTAATGAAACCCTTCCTGTCCAGGTATTCTTTCTTTTAATCTTTGTGTAGGAGCTTCTGCCAGTATCACTCACTGGAGCTAAGTTTAAATACTTCAGTATAGTGGCAAAAGTATTCCTTTTTAAATTATGAAAAGTTGAGACTTTTTTGTGTGGTCTCTCCTTGAGACATTAACAGCACAAAACTACAAGTCTTTTAGGAAACTCAATAACCTAGAATTTATAGAGTTAAGTTTAAATATTTGTCTTATGTTGCAACATGCATATCCGGTCCTAGAAATGTTTTATAAAAAATCTTCTGGATGAAGAATAAACAGTGCTAAATATGGTAATAACATTAAGCTACAAAATTCCTTACAATTGTGTCAGTGTGTCTTGGAAACTTCACACATACTGGAGCAAAAGAATATTTATATCCACGAAAAGACATCCCTTTGCCAGATACTCCTGCTTTTGATTTGCACTATATCCATCTAAATCTGCGTGTTGTCAGCAGCGGGTTTTCTAGAGTTATGAAATGCAAAATTGTTAAATGAACACATTAATCATATACTCTTCTGTGTTTTAAAGGAAATGTTGAAGGGATGCTCATAGTTCTTTTCATTCTTTTCCTAAGTGGTCTAGAGCACCAGTGTATACATACTTCAGCTGTGTGATTTTGCAGAATCACAGGCCGGTTGATGATGGAAGGGACCTCTGGGGTAATCTTGTCCAGTCCCCTGCTCAAGCAGGGCCACCTAGAGCTGATTTTTGAGGACCATCTCCAGGTGGCTTTTGAGTATCTCAGTTTTTTGGTTTTGTTTTGGCAGTTTGTCTGTATATTTTAAGTCTAAGAAGTGTAATTTTGGTGAATTGGTGAGGGAGAGTCTCTTTGTCTGTTCTCAGGGCACTCTGTTCTGTTGTTTTTAGTTATTCATTAGAATCTTCATTGAAGGTGAGTAACATTACTGTTTAGGAAGAAAATGGCTATGGGAAGGATGCCGTTAGTTTTGTGACTGAAAATACTTGACTTATCATACATATTTTTAAATTAGTACTGTTTTTTTACATGCCAGTAGTAATGGAGATCCTGCATGCTTTTTAAAAAAACATACCTTATGTGCACTTGCAGTGCTTATCTGTTGATTCCATGGCTGATTTTTAATAAATAGACATGTAATCTAGACCAAGTAGTCCCAAGGGACCACTTAAGGAAGTGTGTCAGCCAACAGAGCTCTGACAAACTCCTCTGTACTAAAGTTCTGAAGTAAAATATCTGGAGATGGCATGAAATTGGTTTGTTGGGTCTCATCACTTTCTCACTTCAGTTTGCTTTCCATTCCCTTACAGGTTAAATCCATAGTTCCCAAAGCATTAGTCAATATTCTTATGTTTTGGATGTGTACCTGTTTTTTCATCCCTTATGTTTTCATCTAGTTAGAAAGATTCTTGGTTTAAACTCGGTAGTGGCACTTTAGTTCTTGAAATAAAGGCATTTAGCTTGTTTTTTAATGTGCATAGTTAATGAAACTTGAAAAATAGGATAAGTATGTGTTTATGGTTTATTACCCATGTGATGAAAGCTGCATTATCCAAGTATTTGAATCCCTGAGGCAGTGAATTTAGTGAGTTCTCAGCTGTGGAATATGTTCTCTGCAGTTTATTAGACTGACCTGCTGACTGCTTTGGAGAGCTCTTCTGTGACTGCTGTCATTTCCATTTTGTGAGGTGTGTAAATAGGTGTGTGCTTTCTCTGCCCCTCACAGTACAGCCAGTGCACCAGAGGATGATGCTCCAAACAGATATTCCCGACCAGAGAGGACAGTTTACGGCAGATACAGCAGAGATGCAAATTCTTCTGGCAGTTCTCTACCAAGTAACTCTTTGGAGAAGAGGATTGAGGAACTTGAAAGGGTAAGCACCAACTAACCTTGCTATGGCATACTTCTGAAATGAAGTACTTTTGAAACTCCATGGGGAAATTTGCAGGTAAAATACATAGAAATTATGCAAAATGCTTGAAGTACAGATAGTTACGGCTACAAAAACATGCAGAGAGTCAGACTGACCGAGAAGAATGTGAACTTCGAAATCACAGATGTTTCATTTTCATTTGGTATTTAAGTGAGAAATAGTTAAGGCAAAGATAATACACTTAGAAAGCCAGCAGTGCTCTGTGTGCTTCTCCTGTGTACGTTGTGATACACCAACACAGAGCAAATACCTTGGGGGAAGAAGGAGCTCACCGGCTGTTCACAAGGTTACAAGCTGGTTTCTGATCTACTGCTTGGTTTGTTTTATTTAGTATACTGAAATATTGTAAAATTTATCTGCTGTCTAGTTGTTTGTTAGAGCTGTAAACATTCAAAACGCATATTTAAAATTATTTGCATTGTTTCCTACTGATTTAATAAAAACAATTTTGGGAGAATGTAATAATGTTAGATCTGAGCTTTTGGCCTGTGCCAGTATTTTGCTAAATAATTTAATCTGTGTAATCTATTACTGGCTTCTCTGTCTTCCTCTGAAGTGGATTTTTTGTGGGTAACTTCACAAATATTCTTGAATCGTGTGGGTGAAAGTTACTAAGTTAACACAATTTGAATAGGCCTTTTTTTTGGAAAGGGGGAAAATTACATGTGTTTTGTAGAAATTGCTATTTTTGATTTAAGACTTGAGGAATCTTCATTTAAGTAGAGTATACCATAATCCTCCCTTCTAAATCATCTTCTTTCTGAAATACTTAAATTGCCAGTAAAAAAAAAGTAGAAGAAGATTTAAGCACATTCTTTCCTAATGAACATTTTCATTCTTAATCACATTCAGGCCCACAGATTTAAAAGTGAATCTTCATATCTTGTTAATGAAGATAATACCGTATACATGTTACCATTTTTTATAATGGTATTATAAAAAACCAACAACAGAAAATCCAACCAACGGCAATTTGGGAGCTGATACTTTATATTTACTTCTTCTGTTTTGGGCCTCTGTCCAATTCTGTGTTCAAGCTTAAATTAAATATAAACTAAAACATTATCATTGAATCAAACCAAACAGATTTGCTGTTGTAAAATATTCTTAGATGTGATTCTTTAGCTCCTTGAAATGTAAAAGGACTTGAAGATGTGGGCTTAACTTGCAGTAGAAAAGGAGTTATAGATAAATGTGTGTGTGTGTGTGTGTTCTTTCTTTGTTTTAGACAGTGTTAACTTAAAATTGTTTCTTGAAACAAGAATTTACATTTTCAACTTCATTCTTTATTCTGGTTATAGGAACTTGCAAAAGAAAGACAGGAAAATGCAAGATTAATGAAGATGGCACAGGACAAAGAGGAACTAATTGGAAAGCTGAAAGAAGAAATTGATTTATTAAACAGAGTAAGCAAATACTTTCTTCCATGGCTCTGTAAGGAGGGAATAAGTGTCTGCATTCATTCTCTGTTGTATTCTTCAGGTGACATCCATTGGGCAAGATCAGAAAAGAGTTAATGTGGGGGGTTTTTGTATTTGTGTAGCTTGTCAAGAGGTATATCAGTAAGTAGTATTTTCTTTCTAAGGTGACTTGTATTTGTCATGAGTAACTTCCCTAAGTCTGCTCAATTCCTTGTTGTTCTAAGTGTTTATAAAGCAAGGTTATAAAACCAAAAGCTCTTTATATTTTGACACATACTGTTCTCATACTGTTTATTGTTGATCCCATATAAAGACAGAATAAGACAGAGGGCAGGAGACATGAGGTAACGTCAGGCAAGGTGTGAAGGCAGGAGAGAGGGCTAGAAGAGTGAGATATGCTTGGAAATAGGATAAGATAAGAAGTTTTAAAGTTGATTTTAAAAAAATTGTACCAATTTTAAGGGCAAAGAGAAATTCTTTCACAGGGTGTATTATTGACCTCATCCTGCACTTCCTGGCTGAAGTGTGGAATCCTGATTTCCTGGAGATACATGCCTCTCTTCTAGTCCAGTGTAGAAGCTCTGGTGAATCCATCAGTGAAGGGAGGCATGAAGAGTGTCAGACCTACATTTTGCAGCTCTGCATTAGTAGCAAAGGAGAACAACATTCAGAAGTTTGCAAACTAACCTAGAAAATTAGAAGAGATGAGATTATTCTGAAGCACGTATTTTGGCTTTTATATGGGGAATGTGGATAAATGAGGTGGTGTTGGTTTTAGAGAGATTTCTGTTTTAACTGAGGCATTGCTTTCATGCAGTTCTTTCATTCTGCAAATAATCTGTCACATCTAAGCTTGTTGGCCTTATTACAGTTGAGGCAGGTGTTCATTCCTTCTGCATAATGGATGGCAAAGCTATTTAATACCGTTGGTCAGGTCTGACTTCCTGACTCAAAGGTTGGAAAGAACAAATTGAAGGAACCTAAATGACTGAAATCTTGGGGTTTAGGACCACAGCTTTTTGAGAGGTTTGATGTTCCAGAAGCAATGTTGGTTTTTTTGGCTATACTTGAAGTATGATGTCGTAAATGAAATCCATCAAGTGTCTTAACTAGAAACTGTCTTTGAACATCCATAGTAAAGTTAGGCACTGTCTGTGCATTGCCTGTGTTAAGTACAAGAGCAATTTCTGCTTGTTGTATGGAAGAAAACATAAACTGAATAAAGTAATTTCAAGACCAACTTTGTTTTATATTGACTAAAATTTTACCCTTCCATGAGATCTACAAGGCCATCTTATTGGTGCTCCCTAGGTAGATACTTTTAAACACAGAAGAGAAGGGATATTTTTGGTCCGTCAGGTCAGCATTTTTCATACCTTTAATATTGTCTGTTTGCTCAATAGAGTGCAAGTTATTTATGTCTGTGTCTCTTAGGCTTTTCCTAATGATGAATTAGCTGCCTTTTGATTTTATGACCAGCATAGTTATTTGTCTTTTGAACTCATGTCTCAAGTGATGCTTCCATTAACACAAATGCAGTTTTACTTTCCTGTTTATTAACTCTTGAATTTGATTGCTTCTATATTGACTATCCATGTGGATTCAGAAAGAGAAAATGTTTAAAAAATTAAGAAAAGCTGCAGAAATATCACATCATTCTCATGATAGAAGGTTATGGAAATTAATATGTCAGTTGTATTTGCTTCAGATTTATTATCATAACTGAGAACATGAGAGCTAGCCCTTGGACATCCATCTGATGGAGTGTCCCTCTGTAGGCCTAGCACCAGGACTGGGTGCTTTTCATGGAAGAACAGCTGCAATCTTCAGCCTTCTGTTCAGATAAAAGGATGTCCTGAGGACTGAACTTTATTTAGTGAGTCTATGCAGATGTTGTCTGAAAAGATTTTGCTGGTAGAAGCCTAAATAGGGATCTCTAAATTTGACCATCTACACATTCATGGTTCTCCTCCAGCTTTTCTTTCATCAATATATACAGTTGTTGGATGTTAATATGTGCAGGTATGGGAAGAATACCACATCAGATACTCTAGAACTTCTTAAAAGGCCATTTTATTGTGTATCTTTCTGACTGCTCAGCCCATATTTAGCAAAATGCTCTTTCTAGAAGTTTTAGTCAGTTCATAACCACAGATGCATCCCTGATTGGCAAAGACCTTGTGTTGCACTTGAAAAACTTTTTCCAAGAATCATGAGAACTTCTTGGTAGAATTTTTCTCATTTTAAGTGAGTATATTTATTTAACGTGACATTATCATTTTGCTGAGCTCAGTCAGTACATCACAGAGATACTTAAAGGATATGAGCTGCATTTATATTGAGGAACAGAAAAGGCTTTCTCCTATAAACAGCATTCTCTCATTCCAGTATATTAGAAATTAAAGGTAAGTCTGCCATGTTCATTGTAAGAAAGGAGCAATTGCTTCCTAAGAACCTTAAATGTCTGAAAGGCATCTCAAAATATTTGAATACTTTGTAGGCAAAGTTCAGCTGTCAATTAGTTTACACTTAGTCATCTCTGACCTTACTAAGATGTCAGTGTAGTTAAAAGCGTGTTTGGAGAAAGTCTCAGTGAGGATTTACAGTCCAATTAATGTCAATAGCATAGTCATCAGTTCTTTTGGTATGTGAAGTTCAAATTTTCTTGCTATTGCATCTTTTTTTGTTAATAAGCATAAATTAGTATTGTAATTTTGAATAAGAAACTTTGAATTTCAGAGTGGCAGAATCCCCTCCATCTCTCAACCCATTGTTTCTGTAGATCCTTAAAGCTGTTATTTTTGTTGGCTTATATTCAAGAAACTTTTACATGCAGTAATTTCTGGAATGTTATTTTTGCAGCATAAACATTTCACAAACTTTTAATGTTTTATTTTGAGTGTATTACACTAGAATTTTAAACAGGAGGTATTTAGGTAAGCTGTAATTGAGATATCTGATGGCTCGATCACCAGGTTTAAACATTATAATACAAGTTTTATGTTCACCAAACTAAAAAGAAATAGTTTTATTGAAAATGTATTGTCCCTTCCATCGATCTGCTTATTAATCTGAATTGTACAAAAGAGATTATAAAGTGTATTTGTTTATACTAAATTGTATTTTTAGCATCTATCCACCAAAACTTACCCTGTTTAGGTATTTAAGTCGCTTGAATCTGTTATGTTGGAGTAATCAAATGCTTTTCCTGGAATTGGTTCATGCTGTGATGCAGCTTTACTTCTGTGAGGCAGAGAGAAATTTCTGCTAGTGATTTCTTGATTCTACTCTAGAAAACAATAAAGGGATTGCAAAGTATTGAGGTGTGGATTTTAGCTTGGCAAACTGAAGAGGCTTTTAAAAATAGTTATACCAATTGAACAGATTATCTCTATTCTGGAATGACCTCACTGAGAAAGAAATAAGAACCTGGGCTTTGTATGTTAAACACTGCCTAACAACTTAGAGGACCCTGAGAGAGAAAATCTCTTTACTACTTAAGGCAAGAGGACAGTTTGGCAGACTTGAATCAAAAACCACATAGGATCTCAGTGAGAATTCTGGTTCATTTTCCTTTGCCCACCTTTAATTTTTCTCCTTAAAATCCTGTCCTTGACATCACTCTTCTGTTTCTTCATTCTTTTCTAGTTCACATTTTGGTTTTTGCATGAGATTTTTGTACACAAAAATTGCATTTATTGAAGAAATGTTTGCATTAAGCAGTTATTATTACTGATTTTCACTTTAAAGGTTTGAAAAAGCTTGTTAGGAGTGAAGAAGTGAAATGGGAACTGGACAAAAATGGTAATTAGTGGAAAAAACACAAACATTTGTGTGTGTCAAACACATTTTCAAACACTGTGAAGGCAATCTATTTTGAATACCTATTACTACTCTGTGCACACTGTCTGTTCTTCCAGTAGCACTTCAGACAAAAGCTACAAAGTCCATTTTTATTTTTTGCTCCACAGGAAAAAAGTGAACTGGCATGTCTTTTTCTGAAAATTTTGATACTGAATACTCAAAACAGGATTTCTTGCAGTAATAATCAGTGATGTGTATACATGGGAGCCATAGTTGCAGACAGGCAATTGGGGAAAGCAGGAAGAGGAGCTGATTAATACACTCTCTGTATATGCCAGAAAAATAGTCACCCCCATTCTATTTTGGTTTCTTTATGCATCAATTCCTGCTGTAGCTTTGATTTGAACATGTTTCTATTTAAGGTTCTTAGGAATATAATGTTAATGTTTTGTAATTATAGTAACACTTTGAAACAGGCTGGTTTAACATTTCTAAGGGCTCCTACTGTGACACTAATTCTTTCCTGTTCCAGCTTCCTCATTTCAGAGCTAAGGTATTAAATTTCTGCTGCTACTAATTGAGAGTTTGTATTTCCATCCTGAGAAGTGTTTATTTTTCTTTTTTCTTGTACAGGATCTAGATGATGTAGAAGACGAAAATGAACAATTGAAGCAAGAAAACAAAACCCTCTTAAAAGTTGTTGGACAGCTGACAAGGTAGAAGATTCAGATGTCAATGAGGAAAGATTTAAAAAACTACTGATTGAACACTAAGGTCAATATAGTAATATTTCCTGTGTTGCAGTATCTTATAATAACTGTCTTTGTATTTATTGTTAGGAAACCAGATGAATGTTTATTTTCATAGTGCTTTCTCCTTTGTTCAATGAAATGGCATAAAATTTGGGGTGTATTTTTAGCTTTCTTTTCACATAAGCATGATTAAAATTTTCAACATGTTTCAAAATTTTAAGTTCAAAAATATTTGGATTTTGTATCTTCAGATTACAGCTGCAGAAATTACAGTAATGTAAAATTCATAGCATCAAGATCATTTTCAGTCCATGTGGGTGTATATTTTTGAAATTAATGGAAGCAATACATATGAGCTTTGTTTACACAGATTCAAAATATGTATTTTGGGAAATGCTTCCTTTTTTGTTCAAATTGCTGTACATTGGAGGCCTTATTACTGATGTATAACATTATGCAGATTGATGACTTGCTCCAGAACTCTTGTTGTTGTTTTTTACTGTGTATGAAAGATTGACAGTAGTAGAGAGTAGCAAATTTTTTTTCCTGTGTTTAACAGTATTCTGTCAGAAGGGGAAGGTTTTACTAAAAAACTGCAAAACAAACAAATGCAAAACACCACAAAGCCAAATAAATCACCTCTCATATCAGCATTAATAAGTTCTTAGAATCACATTGAAGTTGTGCACTGCAGTTTATTTTATGGCTTTTGCTTTAGCAATGAATTGCAAGTTTGCAATCAGACAGTTTGTTTGCTGTGTTGAGAATTCAATCAAAGCCTGGAGCTTTCATTTTAGCAAAGACACTTCTTGTTGTCATCCTAAAATTTGTAGTGATCATAACCCATACAAGTTTTTGGATTTTTTTTTTAAGTTGAGTGAATTTTTTTTTTTTTTTGTATATGATGAAATAGAGGGGCATACTAGTGATTTGTGCCTTTTTGAAACATCAAATGACATACAAACCCCATTTTTATCCTTGATTTTAAACTAACAAGTTGTTTAAAAAGTGCCTGGTTAGATGTTACAATCCAGTTATGGCTGTGTGTGGATTCCTTTATGACATGATGGCTGACAAAATTTTCCTTAGACTTTAATCACAGACCTCAGTTAACATTTAGACTAAAAATTATTGGTACTTTATTTCATCTTAATACAGCACATTTTTCATTCCTGGTCAGATTAAATGTACAAACCCTTTGAGGAAAGACACTAAAATTTAAAACATTTCAAACAGTCTAGGCTTTTTATGGACAATTTTGGTGTCAGAAAGTTACATACATATAGTTCTTTTTACCTTAAAACTAGAAAGCAACTTTAATATAACGATATAACAGTATTGTTATATTAATATATATATGTCAAATATAGATGACAATTGCCTTTTCAGATTTGCAAATTATTTTCATAATGTGCAAATTGTATTCAATGACAGTGTTTCTTAAATTTAAAATTCCAACTATTATTGTTAACATTTTGAATTGTTTTGGATATAGGATAGATTATTTTGCATTTGTGCATTCTGATGAGGAAAAATGTTTCAAGGCTTTAAAGTGTTTTTCAGGACACTTTCAGTCCAGGATGCCTCAGTGTTTTCCTTCACAGTGGGTGAGATTCCATGGAACACCGTTTAAAACCTTTTCTCAGGGGGTTAAATGGTACAGGGGGTTTGTATAAGCCCTTTGAATTACAATGTACACCAATGAGTATTGCTTGTAATATTAATGAAACAGTAAGAGGTCTCTTAATTTCTAAGTTCCATTCAATTGACCATTTAAAGACATAATAAAGTCAGTTGAGATGCATGCATTTTGAATAAATACAAAACTTCCTCTGGAAGAACATCTGATTTCCTTCTCTGTGTACCAGGTAGGGAATGCAGGTACCCACGTGCTGCATGGGGTGTCAAACATATTGGAGTTTATTAAGTGCCTAACATTAAGCATACTGCAGTACACACAGGTAGCAATATGAGGTAGCAAAGAAGATATTTCATAAAATGCGTTTCATGTACATTTTAAACCAAAGAAAAACAGCAACGAAGAGCATAAACAAAAGTTACTTGTCTTCATATTACCTCTTCTTGGCAGCGGTAATGCCAGAATTAGAATTTTTTTTTAACTTGTACATAAAACTGACAGAAGTATTTGGCAGAATTTCTGGATTTCTAATGTAACTGTTCTTGTTCAGGGCTAGTTGTGATTTTTCTGCTCTGGAAAACTTTTGGTAGTTGAGTTTTCCTCTGAAAACAGTCTCATAATCATAATGCAGAGTGATTTTTAGAAAATGCCCATTTTATGTGTTTAAAAAATTTAAACATCGTTAACCTATGAGTAAGTGATTTTAGTTTTGAACATTGACTAGTTGTGGTGATACTTGTTATCAGATTATAAAAATGATTTTGAGATTCTTCTACTCCAGGTGAAAGATACATGTTTTATAATAAAGATTGTTTGCCGTTGTTCAAATAAAACAAAATTCTTTTTAATCCAGGCTGAGTACTTGCTGTCTTTAAAGGAGAATTAATACTGTCTCCCTAAAATTCTAACTGGATTTGTCCTCTGTGGTGTGAAGTTCCCAATCTGAACTGCTGAAATGAGTTTTGCGTTCACATTGAAGTTTTCAAGTGTGTTTGCATATGCAGACACGCAAGAGAGAAATCTGGATATTTGCACTATACTTTTTTTGCTTCAGGTGATAGTGAGTATCCTTCCATCAGGTAGGTGGAAGTGATCTTCTCTCCTACTTCAAGGCAGAAGTATAAACCTTCCCAGGAAAAGCAAGAATGTTACAGTGCTGTTTCTGCAGAAGGTGAATTGATTTAATTTCTAAAGCTCTATGAAAGCAAATGTTCTCCTCTCCTGCACAAGCAGAATTGTTAAGGGCAAACTGCTTTTCACTCTTAGCTGCAGACTGCACATAAAGAGAACAAGTGGATAATCAGCAATTATCAAGGAGATGATAACTATATCACATTTTATCATAAAGCTTGTAATGTTGTTGTTTTAAAAGAAAGTAAACATAAATACCACAAGCAACCATGCATTCAACACCATGGTTACTTTATGGATAAGACATTATTCATTAAGAGCATTTGCACTTAGTAAATTTAAAATGTTAGGTAAATTTGGGTAAGGATGTCTGCCTTTATGAAATCGTGGTGGCTTTTAGATTTAAAATACAAAACTATGCATTTGCTCAGTTTTTACCTTTGGCATTTTAGGTTCCTCAGTCTCGGTGGGAAGTTTTAGCTCCAAGTACACAAGTGCCTTTTCTGTGCTCTTCTTTTAATCACTGGATTTGCCATACAGTAGGTACCTATCTTAGCACTTGGTATGTTTTCCCATGGATATTCTAATTTTTCTCTTGTAACTTAACTCTTTGTATTTTTTGGTATATTCTTCTTTCCCTTGTTCTTCTAGAAATTTAAGTGGTATTTGTGAAGTGTGATGATGTCCGTATACTTATTTGCTGGTTTTTCTACTTTCTTTAACCTCAAATATTTATATGAAAAATGTTTCTCCTACACTGCACTGCTACTGAAAGTTGGTTAGTGACATTTAAGATCTTACCAAGGTTTTGAGAGGAATTGAATATTGATAAGGATATTGAGACAATCTAATGTTCCAGTTGTACAGTAAAAAATTCTGTTAGTCTCCAGCTATTGAAAGTGAAGCCTTGTGGGAATATCACATAAAAGAGTAATGGTGATCTATGGACAGCATTTGGACATGGGCCAACAACAGGATTCAAGTCCATCTGATGTGTCCCACAACAGCCCAATCCTCTATGCAGTGGATTTCCACCTAAATCTACAGATTTGCAGCTGAGCCCTTTCTGTCTAGCAGTTGGCAGCCCTTCAGGTATGGAAATGGATGCATATATTTCACTGGCATTCCTTGAGCAGGGAGGCCTAATTCAGACTCAGTAGCCATGGTCTCTCTTGCTGCTATCTCAGGAGGGATTTCCGTTTAAACAAAATTGGCTTTCAATTTCTGCATTCACCGGAGACATTTGATGTAATAAGCAATTAGCATGTTTTAATAATTGATTAGGAAATTCTGACATCTTTTATACCACACAAAAAGAGAATGTTTCGTTTAATCACTAGACCTTTTCTTGAAGTGAAAGTTGCTGCCCCCAGAAGAGACTTTTTTAACACCTTTAAGTTGGGTTCATTTTTATAGCCTGATGAAGGTAAGCACCTCAATAAACCAAAACCCACGAGGCCTTCTTTTAGCAGCACTAGAAGTTAAAATGTCTTCAGAAGAATTCCAGGAGCAGATTTGAGGGTAAGGTCTTAAGACTATAAGTCTTTGTTTTCTTTTGGGCTTAGAGCAGCCTGGTCTAGTGAAAGACATTCTTCTGCATGGCAAGGGAAGGGGAGAACTAGATCATCTTTCAGCTCCCTTCTAACCCAAACCATTCTGATTCTTCATTGAAGAAAATCTGGCTGAAAAGACAACATCCAGCATTGTTCCTGAGTGACAACCTTGGTAGTCATTGATGGATTTAGGGAACACAATTGTCACTTCCCACTGAAGTCCTGCAAGTACTGTGATATAGCAGAGAATAGCAGCAGCATCACAGAAATGTCTCAGCTTGAATTTTCTACTGGTTTGGGCCAAACTGTGTAAAACATGCTTAGTAATTAGTGATGGAATTGTAGTGGATGTTGCTAATGGAGGAGCCAGAAAGCTCTTACTTTTGTAGCTGTATTTTATGCTTGCTTCAGGAAATCTTTCTGTGGTTATAATTACTGAGAGGTTAAACTAAATTTTGGCAGTAGCTGTGTAAGTTTTAGAAAGAAACTTGGAGGTAAGAAAGGCCATCTTTGGTGTCTTTAATTGATGCCTTTGACACTTAGTTATTTTTGTGGTAAAGCTCTTTGTTATCTACAGATAACAAGAGATAAAAGCCTTATCCGTATTGCAAAGATAATCCAAGTCTACCTTGATTTTTAATTAATATGTTGTAAATGTTAAAAAATAATAAATAATATAAGAATCAGCCTTTGTTTTCAGATCTGGAATTCCATTAATAGGGGAGGTAATAAAAATTTATGCATAATTGTGTTACTGCTC
This sequence comes from Melospiza melodia melodia, assembly GCF_035770615.1. Classification (NCBI taxonomy): domain Eukaryota; kingdom Metazoa; phylum Chordata; class Aves; order Passeriformes; family Passerellidae; genus Melospiza; species Melospiza melodia. Next base: position 65,529,864 of record NC_086197.1, read on the forward strand.
TACCTCATTTTCTGGTAAACAGAACCACTGTTGAAAATGAACAGGTTTTGTAATTGATTGTCTCATTGTTGACCTCTGTAGGCGTTACAGCTAATAAAATTCATGCTTTCTGGAGTACCAAAAAGATTCACTTAAAAAGTGGCAGCAGCAAAAATGAGCACTCAATCTCCTCTTAGTCTTTTAAGGTGGGAACTGAACCCATAAAACAATATTTATGGGTTGTCCTTGATTAAATGACCTGAAGATATTTAGTTATTGCAGGCTCATTAAATGAGTTGTTGTGTAATCTGCAACAAAGTAGCATTAAATGTTGTCCTTTCTTTGTATCAGTATTTTTTAAGAACACTAACATAATTTAAAAGAAAGACCGTGTTTTTCTGTTTCAAAAGGTTATATTTTAGGTGCAGGTTGATAATTGGCATCTTGATATACTCTCCATCCTGGAAATCAGGTTTTGTGGGCAGGTAGTGAAAATGAAATCTTTGTTTTTCTCTCTCAGAAATGTTAATCTCTGCTTTTGCCTGAAGGCTCATTATAACAATGATGCAGTTTAGAGAGTTGAAACTTTTGATTGCAACAGTGTATGTGTGTTTACAGCCAGCTACCAAATATATTTAATGGGTGGGGACAATAAAACTGCTGAAGCTTTGCAAGTTGAGACTCTCTTGAAATAACTCCCATATTTCTCTGTGAAGCAATTACAGAGAAACTGCTAGTTGTTCCCAGCTGAATCATTCTTTCTTCTTATTTAATTGCTTCAGCTCACTATGGTTTGTAGTAAAATATCACGTAAACCCTCCTGTAACTGTGTTACTTTGGCTTTGTTTGGGAAGTGACATTTAAAACAGTGGTCATTTTCAATTTTCACTCTCCAGATTCTAGGATTTATAAGGCTATATATTTATTTAAAGCAGGGAGAAAATGAGAAAATGTGTGGGTTGAGACTATGCAGGATTAAATATTAGGGAGAGGATATTTTTGTGTAAGGATGAAGAAAATCTAGTTTCCTCCAGCCTTTTTTCCGCCTAATTTTCAACAAGAAAAAGATGACAAACTGGATATTTTATAGAGATGTAGAAGTGGTTCCAGTTATCACTGCAGTACAGTTAAGTGTTTTGATGAGAAAAATGTAATCTCCAGCTTCTAATTTGCTCACCTTTGCATAGACACTTAAAAAGGAGAAGAATGTGACTTTCTACCCTTGAAGAAATGCAAACAACCATCTTTACCCAGGGCTTTGATCATATCTTTCCTAGACAATGCTAGGCTATAGATGAGTGGTCAGAAATGTTAGACATTGATTTTCAAATACAGTGTAATTTGTAGTAGGCTATGGTAATGTTGATTAGTATGGTTAATGTTTTGGGGGATGGCTAGCTCTAAGCATTTAGATCTCAACAGAAGCATAACAGAGCTGGTTCTCAGGGTAAGATGGGAACCACTTCCTAAAGTGCCAGGACTGTGTGAAGGAATTCTGATTTCCCTGTATCTGAGAGCCCTCCTGCTGCATTTGCAGATTTAAATATAGAAAATTCTTCCTTAACTACCGCTGAGAGATTTATGAAAAAGAAACACTCCCCCCCCAACAAAATACTCCCTATTTTTGTAGTGTGCCAGATAGGTGTATGCAAGTTTTGTGGAACAAGATAATTTTAAAAGTCTTTTAAAAGCACGTTGAATATCATGTTACTGAGTGAAGTAATTTAGTGCATCTTAATGTAATTCACTTTGCCTGTCAAAAATGGTGATGCTTTTATGAATTTTTTTAAAAAAGCTTAGAATCAGAGGAAGGTTACTCTTCTGGGTGCACTGGGTTGCAAAAGCCCAGAACTGGATATGGATCTCAAGAAAGGTGCTTCTTGTTTTGATTGAAGTGGCTGGTGCAGCTCTGCAAGCACGCTCTTCATTCAGCTCCCTTTTATGCAGCTGTCAGCAGTCTTCACTGAGAAACTCTCTATGTAGGAATCACATCCTTTTTACTTGGCACCCTATCCACTGAATTTACCTGCTTTCAGAATCCTGCAAATATTATAGCTGAGGCAGATGAGAGCAGGAAGAGTTGCTCTGGCTTCCTTCTATGGGAGTGTATTCCAATATTTGGAAGCTGCTCCTGGTAGTAACTGCATGACTTGCTCTACTGGTAGAAGAAAGCAGATTGCTCTTTGGGGTTTTTAGTAAGAAGTGAGAATTTTCACTAATTCAAAGGCAGCAGTGACCAGCAGATGTCCACAGGGCAGCCTCTGTGACACAGAGCCTTCCCACCTTCTGAATTTTGTTACAACGTCCACCCATAGGGTTGTAAACTGACCTTAGATGAGAGGTCAGAGTATTCAAAGTAGAAACTAAGTCCCATGTCCAAAAGATTTACTGAAATGGATGAATAAAGCTGTCGTCTTTGGTCTGTCTGTTCTGTGGGTAAGCAAAGATGCAGACCTTTCAAGGCATTTTACTTTGGTATTTTTGTCTGATCTATATGTAAATAAGGACTTGAAACTTTTCAAGTCTTTCATTTCATGACCTTTTTTCTTGAACACAATTGAAATGTATTTTATGACAGTTCAAACAAAGACAAACATACCTCTTTTGGCTACTTGATGATTCTACAGTAGACGAGTGCCATTGTCCTTTTTCTTGGTTTCATTTTCTTTAGTTATCTTTTGCTTTACTGATACCTCTTGAGATTTTTCAGTGCTTAAGCTGAAATGTAGTTCAGTTTACATTCTAAATCTAAGGAAGGTTATCCCAGGAGATGATTATTTATCTCTGCAATTGGAGTGTTCTGTGTATTTTACTCATTTTTTAATACCATGGAGTCAAAAACACTTAACTGAAGGGTTCAGGAAATGCCTTTATCTATGCTGCCAAATACTTACTTTTTGAATCTATTAACAATCTTCTCTGGCCCTGTGAGGCAGTCAGAGCTGTGTGATTATGGAAAGTAAACAACTGAAGTACCTATGCAGGGAGCAAGATTTAGAGGTAAGCACTTTGTTTGGTTTTTTCCTCTCTCAGGCCATGCACCAGATATATTCTGCTGTCCACCACGCTGCTGCAGCTAGACAGCTGAACCAACATATTTCGGGGCAGTATCATTAACTGTGCCGATACAAAGACCCACTGGACAGGATGAATCATCTTCCATTTATTTGCAAATTGGCAAATTGTCATGTTCTTTTTCTGCTCTTCCTCCATGAAACTTTTACCCATCTTTCCCAGCGCTCTTTTGCAGATAGCAGCGTGTGCAGATACTCAGAAGGAGGGAGGTTTTAAGGCCAGGTACCGAGCGATTTGTCAGCTGCCGCCTCGGGCGCCGCGGCGCTCAGGCACAGGATGCAGTGCGCTTGGGCGTTGGCACCAAGGAGAGTTTTCCTCCTTGTGAGCTGGCAAAGTGCCATATCTCCTCACCAAAGAGATGGAAACAAAACATACTTTTCCTCGTCATTATGCAAGAATTGAAATAATAAACTGGTTTGAGATCTTGGCAAGCATCGCTTTGGATTTTAATGGACTTTAATAATCTCTTAAGTAAAGTAATAATTAAATCACTTTTAATTAAATCTCTTCTCACTAACATGGCTCTAGGATCCCGGGACCAATCTGGAAAGCTGCAAGGCCAAGGAAGGCAAGCCTCTGCTTTGGCTTCAGTGTCATATGGGCAAACAGCTGGCTGTGTTAGTCTTTTCTCCTTCCACTAACTGTACTTCTGTGGAGTTTGACTTCATTGTGGGTCTGCTACAGTAGTTTTTGGTTGTGTGTCACAGCAAGAATTTTGGGTGTGTCAGTGAGAGACGGGAACAAAGGTCAGGCTGGATGGCAGGTAGGGCTTGTGGCTGGTGAGTATGCCTGTAGGGAGGATATTTGTATGAGATGATGATATTTGGCTTGGGAGGGGAAGTGACAGTTCTTTGGTTGCAGTGTTGACATGGCAATACTTACCATGTTAGCTGGGCTCCGTTGATCCTGTGGAAAATGGTGTTTAAAAATAAGTCTTCATTCATTCATACTGATTCCTTTTTTTTTCCTTTTTTTTTTCTTTTTTTTTTTTTTTTCCTTTTATTTCTTTAGTGCAATAAAGAGCAATAGCTTTGGGGTGCAGGGGAATTAGAAGGGGACAGAAGAAAGGTCAGACTGTAAAAGAACAAGACATTGCAAACAGGCTCTAAAGCAAAATGGTTACAGTAAGTCAAATATGAGAGGAGAGTGGCTGGAGTCCTCTTGCCAGCAGACAGGCTGTCCCAGCACTCAGCAAAATAATATCAGTCAACCAGAAAGGCATCCAGTCAACGTGGAAAGGCATCCAGACTGTGGGCTGTGAAAGGTGAGAACTGGGGGGGTTCTTCCTTCTCAGGCAGATAAGGTTTAAAAGCTACTGCTTTTGTCAGTTTTCAGTTGATAAAAAAAATCTGTATGCTGTTACCAAGCCTATATGATCCTTGGGAAATGTGACAAAAAAGGCTTAAAATTTACTATATATTTTCAGATATATTTTGAACGTATGTTTAGCACATGTAGTTTTACAGCCTGTCTCAGTGATGTACAAAAATAAGGAAGTATCCACAAGCATTGAAAATGGCTCAGCAGAAGCAGTAGCAAATTCTGTGGAAGAGCTCTGAGCTCTGCTGGGCCTGTCCTTGAGCTGCTGTGTGGGTGAGTCTCTGGTACTGGCTGATAGCAAGGTTGGTTCAGTGAAGCTGCAAAAATAGGGGAGTTTGCAAGCTCTGCAAAAAACAGGAAGAATTTAAAAGTACACGATGAGATAGCAGAGTGGCTGTGGTGGGACTTTCTTCACTAAAGGAAAGGAATAATGCGACAGTGAGTAGTAAGGACAGAGCACTGTGAGCTCTAGAGACCGCTGTTACTAGCAGTAATAACCCATTCCTTTCACTCACAGCAAGGTAAGAATAAGAAACTAAAGAGTAGCACAGAATGAGCTAAGCAGGTATGACTTCTGTGCTCACTGTAAAAAAAACCCAAACCCTGAACACCTGGGCAGCATGTAGTCCTTTGGAAAAATCCTTTAAAAGGAAAGAAATGCCATTGTGTTACTCATAGTGCCAGGTGTGTTGAAGGAAACAGAGCTTACATTTTTGTTTCTGGTCTGGTGAAGAAGGATTTTGATTTTATTTAAGAGGGACTTTTTTTTTTTTTTTTCCCCTCTAAGTGTCATAGATATGCTGGTGTAAGTTTTCCCACAAAAACTCAGCTTGGGAATTTACTGTGTTTTCTAACTCATGTTCAAGAGAAGTAATGTTTTAGCTATCTTGATACAGTAAACACTTCTCGTTCCTTCCCCTTTCAATTGGGATGAAAGGTAGGGAAAGGATTTGAAGTAATTATTTCTTAGAAGGGGAGAGGGGGATTTGGTGCTAAGACTGTGATTGCTAAGACTGATTTGCTAAGTCATTGTTAAGACTGTGATTTAATGGGTTTTGGTGTTACTGGAGAGCTGGATATTTTGGAAAACATGCCTGTACTTTGGATGGCTATTCTAGACTCTGTTTCTTTAATATATTCCTAAATTACTAATTAAAACCAGCTGCAGCACGAGATTAATTAGCCTCCCTGTACTTTCCCTTGTCACCATGCAGTCCTCCTCTGAGAGCTGTAGGCCAGAAAGCCAGGAGGGGGGCAGTCTCACTACAGGCCAGTGCATTTTACAGGGGCAAAACCTAATTCCCAAGTTCCTTCACAAATGTAACCATGTTAAGGAGAAGATCTGTTCAGGATTGCGTAACAACTTCTGTAGCAATTAGAGAAAGCTACATGGAAAAACTACACTCGTAAAACATTTGTGTTTCTAGCTCATCTCTCTGTAAGGTTTTCTTTCATTTTCTGTTAATATAATACAGATAGAACTGTGCAATTCTCTTTTTTTCTCTTCAGTAGATTTCTTTCTCATTTTCTCATTTGTTGTTTCCTTTTCTAAGTGAAATGAGTGGAGTCAGCTTGACAGAGCTAACCAGCTTTCTGAAGACCAGGGGCATGTGATTTGTGGCCTATATTTGGGAAACCACTGGTATTAAGTTGTTCATGAAATCTGCTTCAGCAGCATGATGACTAGAGGAGGATGTCAGCCCTCAGGAGGGACCAAGCTGGATGCTGTGCTAAGGAGTGGGAGAGAGAAACTCACTTGACCAATCTGCTTAAATCACTCAAAACTCTGGTTGAAACACTGATCACCCTGAATTAATGATAGTGTCTTTCTGATAACTATTTGCCCTGCTTTCTGCCTTGATGCTGAGAAAGCAGGATCTTATCCAGTTTATTGCTAATTATGTATATTCTGCTAGATTATGTGAACAGGTGAGGGAAATTTCATTTTGAACCAGCATTTCTGTTTTCAGCAGCCTGGTTACTTGTTAGAGATATCTAGATCTCTCAGCCAAGATGTTCCAGGCAGCTGTTTCCTAGAGGCAGCTGCTCCTCACAGACCTTGCCTGTCCACTCTTCAAGGTGCAGCTTGGGGATGGGGCTGCTGGAACTCAGCCCTGCTGGAGACAGAAATTCACAGAATTCACAGAAATACTGCTGGGCAGCACACACTCCTAAATTCACAGTGAGTCTGAGATCAGTAGTGTGGGAAGCAGGGAATGAAATCAGAAGCCAGTTCAGCAATCCACTTTTTCAAAAGAGAGAAAATGAGCCAGCTGAGAGCTTTCTGAGGGAGTCAAAAGCAGAGGCCAAGGCAAAGAAAGGGAAGAAAACCTGATGCCAAGCTGCTGCCTGGCCCTGTGATCCCAAGCTTGCTTCCTCTCTAGCTCAGGCCAAAGGGGACACACCTAAATGGAGTTGGTGGAGTGAAAAGCCTTGTCCCAAAGTGAGGGAAAAGGGACCCAATGGAAGAGCCTTGTGACTGCCTGTGGTACAAGGTGAGGTGCCTGGGAGCTGTGTACTGAGTGTAAAGGCCTTCCCTACCTTAAAATGGGAGGAGACCAAGGCACCTGCTGAGCTCCAGGTGTCCATGTCCAGCTCTGTTTGTAGGGAAGGTTTCTATTTGTGTTCTTCTGAAATGGGAATGAAAGACTTCTTTGGCTGGAGTGCAGGTCATTTCACAAGGCCAGAAGAGGCCAAAACCTCTTGGATGAAATTTCATAGGTGGCAACACTAAGTGTTGGAAACTTACTTTTATGCATTTTACATATGTTGCAGTGTCTCTTTTAACTGCGGTTGACAATAATTTGTGTATCTCACCTGTATTTTTGCAATCATAAGAGCTACTCTTGCTTTTACATGCAATACGCAGAAGTATTAGAGGTATGAAAAATGGGAAAAAATAGTGAGACAAAAACAACCATCAAAACCCCCCAAACCTAAAGGAACCTTCATTTAAAGATTGCAGACTGCTTTTTAATTGAGGCACTCGTGAGTTTCCCTCAGAAGGAAGAGGTGGGACTTGCCTTGTTTTGCCCAGATGATGACTCACATGCCAGTTTAATTCAAAGGGGAATAAAAACTAATTGCCTGTCTTTCCTCCTATACAGAGCATTTTAATGTAACCTGATTTATCAGAGTATATTTCATAAAATGAAGTTGAACAGTTCCACCTAGTCTTTAGAGGCAGAATCTGAAGGTGTGCAAGGACACAAAGTGCTGCTCTCCCAGCTGCCAAGTTCCACAGGAGCCAGAGTTTGGTTGAAGTCATGTCTCTTGACTGATCTGTTTATTGCCTCCCATTTTCAGCATTCTTCCCTTGACCTGCAGTATTAGTTTATGAACTCCATTACAAATTCCAGTACTGCAGGTCAGTAGGTGGTGTAGAGCTTTTAAGTAATTCCAGGCTGGTTTGGAGTGGGGGTAGATAGGGATGTGTACTGAATCAGACTCAAGTTACATGTAGTTTATCTTGATTTTACTCCATTGAAGTAAACCAAATAACAGGAAAATATCCTAATAATTGTAATTGTAATCAACTTCTCTGAGGTATGGAGAGTCGGTGCTGAAGTCATGATTACAGGAAACTAAAACATTATTGAAATTGCAGTTTTGGAGCTGAATCTGTTCTTGACCTTTATGTGAACAGTAATTTCCAGGATAATTGAATTAATATGTATTTATAAATAATTTTCATAACTCATTGCTAAACAGTACCTGTGAACTGTGAGGGCTGTGAACATTTTAAACACAGTCCTTTTTTACTGCAAATTCTACTGCAGGTAGAGGTCTTCAGATCTATATTCATAAAGAGCAGGTGAACCAAAAATTGACTCCCCCACACCCTGCCTTTTGCTGATGGCTGGGGCAGCAATTATTTTTTTTTGTGTGTGTGTGGTGAGGAACATAAAAGGACAGAGGCTCTTCATTTGAAATCCCAACTGTTCTGTCCCTTGGTTTTATGTGAACTTGAAGCACTTGTGAATTACCAGCTAGAAGCGAAGAAAGTCCATCTCATAGGGGGCTAAACCTGCTGTTTCTCCAGGACCAATTATAATGTAAAATTAAAAAAAAAAAAAAAAAAAGTGAATTTCCATCTAGTATTAGAAAGTTGACATCAGAGTGTTGTTAATGCTCCATTTTCCACCCCAGTACTCAGGAAAGATTATGGGTATGTATAAGGAAATAGAAAACAAGTCATAAAAATCTATTGGAGTTGTGATCTTTTGTAGCAAGGGCAAAAGCCAAAGAGTAGATAAACACTGTAATCATAAATTGAAGGTCTACAATAGACTGAACTTAGTTGTCTTCTTGGTAAGCAATATCTTCTCTTGGGCACCTTGATGGGAATCTGCTGACATAAAAACCGCAGCACTCAAACACATTTTGCTCCATGTTTCTTGGATTCTAATGTATTGCATTAAAACCTTTTCAGTCATTATGGAGCTTTTAATACCTAGCACACAAACTCCAGCTCCAAGACATTGCTGTAGCACATACCAGGCGGATACCAGGCTTGATCCTTGAGGTGTGGGTGGGCTTGTGTGAGCATGCATGGGTATAGTAAACATTCAGGTCTCAGTGAGGACACTGATTCTTTTTAAGTAGTAAAATAACTACTATTAGTAGAGAGACACTTTTTTTTTACTTTTAATTTTGAGATACAACAACAGCAGAAACTCTGCTTTCTTTTTCTCCCAAACTTTCATTTTCCTTAAGCATGAGCAATGGCAGGGTGCTGGCGGTGACCCCTCTGCCCCTGCAGTGCTTTTCGCACGGGTGTTTATTTCTGTGGGTTTGGCTTCCCCGGGCACCGTCCCTGCTGCTCCCTCCCGGGCCCTCGCCCGCGGTCCGTGGCTGACATCTCCCGGTGCCATCTCCACACTGCACGGCAAGGAATGGCGAGCATTCATTTTAGGGCCCTAGCTCGTGAAATCGTCATCCTAAAGTTTGTTTCATAACCCTCGGAATCACTGCCGTCATGTTCTGCTTCGTCACTTTATTTACATATGCAAAGTCTCGCTCAAATTCTGTATTTGCAGTTATTCCTCTGGGTTTCCTTTGCAGAATTCTTGAGTTTGATGACAAAAAAAAAAAAAGGGGGGGGGGGAGGGGGGGCAGGGAGGGGAGCATTTTTTTAAAAAATAAGTATCAAATAGATAAGATGCATTTTAACTATATTGTAAAATCAATGAATTTTTTAAATGCATTTGGCCTCCAACCCTCAGCTTTGGGATTACTGTCATATAACAGCAAGGCCTCGTAACAGCACAGGCTTTAGATTCTCATAATTTCCTTCAGTAAAGCTTAAAGCAATGTTTTTTGGATGCTAGACCAGTGCCTCTGAAATTTCTCATGGATTTACCGAGCTTCTATGCATATATACACAAAGCAGTGGGAAGATAGGTATGTGTTTTAAATTAAAGGAAGCTGATGGTTTTGTTTACAGGAATTACATTCTAGTCCTTCATCTCCATTCCTCTCTGCATTACTTACATTCAGAAACACAGACTGTTTACATGGTCTGCTTCCCTGACATTCCACTAAAATCTGGATAGAAAGATAATTTTCCCAAAGAGGTCTGCATGGGAAACCCCCCAGATGAATGGTCTGTGGGGAGAGCTGGTGGGAATTTAAAGATTGAGACTGCCAGCATTAGAATGGGTTGTTTGGCAGCAGTACTGAAACAAGGGCTCTTGCTCATGCTCCAGATGTCTGCTTGCTTCTCAAAGTGCTTGAGGATGTGGTGTCCTTGGTCTGGGACATGCCAGAGCCACTTACTAGCTGTGTTTGCTCCTTGAATTTGTTCAAAGTAAACAAAACCTTCTAGAACACTTTTCCTCCCAGCTCTGACTCCTTGAGCCGGCAGTCCCAAGCAGAGCCCTGTGTGGGTTCCTGTTTCCAGCAGTGCCCCTGCTGTCCTGCGGCCCAAGGAAGCTTCAGGGCTGCTGGCACTGTCCTGCAAGAGCTCTCCCAGGATTTTGAGTGAGGTATCCAGCCTCATTCTTTGGACCACCATTAATTTTTGAGTGCTCTCCCTCCCTGCATGTGTTGGCCTGAAGGGACAGAGCTGCCTGGTGTCCATCCCTTGGTGTTACACGTGGGCTTCAGAGCTCCATATGCAGCACAAGTTGAAGTATCCTTCCAGCCACTTTCCATATCAACAATCTTTTTACTTGTTTTTTTTTACTATTTGCCTTCCTGAAGGTTTTCAAATGCCTTGTGAAGATAAGTCAGAACTCACCTATCTTCTACTCCTCGCAGAAATCTGAGGCTTTCTCTTCAGAAGATCTTCCTGAAATGAAACTGATTACTGAGACAACAGAGTTGTGGTGAGCATTTCAAATAATCTTGTCTGTTTTCACTTTTTTGTGCTGGGTTTGAGTACAACCTACAAAGCATTAAAAGCATTGGCTCTCAAATCCAAAGCTGAGATAATGCCCTCACCTTCTAAAAGGATAATCCATCTCCTCTCTCTTTCTGTAACTAAGATGTGGTTTTGATCTGATTGATGTGACCAGCACTTAGCAAGGCTTTACAGCTCTTGCCACAGTCTGACATGACATGAACTTGAAATTAAGAGAGCATGCTGTGCTGAAGGGCAGAATGGGGCCAGCACTGAGAGGGTTCCTAAAGCCCTGCACAGTCAGTTCAGAGCTAAGTGCCAGAAATGCTTTGTCCTGTGCAGGGCCAGCTTGTCAGGGGGCAGCTCTGAGTGGTTTGGAGAGATTTCTTTTGGAACTGGCATTAAGCTGAGGTGCCCACTTAGAGGTCTCCAGTGATGCCTGAATGTCAGTGTAGGCACTGGAGCTCATTTAGAGAATTATGCTGCTCCCTAATGCACAAACCTGCTGCCTTGTGCATGGAATTGTTTAATTGATCAGATTTTTGCTGTGTATACTTGGAATTAAGCAGCAGCTATGCTTACAGATGTATGTGGATACCTATAGTCAGATGTCTCAAGCTAAATCCTCACCCTCACTAGAAAGTGATCCAGAAGTACCAGCATTTTCTAAAGGAAGTCTATTGCAAATTGCCTTCCTGGACAGGTCATTTTAGTTCATTGCATCAATAGGTAGCCCTGTCAGAAATCCAGTCCTCTTCCTTTGTATGTAAAACAGATTTTAAAAACAGTTTGTAAATATAATTGAAGTATTCTTATTAATTATTTAATACCTTTGAAAACACTCATAGCTGTAGTCCCTGGACACTTGAATCCATGTCGGGTCAGCTCCAGCATGAACTGTAGAACTGGAGAATTTCCTGGGAGTTGTAATCCATTAATTTCTCTTAAACTACTCAGCACTATCCTGAGCAGATTGAAAAATATTCCAATTTCCTTATGAAAGAGAAATATGTGGTCAGGCAGTTTCCATGACTGCATATGTAGATATACAGCAAATAAATTTATCTTCAGTTTTTTGCATGCTGTGTTATACAGTTTTTTGTCTATTTACTACTGGGTAGGAGGAAGAAATACAGCAAGTTGTTGATTTGAGTGACTGCTGAGATGAGTATTAGTCCTCCCTAATGGTTACTGGCTGATTCTGAAGACCATGTGTTTTATACAGCTGCCAGGTTCAGAAGCTGTGCCCAGCCCCACAGCTAACACACCTCTGCTTTCCTCGTCTTCCACAAAGTGGAGCTACTGCTGCACTAAGAGAAGGGAACGTGGAAAAACAATTTAAGCACAAGGAAATAATACTCTGCAGTGAAAAAATAAAGATGAAGCTTGACAGCTGAAAGTGAAGGAGAGATAATTCATCAATCTAGCTTTGCAATGCTCTAGATCCAGGAATCATAGAGGCTTCTCATCTTAATCCATCTTGAGTGAGCAATGGAGTGTGTGTATGGCTTGTACATGGCACACCCTACTTTACCGTGGCACAATCCTTACTGGGATGTGTTTCTTGTGGGAGACAGTGGTTGGTTTTCAAAACCCTGGTTTCATTTACGGGTAGAAACGTGTGGTGGCATGTACCACACCACTGAGTGGTGGTGACTAGTTTGTACTGTGACCAGCCCCAAGATACTGTGCAAGCAGCTTGGTGAAATCTCTAGAAACTCCTCACTGATGCTTTACAGCTGAGTGAGAAGGTCCAGATATTCCTGAGGCTTGATCTGTGTCAGGACCAAGACTCTAATCACTGCTGCAGCCTGTGTGGCCCTGTGTGACCTGAGGTCAGGTACGTGGCATGGAGTTGCTGCCTGCGGAAGTATAATAATGTTTACCACCTCGTTACCAAAATAATTGTTCAGATGTGATGGGCAAGGTTTATACAACACATTGAAAATAATTAGGAAACTAATAGCCTTGTTAAGATAGAACTCTGCTACATATTATCTACAAAACTGTTTTCCTCAAATGATCAAAGAGCAAAAGATTTTCGTTTCCTACTTCCATGGAACAGAGGGAGCAGACACATAAGTTAGATTGGATTCCCTGAAAAAAAGCCAATGAGAAGTAAAACGTGATCATCACAATGTAGCATTCTGCCAGTCAGGCCATTAAGTACTTAATTAGCTTCTAAGCACACAAGAAGTTCAATTAACTAGGACAGTAAACCTGACCAAAAACCAGCTGTAGTTGTGGTCGGAATCAGAGAAGATTTTGAAAATGCAGCTGTGGACTGTAAAGCCAAAGAGACAGCACATCCAACCATGGGGTACAGACAAAGGCAGTGTTTCTCCCAGTTTTTATTGACAAACACAGCAAAGAAGATGGATTTGCCATCTTTGCATGAACTGATACTCACTGAGGAAGATGAGAAGCTTGAGGGGTGAGAGATAGTGGCTGATGGAATTGTGGGACTGATAAGATTAATCAAAGAATAGTTTGGGTTGGATAATCTTTAAAGGTCATCTACTCTGACTGCTCTGCAATGAGGGCATGGGGTCCAACCTGACCTTGAATGTTCCCAGGGATGGGGGATCTACCATCTCCCTGGACAACCTGTTCCAGTGTTTCACCACCCTCATTGGAAAAAATTTTCTTCCTTGGATCTAGTCTGAATCAATCCTCTTCCAGTTTACTCTGTCCTATTGCAGCAGGCCCTGCTAATGTCTGTTCTCATCTTTCTTGTAAGTCCCTTAAGTATTAAAAAGTCACAATTAGGTCACCCCATGGTATTATTTTTTCCAGGCTGAACAATCCCAATCCTCTCAGCCTTTGCTCATAGGACAGGTTATTCATCCTTCTAATCATCTTGGTGGCCTCCTTTGGACTCACTCCAACAGCTCCATGTCCCTCCTGTGCTGGAGGCCAGAGCTGGAGGCAGCCCTGCAGGTAGGGTCCCACCACATCAGCAGAACCCCCTCCCCACCTGCTGGCCACGCTGCTTGGGGTGCAGCCCAGCCCTGGCTGTCAGGGCTGTGTGTGCCCATGGCCAGCTCAGGTCCAGATTCTCATCCATCACTGTCCCCAGTTCCTTCTCAGCAGGGCTGCCCTCAATCCCTCCATCCCTCACCTTTTACTGGGGGTTGCCCAACTCAGGTGCAGCCCCTTGGCCCTGTTGAACCTCATGAGGGGCCCATGGGCTGATTTCTCCAGCTCCAATCCCTCAGCTGTGTCAGCTGCCCCACTCAGCTTGGTGTTCTCTGCAAAGCTGCTGAGGGTGCACTCAGTCCCACAGCCTTTGTCACTGATGGAGACACTAACCTGTGCTGGTCCCAGTGCAGAGCCCTGAGGGACAGCCCCTGTCACTGACCTCCATTGGGATACTGAGCTGCTGACCACCACCCTCAGGATGTGACATCCAACCAATTCCTCATCCACCTAATAGACAATTCATCAGTCTCTCTCTTCAATTTAGAGAGAAGGATGCCAGACATTCTTACAGTACAGATACTCTGGCTTCTTGCTGTTAAGTTTGCCAGCAAACTTCTGACCTCCATCCTTTGAATGCCTTTTAGACCAAGTGGGGAGGAAGGGGCTGATGCAAAGTCCAGTTCTGTACAAGCTGAAGTCAGCTGCTCCTCATCAGGACTTTCCTTTTTTCATCCTGTAAAGTTTGGTGAAGGGAAAGACCTGACTTTATGCTTTTGCTACACACACTGTACTTTTTAAACATGGGAAAACTGCCTGCAAACTAAGGAAACAGCTCACTGCTCCTTACAAAATCCTTGGTTTCTCTTATGACACCTTGGGCCAAGTCTGGACAGTATTCTCCAGGCAATCTCTGGGAGCCAGGTGTTATGAGTCAGTGATTTTGTGGTATTATCCAGATCAGTAATTTCCAATGCAGGATTTTTTTCCCCTTTGATAAGTACCCTGTGGCTGTGTTACCAGACTTGTTGAATCATGTTGCATGACAAGGAAGAGACCACGTTGCTGCTAATAAGACCAAATTCACTCCATGGATAACTGTTTTAGATAATTAACAGGATAAAATGTTTTCATTATGTTCCAAGTACTTCAGATGAAAGGATACAATTCTTGCAGGATTTTGAAAATTACCTAGCTCTGCTAACTATGACACAGTAAGTGGCTGTAGTGCCTGTTCTACTATGTGGGAAACATATTGTTAATGAGATGAGCAGGGAAGGGCATTAATCTTCTCTTTTTTTAAATTTCTTTTTTTTCAAATTAAGGAGGAGTATAGCAATCTTCAAGGATATGAAGATCCAGCAGCTTTTGTGTAAGATGATTTGACTGATGATAATATATTTGTTTATCAAATTATGTCAGTGATAATTTCAGATTTGCAGTGTTAAAAGCTATGCATCTTTAAGGCCTTTGCTATGGCTTCAGAATTTAAATAGCTGGCATTTGCAGTGCAGTAATCTTCAGATGCCCAGACTGTGGACCAGAAGTGTGTGTGCTACAAACCCTAGGAAAAGTGAACAAGGCAACAGTGTGGGTATAAAAGAAAGAGGAATGTGGTGTATGCATTACATGTATGCCATGTAATGCACTCATCAAGGAATGGTTTATTACTGCTTACATGTGGAGGAGACCAAACCTGGAGTGCTGGGAATGCAGAGTGCCAGTGCATACCTGTATTTAGCAGCTGCTAGTCAAGGAACACGCTGTGAAATTGTGTGGGGATGTGAAGTATTATGTCATGAAGGAGCTCCTCATTTCTCCTTGAACATATCAAGAGTGTGAGAGGATTTATGGAGCTGTCACCCAGGAGATAATGAATGCACACACATACAAAAGAGTGAAGACATTATAAAAATGTTACCCAGGCTGGCAGGAGAGTGAAAGAATTGCCTGATAATGCTTTTAAGTTGCTTATTCTTTTAATGCATTTTAAAATCTACATAGCAGTGAAGTTGACTTCTGTGTCACCTGTATTTACATTCTGCTTAATGTTTGCTGTCTATTCTGTAGACATTAAAATGTAAATTTTTCTCTAAGATAACTGAGAGTGGGTAAGGGATAGTGATCTGAACAAAAGTTTGCCTCTCATGAGATGCCTTAAAAAGAGAATCTGAGTCAAACCAGCCTAAGCCAGGTCATGAGCAGGGGCAGTCCTCCTGGCATGTAATCAGAGAAGTATTAGTACTGCTAACTTCAAAACAGGCTGGGAGGAGACTGGTGAGACTCATGTGCAGCCCACACTGATTGTTCAGCTGCCCGAGATAAAATGCAGTGGGTTTCTCTTATGATGCCAGGCAGGGAGAGTGTTCTCCCTGTCTTAGGGAAAAGGTTACAGGAGGTTTTGTGAAGGCACTTGAGATGATGAAAGTTGCTGGAAAGTGATGTGTAAGTCATGGTTGGAACTGATTTATAATTTCTGGTACAGGGGAAGAAAACAAAGCCCTTCTTTTCACCCAGTCCATCATATTTCTACTCTATTAAAAGTGCTACTACACTTCTTTGGAGGGCTGGTGTGACTGTCCATTGCTAATAAGTGGCAGAATATAATCAAGAAAAAAGTATACTCTACATGGCATAGGTACCCACGGTAGGTTTTATGCTGTGGGAAGTGAATCAAACACTGTAGCATCCTTGTAGTTTATATTCTGCATCAAGTATTAACTGGTTGCAAAGGCTTTGCAACTCAGTGTTTTTTCCTGTTCCTAAGAGATTGTGAGGAGTTGTTGCAGAGTAGTTGAATAAACTTTAGAAAGTTGGCTAGACAAAAGTGCAGCAAAGGAAGCATCAAGAACAATCAAGAAGGGAACAGCTTGTACTCAGCTGGATTAGTAAATACAACATAATAGCAAATGTGGGATCAGAAGTTCAAATACAAGAGATCTCGTGGCTCTATTGACAGAACAGTGACATGAGGAAAGACAAAAACATGTAAGACCTTGTGGACTGGGGCTATATGGCAAGAGAGAGATTTGTTCCCCTGGTCTGTAAGCAATTTCTTTTTCTTCCTGTATTTTTGCCAGTTTATTCCTCTGTGTTATCTGTACTTCAAAAAATGTCAATTGGAGAAGCGTGCCTGCTTTCTTGCTTGCTGTCGTTGCATTACTAATTACTGCAGATTTAATTATGGTCACGGTGCTCAAACCTTTCAGGCAGCTATTTGTTTGTATTAAATCCAGGGAGTGAGAGCATTAACCAATTCTCCTCATGACTGGGCTGGAGTGGAAAGCTAATTCTTTGTGGTAGGAAAAATACTCTTTTCGGAAGCATGGAGCAAAGCAATGATAACATGAATCTTCTCAGGTTTTATTCTGGAGACTTGGAAGGCTCAAAGACAAGGCACTATGTGACTTAGGCAGGACTCATCTTTGCTCTGGTATGAATCTGTAGCTGCTTTTTCTGTAGTACAGCAGAACTCTGGATAGCTAGGATTTACTCACTAGCCCTACATTTCTTATTGCT
Source organism: Melospiza melodia melodia (assembly GCF_035770615.1). Classification (NCBI taxonomy): domain Eukaryota; kingdom Metazoa; phylum Chordata; class Aves; order Passeriformes; family Passerellidae; genus Melospiza; species Melospiza melodia. The sequence goes on from NC_086197.1 coordinate 65,547,019, forward strand.
GTTCACTTGTATTGTCTCCATAAACATCTTTGTTTCCCTCAAGACTGGATCGTTTTAGATGTACTTTTCAGAATTTCTTTCTGCCAAGGACTCCTCTTAATTCTTTTTTATATCCTGTGTTTCAACTACAGACTTACCTGATTCAGCTGTGGCAGAAAACTTTTTACTCTACACCAGACCAAACGATGGCTCTTAATAGGACAGCATTTTCCAGTTTTCCCACGGGTATTTTCCAAGGTTTAGTCTGACCTTTGAAAAGCACTTTGAGACACTTGCATGAAGGGTATGATGTCTCAGTGGCAGCAGTTCCAGTCTGAAGCCAGGAAGCATCCTGGCGTCTGTACAAGTGCTGCACTGGGACACAGAGCATGTTCTGTCCGTGTGTGAAGTATGTCTACAAATAAACATATTCCAGATAACATACATGAAGGCTAAATATGGATATGAGGATTGTAATTTGAACATTCTTTGTGTACTCCCAGTTAATCAGAAGCTTTCATTACCTTCTTAGAGACTACTGAGAAGACAAATTGATTTTTCTGAAAATAACTCTTGTACAAAAAATGAGGCTCTGTCTTCATTTGTCTCAGTGGCTTGATTAGCTCTCTTACCTTCTCATTTGAGATCTGTAGAGACATTTTTGCTACTACTGTTCAAAAATTGCTCCAAAATATTTGGGTCATCAGTAACATTTGAATGAAATGCCTGTTTTGGTACTTGATTCTCAATATATGAAATTAGAGATGGCCTCATAATTTAGATTTGTTCCAGCTGAAAAAATTTTACACTACAGGTAAATTTTGCCAACTCATTCATCTGTTTTCTAGATCACTAATAAATGTTCATGTGCAACAATGAACCACTTTAGCACCTTACCCTTAATCATACACTATATTGCAATTTGACCATTTAATCTTCATTTAATCCATGAAAAGGACTCTATGAGTCACTCTGATTACTTAATTTCCTTGATAGCATTCCATTGGAGTTTTACCCATGAATCAGTGTCAGATCATGGTGTATGGCTGAAGAAGACAAATATATCCTGAGCTCAATCTGGAAGTCTCCAATGACAGATCCATGTCATGGTTTTGGAACAAATTCTTGGTGCCAGTGGGCACTGCTGCTCCTTAGGAAAGCCATGAAACCCTCTAGGCAAAGGAACATGTTTGTAAACATAATGGATAAAAGAACTTCCCCTGGGCTCAAGGGGAATGCAAGCAGTCTGTGCAGGACTGTGGGATAATCTTGATTAGGAGTGCAGAGACTGTTTTGGCACTTCTGTGCATCGGCCTTTTGTTTATGAGGAAAACTGGTGTCAGCTCCATTTGGTGCTCTAACATCAGTGCATCATTGCCTACTGTGTGCTCTCTTTGTTGTAAGTAATCAGAGAGTGTACAAAGATCTGAAATTAAATGTGAGCTGTCAAACTGATGAGATTGCTTCTGTCAGAAGATGAAACTCTTCATTTGGTAAGGTTGGTGTATTTTTTTTTTTGCTAAATGGCTGTTCAAAATCTCAGCATGTTATCACACAGTGCATGCACAGGAAAAAAAAAAACTGTACTAGATGTACCCTCTACCTTCACCCCAGAAGCATGGAAGAGCTATCTTCACTTCCCCAATTTATTCGGCCTCTTTATAAGCTCCATGAAGGACATCTGGATCATCCCCTAGTTTGTAGAACTTTCTTTTTTATCTTGAATACAGCATAATCATGACATACATCTCTTTGTATGGCTCATGTCAGTGACAAAGCTACACAGAGGTAGTGTTCTCTGTGCCAGTTTGTCATGTGCTTTTGGAACTACTTTTTGATGCAATATTAAAAGTATTCTCTGTACCGAAGATAAAGATTTGATGCATGTAAGGTAAAGGTTAAGAAGGCTGCTTAAAAATGTTGGTATTATATAAAGAAAACTCCTTTTTTCATACTTTCTTCAATGCCTTGATGAGCAACAGTGCTTGAACGGATACTGAAAATTTGGGCTGGATGTACATTTGGTATGTTCATGTTCTGAAAAGCAGGTCACTGTGTAAAACTGAACTGGCAGCCTGGAGTGGAAATGTTAAAGCCTAAATAAATAAAACAGGGCTGTTAGAGTAATCAAAAATAAACTGTTTTAATTTTTTGCTTTGCATAACTAACAGGCAATTAACTTTCATTGACTCATGATGTGAAAAGTGAAGGAGAGACAGATACTTTGCTTTGGTAACAGTCTGACAGTTGGGAAGAATGTTTTTCTTGACAGTTGATTAGGGGTTAAATGAGCTGAATAAAATTGGTAATTTTGCTGCTATCCCTGCTTAGTATAACAGCCATTATATGAAGTGTTTTTCCTTACATTAGTTGTAATGACTGACTTTTAAGTGATTACTCTGTTGAAAGAACTGGCTTTGATTGACAGAGATGTCTTCTTGGTATTCTTAAGAGCTGCAAAAATGGCCGGTGCAGATTGAACCTGCAATACCTTCTCCCTGCTGCCCCTTTCCCCCATAGTTTGAGCACTTATTTAATGATCTTTAGTCTACAAGAGGTTTAATTTTATGGTCATCTTAGAAGTAGCACTTGGATGTAGGTTAAAATATACCATCTCCTCTGAAGGAAAACTTCAACCACAGCTTTAGCACAATTGTCTGGAAGAATACTGATGTGCAGGCAACTACTTGGGTCATGTTTTGATAGAGCATGGTGGTTTTTGAGGCAAATAATCAGGCTCCTGGGTAAACAAGGTAATAGTGCTTCATCTGCAACAGAGGTGGAGAATTCATCTACTGTAGCGCTGCTGGCTGTGACTGTCTTACTGATGAAAGCAGCTTTTCACAGCCCCTCGAAACGTGCTGTGCTATTTCACTTGTGACACTTCAAAGTATGTGATTGTGTGAAAATCCTGGAGTGAATTGTCTTTTCAAAATTTTAGATCAAAAGAGAAATGCCAGAACATCAACAGGAAATAAAACATTTTTATTGAATATCTGTGTAATATGTATGTTATTTTAACGACAATTGGAAAACTCTACTGTGGGGAGTCACTACACAAAGTGAAACAAAATATAAACCACCTCATCAAAAATGAAGGTAAAACACGGCTAAAGTTGTCAGCTCGCGGGCCACGAGCGATATGGCAGGATAAAACACCCCAAACATTTCTACAAGATACAGAGAAAACCCACACAGAGAAACACTCAAGCAGGCAGTAAATATACACAAAGGCAACTAGGATCTTTCTACAGCATCAGATTCTAATACTTCACACAGCTTTGTCAGAAAGGTACATGTGGCTTCTTTGAGGATGAAAAATGTCATCTTGGTCACATGGCAGGTTCATTCTCTGAGAATCATTGTACCTTACAAACCAGTTCTAGGGTGACGTTCAGTCTGGCAGTGTAGGAAGAGAAAGCAGTAAGAATACCTTAACACAGTAAGTCAGTCCTGGCACTTTGAACCTGCAGCTATCCTGAATGAGTAACTGAAAGCTGGAGACCATGAAGCTCTTAGGCTGGAAAGCTGACTGTCTATTTCTTCTCTTTGGTGGGGTTTGGTCCTTAAGGATAAGATTTTTAAATATTCCAGCTTGATGCTTTGCATGTATGTGCCTGTTTCTATCACAAAATGTCTCGCTTGTGTTTTTTCTATGTTTCATGTAAAAAAGAAAGAAAATGGATCTTGCTATTCTCACTTTTGGAGGTGGGGAGAGATGCAGGCTTTTATTCTCCTCCCAGTACTTTGCTGCTGCTTTTACCCTCAAAGTACTGAAAAACAGGGATGCTTGGCCATCCCTGCACTGACCTCTGAGACCGTCACACTTCTCCCAGAGGCAGAGCCTTGAGAGAGGCTGTGGAATTCAGTCTGCAGTGCACAGTTCTCCGATTACATTCATCTTTGTTAGACACAGAAGACTGATAAGAACATTAATGGTTAACTCTCATGCCTCCCTCCAAAAGCAATAGCATTTCCACATTTCTAGGGTAATTTGCATTGCTGAAAATAATGAAGTCTTCAAAAGCATTATAAATATATTCACAGCTTGGAAAGATAAGCGAGGGGCCTCCCAGGACGGTGCATGAGCTAGAGGTGATGCCCTGAATGCCTCGATGAGATGGTACAGCGGAGGTGCCATGCTGGGGAGCTGTGAGATGACTCTACGGGAAAGCAGCAGGGGTGAGGGCGCTTGGAAACGTAGAGTATTGCACAGGGCTCGACAAAATGCTGCGTGGTCAACCCATTCTCTAGAGCATCCTCGTCCCCTGCATAGCTCTCCAGTTCTACATTGGTCCGTAACAACTGGAACTGCTTGTGCTATGCGTTCCTTCGGCAGTGCAGTAGAAGGGAATGGCAGTATTATTACAATATCACTACGGAATAAATTGGTTGCTATCCACTGAGAAAACTACATTTCTAAGCACACACGGCAGTCACAGTGATACACAGAGCAGTCTTTCAAGACTCTTATGGAATGACTAATAGCTTCATAATAGTGCCATTTACTACATAATAACATTTAAAACATTTAAAAACTCCTCCTGAAACGAGCATCTAGTATACAGAAGAGGTTGCTTCAGTTTTCTAGAACTTGTTCTTTGTTTTCACTTTTTTTTAAAGGACAAATTAAAACTTAAGTATAAATAGTATATAAAAGGTCACTAGCTGTTCTCTTTTGGCTTACTTTGAAGTGCATTTAGAACTATGGCTAAATTTTGTCATCTTCTGATGGGATTACAATACTGTCTGTTTACCATGAAACTATTTTGTATAATAAACTCACACGGCTGTGTCTAAAAAATATTCTGCATTCCTTCTAATCTGAGTTAGTATCATAAAATATTTTGTTACAAAGTCTAATGTGCAAACTCATTATAATGTGAAATTGTGGATGGAATTCACAGTATGCAAATTTTGTATAAAGGTGATAATGGAGAGCTACTCTTGTTTTCATGGCAGCATTTTACTACTGCTGCATTTCCCTCTTCCCCCTCCCTGCACTTCTGCAGTGGTCTGTCTTCGTATGTTAGATGAAATTGTTGCCTCCTGTGGAACTGCTTCCTCAGCTTTGACTCTAAAGCCATTTCAGTCTGTTATGTGTTTGCTTTGGAATATATACAAAAAAATTATATCCTGGCTTCTGGCTACATCTCCATGAGGTTAGCCATGGAACTGCTCAGATCATGCTAAGTTGCCTGTGAAAGAAGTCTACCCAATTGGATTTGCCCCTCCAAGATTCACTGTGGATGTGAAGTGTGCTATTAGGATGGTCCAGTTGAAAGCTCAGATTTAAGTTGTCCTTTAAGATGTCAGTGTAACACTACTAGTGCCTTACAAGTTGGATTTTTTTTTCTGGAATGCAGACGATACAATAGTTACCCTATAATATAGTATCAGCTCTCCTATATCTCAGTCAATTTACATAATTTAAAATAGAACATCTTATTAAAAACATCTAGATATACACAGATTAGGAAACGCTTACAACATACAAATACACAAACTAGAAATAAATTCTCAGCATACTGATGTATATATACAACTGTGTGATACAATAAATAATTTCTGTCATGCTCTATCTACACATCATATTGCTTAAAAGAAGAGTAGATCTGGTGCGGGCAGTGGTGAAATGAAGCGCCTTTGAAAGGCTCTCGACATTTAAATTTGTGCAAATTAAAATGGGAATTTTAAAGTACAACTGATCTGTGTCGGGAACACATGGCTGGAAATGAAAGGACCCATATTACTGAGGTATTTACAGATACTGGCTAAAGAGCACTATGTGGGCAAATGCAGAAAGGCTTCTTCGTCTTTTTCTTTTTCTTCTTCATAATTTAATTTAATTTAACTTAATTTAATTTACTTCTTGACTGCCAGCATGGCATCGACCTCCTCCTCGGGCTGTAGGGTGTGCCACTGCGCGATGGGCCGCCGGGGGTTGGCCAGCATGTCCGACCAGTGCCGCAGCTCCGCGCCGGTGCTGTTGTAGCCCACAAACACCTTCCCGATGGCATCGTTCTTGCCAATCTTGTCATAGTCCAAAACAGTCACAACAATTTGCACTTTCTGTAATGAGACACAGGAAGAGCAGTGAGCATGACTGGAAGGGAAGGTTGGCAGGGATGAATGTGGGGACAGCCAGCCATGGAGGAGTCATGAAGGGGAAAGTGTGTGACAGCTGGAGTAGATTCCCCTATGAGGGGAAAATTCAAAATTTTGGTTTTGCTTCTTGTGAGCCTTCCAAATAAAATCAGGTTTACCATCTCCCTGTTAGCTTGAAACTTGCCCCTTTACATTGAATAGATTAATATGGAAATTGAGGTTGATTGTTTTTCCTTTAACAGATTAACAACTTACATGTGAGTTAATTCAAAAGTTGTGCAATTTTACACACTCTTATTTTTTAAGTAAATAAGTCAACAACTAATGTTCAGAAATGGCTCTATGTTTGCAATGCTGTACTCCATTCTGTTAGCTGCTTTTCTACCTCTTAGCAACTCTTACTCATCCATCTAGTAGGCTAGTCAGGTATTTCCAGAAAAATTCAGAAGACAGCCCTTATGGTTACACACACACACACACACACACACACATGTGTTCTCATCTCTATGCACATGTGTGTGCACTTGTGCACATGTACAAGCATGTGTGTACACTGTGTATATTCTGTGTATTTACAGAGAAATCTAGGAAGCAGGCTGGCTGCTCGAGGGAGCTGGAATGGATGTATAAACCCCTGGAGTCTCAGGGCTCTGACACTGGCACAGCCTACGACTGAGCTGATGCTGGAGTGCCACTTCTGTAGGAATGGTGACCTCTGGCAAACAGGGTTAAACAGGTCCCACATGGTCTGTGTGAGCCCATCTGTCACAGCTCTAAGACAATTTTCCATCCATTTGGGCTGGGGAACACTGGGAGGTGTTTGAGCCAGGCATTTATGTTTGGAGTTGTGTGCAGATGCACACAATTCCTTTCTTTCAGGTCTTTAATAATTGTCAGAAGAGCATAAACAGCTAATTCTTCAGTGGAGTGGTCTCCTGCAACACCACTTGAGACTTTCATTCTTATTTTACAAAACTGTAAACACTTGCCCTTATAGGGGTTTATTTTTAATGATGAGCATACAGTTCTTTTCCTGATTACAGTGTCAGCTTCCTGAATAGAAGGAAGAATGCCCTGAAACATATTTCCAGAAAAATCCTCTATTCTCTAGAATTAGCATTTTAAATTTAAAGCTTTAAATATATCTACAATCTGCATCTCTTACTAGAAGGATTAATTTCAGGGCTTGTAATAGGATTATCTTTTAGAAGTAGCAAGACCAGGGTCATGAGGTTTATTTTATAGAGTCCATTTCCTTACAGGATTATAATAGCTCACTGAGCCAGAGAAAGGGATGATTCCAGCAGGCACTTAAGTATTTATATAGTTGCTGATGACAAAAGTATACATCAAACTCAAGATTTTCCCTCCCCAGAGCACTCACGATAAAAGGCAATATTCTGAAGTATTTCTAGCTGCCAGAATTACATTTCAGTGTTGCTGTTTGCAATACACTCACTTCTAATGGTACCTCCCCAAATGAACACCTATGTTTTAGATTCATGGTACATTCACAGATATAAAAAGTAAGCATGAGACTATTTTTTTGCACTACAAAAAAAAGCTTGCCTGCTCTACCTAGAAGCTTAGGGATAGTTATTACTGTTTTTTTTTTTTTTTAAATATTAATCATAAGAATAAAAATGAGCACTGTAAATGAAGGACCCTTTTCCTTGCTCTACAAAGATGTAAAGAACAGCCAGCTCAGATAATTAACTTGGAGATGATTCTCCCCTCATGATCTCTGCACTAAACCTACAGAGAAATGCGAGCATCCCTTTGCCTTTGTACCACATATTAAAGGAGCAGCTGCATGGCAAAACCCAAGAGGTGCCAGTAGAAAGAACTGCCTCTCCTAATAAACACTTGGATTAGCAGTTTCCACGGTGTGATTAAGCCCTTTGGACTGAGAGGGCCTGGAGACACCGCTGCCTGCAGAGGCAGTCTGCTCTGCATGTGGCAAAACACGAGCCTGGTCTGCCAGCAGCAAGAGGATTTGACTTCCCTGTGGTGCTCTCCCATTACCCTTGAAGACATCACTTTCTTTCTCCTAAGAGCCAGAATCCACAGTCACTGTAAAATTGTTAGAAATGTTAATGTTTGTCTTCTTTAAAATTACACAGATGTATTGTCATTGACCTGCTTTCCCTCCATCACCTCTTCATTCTCCAACAATCAAAAAACTTGTATAACCATTATTTTTTAACAGTGAAAGTTTGCTTAATGACTTTATATGAATAGCACAGGTCACAGTGATTCCTACCATAGTAAGTCTAAATAACATTTAAAATGAGTTTTTCTAATGCTGAAATCACTTCAAGATCTATCATGAAGTAGTCTAAATGTAGTCTTTTATAACTAACTCAAAATACATTGGCAAATGACCCAAGTCCATAATTGCAGATTTAAAATTGGGGCTATATGGTCAAGTAGATAGCTAAAAGGTAATTCTAATAAACTTATTAAAAAAAAAAAAAAAAAGGAAGACAAAAATTTAAACCTCTAAACCACAGTACTTTTAAAATAAACTACATGAACCTCAAAAAATGACTTTGAATTAGAAGGCAAAATGGTCAAGTACAAAAAATGTGCCCTACCATGCCAAAGTTTTGCCAGGGTTAAGTTGGAGGTAAGCATTCCAGCTCTTCAATCCTATCCCTATTTGAAATCAAGATACTCACTGCCTAAACTGCCACTTGATTTGATTCACCTCTTTTTGCCTCTTTGATCCTTGTTGTGAAACCTTCCAAAAGCACACAGACCAGCTTTCATTAAAATCAAGAGAAATTAGCACCGACTGGATTTCCCACTTTTTGATTCCTAGAATCCATAGACACCTGTACATGCAGTAGTACATGAAGAAGTTCTAAATGAACTAGTCATGCATCCAAGTCACTGTGCCCATGCTTCACCTTGTCTAGTTTTATTATTTTTGTTAGTACCAAGTCAATACCTTTCAATACAAGATACTTGAAAGGTAGGCCTTGGCTCCTGGGCTTCTCTCCAGCCCAGTTGCTATCAAAATCCAAGAAACACAATGTGAAAACCCAAACCATGCTCTCATCTAATTAAGAGGGGGCTCCAAGTTTTGTCCAAGCAATTTAAACACATTCAAACTTTTAAACTACAAGTTTAAAAGCATGGAACCTAATTTATACCATAACCTCTCTTACAATCCACAGAAGGATGTATTCCCAGATGCTTTAAATTACGGTCATTCAAATTGGGAGGCCCCTGACAGGACCCTTTCCCCACTCAGCTCCACCCAGAAAAGCTGTTTTATTGCCTAACATCTCCACAGTCCTGGGGCTCTGTGGCCAGGTGGGAAGCCAGCATGCAGCTCTTTTCCCACATGCCTCCTGAGATGGTTAAAAAAACACTTCTCTCTTGAGATAAAATACAGTTAACATCAAAAAAAGTTAATTCTCTCTCATGAGAGATGGTTTGCCTCCCAGTAGCTCAAAGATAGGCAACTGAGTCCCTGAAAAAAATTACACAATGCTTTGTCCTGGTATTTCCCATTACTGCTGTAGGTGACTCCCATCTCACTGTGCTGACTTCTGAGACCCTTAATTTTAGGTACTGAGCTCTGAGAGTAGCATCTGGACAACTGCTGGAGCTCTCCTGAGGCACTGAGAGAACAGGTACTGCAGTACTGGCCCCTGAGATTCTCAAATGCCTTTTTCCAAGGGACATAGGAATCACTGAAAGTTTTCAAAATGTAATGAATAATTCTTGAAAAAAGCTGGGTATGAATTAGGTGTTTTACTTTAAAGGGCTGCTGCAGTGCTTTCATAAAACAGGGCAAATAAATGCATAAGGAACACAAATTTATCTGATAATGCCAATGTATTATTTTAAGTAATTTAGGGAAAAATGTTATATATGGCTTTTCTTTTATCCCTACACCTTTTTGCTAGCACATTCCTTCACTATCTCCCTGTGGATTTTTTTCCCCCAAATCCATTTCTGTTAACAGAAAATGTCAGTTATCCATTTCTCACTGATGAATCAAAGCTTCCTAAGTACTTCACATTTTATCATTTCCCTCTTGAAGCAGTCACACTCATCTAATGTAGCACAGGGCTGGCACCTAGGTGCTAATGAAGGCATGCACATGTGATAATTAACAAGATTCCTGTTAAATATTTATGAGGGCTGAGAAATGGAATGCAGAGGAAGACAAAACACTGTTTGACATTACCTGAATTTGCTCGAATGGTACTTCAAAGCTGAAAGACTCGTTGTAGTAGGGATTCAGAGTGTTCTTTTTAATTGTAGTCTTTTTCTTCTTCAGCCTCTTACCATTCTGCATCAGATGGATCTTCACATAGGGATCTAAGCATTGAAGAGAAGAGGTAGAGCTAAGAAGGAGAGTTCAGTGTGTTTTCCACAAATTTTAATCCCATAGATGTAGGAGTAGGTTAAGAAAAAAAAGATAAAACAAACATACAACATCCACAGCTCATATTTAAACAAGTTCTTAATTTCTACTATAGAAGAACTCCTGTAGGAGTGTGAAGTGTTCCTGATGGGAAAAGGTACAAAGTATTTATTGCCTTATCTCCTTAACATCATGAAGGTGGAGTAAATTCCACCTAACTTCGTTCCACAGCTTATTAACCATCCTGCAAGCATTTCTCAGCAATGGTTGTGGGGTGGCTTTCCCAGGACAGGTGAGTGCTGCCAAATGCACACAGCAGGTACAGAGCTGGATGCTCTACAGCCACCTGGCAACTGTTCCCATCACTCCTTGGGCAGGGGCTGTGCCGTGGTTTTCCTGTCCCCTGCCCTCCCTGGTGAGCTGTGACTGACAGGGTCCAGCAGTGCCTGGCAGGAAAGGACTCTGTCCCTTCACCAGCAGCCCCTGCCTCAGTGCTGCACACAGCCAGAGCCCATGGGGGCCGCGGGGCTGCTATAAATTACAGACTGGCTTTGCCATTCTCTGTTGAATTCCCACTGTCGTTTCAAACAGCTTCTGGTGGCAAAGGAACAGAACTCATTTGGTACCTAATCAGGTGTTCCTTGTGCGAGCAAACCCTTCCTGCACATTACAGCACTGATGAGGTATCTCAGCGATGAAATTTCAATGGAGGCTTTGCTTGCTTTAAAGAATAGCACTGTGAGTCCTCAATCCATCACTAGAACCATGTGCCTGTCTGGACAGTGAGCTAACATTCTTCCATGAAGCTGGTAATTACAAGTACCCTCACTGAGTTCAGCTATTTTTCTGTTTAGCTTTACCACAAAGCAACATTTGAGGAATCTCAAACTCATATATTTCAACAACCTGTATGGTACTGTCACCAAAATTTGGGTAGGTACCTCTCTGGCTTTAGGCAGCTGAACTTTGATGTAGATCAAGGCAAGCTTCCCTTGAGTGAGCTGGTAGGAGGTATCTAAAATGCCTGCCAGACACGAGTCACCTGCAGCATAAATAAGGGAGCCTGAATGACGCAAAATATCAAAGGAGAGGGCTTCTGCTTCCCCTCCTGGGAAAAGGCTGGGCAACAGAATAAGGATAAATGAATACTGCACTAATATGAGCAGACCATGCTTTATGATTCTGCAATGAAATTAATTTTTGGAAGAGTAATTACACTCTTCTACAGTCAAAACATGCCTTTCTCTGGAAGACCTGGGTGTTCAGGACAATTAAGCTACTGGAGTCACTTGATCACAGTCTACAGTTCCTCTGAAGGAAACCTAATTTTGGTAGCAGATTCTTCAAGATGGCAGACAAGGGTACAAAAAGATCCAATGGCTGTGAGAAGGAATTAGGAAAATTCTAACTTAGGAATAGGCACATATTTTAGAAGTAAGATGGAAACAGCTGGAGTAGCTTCTTCAGTGGTGAACTCTCTGTTACAGAGGGTTAAGACTCCTTCTCCCTCAAAAGACTCAAAGTTCAAACAGAAATTGAATCAGGGTAGGTTTATGCTTCAGGCAAGATGGGATTGTGAGGGTTCCTTGTGGCTGCACAATTCATGAATCAAGGAGTATCATGTGAAGAGCAAAATGCTAGCAAAAAGCCAACAGAGGTCTATTTCTTTTTTAATACTGAGTTCAACATCACTGCACACAGGGTTTTGAAGACGGACAGGAGGCGAATCTGGAATTCTTCAGCATTAGCTGGTACTTGAGAAAAGCTCATCACTTTCCCTAATGCTCCATGGAGAATGCAAAACTGTGCTAACTTCAAAATGCTGGTTTAGGTATACCTAATACATACTAAGAAAGTTTAGTAGTCATTGAGTCAGTGGTAAAGTGTTAAGAAATGAGAATGAGGTAAGATGCTGTAAAAATATAATTTGAGTCACTAGACTGGAAGGCTAAACAGTACAGTAATATATTATTATTAAAGGTATTGGAATGGAATAATTTATTAAAATAAATGCAAGTGATATAAGCCAATTCTTTGCTGATCTGTGGCTTTGCACAGACAATATACACAGATTTGATGATTATTCGTATGTCCTTAAGGAATTGTACAGTAAGATTTTTAAAGGGATGCAGAAATATTCCTATATTGATAACAAAATCCATGTTTTGGAGAAGAATATTTTTAAACTAGAAATCAATGTATCTGAATGCTTCTACATCTGTGAGTACATTAATTTAAATTATTTGCTTCTACTGACTTTCTATAGTTTCTATCTTCATGCTTGCATTAGAACAAAACCTAGCCTAGACAACTCACAGCTATGGGACAAGACCCACAAGACACATTTCTGTGGTTTCTTTTTCATGTTCTGATCAGTTTCTTCTGTTTGCCAGTCTGGGGAGTTGAGTCAGGCTCAAATGCCAGTTGTTTAGAGGAAAGACCCAGTGGTGCCCCTGTAGTGCAGAACTGAGTAGCAGAGGTACCAAGTGGAGCACAGAATGGGGCATAACACAGTAAAATAATCTGATTTTCTTTCCTCTGAGGGTAGAATTGTCATGCTAATCCAAACAGAACTTAACTGAAACCATGTTCTTTCTTTTCTTGTTTCACAGGAAAGTATTATATAAGTTTAGCCATCACAAACATTTAAAATCAGAACAGGGTGTCCAGCTCAAGTAAGTGGGCCATTAGATATTTTGGCTGAGTTTATCCTCATTAGATGGTATATCCACTTCCTTGTTTTTGAAGTATCCTGATCCTAACTAATTCTCCTCTCTCCTCATCCTTCTGTGTCCCATACATGAGCCCCTCCAGCACTGCCCTATCTTCAGTTACATTCTCCCCTGTTCCACAGCATTAACTCCCTCAATTCCCCAGTAATCTGCTTGCACTCTGCACAAAAATCCTGATACCTAAGCACAGACTTTCTTGTGACTTCATGAATAAATCTCTGAAAGAGACAAATTCTCTTCCAGTAAGTAACAGAAGCTGAACTGCTTGGAATCAATTAGCGGAAGAAGGGATGATAATCAAGAGACAGCAGAACCTCTGGGAAGTGCCAGTCTCCAGCGATTTTTGTGAGATAAGGTTTAGAGCTAATGGAAACGTCTTTCCTCTCTACTTGCAACATAACCTCAGTGCTGGCCCCATTAGTCATTCTGAGTAATACTTTAACATGTAAATAGTCTCACCGAAGAACTGAGACTAGTAAGGATGACAGAACTGATATTACAGCCCTGCAATGACAAATTGCCTGTTAAATGCCTAGCCTGGTCATAAAGGGCAATGTCAATGAAAATAAGTATTTCTCTTTATGTACCCTGGATAGTTATCTCATTCCAGAGTAAATATCTATCTTTAGTTAAATAGACTGCACCCCAGAATATTAATTTCTCTCCATGGGTAAACATCACTGCATTTTTAGCTGGTTTGATTCCTTTCAAGTAAACAGGGATATAGAATCACATTACATCCCCAGGTATCTCTGGATGGATCACACTCATCTATCTGGAAGAAAAGATGTTGCACCCAGATGTCCCTCTGCTGAAGGAGACAGAATAGCTTTGTGTCCCTTGCTTAATAACCCATTTTAACCAGTGTATGGGACTAATTAAAATTGTGCTATTTATTCCCTCATTAACAGTCCACCCAGGAATGCTAAAAAGATGTACAGTTCACAACTAATTGTGCATTGTGGATCTCACAGTAATGTCTCAATGGAGGCTAGGTGAACTGCTTCTAAAGCATGGAGAGGACCAGCTGACACATTTTGTTTTCCTCAAGTTTACAATATGATGCCAATACCTTATTTAATAAGTAATCGACATGGTACATCGATTGTCCCATACCAAGATTTCTACAGCAATCTGGACGACAAGGCATATATATATAGATATTTATATATACACACACACAACTGGATCTCTCTTAAAACAATGACTAGTTACAGACATGTTGCAGACAAGATGCACTTAGTTGGTTAAGAGATTTTACAAAGAAAACTTTAAAAGTAAAAAGCACTGCAACTCAAAAGAAGAGAATTGTGGCAGAAGACAGTATGTCAGGAAAAGGTAGAACTTGAGAATGACTGTTTTCAGGATGAAAAATGTTAGAGGGCTAAGTAGCTAATGAAAAATAATTTTCCACATAGGTAGGAGAAAATTCAGCATGTAAATTTCCATTTCTATGGATCTTCAGAAAAAAAGAATCAACAACATAGCTTGGAATGGTTTTATTACAATGGCTTATTCTGAATGCAAACAGGACAGTGCCCATATTTTTTTAAAAGAACATGGAGGCTTCTGCAACCTAATGATAATATGAAAAGTAAAGCATCTAGAAGTTGATAAATTTGAAAAATGTCAGAGATAGCACTGAAATTGATTGTGTGTGCAGTTACAGTCCCAATGCTGTGGGCAGGGGGAGCTTAATGGTTTAAAGAAAAAAATCCCATCCAGGTCTGTGCAGAGAGATCAGAGAAAACCCTCTACAAGCTTTGAGAAAGCCTAACATGATTAACAGGAAAAAACATGAGCCAGAACAAACTAGTCATAGATACACCTGAATACTTTCATATGACAAAACACTGTAATAAAATGTTCTCAACTAAAATGCAAAAATGGTGAAGAACTACGGTGCCAGAACTGCCTCCAGCTGTATTTTTGTCTTCAAAATGTTCAGGATAACTGGGTGCTCATTAGCACGTGTTTTTTCCCATCAGAAGAAAATTTATGCACAATCCATGCCAAAGCTCAACATCACTGACATTTAGAGCAAAAGTGTCAGCAGACAGTGGAGTTTCCATTCCAGGAAGCAGAATGAATTAATGAAGAGCTTGGAAATTGATTCAATAAGTAAAGAAAATGAGGTTTGGAAATGCAGCTTTGCAAATAGCTGTGCAAATGCAGTTAGGACAGAGGTGACATGCAGGGTTCATTGTTAGTGCCAGGCTAAAGAGCCACTCTCATCCTGCAACACAGCAGCACGGTGGAAAGCAAGGGAAGACTGAGCCGGGGGCTTGGAACAGAGCTGGAGCAGGGTCAATAGTGCACCCTTTACCTGTTCCCCTTCTGTGCAAACAAGCTTCAGGTGAAGTTCTCTGGGCAGGCAGTGGGGAGAAAAGCCATTTAATGCAGCAAACAACCTTATTTTCTCTAGAGACTGTATCTGGGATGGAGGCTGGCAGCACCTGTGTGCCTCGGGAGAGAAACAGCAGCACGGGCCAGAGCTGGGCTATGGAAAGCAGCAGGGCTCTAAGAGCAAAGCAAAACAGGAAGAACTTTGCTGGGAGTTCCCACAGATTTGCTGATTTTTCCCAAGAACTATGGGACATGCTCCCTCTGTGGGCATATAAACCCTTCCTCCCGAGGGACAGGGACAATTCACACAATGTCTGTGGCATCCAGGGCATGCATAATTTTCCCTGACTTCTCCTCTTCTGTTCATTCTTGTTTGGATGACAGTGGATAAAAAAAACAATCTCTGAAATAATGAGTTTAGAGTGATACTGGATTTTCTCAGCTAGTATTTCTTCATATTAATGGAAAGCTTTGAATGGGAAGAAAAGCCAGAGAGGGAAAAACAATAAATGGTACAATGACTAAGAAGAAGCCCAAATACCTTCTAGACTGCATAAAAATTATAGTTTCGATTCACTGACACAAGCTGTTGGACCTTCTACCTTCCTCCACAAATGAACAAATTAAAGTTAGGACATTATTTTTAAGGAGCAGTTGATGTCCCAAGAAAAAAATATTGGAAAACACTCTCACATTGGAAACAGTTCTCTTGGCATAAACTATATGGTTTGTAAGGTTTCTAAGGTTTTTAAAATTAGATTTCTTTAAAAATAGGACTTTTAAAAAAAGTTGATTTGCTACATAATGTCCACTCTTCAGCTAATGCTGATATTTTGCTACTCTCATCACACATTCCATAACCCTACCAGGCTGCATATTACTTGATGTTATGGGCCAAGTCTTTATCAGTAGCCAGGACTTGAGAGGTGAGTAGCAAAATGTTATTTCTTGTAGGTTCCTGTGCAGTGTCTATGCCAGTCCTGACCCCAGCAAAACAAATTTTAAAATCCCTTTTACTAAGGGGGCTGAGGATTGAGTGGTGGAGACTGTCCCAGCACCAGTAGGGCACTGGGCATGGATGGGGCTGAGAAGCTGCAGGCAGTCCAGAGGGGCTGTCAGAGTGGCCATGAGAGCTGTGCACAGTTTCACCCTCAAGAGCTCCTAGCACACTTGCCAGTGTCTGTCTGTGCCACAGAGAGGTGCTCCAGGCCCAGGGCACACACACAAAGCACATGCCCATCAGGCTCCCTTGGGCTCATATGTTCCAGTGGAACAACTTACATGACTTTGCATTATATATTTCCACCAGCATCTTGAAAAAAAAAAGATGCTGTAAAACTGGGTAATTAATAAATGAAAACATTTTAAATTTCATACTCAGTAATATTAGACAGATTCTCATAGGAATAATGCAGTCCAGGAATCCCTTTATAGTGGGGAAGAAGAGGTTGATATTTGTAAAAGTAACAATAGCCTGCCTAGAATGAAGAGAATTAAATGGAGAGTGTAGCAAAGCAGTCTCAAAATAACAACTCTTCACTGGTGTGCAGTTACATGAACATCAAGTTGCTACTGAAATGCTGAATTCAGAGAACCAGGGAGCTTTGGGAAGAAGGAGGTGCTGTAAAACTGTCAGCCAGCCAACGATTCCCTCACCCAAGAATCCCAAACTGAGGTTGCTGAACATGTAGAGCTGACAGTGGAAAGAGAGACGTTCACAGTGGCCTAAGGGCTATTCAGCCAGCCCTTGGGTGTGCAATTCCACCCACAGTGCTTCCAACTGGAACATAACAACAAATGTTGCAGTGCCAGATGGGGAAAGTAGCTGAAAATGGGAGGGAAAAAAAAAGAAGAAGAAGAAAAAGAAAAGCCAAAAGTCTTATTTAAAATCAGCACAAATTAGTGCTTATGAGTTTATGATTAAGTTTACTGCCAGAGCAAGGACAGCTGATCTGTCTGTTGTATCCAAGGGGTTCATTTCAGCACAGTTACACACAGGCAACACAAACAGTTTCAAAAAGCACAACAAATGTGGGTTGAACCAACAGGAAAATGCACCTTGAGTTTTGGCTGTGGGTAAACACAGAATGCTCTTGTGGAAAAGCAACGCTACCCAACCAAGCACCTTGTAAATGTAATTACATGGAAACTACATGCATCAAAGCAGTAAACCTTGCTCTTGTTCTTGCACCAAAAGGGGAGGAACTGACTGCTCATGAAGCTCAAATGTAGTGAGAGGGGGGAGAGACAGCATGGCATTGTAAAATTTTAACATAGTGGAGAAGGGCACCTGCAATCCTAGATAACAAATAAAGACATACATATGCATATTGCAATACCATGCTTGTATACAAGTAGAAAGAATACAACAGCAGCTGAGACGAAGAAGGTATTTATATCAAATAGTGGGAATGTATTAATTTGAGCTGCTGATACAGGCAGACTCTCCAGGACAGGAATCCAGACTGGAACCAAAGCAAGCTGGCAATACCTCAGGCAGCAAATTCCAGCAGACTGCTGAGTTAGAATTTAGGTAATGCCTTTTGATGATGTAGAGAAAAAAAAATTAAATTGATGGCAGTGAAAATACCAGATGATAATACACAGAGGCTTAGAGAGATTGGAAAGACTGTCCTCAAGTGAACTGGGGAGGAGGGAAGGGGGAATACACATGGACAGGCAGAAGAGTGAAGAGAGAATCAGAAGCACAGGTTACAGAACACCCCAAACAAGCCAAGTTTAGAAGCAGTTCTTGTGGGATGTCTTAGCTGAAAACAACAGCAGCTCGGGTACATAATGATGTTCTGCACAGGACTGTCAGAGAGCACCCTGAAGCCCTCAAGAGCTGGGTTGGTTTGGGGGCAGAGCTGCCCCAGCTCACTGAGGCACACACTGCTGAGTGAAGGCCTCTTTTCATTATTCCCCTGCTCCCAGAACCCCACCCATCACAAAGACCCCAAGCCCCAAATCCTACACCTGTGAGGAAAAATAACCACAAACTTCACTGAGAACAGATAGGTATCCCAGTATTACTGGGTAATAAAGAAAACCACATCTGAGTGAGTATCAGTATTCACTCCAAGGAATTCCTCAACCCTGAAACACAGAGAAAGTCTGTTAAAAACAAAAGTTGCTCTAACTAGCATATTATCAATTTACTGTAGCAAGAATGTACATTTGTAGTCCAAACTCTCCAAGTCAACATTGCCACAGAAAGGTTTTATAGCTTGACTGAATGTCAGCATGGCACTACTGTGTTGTGATTGTCTTTGCATGGAAAAAAGCGAATACAGTCTGCTAAGGGGTAATCTGTACTCTTCCACAGAGGGTTAGAAGCAACACACTCAAAACCAGGCAAAGTCAGTTATAAAGGCTGTCTCAGGTTAAAACCACTAACTATCACATTGCTTAACCATGAACATTTTCTTCAACTGCAGCATACCCAGTTATGTCCCTGTATTGCATTCATACCCTCACAGGCCAAAATAACATTAGGTGAGCTGGGAGGAGAAGGAGAAGATAGAAAAAATAGAAAAGCAAAGCAGCAAGGAGTTTTATCTACCTATGATCGAAAGGGTAGGAAACACCCAATTACCTTAGATCATACAAATGAGTCACCAGAAAAATGCAAGCCATTATACCACAAAATAATTCCGATGCTTTTAATAAAAACCTAGCCCTGTCACTTTGTAAATAGCTTCTCTCATCTGGGTAAGCTTTCAGTCCCAGATAATGTGAAGGAGACATGTCTCTTTTTTCATTCTGATGATGAAACTAGAAATAGCACAGAACTAATACTGCAGGAATGCTGCAGTAAAGAAGGCATAGAAAAAACAGTGTTACAACATCAGTGTCTACTGGTAAAGCAGCCTGATCTGAACTCTTCACAGCTGAGAAACCAACCATAGTTATGCTTTATCAAGACTGATATTTATTTTAAGAGCATATAAAGACTCCCAAACTACATTTCATTTAGCAGTGGCTACATGTATAAAAGGATTTAATCAGCATTCCAGTCCTCAGTCTCAACTTGAAATAATACTCAGTACTTTTGCTACCCACGAAGTTTATATAAATCCTAGTTTTGATTTTGTTTTCATTATTTTGCTGTTGGATTTGAGCTTCAAGGAAAAAACCATAAATGGACGGAAGAAGGTACATGAATGCAGTCTTGCTTTTAGCCTACAAAATGTGCATTCAGAATCATTTGGAGAAAACAGTTGACAGCTCTCCTTCCCCTCCTTTTCCTGCCTCCCAACACATCCAGTGTGTGTTTAAGTGGGATTTTGGGAATTCATATAGGCTATTTGTGCCACCTAATTTTAGCATGACTTAGGGGATCTAACTCTTTACTGCCTCAACGCACAGACCACCCATCCCATATATGAAACCTAAGGCAACACACAATACAGTTCATTTTTTGAACCTCTTTTAATACAGAGGCCACAAGAAACCTTTCCCTATTCCCTGCTCAGGGCCATGGCTAAGGACAAGCTTAGCTGATGGGCTTCCTGGCAGTGAGAAGACTCCTAGAACACTGCAAGGCAAGAAATGCATCTGCTCAGGGAGTGGAAAGGGCTACTCTGCATTATGTTTCCCAATATTGTTGGGAAAACCTGTTTTATTTTGGATTAAATTTAACCACAGTAAGGAAAAAGAGATCAAAAGCAGATTTTATTGGGATGGGCAATACCTTTGTCTTCATCCCATCATGAGAAGTTACAAGATAGGCTAAATTTATCAGCAATTTCAACTGAGTTCAGCTAAATTACATCTGTTTTTCAAACTTGACAGCTCAGTGAAAACCTATTTTTTAGAATCCCCAAACCCCCCAGGTTTTAGAAGCCTGAAGGTCAGATTTTTAACTTGAGTACTTGCAGAGGAAAGGCTGGGAGGCTGCACGCCTGCTCACATTCCTGTCGATTACACATAATGAGAAGCAGTGACCTGAAACTTAAGGCAAATTTTTACTTAGACAAGAGTAACATTGAGATTATGTTTACTGAAGAGTCATGGAAGTGCTGAACTCCTTGGGAGAACAGACTGTTTACTTTGTTTTCTAAATCCAGACAAGTTACAAGAAAGAACAAAATGAGGAGTTATTTAAGAGCTAAGATTCAAGGAAAAGAACAAGTGTTCAAGGCCAACAGCATCTGCATTAGAACACTCTGCTGCTGAGAACATTAGTCCTGCTCTAAGACAAGAGGACAGACAACTTGAAAAATGGTGCCATTAGGTGAAAGGTGGAAGCATTTCTAATACAGCCAATAGCTCATGCCCCAAAATCTTCTTCAAATTGCCCCAGTCAGTTAATGGCACAAATGAATATTGGACTGACATGTTCACCACTGACTCTACACCACTCCAGTTTAAAAGTCAGTCAAACGTGACACAACCTTTCAGAAATCCAAGGGTACATGATAGTTTCCAGCTGAGATACCTGATACAAATTTCTACAGCAGATAGCCAATTTGGTACAAAAGTGGTGGAGAGTGCTTTGCTGACAAACCAGACTGAATCTGGGCAGCTCAGCACACTTCTGCCTGCTACTCCATTGAACAAGATCTTGATGCATTCTAGTCCGTTCATCATGATCTGCAACAAAATCAAATAACCCAGGAATCCAAAAAGCATGTATGAATTTCTGAAACCCTTTGAATCTTCAGAATTGAAAGGAGGAGTATTTGAAAAGAGAAGCCTGAGTTTTTTTGGTTACTAGATGAGGAGGAGGATGCTAGAGGAAGGAAACTACTGTTTTTATCTGTAATCAATAAATAGAAATCATAGTAAAGGAAAAGTGGATGGCACTGCTTCCAAGCCAAGGCAGTACTCATCGTGTAAAACAGCGAATAGAAATTATTTCAGTAAAACCAAGCTCACAAAACAGTACTCTTTTCAAGCTGCACTCACCAAAGTTAGAATAGATTTTCAGAAATATCAAGTATTTGTAGACAGGTCTGTTTTCAAAGGCACCTAGCTCCTGTTAAAAATCACTGGTATGAAAATGAAGCAATCAATTCCCCTGGAATCCCAGGCTTCAGCTTTCCCCTGGAAACTCCCATTGAACATTTCTCTGCATTAGTCAGTATCTAGGTGACGGTAGGATTTTTTTTTTCTTCTGAACAAAGACAGTCAAGACATTCACTCAGCAGCAGTAAGAAATAATTTAAATTCTTTCTGTTTACTGTATATGCCACAAATGGCAATCAGCAAGCAGTGATATTAAACTTGTGGGTTTCAGATAGACAAAACATTCTCCTGTTAAAAATGAAGATCACAAACGTTTAAAAGAATGTACTAAGGAGAACTGAGATTTTAAGTTTAAGTAAAAGCCCCATTTAGCAAACAATAAACCTGCTTTTCTGATACTTTCAGCAGAGAAAGGGGGAGAGAGAGGGAGTGCCTCCGGTTAGCTTGCCATTAGCACAAAGGAAAACAATTGCAGGGCTTAGTGAGGATTTAGCTTTAACAAATACTTATCACAAAGTCATGTCACTGCACACTATTGTTCTGTATTTGGAATGAAATTAATTTCCAACTCCACATTAACCTTTTAGAGACCTTGCTTGGTAGAGGAATTTAATCCTTTGGATTTTGGTATGTCACCAACAAAGGCCATTTCTAAATTTGGTGTGTTTGATAAGACTATTACCTGAAGAACTTTTATTAAAGGGAAAAAAAATCAGTTTATTAACAGTGGGTACTTCAAACCACTGAAAAGTTGAGCGTTGAATCAAACAGGCAAGAAAAATGAAATAAAATTTAGGAAAGCCCAAGTTTTTTTCAATTCTCACAACATATAATTCTTCTGTCCTATAATTAATCCACTGATCCTGTGACAGCATGCTCTCAAACCAAACACTAACATAAAAAACTTTATTGTGATGAAGTAGATCTTCTCTAAACTTTGTGAAAAACGGGCCTTCTGATGTGGTCAAGAAAGACCATTCAGCTGGGTAATGGGAAGCAATCTGAAGCCTTGCCATGAAGTAAGGGAAAAATGGTGATTTAGACAGTAGTAAAAGCAGGAATTTCAGCACACGTAGGGGAGCCTATTTTCTGGTCCTTATTAGTATTAATGCAACAACTGTCTTTGTTGGGCTCTGCAGGACTCTCTCCCTGCTGCATTCCAGGAGCTGCGAGGAGCCCTCTGGAAGTCAGACAAAATCTGCTGTCGCTTCCTTATTAGGAATCAAACCGAGCAGCAAAAGCCTCCGGCTGAGCGGAGATAAATCAGCAGGGAACGCGTGTGCCTCCCAGCCAAATGAGGAAAGCCAAGTGATTGAGGAAACAAAGTAAATAATAATTAAAAAACAAATCCTTATCAGTAGGAGTCACTGATTCCTTTTTACTTTTATCATGCTTCTTACCGAAGTATAGGTCCAAACCAGATTTACAGATACGAGCACACCCCGTTCCCTACATTTCTTTATTGCTGCAGAGTGAAATAATCCCAAGACACGTATCAGTGATCAGCTTCAAATGTTTTTAACTCATTCTTTTTGGCTGGAAAGACAGCATTAGACTGCAGTGGAGTTTAAATTGCTCTTGACGTAAATTTTGGTTTACAGCCAATCTGATCCTTCCACCAAGATTTCCCCTAATCACAGACACAGTCATTCTTCCACTTGTGATCAGCCTTGTTGTAGTCCATAGAAAATCTCACCTGAAATACAATGTTTGCTAATGATTCAGCTCTTTCTAGAGGCAGAACAGAGGACTTGCTATCACACTTTGTATATGTGCATAGATGAATTCTGAGCATTCCTTATTAGAGGGTCTATAAGGTAACTAATCTATTATGGCATTGGCAAAGGGATGCAATTCCACATAAGTGTGGTCGAAATCTACAGATTTTGTACCTGCTCTGTGTGAATGAGGGCCAGATCTGCAATGCACGCCAGTTCATAGCCTGTAAAAGGTGGGAAAGTCTTACTTTGCATGGCATGGAGTCCAAAGTCAGCACGATGAACTGCCCTATGAAAAGATCTCTGTCTCTACTGTCTGCATTGCAGATGCTGTGAGGTGGTGGATGCTCACAGGATGCAGGCACAGCAGATGCCATCCCAAAAGAGAGGAAGGACTGCTGTGCCTGTACCCACGTGCCAGTCCCACATAAAGGCTGATGTGCCACATCCCCTCCTGCTCCCCAGCAGCCCAAAGCACACCCATCCCACCTCCTCTCACGCTGCACAAGTATACATCCCACTGCAGGTGAGGCTTCACAAAATCATGGTATGGGTAAGTTTGGGTTTCTATTTTGAAATCCAGGGAAGATTTGTTCTTAGTGCATTATTTCACAGAAAGAAAACAGTCTGAAGAGCAAGAAAATATAACAAGATGGATACATTGTCAAGCCATTGTTAACTGGTGTTAAGCAACACCAGCATTTCAGCCTCGGTAACCTTGCACATCGCTTGTGATTGTTGTCTTTGGCTGCAATGGGTAGAAAACTGTCACACACACACATTTTTCTAATCATCAGCCACTAGACTCCCATGGCAATCCTTCTCTCATCCAAACAAAATAAATGGGGTGGTATCCCCACAGATCCTAATGCAAAGAGCTGTACAAATAGTGGCAGAAATAATATTTTGCCCATGGAAATATAACCATCTCTTTTGAGAGGAAAGGTGGTTTCTGAAAGGTGGTAGGCTAACAGTAAAAAAGAAGATTGCATGTATTGTCTTGTATTCGTTCAGGGGAAGAAAATTGGTAGGATTCTGTCAACCAGCAGGTTGCCTTGGTAAAAATAAAAATAAGCAGTGGCTGAGGGAATGCAGAAATAAAATGGTATCCATGGCTTTCTACAGCTTTTGAGACAAGAATAAAGCTGGAGCTTCCTAATTATATAGTGCTCACCCTCTAGTATATTGATTTCATTGTTATATTTTCTCCTTTCTTGATAAGACGCTGTGGTTGAATGCTGTTGTCAGCTCCTAGTGTGTTGTTTTTCTAAAAGCCTCTCTTAACTGTTCAAATATCCACGAACTATATCAACATTAGCAAATAAAAACTGCATATAACACAGCTGAGGATGCACCAAGATACTTCTACTCACCCTCAAAATCAAAGAAGGTAAAGCAGAAGCTCACAAGTTGTGACATGAGCCAGTGGTATAAGACCATAAATATCACAGGACGTCACACCAGTAAGCATTTATCACCAGTGGGAGCCTGGAACCTGGACTCTGGGGCCTGGGATAGCCCTCTGGCTGAAGCTAAATTCAGACTGATTCACTAAAAGGCAATGTGGTGGCACCCAGAGGATGGAATTGGATAATTCAGCCTACAATCACCTTGCTGCTAATTTGAGCCTTTTTTTTTTTTTTTTTTTTTTTAATCTAGTCAAGGAGTCAACAAGGAAGTTACATCCCATTTCCTCAGTTATGTTTGTGTCTGATAAGAAATGCTAGAATGCTAGTCTGCTGGACAGAAATTTAACGGGAATAGGGAATGCTGGGGGTTTGAAGCCCTGTTTGCTTCCATTTCAAGTTGTGGTTTAAAATTGGTATCTGTGCTACTGACTTTGAAAGGAGACAAGCAGGGCGGAGTATTTAACTGAGACCACACTTTGAATTAAGTTCACTAGATTTTCCTTTTCAAGACAGTTACCATGTATTTTGCCACAGATATTGCTCATCTGTAGAGAAGTATTGTTCAACCAAGAGATGGTGCCTAAGGAGTAACACATTTACAGCAAAAATTGCAGGTTGCACAGAAAAACAGTGAAAAGGTGTGAAAAATTGAGCTTTCATGCTGCTAAAAATTTCTGTCAATCAGCTTTTCCTCAAACCCGATAGAAGATAAACTCTGAGTCTTACTGTCACACATTTGGTATCTCAATTAGGTTTTCACAAAAGAATGGCTTTCTGTGCCTTTCAAGCTCTAAAGTGACCTCTCTCATATAAATTTGCCTACAACATGTTATGCAGTGCTCTGCAGCATTTCAATTTATTTTTCCTAGCATCCATGTCATTCTAACCATAGCAAATTCCAGGCAGGGCTCTAAGCAAAACCCACAGAAGCTTTTCAAAGGCTCTTTATTTTCCTGCTTCTCCTTGAATTATCAGCACTTTTTTTCATAAACTTCTGAACTTGCCATAAACATGTCTCGGTATGTTAAAGTATTGTCCTTCACCCAACCCCTGACTGTGAAAATACAGTAGATTACAAAAAGAATTGACATGTACTTAAAAAAACCCCAAAAGCCCTATACTCCAGCTTCATATGTTTTACTTTTTGTAAGTAAAGAGGTGACTTTGCCAACCATTTCTAAAGGATTAAAAAGCCTGCTGTGTCATCTCATATATCTTCGTTCAGTTTCTAATGCAGCCAGAGAACACAAAGGCTGAGAGAAAACCTTTTATCATTTGCAGTTATCGACTAGGCCAGAATACAGTATTAGGAACCTTAGAAACTTTTAGCTAAAACTTCTTTGCTTTGAAGAATGACTGATCTCCTGAGTGAAGGAAAGCAGTCTACCCACAAAAAAGGCTGTTATTATTATCCAGAAATCTGACACATTTTAGGAAAAATTGTTGGGGGCACTTTGAATGACGACCTATTTTCTACAGCATTGCCACAATAGTCCAAACTTTTTGGATGTTTTGAACACCTTACACACCAGTTTTGGAAGAATTTTAGCTGCCTTCAATAATAGGTCTTTTAGATAGAAGGTCTTCAGTAAGGTCTTTTATTTAAAAAAAAGAGTTTATTTATCATAAGGCAAAGGCAATTTACAGGAATTGTTACTTCAGTGAGAGTGAAAGTTAGTGTTTTGTCCTGAGGCTCTTCACCCAAGATGCAGCTGATCTTAATGTTATGGGTTTCCAGCAAAATGCAGGCAGAATCCTTTTCTCCTTACAGCCTCTAGTTCATGCATCACTGCATGAGCCAACTGCAAAGTCAGAGGTAAAGGCTGATATTGAATGCCAGAGTACTGCCCCAAAATAGGTGCCAAGATCTCTGCATAGCAATCAGATAAAATGCTATACTCTTAAATTTGAAACTTATATATAAATATAAATAATCTAATTTTAAAACCTTTCTATTTGAATATGATTCCTGGGGTTATGTTTGCTTTTGCATCCATCTTCTCTTTCAGTATAGATCAGAATCTTGACCTTATTCAAAGGCATCAGTCTATTTACTGACCATAGGTAACCCACTGAAGAATTCTGGCATTGATTGATAGCCAAGCCAGCAATCAGCTCCTGGAGGTATTCTATAATTTCAGAAGTGAGACTGCAAAATCATTGCATGCAAACTTTAAGAATATTCACTGCTGCCAACTCTTGTGATTTTATCAAAATCCCTGAGATATTGAGTATATTTCTTGAAGCTTTAGATTCTCAGCATTATGCTACCATCAGGGATTTGCAGCTTGCATTTCAAATAAAATAACTTCTCTAACTCTCATGGCTAGAAATGAAAGTCTGAAAGCATTGAACCCAAAGCTTCAAATCAAAAGTAATTAATTGAATTAATATACTTAAAGTATATTTATTTTTAAGTCAAGAGCAAAAATCTGGAAACCTAGTTTTGGCAATGTCACTATTATCTCCTTTTTACAAACAGCATGCTCTAGAACTGAGCTACTTGTGACCTTTTCCTTATGTATTATTTCCCATTGCAACCATTGCCAACTTGCTGTGATAAAAGCTTTAAAAGCATAATTGAGAAGGGCTTTTACTTGTAGTTTTGCTTGACATTTTTCCCAGGGAAATTTCAGAACTGAGTGAAATCAGAATCAATCAAAATAAAGTCTTCAGAAAATTCACAGTGTCCTCCTTGGATCACTCACATACTGAACTGAGGAAAACATCAGAAAAGACATGGAAACCCAACGAGAACTGGACTGGTTGACTCTGTCAGGTCAGCATGAACTCACTCAGGTTGCCACCATTTTGGTAAATATTTTTCTAGCTACTGCAATCTGTATTACACTGTTTTTCCTGTTGGGAGATTTATCACTAAATTTCCTATAGTCCTCTTCCAGCTCTAAGTGCAATAGAAAGCTCTTTTCTCCAGTATTATTTAGGTTTCCTCCTGGAGAGAAAATAAAGCAATTCAGAAGACTAATCAGACAAAAGTAGAATTTTGGAGTGCTGGACACAAAAAACTCTCCCTGCAGTTTCCACAGCAAAATAGCTGTGCCACATAATTCTCAGATGCTGCTTGTCTGTTTTGCTTTAGTGTGGTTGAAAAATCAACCTCTGAGCTCAGACAAGTGTGAAAGAAGGGTGGCAAGCACCTGGGCTGTGCTCTTCCTGTGGATCTCTCAGCAAGATTCTTCCTTCTCTCCTCTTTAGAAAGGGACATGGGGAACAAGCATGGGAAAAGCTCTGACTGCAGCTTAACTATTATCCCAAAGATTCCTGACTAATTTGGTATTCCTCATGCAGATGTGCAGCACCTGTGAAAAATCTGCATTTTTTCATGTTGAACTGCAAACACCAGGTTTCTTGCCCTGTTTTGTTAACGTGGATTAAAAACTTGGACCACATTCATCATGTTTCTCCTGCTTTCTCTTTATGTTCTAACTGTAGAAGGTAACTAGCTCATACCTGTTTATATTGGATTCTACAAAATTGAATCAATCTCTTTAAAAGAGACTTTCAGAGAGCAGTAAATATCCAGATCATCATTTTATTGAATTGACTGATAGCGCAGGACATTTGAATTCCACGGATTGTTGCCATGGCTGCAACATGAATGAAGACATTTCCTTCCAGAATTTCCTTCCAGCAGACAAGCTCCTTTGTTTATTTTTCATTAAATTTTATTTGTAGATGTAAAAGAGAAGGGGCAACACTGACCAATCAATCTATTCTTTAGCATGTACTCTATTTGACCACATTATTACTTCACCAAGATAGTATCTTCTGGCCAAAGAGGATCTTTTAGAAAGACAACAAACCAGATTTATGGACTTCAGCCTGCTCCATTAGCTCATATGCTCTATGTTGGTTTCACATTAAATCTTGTGGAATGACTCTCTTATTACTTGTATTACCAACTGTCCTCATCGCTCTGAGGGGCTTTGATAGAATTTAAAGAAATCCAACAAACTCAAAAACCTCCTAATAGCTATGTCTGAAAGCGATACAGTCTTTCTTCATGTAAGGATTCTGAAAGTTTCTGCTTATGTGGTACCATTCACAAATAACTTAATTTTCACCATTTCATGCTAAGTACTGAAAAGAGCACAGTAACACAGTTATTGCAGAATATAAAAATTTGATTTACTAATTGAGAAAAATTTATAGTTCAGCAACATTACATTAAGTAAAATTTTACAGAAGTATTCACAGCTATTACAAGCTACTCATATCACCATAGATTCAGCTTGGTACAATGATGATACCAGAATATACTAAGCTTCCTTTAAGGAAGGTAACTTTTCTTACCTGTTGATTGCAGTAACTTTTCCAAAATCATGTTTAGGAGAAACACTGCAAAGGTTCTCTGTATCTTTGTGCTACTCTATAGGTTTTCCAAAGTACAAGATGAAAATATGATTTAAGTCCTAGTAGAATTAAACAAATATAGCTCCAAGAACAGCAACCCATGTCCAGGGCCAGAGTCAATAAAACCAGCTGACTGGTTTTAAATGTGACATTTCTTAAAAGATGCAAGAGGTCAGACAGGTTGTCATTGCATCATATTTTTTTCATCTTTTTAAGGGATCAAGGAATTGGCCTCTTTGGCCTTTTCTTACAAAACAAACAACCCCTGAACAAACAACAACCAAACAACCACGGTGAGACAAGAGTGAAGAAGGAGCATTGAAGCTAATAGCTAAGAATCTTACCTAAAAGTGAAAGAGGTTGATGTTCCTTCTTCAATGCACACTTTGTTACTTATAAGAGTGGAACAATTTGGGCATGGCTATGCTCTAGTAGCTGTTAACCTAGTGTAGAAAGGACTCCTCTGGGAATGATGAGATCTTCCTGCCCTGTTCCAAACGAAGTTTACCCTCTCCAAACACAGAATGTGAAAATCCTCCTGTCTGTGGTCATTCCCAAGAGTAGAAGCCTTGGTAGAATTGAGTTTTGAGGAAGCCAGAGTTTTGAGGAACCCAGAGGAGGCTAAAGCTAGCCCTTTTCCTAAACTGTTGTCTTGATTTCTTAAACACTTCTGTAAACATTGTAATTTTCACAGAATCACAGAATAGGCTGAGTTGGAACCCACAAAGATCATCGAGTCCAACTCCTGGCCCTGCACAGCACTATCCCCAAGAGTCACATCATGTGCCTGAGAGAATTTCATGCCATTCTCTCCTGTAATGGAAATAAAAAAATTATTTTCCACAATCAGTGTTTGACAGTCCTCCTCTGGCATGATAAAGTAACTAAGTTTTGCACAAACAAGGCATCCCAGCTGGATTTATTGTCAATTAAAAATGCTGCATACAAAAAACTTAGATAAC
This sequence comes from Melospiza melodia melodia, assembly GCF_035770615.1. Lineage (NCBI taxonomy): Eukaryota > Metazoa > Chordata > Aves > Passeriformes > Passerellidae > Melospiza > Melospiza melodia. Next base: position 65,577,001 of record NC_086197.1, read on the forward strand.
CTGAGAAATGGGAATTGGCTAAGTCTGTTGCAGACTGAGTTATGGCAGAACAGGCACATGGGCAGTGCACGAGGTGAGTCAGTGGGACTTTTGTTTGAGTAACAGCTCTGCATGGCACGCATAAAGTAAAGGCAGGCACAATTACTGCATTTATGGCTGTGGAAACACAATTCCTCAGCTAGTGCTCAAGAGACAAAGGCTGCTGATCAGTGAAAATTATGTGGCACTCTCCTACAAAAGAAGAATAAGGACCATGCTGTGTTACATATTTAGATGCCAGCCAGCACCCTGCTATGTCCCGATCCCAGGCTCGGTCCCCAGGCCACAAAAACCAATTGTGCTGCCCAAAGCTGCCTTTGAAGCAACCCTGGTGAGAAACTGATTCTAACAAGGCAAAGACAAGGAGGCACTTCAGACAACATCAGATAATTTAAAACTGTGCACAGCTCCCTGCTAGAATAAATGGGCACATCATCATCATCGTTGGTGAAATTTTATCTGTTCAGATAAGCAGAGAATTAGGCCAATAATGCCCTACCAGACTAAATTATGTAACTACTTATCTGTAAAGGTTACTTTTGTTATCTCTTTAATGTAATTATCTCCACAAAAACAGTTATTTAGCCACTTAGTTGTAAAACCATGTAGGAACACCAGAATTTCTATCATCAGTTTCTGATTGTCTTTTGTTATTAATTCCAATCGTGCTATATAGTGATAATGAATCACAACAGGGGCACTGCTTCAGATATTGCAGCACAATATATCCACCAGACCAGAACAACTACCTGCTGCATTAGGATAATTCTGACACACTTTTCTCTTTTTTGCTGAATTATTTTGGTTTATTTTGTTTCTTGTTTATCAGCTCTCAGTTTCCTAATCTAAGCAAAACAGATGATAATATTTTCCTCTTTGATAAAAGCCCTAGTGGTGTCTCAATTTATTTTTGAATTACTCTGCCTGTCAATAGTCAGGTCCACTAGACACACCAAGTCTAGCAAGTAAAAAGGTATACTTGATGGAATTTGAAAAGTCAACCCTAAACACACCACCCAACATCTAAAGCACCGGGATGGCTCCTTGAACAAACTATGTGACATACTCAGTTGTTCAAAATAATGGCATTACCTTTGTTTTAGACCTTGTCACAGTGCTTTGCACTTGGCTAAATTGTTTACATCTGTGCTGAATTTGTATAGAGCCATGCCTTCACTGTCCAGTAGCACTCTATATCATCTTTCACAGACACCAACATGATTGAACAAGTCTTTCACTGAACTAGAAAATCAGGTTCATGTTCATCCCTAGACCAATTCCCTAATAATGATTTTTCCATCTTGCAGTCTGAAGTTCAATTTAAGGACCAAGGACAAATGAAAAGTGTTTTTTCCCTCATGAGAATTGGACTTGTTCAGATCGAAACATCAACATAAATACATGCTAGGAATGTACTGTTCTCATTTATATGTGAGTTACTCTATACTTGCTCCTTCTTTCTCACTTCAGGAGGATAGTCCATGTCCCCTTCCAGCATCTAAAAATGCCAGCTTACCTTGCGCCAGGGAAGGAATTTACTGTTGAGACTGTCACCTCGTTTTTTCAATCTACTGCTCATGCATATTAGGCATGACAGATGCTGCACACACTTTTCAGGCCCTTACAGCAACAGCTTTAAGTCCATAAGAAGGCTGCTTAGGTCTAAAGTCAGCAGTGCTTTCCACAATGATAGAGCCCATAGATATGTATCTCCTGCACTATGTAAGATATACTGCAAATGCACATATCTCTATGCATAGAGAAAGGCACTGTGCCTGTTTACTGTTGGGGAAAAAAATAGAAAAAGATTTTATGGCACTGTTTTTTGTAAAGGAATCTGCTAATATATGGGCTGGATTTTATACTGATGTAATTTTCTTGGCACGTCACTTTTTAGAACTAATGATCATACAACTGTGACCATAAAATGCTAAATTAACACGTTCTACAAAATTTTTAATTTATCTTTGAGACTTAAGTAAGTACTTAAGGATGCCGAAACTGAACTCCATCAAAATATTCAAAAGATAGTACTTAAAGATAGTGATTGTTTTCTATACTTCCACAATAGGTGTGTTACAGCAAAATGAGCATTTTTTTGTAACCATTTAAAATGCTTAAAGTGAGAGCAGAACATGATGGTATTTTCAGAATGATTAAAATGCTCCTTAGTTCATGAATGCTGTCAGAGGCAGAGCACATTAGCCCAAAGCCTGTTGTTATCTCAGTTGTTCTGGTACTCTGTGACCCTGTCCCACCTGCAGCTACCTGCCACACAAAGGCTCAGGTTGTTGCCTTGCATTTGCTAACACATTTTACCCTCTCAGGTGGGCAGTCTAGGATCTCCTTGGCACAACAAGCAGAGCTGTGTGAACAAAAGGAATTTTCAGCTATTTCCTAATCTCCTTTCTCTTGGTCACATAGTAATATGAAATTTGTATTCTCTTTACATGGAGGTAAAGCAAAGATTGTAATAATTTGTAAAGAGAACATTATTCTCCTCTGTTCAAATTTTACTAATGTATAGAAAATAATGAGAAGAGTCAATTGTAGCTGTTGGCCATGTTCTTGATCCATGTTAGACCTAATGATCTGTGGATTTTGCCTCTTTTGTTGTGCTGTTGTCTGTTTGTTTCTTATATTTTTTTAAATTATTGGCACCAAGCTCTCAAGTTTTTCATGTAAAGGATTGGAAAATATGTTTTTCCCTAACTTTCAAGATTCTTCTTTTGCAGTGTATGCTTAGCTGGAAAAATGCTCTGTTTAAACTGATGTTCAAAAGTTTTCTTGCAGGCTCATTTTGTGACTGATACCATTCCAGAGAGGGACTGCATATAATTTAACATTGAACAAAAGCAAACACAAAAATCCATACTGACTTTTTTCATCTGATGGATACTTATACTAGCACAGCAGTATTTGCATGACACAGAAGTCAGCATTTACTGACAGCTGGAGGCTAGTATTCATGACACTGCTAGCTTCCCATCATGAACTGAGTTGGAACCTGATCCATGACCAAGACTACTGTGCACAAATAAACAATAACATGATCACTGCACTGAAGAATCATAGGCTAAACAGTCAGAATAATGTCAACTACTATCACATTGCAGGTTTTGGGTTTCGTATAAAGAAGACAAAATGTTTTTATTTTGCACTCCAACAAAAGCATTTATTAGCAGCTCTCAGAGTTATGCTTAGCTAAATTCAGTTAGACATGTAATATCTGTATTTCAGACTGACCTCACTTTTTGATGAAAAGAATCAGTTGGAGAAGGAGAACAGCCAAATACTATTTCAGAATTTTGGTATTAAACACCCTTTATACAAACAAAATTTAAAAAATATTGTCTGGGTATGCCATGATTATGTCATGTAAGTGTATCAGATAAAGTGATGCCCTTGTTTCACACATGCCATGAAAGCAAAATAAACATGACAGAGGTATTTGTTACTGTTACTGTTCCAATTCTGTGGTGGTGCTGTACACTGGGGTATGTTAAATTAGCATGATAAAAGGTGGATATAGTTCTTCAAAATAAAAGTATTTTTATGCAAAAATTTTCTTTTATACACAATGCAATTAATGAAGCGATAAAAAATTATGCAGCCAACATAATTGAAATGTGTATAAACTGGCATCATTATTGGGGAAGCCATAAAAAGGAGAAAAAGAGAAAAATGTGCTAAAAGCATTACGAAAATGGTTACACAAGTTTCCATAAAACATGCAACTAGACAAAATAGATGGGAAATATAGTGACAGGCTTGATTTTTTTAATACTCCTAAATCAGAGATTTCCAGTTGTTCAGTTTAAATGCCATCAATACTTGACAAACTAAAAGATTGTCACTTAACAAAAAATTCTGCATCCATACTTGATAATTTGATGTATATGCATACTGATCTCATACAGATGCAAATGTCTTCTGGGATTGGCCACACATGATCAGAATACTAATTTAATATTGTACAAGGGGAATGTTTGTTAATTTCCTCCAGGATGTCTTGGTTATAAGAACTACAAATTATTCTGATTTGGGAGCAGTGTGGGAATGAGAGAGGATGACACCTGTTCAGTACCACTCCTGCAAGAGATTACTCCCACATAGGGGATTTGCATGATAATAGAAAAGCAGTATTTTCAGGGTTTTATTTACAGAAATACCTATGAACTACAGATTACTGACCACAGCACTGAGCATAACAAACTGGAACTCACATCTCTGTTTACATTTTCATCTGTCATAGCTATCACTCTTTTATGCTCCCTTCCATTATTGCTTCAACAACAGCTGTGCTGCTATATGTATTTTCCAAAAAAGTCATACATATTGCATGATTAATAATTTAAATAATGAAACATCAGCTTCACAACATTGTACCTATTACTTGTGTGATGTATTCTCAGGTATCCATCACAGACCAAAATACCATCCTGGCAGTAAAAGTTTCCTTAGGTATTTCCTATGACTCAGTGATGTTTTAGGTAACTGGAAAGTTTGAAAAATATTTTCTAGTCATTTCACTAAGGGAATGTTTGGCTGATGCCCCTCAGAACCACTGGATGACTCACAGCTGCCGATCTCTGAGAAGCAGTTCAGCAGAAATTACTGTTCTGTTTCTATAGCAAACAGAAAGGACTGAAACTGATTTCTCTTGGAAAATGCAAACCCAATGTACACAATTTCAAAAAGTCGTGACACTACCTACTATTAAAATGATATAGTTATTTTAAACCCACACTAATGCTAAGGCAAAGGACTCCCTCCCCAGAATAAATGGCCATCTTGCATGCCCCCCAGATCAATAGCAACTCCAAAACTTCCAGCTCAAACCAGCCAAGGTCTTTAGTCCAGACTGTGGCTTCACAGAACAAAAACAAACCAGAGCGCTAGAAAGCCATTCTGCAGTTTGGGGAGCATGTGGATTGAACCCTCCCTTAAATCCACAGCTTGGCAGCCTGGGCTGCAAGGTCTTCTCTACATGTCCTCTGGGAGAGAAGGGAGGCAAGGGCTGCAGGAACCTCATGCCATTCTTCTTGTTATTCACTTTCCTGTGGGCTTACAGAGCTCCTCTTATTATCAGACTACAAACACATTCACTCTGTGGCTGAAACATTTTCTGTCCACAGCATGTGAACAGACAGGCAGGGGACACCAGCTCTTCAGCTGTGTGGTGAGCATATTTTCTGTTCCATGATGGGAGAAAGATTGGAGAATTTAAGCCCTGGTGTGCTCGCATATCAGGTGAATAGTTCCTCATTGCTGCTTCAAATTATAGACTTCAAGCTCTTTGGAAGAGCTGTGAACATGTGAAAGCTGCAATGCAGTTATTTTTCAGTTTTCCAGCTATTTCTGTATTTCACTTTTTAAATTAGCTTGTTACATAAAATGAGCTTATCCCCACCCACTACTCAGCATCCTTAATTTCATATCCCCTCCTCCCCCAACTTTCTACTAAACCTTCTCCCAACATCTTTTTGCCTTTTTTGTAACTTTGGGCTATTTTATTTAAGAGACCTCCACATACATCATTAATCTCTAAAGATTTCCTGTATAATTCATTTTACTCAGCTTAAATATACTGGCTGATTTCAAAGAGTTAACAGCTAACAATTTAGACTGAGTTGTTAGCTGTTAACTCGTTGAAAGTCTGTTCTACACTCTCATGTCAGTTTGACTCCATGTTCTGCAAAACTAATAATACATGTCCAAAAAATGTAGGAATTTGAGATTGATCTGATCAATCTATTTATGCAATCCAATCAACCAGTTTGTCTTTAAATGTGGGGTTTTTTTGCTGTTATTGGCATTTAGGTGCATCCTAAGACTAAAATCTAGGTACCTCCCAAGACTAAAATTAATGATACCCACAGAGAGTTTTCAGACCTCAATTACTTGTGTGCTGCAGCTGCCACTAAACTGAGTGAAGAGCCTGTGTTGCAGTATAGAGAATGGAGACAATGTATTGTGATGTGGATCCCATTCCTGTGCATTGGCATAGCAGCTGAGAGTATGAAGTGTTTATACTCTGCTAACTTAAAAGAACCAGCTTCATTCCCATGTAATACACAACTAATAATTACATTGAAAGGCTGCAATTAAAGCCCTATCTGAAAGCTTTTCAGACCTACAGAATCCCAAAGAAGAAATGGCCAATGTCAAATAATGATTAAAATAAAAAGAATTTGATAAGAACCTTAATTAAAAGTGTGTCAGAAGAAATACATCTCACTTTATGTCCTGAAGCCCATTAAATCTTTGTATGACAAAGTGCCACTGGGCATGAATGTCAGAGCTTCGGTGCTGCTAGAGACTTGGTGCCAGTTTCCTCAAAGCCCTCCTTGGAAAACTCCCCTCCTGTAAACCTTCCCTTTAGCATCCTGTCTCTGCAGCTGGCAGGGGAAGTGACATGTTAGAAAGTGTGCCTCCAAAGCACTCAAACCCACGGGCAGCCAGGGGGAGGTGGCAGTGAGAGACTGGCATTACTGCTTCCCAGCCCCTGACACCCAGCATGTGCTACCAGCACCACGGCATCAGCTGGGAGCTGCTGTGCAGTTGGCAGGGATTAACAGGAACACAAAGCCTGGCCTTTGGTTTTCTGTGTGTTGAGACTCCATGTGCACGAGTGGTCAACCAGGGCTGGCTAACCACTTGAACAGTTGTTCTAACCCTTGTTAGAACAGTTGTTCTAACCCTTGTTCTGCTCCTGTTTGGCAGGAGAGCAACACTGAAGTGAACCAGCAACAACCAGGGCCAAGTCCAAGCTGTCTTGAGTCGACACTATGCTCTCTCCTCCAAAAATTGAAACCAAGTCCCTGCAAAATTCTCCACTCATTTCCCCTACTAATAAGTTTCTCATGTCACCCTGAGTTCAGATAGGACATGCTTTTTCACACCTATGTTTTGGCCACTGAGTAGGAAGATAAGACGACCATGGAACCTAACTGCAAAATACATGCTCCAAAATACTCTAGCCATGTTAGCCAGAAAATACAAAAAAGCCCAAACTAACCAAGTTGTCAAAGAAAAGTGGTTTTATTCAATTGTTGTTCAAAATTAATAGACTAATATAATGGAGAACGACTGTCATTCCATACTTTAGGAACCCAGGAAATTCCTCTGGCTGCCCTGGAGGACTCGAGACCCTGTCAGGGGGCTCAGAGACATTGGCACAGAGCCCAAGACCCCTGTGCCTTTGATTTAGCCCTTGGAAAAACCAATTACCAACCTTGTATGAAGAATTACAAGCCACTAAAGTTTAAGTAGAATGATAGTGAATTAATCATGGGGTGAAAAACAGAATTTTTGGGTTTTTAGAATGGAGGTTCTGCGGGCAAGATGGAGGAATTGGGGTGTGACCAGCCTTTCTCCTTCTTCCTAGCCTCCATCTTCTGCTGTGATGGTGGCACTTTTAGATTGGTTTAGACTAGAAGCTCACTGTCTAACATAGGTGATAGGAATTGGAAAGTAATTGTACATACTGTACACGTAGTTTTTAGTATAAAAAGATAACACCGGCCGGGAGGCAGGGAGAGTGCCTGGACTGTCTTGCTGAGTGGACCTCGGCAGGACAGGAGAAAGAATTTTATAGATAAGATACAATAAACAACCTTGAGATTGAGACCTGAAGAGCTCTGACTCCTTCTTCGACTGCCAGGCTGGGAAAAGAGACTTGGCAACTATTCTGGGGGTCACTCTGACCAGCGAGAGACCCCGAGACCACACCTTGGTATTTTTTGAAAACACAAGGGATATCTTCAGCATTTTTTGATCACAAAATGGTAAATAATTCCGTTCCCTATCATAAAAATCTAACAGAAAGGGAATCTACAAACCAGTGGCAAAACCCATAAAGAAGAAATCCTAAAAGTCATTACAGCTCTATATAATTACTTGATGATTTTATTGCTGTGTGTGTCAGCAGGAGCAAGAAAGAGACTGTTCTTCAGAGACAATTCTATCACAACAAGGCTTACAAAGATATTAATGTAAAAGCTTCTCATTGTCTGAAAATCCTTTGCCATGGCAACTTAAAATCAGCTGCTTCCAAGTGATTTAAAAGCTTAACCATCCATGCTAACCCTTGTGTTTCAGACCTGGTATTTCAACCACAACTATTACATCTTCTGAACAGGTGTATGCATTATCTCTACAAAGACCTGCATGATGAGCAGGTCCATTTACTCTACAGGATATCATTTTGGGTCTCATATATGGCAGAAATTACTGTATCAGGAATCCTGCATTCAAATCTCTCAAACTCTTGCACATGCACTACAGGAATGGCTGGGCTGCTGTTTTTTTGCATTACAATGAAGCTGCTTTTCATCAAATGGTATTTTCATGCTGCTTTGAACTTGCTGACAGCATTGATCCTCTTATCATCTTCAAGGATATCTGATAAGAATTATCTGATTCAATGGAAATTTGAGACAGTTTCAGTTACCGATGTACCAAAATTTTCCTTGAAATCTACATATGTTCCTCCATTCATTCAGTGAGGCTGAGTATGAAGGATAAGCTGAAAAAAAATTCTGTTTCAAATTTGAACTGAGGAATCATGTACCTCAATTTCTTTGAATATAAAAACCTGAGGAGCAGATTTTCAGCTGTGAGTTTTTAAATTGTGTTGGCTACTGGTTCTCCAGCCTTGCACTGACTGCAAACAACTTTACCTCCCCAAGAAAATACTAGCCTCTATGTATTTGATAAGGAGTATTCACCGTTTCCTGTTTGCCCCACTATATTTCTGATTCATACTCAGGTGATGGCACGAAGAAAGAATATTTAGAATTCTGCTATGGCACTTTTATTGTTAAGTTTTTCAGGACATAAGCATGATCAAACTGACTGGAGATCTTAAGTAGAGCCATGATACAAACAATACACAACAGTCTCAGGAAAGAAAGGCATCTGAGCACAGATGAAAAGAGAAGGTAAAAACAAGGAAATTCAAGACCTACTATTGTTACTACTGCTACCAGAGCACACAAGAAGTCCCTCTTAGTTGGACATTGGCTCTATACAACAGGAAGGAGTCCCATTCCACACTGGAAATGAGTGCAAATAAAGACAGAAAGAAATGCTCTCCAAAGTCAAACTTAGCCCAAGACCTTTACATGTGGCCAAACCCCAAGGTACTAGTGTGGAGAGTCAACTTTAGGGCTCAAAGCAGCATTCAGAACAATGTTGGCAAACTCTGGGTACCAAAAAGAGTAAATGCAAAAAGACCTTACATATACATATGATAGGACATAGCTGTTAAGTGTTTTCCTGGAAACTGTTATTTCTTAAGTGTCCAACAACACCCCACTGCATCTCCCACAGAATATGTTCACTCAAGCTGTGGAGGTGCCCTAAACATTTAGGGATATGGAAAACTGCACACTTTAGATCCCTCTGGGATATGCCCTGGCTGGCCCAGGTTATCTTTAGCACAAAGACAAACTGAGAGGTGGTGACAGAGCTCTGCACACAGAACAGCCTTTGCCTGCTTGGCAAAAAAATGTAGCTGTTCCTGCAAACAGAGAAGGTCATTCTGAAGACTAGGTTTCCATGAGCAGAACATGCACCAGGAAAGCAGTAACCCCAGTCCTATTCCTCCTCAATATGAGGTAATCTAATGCTCCACCTTCTCTGAGCATTTCCTATTTTATCAGGGTAGTCTTGGCTGGTGACCAGGAAATTAAACCCTCTTCTCAAATCTACACACAAGGAAATAACAAGGTGCCTGGGACAAGGGCATCTGGCAGGATATGTCTTGACTTTTCAAAGCACTGCTTAAGATACCTAGGTGGATGAGGACACATAAAGGTCTTGAATCTAGGAGATTTTCTTCTCTGGGATCATACAAGCATTTTATGTTAGAAAGTTCTGAGTTAAAGCCCACCCACAAAGCATACTCCAAAGTGGGAACCAGAAAGTAAGATTTCATCAAAGGTTCAGAGCAGAAACTACTACTAATTTAGTCACATTTCCATGCCACCCATATCTTCATTGCCTCATGCAACTGCATTTGCAGAACCATTTTGAAGACTACTGTTTAGAGGCTCCCTGAGAAATGCTAGAGGTACTTCTCTGACAAAAAGAATTTTTCCTTTTGTTATACCTTAGAAACTGAAGTGTGCTTACTAGTCTCAACTCTCCTTAAATTATTTTTATCGTAAGGTTCATTGACATCTTGGAATCAGCTTTTGGATGAAAGGGCTCAAGGGAATGAGCAATATGCACATTTTTCTACTGAGTGTTCCCTTTCAAATTTGGTTATTCAAATCACTTGACAGAGGGTTACATCCCCATGCCCTCTTCTCATCTTCCTATTAACTGCATATCCAAGAGACTCAGGTAAGTATTAACTTAAGCCCTAAAACACCTATTAAGCCTTGAGTATTAGAAACTATTTTTTGATTTTTAAGTTCTCTAATTCACTGCAAAAAACATTTGCAGTTTTTTTGTACTGTCAGAGCTGTGCAAAAGAGTTTAGATGTAACTGGGGCACCAACCTTCTGCCATTCAGTTTATTAAAATTTGGCCCTGAACTACTGATTGATGAAATTATGGTCTTTCTGACTGAACCGGGAGAAATTGATAAAAGTATAGTTTAAAATGCCTTTAAAAGCCCAAGTATGATGGGATTTTCAAAAATACATATCTAAGCTGAAGTCCTGTCACCCACCAGAGTTTAAATTCATGCTTTGTCCTTATCTGAAATAAAAATAATAGCTGAAGTTTTTGCTCTTTTTGCTAAGTCCTGTCTTACCCTTCATTGCCTTTAATTGATTAGTATGTTATCTACTGAGCTTCATGGCTACAACACTAGAACTGGAGGGCTGATATCAGCATTTGCTGCTGATGTAAATATGCAGTTGAACCAACTTTAATGCTTCAGTCTACTGAAGGAGGACTTTGGAGCTGAAAATGCAAGCTGTATGTGGATTTAGTGTATGCTTTTCTACAGTGGTTTCTGTTTTATGTGACATTGTTTAAACTGTCTTAGTGTGCCGAGTCTTTGGTGATGCAGTGATGGCAACTCTTTGCCTCTTTTATGAACCCCAAATTTTTGCCTTCTTGGTAGATAGCACGCAATTTCTCTCAAATACTTTTTGCTGTCATTATTTAGGGATTTTTCTCATCTTGCCCAGTATCTTTATCATGCAAATATGATGAAGTCATTAAGTGATATACTGTTTCTTCTATGCCTTATTTCTTCTGATTAGTTTGTGAGACACTAATTGCTGCATTTTTTCTCTTTACTGTGGCTTGCAGATCACTTAGGAATATGTGCTATTCAAACTAGATTAGTACCCCCATATAAAATTCACATAGAAATTGTTGACAAGAAATAAAACCCACAGTGATAGGTAGTGTCTTGTTCTCTAGGAGCAAAAAGGTGACATTCATTTATGCACAAGCAGACCAAATATCCAGTCAACACAGAGCACTCCAGAAATAGCCAAAGCCTTCACTAATTATGTGGCCATGAAATGCTTAAACAAAAAAGCATTAGAGCATCCAAAATAATAAACCAGAAACTTCACCTAATGGAAATTCTTTAGGCAATCTGAAAATATGCCTTATCGGAATGTTGGGAAATGGGAGAATCTAACTTCATGTGTTACAGCCAGTTTTCAGTTCTTCAGATATGTATGCAATTTGAGAAACAAGAAGGAAAATAAACACTCAGTGTATGAGGAGACATAAAACTGGCAGATGGAGAAGCTGGCCTTTGTGCTTCTGAGAATAAATAAAAATCAATAGAGGAAAACAAGGGTAAAAATACAAAACTGGGCATGAACGTTTTGCATCTGACCAGAATGCTATCTTTCAATGAAACAACACTAGAATTAATACAGAACACTATTGTACCATATGGATGCTTGGATCTCTGCCAAAAAACTGCACCACCTTCCCTTTACTAAAAAAACTGACTCAAATGAGTTACAGAAAGGCTACCAGTCTTTTCAATATGCCAGACACAATCCTGATTAGAAAAATATACTTCTCAGTCCAGTAAGAGCAGCAGTGGTCCTGAGTGCTTGTAACTGAGTCTGACCTACAGGTACTGACGGATTATTTAATTACTGCATCAGACTTCAGAAACCCTGGTCAGTAACATAAAATTTGGTCACTATTAATGAGGAATTGTCATTAATCATATTCAGAAGCAGCTCAGAGTCCTTCTTTCTGGTTATAATAAAAATTTGTTACCAGTATTTTAGACAAGTCCAAGCTCCTCCACTTTCCTTATCCAACAAGACCTTTGTTTTATCTATAGATGCCAGTGCTATCAATTTACTTACTTCACTCTGTTATCAAATACAACATAAACAGATATAAACAACACACAAAACATGCACTTATACAATGCATCTCATTTAGTATGCCTGATTGCTGTATGTCAAATGAACAAAAACCTCACAACATTCCCATAGGGTCCTTCAATTTTGAAGCCTCTTTCACGGAATTTTAACTCAATTTCAGGAATATAATTGAACTAACAATCTGTTGTCTCAGACAGGATGTTCTCTGCTTGATATTATGCAAGGCTGGACAGATGCCAAGGCAGATTTGAATGCACCTCGAAGTACCAGTGAAAAATGACTGGGCTGTTCTGAAAGCAAGAGATGTGTATGCTGGATGGGTCAGGCAGCGACTGTCTGATGCCTGTCTTCCATTAAACCTATCAGGATTCAAGTGTGCTGGAATTGTAAACAAAGAGAAAATACACCAAGCAGAATGTAAACAAGAAAAGTCAAAATGCTTATCCTCCAAATGCTCTGCATAAAGCAAACCTTACACAACAATAAAATGCTTGGAGACCACTGTCTTTGCTGAAGAAAGATGCTGGGAACCAATACAGAAAAAACCTGGTTTCTAAAATCAGGGTATAGCTGAAGATATTCAGAGTTGGGTGAGGGAGTAATGGAGTGATTTAGATTATTGGAATGATTGGAGCAGCTATCTAGATTAAAAAAAATTAATTTCCTTTATACAGAGATCAAAAAGAAAAAGAAACCTCAACATATGACAGGAAAATGAGAATAGATTTAAATATGAATCAAAGCATGTTTGTCACTGGATTTGCAATAAAATACATTTTCTTTCCTTCGTTCCCAAGGAAACACAGTGTAGGTAATAATTTTGTGTTCTTTGAGTGCAATTACCAGCCTGGTGACTGACTGCCCCCTTTCCATATCTTTTTAGCACATTGACCAGGATCACAGGCCTCTTGAAGACATTAAATTCCTGTAAGTTTTCTGAAAGCAGGCAGCCAGATGGAATACAGAAAGCCTACTAAGAATCTCTATATGAGGTGAAAGCTCCACAATGGTCTCACCTCCTATTACACACCAGAAAATAGACAGGAGAAAGAGATACTATGGATGTTCAAACTGTGGAAAAAAGTTTCAGGTGAAGCAGATATTTTATTAGACATCAGAATACCCAGTCACACTCTGAAATTAATGGAAATCATGCTTTATAATTCCATTGATCACTGTATTTGAAATTACCAGAGGACTACTGCTGTCCTTGGGCTTTTGCCAGCTCTTAATGTAATAGAATATTCTACAAGTGCAAAACTTCCCTCAAGGCTGAAAAGTAATCAAGTCATATCCTCTGCTACCTCGTGGAAGCTGAAGATGAGGACCATAATACCTAGGCTCAACAAAAATGGGTATTTCATTATATCACAGATGTATTAGTTACACAAAGGAAAGTGTGCACTGGTATATGTGAAAGATGTGCTTGTCTGAGTAATTTCATTTATAAACAAATGACTGTCAATGCATTGTTGTGGATTCTCTTACACTACTTCATTTTGTTGTGTGAAGAACTAAACCTTGATCAAAGAAATGCAGTCAATCCCCAGATTAGACAAAAGCAACATCTATCTCATACTTGAGTCTATTTCTTGACTAATTCATGTCAAAGAACTCAATCAATGTAGGAAATCACTCACTTGCTGTGCCACAGGGACCACCAGACACAAAAACTGAGCAGAGCATCAGATGAAAAGATTATTCTTATCAAGTGCTGGTTTCCTGACCAGAATCCAGGCAGTGACTTCCTGAAGCAGATGTTCCTCAGCAGTGGGGCAATGCAAATAATCTCCATGAACAGCTAAGCCAGTCCCTGATTTCCACCACCATCCAACAAGCAGCTTGGCCCAAAACCCTTTAAACTTGCTTAGCCTCAGTGAAACCTCTCTCAGAAACACCTTTGCTCCCACAGCTTTCCAGATCCAGATCCTAAACACCTTATTTCTAGACATATGTGCACTTGTTTGAAATGAAATATTTTGCCCCATTATTTTTTTTTAATTCAGGGAGCAGCCTGAATTAACTTAGCTTCCAACCAGCTGAAACAATTTGCAGCACAAGACTTGCTGATGCTGTTACATCCTTACATAAGCATTTCTTCACATCCCACATAGTCAGGGCTTCTGAACTCAAAAGACCCATTTTGTTGCAAGCTCTCACAATCACTACTTTTAGCATCCCTCAGATGTTGATAAGCATGTGATGGTTTGCTGATAGGAAGCAGGGGATACAGCTGAGTACTGAAGTTCTGCTTCCTGGGACTTACTGCAGGAATGCATCCCCCCACAACAGCGCTGGAATGAGACTGGCCCCGGAGCCAGGTGTGCTGCAAAGACTTCTGAAGAGGCTCAAAAAGAATTTAAAATGCTTTTTTCTCACTAGGGCTCAATCAGGACATTATCATATTCACTTCACTGGAAAGGTGGATTTAACCTGCAGACCTGTAGATGTAAAGTGTTCTGTGATACCACTGGGAGTCTGGAGAAGGAGAGCCCGGGAATTGGGCTTGATAGCTGGGATGAAACAGAACCCCTTCCTTCTCTGACTTGAAGATGTTCCTACAAAGATGCTGCTGAGCTGCAGAGCTTACATTTGGATCCCAAAATGCTCATACTTATAGGACAGGAGTTAAATTTTGGACCTGCCACTATAAGATCATGCATAGCTTTTATTAGATAATGCATAGGTTTAAAATTTATATCTCTATCTCTATTTGATTTATGACAAACTCAGACATGAGAGATCACATTGTGATGAAATTCTCAAAATCAGTTCTTAAAAATTCTGTGTTCTGCTTTCACAAAACAGGTAGAAAACAGAGGACCTTTGCAGTGGATGGGATTTTTTTATGACAGTTTTTTTTAGGCATATTTGGTAAGAAAATTTCTATATATTAACCATTCCACATTGGTCAATTGTATTACATAACATCTGAAGATTGCAGTCAAATAAAGAAGGTTTTGTCTGTCAGGTGTTATCTCATCTTTGTTTTTGTCTTTCCTTAACTAGAATGATATATTTTATTATTGAATAACTTTTTCATTAACATCTGATTTAATGGGATGCAGCGAGAAGCCCCTGCACAGAAATTACTTTGATTTAAATAGAGTAAAAAATGTTGCTATTTGTAAACTTGAAGACAGCTGAGCAGAATTGAAAGGCATTCATGTGGGAAATGAGCAATAGCACATTCATCAAGAAGACAGAAAAAAGATAACTTCATAAACATGAGAGGACTAGAATCACTGCACTAATAACCACAAAATGTCAGGAGTTGTTCCCTCCATATTACTAATTTTACTATTTCATTATATTGGTGATAGGTGCATGAGCTGAGAGAAACACAGCCAGCTCCATCTTGTCAACAGGGCTGGTATAACAGAGGAAGAAAACCCAGTTTTGGCTTCAAAACTAATCACACAGTTAAGGAAGTTTAAAGAACCCCACCACATTCCTCTCTTCAGCTTTGTAAAGTAATTGTTCAGCACCTTAGCTGTCTTAAATCAGTATCTAAATGAAGGGCTTACTTGTGTAGATCCCTCATTCATGCCCAGCCTTACTTTCCCCTTCAGCTCACCTGCAGATTTCACACAAGTGACACATATATGTTAATTATGCTAAAGACAAACCACATGAGGACTGTGTTGACTTCCACAGCTAATCAACAAATAGACAAAAAAAAAAAAAAAAAAAAAAAGCAACAGCCAGGAATAAAACCCAGATAATTTTCACTTCCATCTACATAATTCCTTCTTTACTGGGGAAAAGTGGCATTTCTGGGCTTTGCTTTTTCACCTTGTGGGCAGGTGATCTCCAGTTAATCAAACTGCCCCCCCAGCCCATGACTGTCTCAAATAGAACAAAGTGGCTCTAAAGCAGCATGACTTGTGCTGGAAGGGAAAAGTCAGGGCTCAAATGTGGGCCTTCCTACCTCATTGATAGCATCATGGAAGAGAGAGTGAGGAATGGAATATTTGGAAAGAGAACCCCATTGAGATTCATATCACTCTACTCAGAGAGACAAAAGGCACAATGAGAAAAACTGAATCGTGGCATCCCAATCTCAGCAAAAAGATTTTACATCACTTCTGTTACTTCAAGAGGGGTAATGGGATCTTTCTGGGGCACTGCATCAATAGAAGAAAGGGCAGGACTTGACTTTCACCTTTAGTTAGGTTTTGGAAAATAAACTTTGGAACTGGCAAGGGGAAAGCTTCTTTTTCATTTTGCCAAATAGCATCTTGCAGCTGCCATTGGAGACCTTCATGTGCCAAATGTGCAAACAGATTTGAAAGTAATGATTTCCACCAAGATCTACAAACACCTGTTTTCTTCTCTCTCTTCTTATGCTGAAGCACATAATTTTCCATTGTCACAGACATTTTCAGCAGTGTACCAGGGAAAGTTTGCAGTTCCCTTCTTAGTATACAACCCCTGCTCCTTTCAGGAATAATCTGGGATCAAGGGTCTAATTTGTGAAATATTTCTTTCCACTGATGTGCACATAAAGGAGTTACACACTGGAAACAGAGGCAGGAGGTCTATAAGAAGCAACTGCAAAACTAATAATTTTTCTACCCACATAGGATTAAACAAACAAAAGATGCATGTGGGACTTAAAGTAATGTAAAAACTTTAAAACTGTTCCTAGTTCTTCAGACAGTGCCACAAACTTCAGCAAATCTCAACTGCATCAATAGTGCTAACAAAACACTGATCATACTGTCTTAAAAACCTTTATGATTTTACACTGTTGTCAAAAGGAAATAGCCTCATTTATACCTTCCTTGCTTTCTCTGCACTTATCTAAAATGTATTTATAAAGATGAAAAAGATATTTTCCTTTTTTAGTTTCTATTCTTTTTCTTAAAGCCCATTAAAAAAAAGTAGGCTGCAATTTTCAGAGTAAAAAGAAATTAAATTTACTTGTAAGAGAACTGACTAATTTCCTTGAGGATTCTAGAATCTATCTACAGTATTTCTACATCCATTTTACAGCCACTCACATTGCTATGAAATTCTTGAGGAACTTGAAGACCTAAAGCATTAATTACTTATATGAAAATGAGACGATTAACACACACATTTTTACACTTGCTTTGGGACTGCACAACCAAATAAAAACTTACTATAATTTAATCAGGAAGAAACAGGCATACCAACACAAAATGCATTGTTTAGTTGTGGCTATTAAAATAAAAGAATAAGAAGTCTTCATATTTTGGGGAAGGGAAGTAGGAGGAAATCAATAGAAATGCCAGAAAATGATGATTATTGACTGGCAGAGTCCAGCCAGCTGGGTGCTGACCACCTGTACCTTTGGTCAGTGTCTGCATGAAACAACCTTACCTTTCTCAAATTAAGAAGCTATTCATACAGCTATTGAGCCAAGGCACTTTTTCAGCACAGTGATTGCCCTAAGGTTTCTTACAGCAACATCCACAGGTTTAGTACAACTCTCTGACCCTCAGAAAGAATGGTCTTGTTTTCCTCATAGTAAAAAAAAGAGCAGAACAATTTGACTGTGCTTCTTTGTACAAATCAACAAATTTGACTGTTCATCTAATACAATTTACTGTTGGGTGCAATAGTTGTAGCATAAGATGCAGTGGAAATTGTGGACTCGCTACAAAATGGTCAGTTACCTGAAAATTGTCTCTTAAGACTTTCCAAAATGGCCTGAAATATGAGAGTCTGTGTATCCTTTAGCATACCTTCCATGATGAATACATTGTACTCTGGAACATATGTTGATTTTGGCACTTCCTTCTTCAGCTTTTAAATTGAGGAAGAAGATGGCTTGACGTCAAAGGCTTGATGAGTTGGGATTAAAAGAAACAACTCCCTAGTACCTCAGCTATTGAGGAAGGACCACTTCAGGCAACTGTCCACCTACTGCCCAGTGCTATGGAAGATGCCACCAACAAGAATGTTCTTTCAGATGGGAGAGAAAGGTTTTGATGTGATGGAGATTTGCTGACAGACGCCATCGCCACTGCAGGACCCACAGTGAATTTGCTGCAATGCTGTGTGACCGCTTTGCGAGCGTGAGAGCGCGGCTGCAGCATCTGCTGCTGCAAGTTCTGCTGGTGCAGTAGAGAGTCTGACGTGTTAGATGATGTAGAAATCCTCCACACTAACTAGAGAACTTACATATATTTGTTGGTACTGATCTCTGCTGGATTCCTTAGGACTAGGCTAGTTGAAAATACAGCTGTGGTAGTGGCTTGTTTATTTTTACTTTCACCTTTTAATAAGGCTGTTTTCTCTTCCCTTAATACTTGCTGAGTTATACTTACAATAGGGCTTACAGCAAGACCCTGACATTAAGGGTGTATTTCTTTTCCCACAACATTGCACTCATGTTAGCCAGCTTTTAAGGTTTCTTACGTTTTCATGAAGTTATTAAAGTGAATGCCCTGACTGCATAATGAGCATTCACTTGGTCTTCAAAGAGCTGGTCTCTAAATAATTTTTAATTTCTCAGTTCTTTTAACTAAGACATTGAACCAAGCCTCTTGAATGTGAATACAATCTTTTGAATTGTAGAAAACTAGCTGTATTCCTGCTAGGGAACCATTTGGTCCCCAGAGACTGTTCAGAGTATTTACTTGGCAGACACAAAGGGGTGCTGTGTATTTTCTATTTATAACTCATAAATGCTGAGATAAGCTTCCACACATAATGGGCACGATTATGGGCTGCTTTCTTTTCACAACTCTATCTGCAGCTTTCTGCAGAAGGAAGAGCACATGGATCCAATGACAATCCTATTCTCCTTGCAGTTCTTTCTAAGCATTAATTTGCACTAAATAGTGCAATTTAGGGTCTGCTACAGTATCTGTTACTTGGCAACAATTCCCAAACTCAATATCTGAGCCCATGCCAGCTAGGGCATCTATTCCCCATAGAAACTGGGGAGTGGTGAGAGGCAGCAGTGCTGAGGACATAAGGGAAGAGTGTATTGCTTGCTTTTAGGATACATTCTTGGTAAATATACTCACTAAAAGCTAAGCGTACTAAAATAATACAAAAAGAACAAAATCACATTACCTTTCAAAGATTTTTAGAAGGAATAAACCAGACTGAAATTAATCCTGAAAAGATGACAAGATGCATTAACGCTTACACCTACTAAAGGCTGACTTCTTGATACAAACTAGTATTTCACCATAATATACAGAGCCACTGAAATTCTTAAAAAACCAAAATAAGGCACTTAAGCTGAAGGGCCTGAGTGGCCAAACACCTTATAACAACACTGTTTAAGAGTCAGCCCCAGCCACTCCTGAAAGGTTTAGAGGGAAAAATGCTTTTCAAGGTATTCATGTCATTCACTTCAACAACTGGCATAGTCAAAGCAGAGAAAGCTGATGGAAGCTGAAATGAAAGTTTTTATTTTATGTTAGGAACAAAACAAATGGAGGGTATGGCTAAATAGATGGAAACTATAGAACTGCTTGTAAAAACATGTGTATGTGTTTCATATTTTCCCATGTAGTACAAAGAAGCACCACATTTATCCCACAGACCACATTTAGCTACTACTCAAGTGCACTGAGGGTTACACAATCAATTTCACTTTAAAAATTAAGTTAGAATTGCAACTACAAATAAGATTAAAATGAATTCAGAATAAAGTTTCATACTTATTTAAATCTGTATCTGAAATCAGTATTACTTTGATTTAGATGAATATCTCATAGAGGAGCTGCAGATAATTCCTGTCCTTTTCTGAAGCAAAAGGGATCATAAACCTATTGAAGTACCATAACTAACAGACAACCATTGTGAACTGAATGGCACTGGTGAGCTGCATTATGCCCTTATCAAGGAATTACCTGGATTATGTCTCTAAGGACTGTTTGGAGAGATTAAACCACAAACTGGTTTTGAAATCTTCCAATTCTGAAAATCACCTAAATGAAATTGAAACAAAACAAAAGCAATGGACTAACTTGGGAGTCTAGGTTTCCTGTAAGACCTAAGCTTCTAAATCTCATAGACATTTTAGGTGAAGTATGCTTATAAAGCCACCCAAGACCACCAAGTTCAGATAAAAGAAATAATTGCTTTGTATCCTTAATTCCAACATATCACCTTCCAGATGTCAGATTCATTAGCAATGCATTTCAATATAATCTAAATAATTACAATGCCATTTTTAGAATATGCATAATAGCTTGCCAGAGGCCCTTGCTCACCAGAATTAGTAACTTCCACTTGTTGCAGTGACTTGACGAGCTCAGGCTAAATAGTTCCATTGTTTAAGCCAAGGTTTGCCCTAGTCACAGCCTGATGTTGAAATTAAGTTTAAGACCTGGGAGTTTATTACTCAGATGGGTGATATGGTTTTGCTACAGTAAGTCTAATGAATTTGATGATTAGTTTGTTGTCTTTTATTTTCTGTTTCCAAAGTAATTTATGCTTGGCTTTTGACTGCTAATGAAATCTATGAAAATGCTGGTGATAAATGCTTTTATAAAGCTTTTTTTTTTTTTTTAAGCAACTGTAGTAACCATTAAGTATGACATAGATGCTGACTAGGAGGATTAAGGTTTACCAGCTGAGGCCCTGTAAAAATGCTAGGAAAGGTAATGCTCTCAATATACTTCAATCTCTCTTGCTTTGGGTACTTTTGTAACAGGGCTCTCTCTATCTGCATAACATAAATGTACATAATAAAAATAAAATCAAGCATGTTTTTAAGCCAAATTGACCACAATTATGGATTTAATAAATTTATGTAGAGTGGTAGAAGTTCAGATGACTACTGAGCCACAGTGACTGGGGCTAAAGATAATGTAAATGCTGAAACCTGAAACACTGTTGAGGTGCAAAGGTATAGCAGATATTTACTGGTATAGCAGCAGTAATACTTGAGATGTGGAGAGAAGCAGCCACAAGGAAGCCACAAAGCTGCCCACCACTGTGCTGTGAATGCTTGTCAGTGTTTCCTCTGCAGGCGCCTCTGCTCCTTCTCTCTGCGAGGCAGGTAAATTTCACAGAGACATAAAAGATGGGTGCAAGAGAAAAACAGAACCCTTTCCAAATGTCTGCATTCTGCTTTTCCAGCATCTTCTCAAAAATAGGAAAGAATAACTAAAATATATATCCCAAATTCAAAACAACAACAACAACAACAAGGTATTTTTTGCCTATTTCTGACAAATTGCTAAGATTTGTTTACCCCATCGGTGTCAGCTAGCATTTCCACCTCTTGTTAATGGTGCTGTTGAATGTATAGGTAACATTCAGTTTGAGTTCACATTTGATTGTTAACCTTTTCCACCTTCACTGTCATGCTAAATTTTCATTTTTATAATATGAAAAGACATTTTAGTATCTACAGAAAGTAACAAAACTAGGGAGAAATATTTGCCAATCAAGATAAAATTCTGTCACCTTCGTTAGCACTTAGAGAGTAGGTAATATTTAGTGTGAATAATAACAACAGAATCTCAGCTTGATTTCCAAAGTTCTTCCTGCATAATTTATTCAAAAGATAAATTCCCTAATGAAAGATACTGGATCTACTTTAAACTAACATTATTTCATCTATAATTACTACCCCAGGAATACCATACTAACTGCCACTTATCACTGTCAGTGACTTTTGAATTCCTGCTACAACTATGGTATCCCATTGGGTTTGTTTGTCTCCAAGAGAACATGATGTTTCAGGTTTGGCATGGCCCTAAAAACAGAGAACAAAACCTCTCTTGCCCTAGAAATTTAAATGTTCTCTATGTGGCTCAGAACATAGAGGAGATTAAGTCCATTCATGTCCTCACAGTTATTTCCAACAAAATGTACTGTATTTTCCATCTGAAGTTTGTTGCTCTTGAGTTCATTAGTGCTTCCCCTGCCCCTCTCTTTGGTTTCTTATAAGCTGAGTACCCATTATCTATCACATTTCTCACAAAGTTTGGAAAAGGATATAGATGCTCTGGCTGTCAGAGCTAACCTTCAGTCAAAAATCCCCACGCTCTGTCATTATGAGAATCTAATCTTTCATTAGGAAACCATTAGGAGTAAATGTGCTTATGAACATTAATTTGCAATTTGTTCATTATGAGTGTTAGGGAAACTATTAGTGGTATGTCTTAATCGAGTGTCCATTGTGGACAAGAAAATGCCAGACTTTACTGAGTAATGACTGCAACAACACTTGTATGTCCTTCACTTTTTTGTCTATTGCTGTGCAAAGGATGACTTCAGATGCAAGTAAAACAAAAACCAAAAAATAACTAGTTATTGATAGAAGACTTAGCTTCCCCACACTATAGCAAGGTCTTCCAGTTATTCATCAAGAGTGGTAAATAAAACCTTCACAGTTGCTTTTAGTAAGTTCCCATTTCTGTTTATTTTGCATACAGCTATTACCTTGTGCTAAGATTACAAAAAAGGAAGAGCAAAACACTTTTTTTCTTGTCACTTACTAAATCAAATTGAGAAATTACATCATCTATGTGTTAGCGGCAGCTGTAAAAGTTTTCAGTCCTGGAAATAGCCTCATTCTCAATGGTGGGTAGCAACTGTTTCTTCTAAACAGAAGGCACAAAACCCACAATTCTCCTGAAAAGACCTCACCTTATAAAGCATCTTGTTATTTAATTTGGTCTCAACTAATTGGCAATTTATGCAGTAATTTGTGTCCAAATTCCAGATGCAGCAGAGAACAGAAGCCTACAGGGAGCTGCAGCAGGTTGCTGCGACACAGCGCAGGTGTGTCCCTCAGAGGTGGCACACACCCTGTCACCCCCAGCGTGCACAGCCTCAGCCCATGCAAAGGCTGCCAGGGCTGCTGGCAGCTACTGAGCCCCTGGATGTATCAGCCTCACTGCCTACCACACACACACAAGACTGGCATTTCAATTTCTGCCGTGCACACAAATGCAGAGCACCTCTAACTCTGCACGTGCAAGCAATCACACCTGAGCCCTTCAAATGCAGAAACAACCTTCCTGGCACCTCAAACAGCAGTCAGCATGGCAACCTGTGGCGAGTTCCTCTATTACCTATTATCTGCAACAATGCAGTGAAATGCTCACATTTTGTGAGATTAAACAGACAACAGGAATTGTAGTCAGATTTTTTTTCTCTGCCTGAATAGCCTGTATTTATCTCTAGGCAACAGAAGAGAAGGAAAGCACAGAGAGCTTGCACTGTCATCTGATCGTGTAACACTTCAGACCTTGTCTTGGAGTGGCATGCAGTGTCTTGTGATTTTTTTTTTAAGCGACAATTAGTTCTGATATACTCAGTCATGTTCTAACTTTCAAGAAAACATAAAACCACATCTTTCAGACAGGGAGCTACAGCCCTTACCTTCTCAGCCAAGTGGACCTCCAACAGAAAACTAATTGGTTTTCTGCCTTTACAACCTGCAAAATCTTCAAGGAGATTTTCACACACATACCTGATAGTCCACCAACATCCATCTTCTTCAGGTTCTTTGCCTCCAGAATGACGACAGTCAGCTTGCCAGCAGTAGGCACATAACGGAGGGAGAAGCAGATATCACCCAGCTTCTCTTGCTGTGAAGGCAAACAAGACAGGATGTTTTACTTTAATGATGTTTTTTACCTTTAGAAAAATGCAGTTTTGAAAGCCCCGCAGAAAATTAGCAGGATTACATCTCCGACTTGTACTGCTAAAGAAAACTTTCAAATGAACAATATTGAGAAAACTACCACAAATTGTCCAGATTCAATCCTTGATAACCTCAAGTCTGTTCCAGCAACTATCCTGTATACAACCAAATGACAAGATATGTGCTGGCCAGAAAGTAAGTGATACTTTTCACAATTTCACCCCTGACAATAGGGGTCCCACAAATATTGTTTGCTCTTTAAACTAAGCCAGGTTTTTTTTTTTGTTTTGCTTTCTTCAGGCTGCATTTCAGTGGAAATCTGTTAGGAAACATGCACACACAGCTACTAGGCTGTTTGCTGTGAAACAGTAATATGGATCTTTCTCGTCACACTTTGCCACAAAAGCAGAAAGTATAAAAAAATCCACAAAGTACAAAATATGCAGTATCAAAAAAGACTTGTCTCCTGTCTGTTGGAAGAGAAAAAAGCCAGGCAGATAGAGACCATGAAAGGACACAGTACATCCCTCCTCACATAAGGAATAGCTGGAAGGATTTGGTTTTGCCTTCCAGCCCATCATCTGAGATCCTGCCAAAAGCAGCCTTTTGCAATTCATCGCTTAATATTTTCCTAACAGTCCTGGCAAAGAGGGAAAAGCTGAATGATGTTCAGAATTACAGGAACTTTGTTTTAAAAGGATGAATAAGAGATAGGAACGTGCAGATGAGAGAGGGAGGATATTGCTTATAAATGATGAGTTGGATGATCCAAGCTGCTTTCCTCCTTTGCTTCAAGGCCCATGGTATCTCTACAGGGGCTAACAAGGATGTTTTTGAGACAAGAAGGATGAGCTTACACCATGCAGACCAATAAAAAATTTCAGATAGCCACGCTTCTCTTTCAAAGGCATTAGTTCTTATGGCATATGTCTACTTCCACAATTTATTCTGATAGTAGAGTATAAAGTACATTTTTATGATCATATCTTTTTGCTTCCAGTGTTTTGCTAGACACAACTGACAGCAACTTGCTCACATGCTCATGGATGCAGTGGATATTTCCTACAGAATAGACAGTCCATGTGCAAAGGACTTAACCTATAATGTGACAGATTCTCTAATGATTATTTCAAGTTGGAACTGAAATCCGGGTATAGTAATAGACAGTTCCCTGCCAGACATCGTCTCAGCAACCACCAGTGGTCAGGAAACATATAAAACAAGCATAGTTACACGTAGTTAAGAAACGCTTAGACAGAACAAACAAATAGCTCGTGATGTTAAATCTGTACTGGATAAAAATAATGCTGTCAGGATGCACTTGTGCCAGTATCTTGAAAACTCATGGAGTCCTCGTCACGTCAAAAGGATGTGGTAGAATTGGGACAGATTCCAAGAAAAGCAGCAGGAATAAGCAAGGATATGACACAGTTTCTGCGGAAGGAACATCTAAGCAGATTAGGACTCTTCAGGTTGCAAAGTGAGTAGTTGGGGAAGAGACCTCTATCTGACCAGAAGGGCTAGAATGACATTATCACCTTGTTCAAAAGGACTGACAAAAATATAAAAAAAAATTACTCATATCTAGAACAACCCTAGATGTCTTTCAGAACATGGTCTGCATTGGCATGAAAGAATTTACTATTCCTGCCTGACTGCATATCCTGTCCTAAATCCCAGCACAGATTCAGATAATGAAAATATAGATTTCAGCCATGCAACCTGCATAGCTCATGCCTAGCTTTTAGCTGAGCTTTGAATGGCACAGTGACAGCAAAACATGTTCCTGTTCACCTGACATTTGGTTTTTCAAGTCCATATTGGATAGGGTAACGGTGAAGTTGATCTATCACTTGCAGGTTGTTCAGAACAAAAGAAATCAATTGCTTATTGATTTGTGTTATCATGATCACAGGACACCCAGCCACCTGGTGTTCTTCACAGTCACTGCTCTATTACATTGTAGAGTTGGCTTAAATTTGCCTGTGGATTCATGGGGCTCTCCAAAGACTGAAATGAGGTATATATTTTCATATTTTAGTCCCCCCACCTTAGAGATCTCTGTACCTACGTATCACCCAATATTCAAGGGCTCTGCCTCATTTCCAGATTCATTAGGCAGAGCTTTAATTGTAGCAGCATAGGAACTTTTGTCCCCTTTTAAATCAATACCATGCTTCTAATTGTTCCTTTCAGTGGATATTTGTAAGGGCTTTTTTAGCTTTTGTTCGTTTCAATTTTTAGTTGGTTTTTTTTTTTTTTTTTAATTTGTTTGGTGGCTTTGTTTTTTTTTTAATCTCGTGTTGAGACAAGAGTGTGGTTAGAAAGCATAAAATAGTGTTAGGATTGTTGCTTCTGATCTGAGTGCATCAGCAGTAGCTGAAGGAAGTACTGCACACTCAACAGCTATTGCCACGGAGACCATCACCTCTCACCAGCATTTCTGTTTGCAATCATGTTATGCTTCTGTGCAAATACTGTAATTGTCTATACAGAAGAGTAATTTTAAGAGGGCATTTAATGCTTTTTTAGCCTCTTTTAATGTAATTTTAGCTGCAGGAAACACAAAGAAGGCAGCATCACGCAAACAGCCAGTTTTCAATAGATCACCAGGAAGCCATGGGAAATGGCAGCAGATGATGGGCTAATTCCAGTGAATAACCTGAAGTAAAAATGTAGGCACCTCATTAAATGCCTCCAGAATCAGGTTTAGCACTTCTTTTGTTGGTATGAAAATCTTTATCAACTGCGTTTCTACAACTTGTACTTGTAACCTTTTCTCTTTGCATGACAGCAATACTTTTTTTTTCCTTAAAAACTCAAGAAGTATTTGTCAGGCAAAGCACTGGAAGTGGCAGCACTGCAATGAAGCTAAAAAACCCAATTACTAGAGGTGTGGTTTGCAGGAGATAATTACAAACTCCTGCAGGGCTACACGGTACAGATGAGTGCTGCTGGTATGGTGATTAGCCCATGGAGATGCCTTATTGTTATTATTAATTTCTTTCAGCCCTTTGTATAAATAATTTATGTTAGTAAAATACTTTGATCTCTGATGGAAATTCTAAGTTAGTGTTAGAAACTTCCAGCTGGGAGTTTCATAGTCATTAACCTATCCATGTATAATGCTTATACACCAATCAAAAGATTCTCTCCATCTAAGCAACTTCATAACTTCATTACTTTTAAAGAGGATGCAATGGAGCAGAACATAAATGACAGAGACAATGCTGATAACACTTCTTCAACTTAGGAAAGGCTATTTTTAGTCCTGTTGAGAACCTGGACTTTTTAGAAATGACTCTTAAGTGGCTCCTGCCTGTTTTGTCCTTCTTCTCCTACTTGAGGCAATCATGTTTGCCTTGACAGGACACTTTCCTAATGAGCTACAGAGAAAAATGCTTTTTGTGCAGATTACTCTCATTTGTACTGCAGAATCTCTAACAGACATATCTATGTCATTAATGTAAACATTCTCTACATTTTTGTGGAAGATAGTATGAGAGAGTTGATGCTTGCAGTTCTCTTAGTAAAACAATACCAAAATAAGAAGTCACAGCACCATATGTTTCCCCCTAATTGGATGTAAGACTCAAAAACAATCAGTATAGGAAGAATATAAACACAGTGGGGTTGGTTTCCAACTTTGGTACCTGGTTTTGATTGTGAATATTTGCGTAAGCCTGAGAGAAACACAAAATGATGTGATTTATGGGCAAAGACCCCAGATAATACCATCTTACCCTAATCAGTATTTACAATGGAAGCTTGTAATGTTCACTGTTTAGTTTTCATAGCTACCAAAATGTTTTAAAACTCTGTGGAGAAAACAGGGACAGCATAACTGTGGGTTATGAGCTAAATTTGTGTTTTCCAAATTCAGGAAACCCAGGTAAACCGTAATGACAGAATCTCTAATCCCAATTCCCACACTGATGGACTTCATACAATTTTTAAGCCACCACATGCTGTCTGCACAAGGAGATCTTGAATCCATCAAATTCCTTTTCTTGGCATGTAAGGCATGATTACACTAAGCCTCAAAAGGTGCCACAACAATACCAGTGACAGAACCACATGGTTGCAGAAATTGATGACATACACTGGTCCCAACTTCAATTAAGCCAAAGTAGCAAGTGGGTAGAATTAGCAACCTGTATACATAGCTGGGATTTAGAATTATGAAAGCATTGTCCCTCCACCCATAGAGCAAACAGGGATCACACTGGGGAAGGGCAATCAAGAAAAAAAA
This sequence comes from Melospiza melodia melodia, assembly GCF_035770615.1. Lineage (NCBI taxonomy): Eukaryota > Metazoa > Chordata > Aves > Passeriformes > Passerellidae > Melospiza > Melospiza melodia. The sequence continues at coordinate 65,605,217 of NC_086197.1, forward strand.
AAAAAGGGTGCCCAACAAACCAGTAAACATGAAATTTTATTGCTACCACAGCTGTCTGACATTACTAGTTTCAAAGACACTGCATTTTTGATAAATACATGAATAAGGAACAAAGCAGAGCATCTCAAACCTGCAATAGGTATAATCAGGAAAGAAAGAATCTTTTCCTCTTATATTTGCAAATCAGGGTTGAGATGACCCCACAATATGAAGATGATTCTGCCACAATTAGGCAAAGGAGTGGGAAGTGAGCAAGAAACTCCTAGTCCTCAGTTTGTAGAAGCAGGCTAGAAATAGATGGTGCAGCAGGGAAAGATAAGGAAGGGGAAGAAAAGCTGGAGCTAACATGTCAGCCCTTATGGCACGTTGGAGACTATCACATGAATATGTATGCACACCAAGTACCACTGTACCCCAAATCTGTGCACTACTTATGGGATGAAATAACAAAAGCAGAGAGGGGAGGCAGAGCTCTCCCAACCCTTTCAGACAAAAGGCTTATTGCAGAAGTACCTGTTTCAGACTTGCAAAATGTTATCTATACATCCAGTCAATATAAACCTAAGGGCTTTGACAGCTATACATTAATCTGACAAGCAGAGTAATTCCTTTTCTGTCTGAAAAAATTTCATGCCCATGAACACAGAAGCCAAGCTGGAAGTAAATGAGTGCTTTAGCCTCTGGAGAGAGGCCAGAACCATCTTCATGATTGCACCTACTGCAATTTTAAAGAAACTATTTTAAAACAATAAAATATGAACAGACAAGTGCCCTACTGCACGATTCCTTACTCTGTCATCAGCCGTGTTTTGTCTTACAAAATGGAAGTACAGAACGTCTGATCAAAAGTCTCTCCTGTTTGCTTATACTAACTTTTTCTTTTAGAAGAGTCTTCATAGATTACACTCTCTTCACATGTGCACACTTGGCCCCAAAAGGAAGCCCCTGATAATACAAGTGCAGTTACAAGACACCTAACACACAAATCAATCAGGAAAGTGAAATAGGTTATAGCATGAGACCTTGGAAGAAACTGAATTCTCAAGGCAAAGATCCATAGGGCTCACTTTGGACTCTGTAGAAAAGGGACTAACAGTGACAACAGGCTAAAGAAGATATGAAAAGGAGGAGACTGATATTAGGCAAAGAGAAAACAGAAATAGAAGTAAAGGTCCATGAGGCAATTTTAAAAGGGAGAAGTTCTAGGGCAGACAGTAAAGGCTCATGAGGCAATTTTAAAAGGGAGAAGTTCTAGGGCAGACAGAATACTCTTTCAAATGAAGGGAATTCATTAAAGGTATTGGAAGGTGGTATCTGTAGGCATGTAGTCTGTGCCTACACGCTAAAAAGTATAAGTGAGAAAGAGTCAGAAGAAAGGGTTTAATTGCATATTGCTTTTGACTGATTTCCCTACCACAGTCCTACTCTGACTCTTTGTGATACAACCTTTTTTTTGCCAGCACTATTTTTTACCTTTGCTTAAAATGAACAGACCTATCAGGATCTTTCTCTGGAAAGAAAAAAATCTACTTATTTCTCCTTCTTTCCCCCAGCCCCCTCTGAACAGTACTACTTGAAACAGAAATTCGTGACACATCTCTGTCCTCTTACTGCAATAGATATAAAGAAGCAGTGGATTGCATTTCTTTTAACTGCCATAACTATGTAATATTCCCCAACATAATGGCAAATTGGACTTGAAAGCAATTTGGGCAATAAATTTGAATGAACCAATATTATTAAAAAATTAACAAACTAGGTTTTGTCAGTTTCCTCCTTTTAGTCCACTTATTACATTTTTTAACTATTTAGAAAGACTACTTCAATTACTGCTTTCTAAAAAGCAGAGAAAACAGAAGGAGAAAACACTGTTGTTATTATTAGTAGAAAAATGACACTTCACAGTCATCAGTTTAAAAGCATCACAATCAGGTGCCTCTTGCAAAATGAGAAGTGCTGTGGTCGAAGGCAGCTGAAATCAAAGACTAGTCAAACTCCACTCTTTGATTTCCAGACAAGAGACCGTGCTGCCAAACATTCCAAGTTTTTAATGAAACAAGAAGAAAATGAATTTGTTAAATAAATGAGCAAAGAAGGAATGATTGAAAAGGATCATATGTGGCTGAACGTCGTGGCCAGGTTTTCCATAACTTTTTGCCTACCCACAAATGCTTGCAGCTGGCTGCTCTGCTTTAATGATTGCATGTCCCTCTGTTTTGCCACTTGGCTTCTCCTCAGCTCCAGCCTGATCATATTTCTAAATGTCACTCACGTCTATGCAGGCCAGTGCACAAAACAAAATTAGTTTAACTGAATGGCACACTAATATTATTACTTTTGACAGCATGGAAAACTTATTAACTACAGTATGTCACAAGGCTAGTCTTCCAGTGAGTAGTTTAAGTATAACATTGAAAGGAAATGTAATACATATGAAATATTTTTGTTCTTGGCTTATCAGACATTATGAGAAGTGAAATCACAAAGCTTTTCTCTAATTATTAGAATATTACATATGCACTGCAATCACTCTACAGAAAGTCATTGTCCTCCTGTGATAGGGTAATAGGAAGCCACACTACAGTTCCCTTGCTTGATTTGAAATTTCCTGTAGTTAGAGCATCTTAATGTTCAGTTAATGCAGTGTCTGCTACCAAGCGTGTCTTTAGTTTCCAAAGGTGATTGAATTAAAAGCTTTAGACTATGAACCGAAATTACAGAATACATCCAAAAGTACATAGAACCAGTAGATAGTAAAGAATTGCAATTAAGAATCAAAGTAATTAGTAATTTCTTCCTTTTAAGATATATGACTGCATGCAGTACTGTACAAAAAACCTGGCATGAGCACAGTCCTTGCTAAAACAACCATACATTATTTACTCCAAGACAAACACAAGCTGATTTGAACAAACCAATAAAAGTGGGAATGATTGGTATGATGGAATGACTAATCATCTGTGGTGCTGGTAACTACTGCTGAAATTCATCAGCACCAGGCAAAATCAGTGCTGCCATTACTGAAGCCATACGGCATTACATTTCTATTTGTTCTGCAATAGCCATAAAGAGAAATTCAGTAGAATTCATGGATTACCCTTCACAGGCAGCCATCTCCTTCCCTTTCCTGAAACTTCAACAAAGTACTAAGACAATAAGACCTACTACTAAGCCATTAAATAAATGTTGACTCATGCCCTTTCTCTCCTCTCTTGCTTGCTGCAGAGCCAGTGCAGCTTTCATGTTCCTCCCCAATATCCCCTAGCACTACCTCCAGCTCCCTTCCATGACCCCCATCACAAACCCCACACCACAGAGCAGCCTCCTCCAAAATCTTCTAAGTTGGCAATTGGGAAAGAGGCAACACATACTGGCATTGTTTTAAAACAAGAAGCTAGATGGCTAGCTAGGGGCAGGCCAAAGAGAACACAAGGTGACCCACCACATGCTCAAGGGCTTCTCCGAACAGGGCAAGAATCTGAGGATCCATCTTTGTTAAGACACTGCATTCCTTTACACTTACAGAAATTTCTCACCTTGCTCTCCAACTTCCAGGGCAGCATGCAACACAGGTTTGTACCAAAACCAGTTTGTGCCTTTATTTTCACACAAAGATAACTTAGCCACACCGAAAAACAAGGATTCCCACTGCACTGCAGCAGGGACCTTAAAAGGGCTGCACACCGAGGACTGGCACAGCAAGATGAAAATGAACTGGATTTGCTAATGGGAAAACCACAGACAGCTGATCTAAGTTGACAGCTGATAGGTCAAGACTTATAGCAAGACAGTTCTCCACCTGTAATTTATCAAGGCGAAGATTTTCTTTCATGTAAAATTTCACCCCAACCAATATAATATTTTTTTTTCCCGTTCATTGCTTTTAGGCTACAAGCACACATAGGACTAGAAGTCCCTTTCTGTATCACTGTTTTTCATTTAGAAAGTTTTCTCACATTGTTCAATTTTTACTGATTTTTGTACTGAAGATTTTTCCAGAGCATTGGAATTGCCTAAACATGAGGTAGGGTAAAGCATATGCAGCTGGAAAAGTGGCAAGCTGTAAAGCTCAGAAAAGCTCCTGTTCTAGTGCTCCCTAGTTTGTGGGAAGTCAGAAATATGTAAAATACTCTCTCAGATAATTTCAGTATTTTTGTCTTTGGTTCCACTTGAAATGAAGAAGCTAATACATATCTCCCACAATGCCTTGTGTTACATTTCTTGAGTCCAGCATATTAAATATTTGTGTTCAGTTCAAGAATGAGGTCCTTCAAACCAGTGCTACATTTTCAAATCTACTGACTTACCCTTACCAGGCTTATATCCACTTCTTAAACTAAGCACTCAAACATTTATTTTTATGAAACTACTGAAAGATATTAAAGTGTTAGATAAATACATAGTGGCAAGCTCCTCTTTTGTAACTCTACTTCTCCTCACTATTTCACTTTGAAAAAGTCTCTTAACACGTTCTTTAGGAAGACAAGGCAGCTCATCAAAGGTCATCACAGTAATCAGAACCACACACTCAATTGTATTAATCTCTTCAGTAAAGAGTTCATTGCAGTTAGCTAAAAATCTGGGACAGAAGACTGCACTTATCATAAGATCTCTGGCTTAATGATGTTCTTTTTTAATAAATCTTAGACCACAAGGGAAATAAGGCTGAAAAAGTTCTGTTTTACTTATCTTACTCAAAAAAGGCCAAATACGATAAAGGTGGTATCTATCAGTCATTTGTCTTTAATCAAACACAGATGAAACAAAAGAAGAATTTATAAAAGTTGTAATAATGTTGATTTAAAGGATATAAAATATTATGAATGGGGAGTCACATTGTTTTATGGAAAAAAAAAAGGTCTTTTCAACTAAAACCAGATTCCCTCTTTGGTAAGATTGGAAATTTGCATGATGAAGGAAGCATGCACATTTTTTTTCTTTTTTCCATTCAAGGACTGCAGCTGTTTTTTATAAATGGGGAAATTTTTTTTTTACAAAGGAGGCAGGTGATATAACAGTAAATAGTAATGCAACAGATCGGTCAAAAAGAAAGTTCTTAATCAATTATCTGCAACCAGGTACAAAGAGGACATTTTCATACAGCCGAAAGCAAATTTTCTACAGTCTAAGACAGAGAACTCCAGACTTTTTGTAAGTACCTTCTCAATCAGGAAAGGTATCTTACAATGCAATACCTCCTGCTGAGGATTCAGGGTCATAAGCTACAGATCATGAACTGCTAGTGCAATGCTGTGCAAAACAATCAATAGTAGACATGATCAGAAGAGGCTGTGACTTGGTCTGCCTGCCAAAGAAATAAAGGATCCGGCACACAGCTCTTGTGTACATAAATTTTTTTAGATGCTGAAAACGACAAAGAAGGTAAAAAGTCATGACTCTTATTGGAAAAATGGAAACCTGATTTTGAAAAACATATAAGAATAATTTCAGCAGCTTTTTGAAAAGAGGATTGGACATGATTACTGTGAGTAAGTAATGTAGAGAAGAGCAAGCATCATGTATTAAATTGCTTGAATCTACTGAAGAAGGGCATAACATGAATCAGCAACAGAGCAGAATCCAGTAACATTCAAGTAAAAAATAAAGAACACATTTTAAAGAGAGATAGAGTATTGCCAAAACTATAAAAGGATGTGTTATTTTCTTCACCTACTTCTGTCTTAAAATCTGAAACTTTCAAACTCTTGTTTTAAAGGCCCTCTAAGAGTTTTCCAGTGGAGGTGCAAAGCTGCCTATAACAAACATTGCTGAGGGCTGAAAATCATACAGTTTCTAGCTCCTTGTTCCAAAACCAAGCAAGGTCTAACTTTCAAGCTTGTAAGGGGGTTTCCTTGTGCCACTTTCCTCCCAAACTGGCACTGGGAGAACACTATTAGCTCCAGGATGCTGCCTGTTTCCTAGACTTAGTTCAATTACAGGACATGCTTTGAAATGTTCCTTGAAGGCCTAGGAGTCCTCCAGATTTAGGGCACATACCACCTAATTTACAGAAATGTCTTAATCAATTGAAAAGAACTAGCACTATTTCTAAAGAAAACAAAGGTTTTTTTGAAATAGGAGGCTTTTTGCAGAAAGAAAATGTTTTCTAATATAAATGACCCACATGTCATAGAAAACTTGTCTGCTCTAAAAAAAATCACATAAAAATTAATGTTTGTCCTGATAATTAATGTGCAAATCTGAGTGAGTAAAACCACTTTTAGCATAATCCACTCCTAAATCTGGGCTGGGCATTAACTGACCAGAGATGTCAGCTGCAGACCTCAGGGCACTCCCACAAAAATGAGCTGCTGCCAGTTCTGAAGCTGAGGCTCCACTCATTAACAAGAGATCCTCCTGTAAATTTTCACAGTTACTGAAGAAGATATGGAAGAACAGGGGTAAAATAACTGGATTCCAGACAACCAAAAATAATTTAAGTAGCACCTAATATGAAGCATGTGATGAGAAGCTCAGGTGCCAGCCACAGCACTGAGAAGCTGCAGTGCCATGTTCTTTACCAGTGGCATCAAAAGCAAGCTGTAAACCCCACATAAGGGTAATTGTACAGGGAATGACTTGAGTCAGAATTTTATGGCAAGCTCCTTGGCTAAGAAGAAGACATTTGAACTCAAGGTCAGCCACAAGAGGAGAAAGGCAAAGAGAAGGGTTCTCAAATGCAGCTGCCTTTATCAGTGTCAGTGGATGCTGCAGTACCTCCCAGTTCCATTCTGTTGTGGGCAAACACATGTGGCTGACCAAGCAGCAATAACACCACTTTCAACTCTCTCACTGCTAGTTAGGAAGCCTCTATCTCTGACATTATTTCTGTAATTGTGATTGCAGACATAATTGACAAGGAAAAGATCTTGACCTCCATGTCACTGGATTCAGTTTCAGATACATGTTTTACTCAAGCTTTAGGCCAGCAAGAAGCACACAGAGAACATATCGGGATCCAAAATGATAACAGAAGTAGATTTCATCTTTGCACCAATGATGGTAGCTCAAAGTGATTTGTGTTCTGCTTTAATGACACAGCAGTAGTAATTCTGTTGCGGTGATCATACTTTACTCTACAGAAAAAAATCATACTCTGAAAAGGGACAAAACAACTACAGTAGCCCTCCATGCCTCTAGTGAGTAAGCCAGCCAGGCAACCCCTAATGCTTCTCTAGTTATGATGGTGACAAGCACAAAGTAAGCTGCAGAAGGCCACAGAAAAGGAAGAGGAGCAAAGTGCAGGTGCACAAAATTTACCCTACTGTGTTACCTGTAACACAGTAACAACACATCGGTCACTGTGAGTGATTTCTTTGGCCTTTGGTAGAAGACTGACTTATATGATACAACAGAGCAGGAAACTGTAGGACTGAATTATCTCTGTCTGTTTTCCATTTAGCCTAGAAATAAGACTTGGTATACTTCCTAAATTCATGTACTCTACCTCTTGAAACAACAGCATAAACTAATTAAAAGTCTAATACCTCTGAACTGAACATATATTCCAGATTCTAACTGTGATTAAATTATTTTGTGCTAATTCCTGCCACAAGTACAATGTAAAGTGCTTCAGATACCAGTTTAAGCTCATTGTTAAACTAAAATGAAACACAACAAGCTCTGGAAAGAGGTTAAGTGGTTACTATGGTAATCTCTGACATAGTTTAAATCAGTGTTTAAAAGGTGATAGAGGAAAATAAAATAAAGAAAATGGCTAATCCCTTTCTTTTTGGTCCAGTATTCCTAAACCTTTGTCTCCCCTTTTCAAAAATACATCTTTCTCTGATGCTTCTGGAAACCAAAATCTTCTAGCTGTACATGGAGTGAGCACAACAAACAAAGAGATTGGAGCAGCATACATCCCCTCCTCAACCTTCTAGTGAAAATGCTGTTGCCATCTTTGTGAGACCTGCTCTTCTTTCGTGACTGTAAAAATGCTGCTCTCTGTTCTGAAGGTCCTTCTAATGACACTGTATTTTTATACAGCTGTTTTACAGCTTCCCTTAGCTCCTGATCCTGGCTTGTACAGCAATCAGATAATGATTTTTGTCACTGTTGGTTTGGAAACCTAGGGGAGAAAGGGAAATAAGGTATTAGCCTGGACTACTGCAAAGCTTCTGCCTGGAATCCCAGTGAGGTCATTTCTGCCCCTGGATTATGCATTCACTGATGCTGGTAGTCAGAAAAATAAGTAAGTACATAAAAGTCCAGTTGGAGAACAATGCTGAACAATTCCAGATATAGCACGTTTTGTGGCCCTTTCACACTCATCAGCTGGTCCCACAGACCCATTTGCAGTCTCTCCCAGATTACAGAGCTTTATACTTGGGGGTACTCCAGAATTAAATCTGTATTTTCTAGAATTCCTTCTGCAGTTTCCATCCAAAATATCTCCTCATACTCTAGCTTCAGATGAGTTTGATCCCTTTCAGCAGTTTTCTCAAAACTCTATAAAAACACAATTTCAGAACACTGCTGTCCAATTGCCATTGAATGTGGCCGTGTCTTTGAACTTTAAAATATCTTCTGCTTGAGCAATAAAATCCCACACAGTAATATTAACATGTGAAGGCTGAGAATTTCCCACTATTCCTTCCTTCAGTTTTGTGATTTTCTACAAGGTTCTTAGCAATATACTTTGTCTGAAACAAACATTATTATTTTTTTGTGTATTATGGGTCATTAGATGCTTAGCACCAAGTGTAGGATCTACTATTTCAGCACGGTTTAACCTCAGGATGCCCTCCCACACACGGAAGGAAAATGGTAATAAGAATGGTTTTGGCAAATAAGCAATACATGTTTTTCTGATCTCAGAATGAATACTGTCCAGGAACAGAAAGGCCCCAGAAGAGCCTGGATTTAACACTATCACTCATCTTCTTCCTCTTATACTGTCTTCTGTATTTGAATTCAATATCTGTAAAGCCAGACAGTTTGAGATGAATCGAGACAAGGTTCCTTTTGATTTCAAGTAAGCCAATTACATTATTTTTATTATAACATAAGAAAGTGACCTCCCAAGGCATCTCTTCCAGAGAGGGAGTTAAAAAGAGAATACTCAACAAAGGTATATAGTGGGATTGCCAGCACTTTGAGTATGAAAGGTGAGAAAAGAAATGCATAATTCTAATTAACTGAAAACAGTACCCTTACAGCTCCACTTGAATCATATTGTTTTAATGTCACTTTAGCATCTTCAATTTCAAGATGAAAAACAACTGATTAACTGCTGAAGAATTTTAAAGCAGGCTTGCTTATTCTCAAACTTCTAAACCTCTGTTTTGTTCCCTGTCTCAGCAGGAAATTCAGTTCCTTGGCAGGACAGATGCTGCACTTACAATGTTGAACAGGCATTCAACAATCTCTGTTTACTGCATAAACTCTTCACAAAACCTGAAAACTAAAACCTTCTTAGATTTAACATTTTAAAGTTTTGGGAGTAAGAAGAAGTGAACTTGTGAAGATGTAAACACCATGAAGAAAACATAGTGTTCCAATATAACATGCAGCTAAATAAAGGAAATCTCACATTTTAAAATCTGTCTGACACTCTGACAGCATCTCCATAGGGATAATGATACTTTCCTTCGCAAAGCACTGTGCTATCTGAAAAGCTGTAAAAGAACTAAGTGTTATTACCAGTGATGGGAAAGGCCTATTAGATCATCTGTCCATTGCTCATGCAACTATAACAGAAAATAACAGTGATTTGCTGCTGTAATTTGACAGTGACTTTTGTAAAAACGTCCTTTCCTCTTATATCTCTGCAAGTTTCGGTTCCAGAGTCAGTGAGTTGGGAGGCTCAGTAACTTTGTCACAGTCTCTAACTTCTATGAAGTACACCAAGGTACTAAATACACATGTTTCAGGCCCACTTTTCCACCTCCTTCCTTCACTTTTTACTTTTGGATAAGGCAGGAAAGAACAATCCTCATGAACAGCACAGTCAAGGTTCAGAGAACTACTCTTTCCACCTGAAGAACACCTCCTTCTCACCCCTTTCCAAGGCAGCACCATGCATCTCTCCTGCTGTGGTTGTGCATCCCACAGGAGTGTGGTGTTTTCCAGCAGACCTCCCACTCAGAAGCCTTGTATAAAATATACCCATCATCACCCACTGTGGTATGAGCATGCATCCATCATGTAACCTAACCATGGTGGCTGCCTGATCAGATAATGCAGAGAGTCTCATGTCATGGCTCTGCAGAAGTTGTGAAAGATCTGCAGAACTCTTGGTGGTGGATACTGTCAGGTCAACAAAGATCCTTCTCCTTATGACATAAGTCTCTGCATCTCCACTGCTTTCAAGGGAAAGAATTGTTTCTGCTCTTCCTTATATTCCCTAAAATTTCTTGGCATGTTTGCTACAACCAGCTTTCAATTTAAGTGCCAACATAACAAAATGTCTGGAGGGAAATCAGCTGAAGTATTCAGAAGATGACTCTCAGTATGATTCACACCGCTGTGAGCAAAGAAGAGGTCTGTCTGGCCTTCTGTACTGGAGCGATAACAGATATTGGATGCAGTGTGTACTCAGATAAAGTTAATAGCAATGACATCTGGTAGATGACAGAGAGGAGCAAACTCCTGCGATCTGCTTTTTAACACTCGGTGCCCAAACCATTATATGTCAGACTTGGTAAAAGTGAATAACCTTTCAGCACCTACCACTCCTCCCTCCCACACTCAGTCAAATGAGACTGAAGGACTACTAGACACAGGGACAGCAGATCTAAAAGCAGCCAAGGAAAAAGGATTCAAGGTATGCAGCTCATTAGTAGCAGCCTCCTCAATATTTAGCAGTCATTGCACATTCCCAAAGCCCTCTCACAGTCCTAACAAATGCTCACACAAAGGCTTGTACCTTCAAAGTACTTCACCGACATAAATATATTAATAAGACCTTTCCCAGAAGAGAATGCAGTGTCAGAGAGATGCCATTCAAGTGACTGGGCTGTGAGAGATAGAGCTTACATTATTTCATTAAACCTTCACCCTCTGTCTTCAATTTTAAGCCCATTTTAAAAAAAGGACAGAATGTACAGTGGAGCTTTATGAACAAAAAGAAGAGCAACTGCTTGCAAAATTGTTTTGCCTCCTATGATTGAAGTGGTAATTAAGTTGTAATTCTGTGATGCGCATCAACTGAATTTGACATAAACTAAAACTGTTTATATTCACTTTGACTGATGCCACCTAGATAGTTCTTTTCAAGTGACTAGTGACAACTGCCACTGGTTCACTTTGGTATACATCTTGTCTAGGGGTCATAATTAAAACATTAAGGATACTTTGGCAACTTATACTTAATTTCAAACTTATACTTAATTTCATATTTAGAATTATAGTTAGCACTAGATTGCTGAGAACTGACAAACTTGCCTAAGTGTCATAAGGGCAAGAAAGGAAATAAAGTCTGTCATTCTTCAAATATTGCAAATCTCCTGCAGATGTGCTTTTCAAGGGCAAATTCATTACACAATTATAATATGTATAATAGTCAGTAAAAGATATTTTGTTAGCAATAGAATTACATTTGTCATACATTTTTGGATTAAATACAGTTGCTCAGGTTTTAATTTGCTATTTTAGTAAGCCAGACCACCATATCATATTCATGATCGCTACCAAGAGTCAAAGCTGTGTCTATGATATAGGTAAATCATGTTAGCCTTCATATACTCAGTGCTGTTTTTGCTAATTCTGAAACCAGGGTACTTCTTAATTGCAGCTGTATCTACCATGAATTCTGCAACATCTGCTGGGTCAGGTGACAATCCCTGTATGCAGATATGGTCTCACCCATCCCTACTTATCACCACTTAAAATACACAAGAATTTGTTTGGAATCTTTTCTGTGGAGCAGGGACTAGAACATCAAAGATGGTAAGGTACTTGAATCAAATATGGAATATGCATGACATTTCATGTGAAACACAGATCCCAAACTTCTGACAGATGCACCTCTCCTGGTTCTCAGTAGAGATTTCTCTTCCAAATTGGGCTAAGCAATTATTTGAATCTGTCTCATCATATATATGGCAGAAGTAGAGGTTCCATAATAGAGCAGAATTAAGTTTGGATTAAATAAACTCATCTAATGAGTGTTTTTTGTAGAATCACTTTTTAGGTGTACAGTCAGCTTATGAGCTCTTACAAACTAGCTACACATAGTATATAGAAAATTAGGATTAAAATGTCCCCATACACCCCAAGTTGTGATATTTATACCCCAAGTTGTGATATTTTTCCATATTGTCTGGATACCTTGCATGCTTGAGCATTGAGATGCAAAAATAAAACACGAGGACTCCTGTAGTATGAAAAAATATTTAAGGAGTTGGTCTAAGCATAGTTTTTCATGATGCTTTCACATCCTATATATTGCCTAGCTTCTTATAAATAAAATGGCCATGCTTTGGTGGCAACTTCAAAAAGGTTCCATTGAAAAAGTATAAAAATAACAGTGGTTCTTCTGCATAAACAGTACCTGAAATTTGAAGAAAGATGAGGGAAGCCTAGATTTCATCTCTACAGCTAACTACTCAAAGATCTTGCAATACTCTTCCAATATCCAAATACTTCCAGAATTATTTATTTTAATTATCTCCTTCTGTTTTACTAAATAGTATTTTACAACTCAGAATGCATTTCTGGAAGTAGCTCACACACTCAATATCCGTTTCAAGCAAGGTTTTAATCCTATTGTATTAGCAGGGTATGAATTCTATGACAGCAACCAAGTGACTGCATCAGGTCTTACTGTGGATCTTAGCTAGAACACTTAAGAAGCAACTTTCTATGCAATAAGGCAGATGAAACCCCACACTAATCTGTAGCATGTTATCTGTAAGCTGCATATAGAGATATCATTGTTTATGTTCTAAAAGCCTAATGTTATACTACAAAGGCAAAGTGACAATGCCTTTTTGCATAGTTTGGCTTATTTTATGTGTTTTGAAACAGAAAAGCATGAAACACTTTGAAAGTACAGATAGTAGTGTAATAAAAGACCAGTTTGTTGCTTAATAAAATTTGGAAGGATTAATACACCGCAATTTCACATTTTCAGCTTTTTAGTATGCTGGATGCTTAAAGCAACAGGGCCCTTGAACTGAAAACTTTCTTTTTCTCTTTTTTAATTTTCATATTTAAGAGTGGAAGAAAAATGCCCCATATACCAGGGCACTGATGTCACCTGCAGAAAGAGAGCCCTGCAAATACTGCCACTATGAAACAATGCCATGCAGAATACTCTTAATGTAGCAGTGGCTTTCAAATCAATAAGCAGTTGAAAAAAGCCATCTGAAAATAGAGTCTTTAAAACAAACACTCAAAAAGGAAGACTGAAATCTACCATTTCTGAAAACCTGAGAAGGCTGCATGGTTCTGCATATGATGCTGTTTTCACCACTTTTAGTCTAAATCAATACTCAGGTTTTCATCACTTGTAAGAAGGAAAGATTTCATTCAGAGATTGTCCCTTTAATTACAGAAACTAAGATTTGAATCCAAAGCACTTTATTAGCTGAATTAGATGATGAGAAACTCAGACTCATGATTACTTCTCCTCTCACCAGAGAATTAAAGCATGCTATGCACTCTGAGTGGGCAAGTACTGTCTATAAATCAAAAGAAAAAATAATGTAAAAATGAGGAAAAAATAGTATTACAATAAGCAAAAAGTTGGATGTATCAGTATGAACAAGCTCATGCGATGCACAATCTGATGATGAAATATTTCCAAGAAGTGTCATGTGTACATGTAGCACTATACCTTATAAATAATGAATCCAAGGGATGTTGACAATGAGAGGAAAATAAAAAAGGTAATAAATATTTGAGTAAGATGCCATTCCAAGGTTTTTGTAAAATTCATAATTCTAATCAAAGGATATTATTGAATAGCAGTTCAATAGAACTGTAAGGTATTTCAGTGAAACCCTATCATTATCATCATGCACAATAAGATGTCTTGAGATGCAAACCCTCGAGAATCACCAAGAAACCTAAATGCACACCACTTATAATCAAATGCAAATTCTATGTACCCAAAATGCAGCAATTCAAGAAAATGTCAAACTCATGAAAACATTTTTAATAGGTTGCATAGAGTATCAAAAAGATTGACTGAATTAGCAGAGGAGAATGTCGTATTCAGTAAGTATTGGAAAAGATGCTTATCAAAAATTTATCAGGCAAAGTAAATCTGAGGACTGCTGATAACAGATGGGAACTGTCTCAGCAAAAAAAAAAATATTGCTAGTTTTTCTGTTTCTATAGGTGAGGTAAAAAGTGTTCTGGGAGGAAAAAAAAGTGATTTTTCTTACCTCTTCTTTCTCTGCACTTTGCAAGTCCCTCCACTCCTCAGTGACATGACCGAAGTCCACTGTGTTCATTGCAACTTTATATTCCCCAATGATATCATGTTTGGAGAAACGATCAAAGTCATAAACTGCCATCACTAAAGTTTTTCCACCCAGCTCAGAGTATGGCACCTGCAAAGACAAGGAAATGACAAACTCTGCATCTGAGACAATAAAGATTGGTCCACTACAATGCAAATCTATTTCTTTGGTTTATCAGCTGTCATCTCAGGTAAATTGAACTGCAGAGAAAATTATGAGGTGTATTTGTTTCAGAGTCACCAGATGCAGTATTTCTTGAGACAAGGCTCTGGCACTCAATAGAGCAATGTGGCAGCTCACTCATCACTCCTGGGTTTTTCTCATTCTACTTCAAATCATTTTGTGGGTGATGAAACTGAAACAAGAAGCCAAATTACTTGCACTGAAGACACATGAACTTTTCACACAATGGTGTTTTTTCCTCAATAAATCACCTGTCATCACTCAGAGATGGCTAGCTCCGAGACTCATGAAAAAACAGAACTGGCTTACTATATATGAAACAAAGTAATTAGACACTGGATGTGTCTCTTACAGTACCAATACCTATTACTTACCAAGGCATATTTTTCAATACTATACCTTTCCCATGTTAGACATTAGGGTGCTTTTTAAGTCACAATGTGTAACTAGAAATTGTGGTGGCAGAAGGCCAAGTTCTGACTAATTCTCCAGCTGTTCTCATGTGGTTCAGACAGATGCTGTGGTTTGGATGTTCACGAGTCACAATTTTAATATTGGGACGGAGACATGCAGTTCAGGTAAGCTACACCTGAGTTTGTGTCTGAAAAGGTCTGATTTAGTAATTGTTTGGATTTGTATGAACACTTGGTCAATCTGAATATATCCTACAAGTATAAATGGTTTCCATGGGATTCAGAAGTAAATACTTAATTAATTGGAAAGTGAAAGGGTGGCATTACCACTGGCCTTGTTAACCTCTATGTTCTTGCCTTAAACCCTAGGACTGTTGTCTTTCGCTACTACTCAGCTTCCACTTGCTTATTAAAATACTAACTAATAAGTAGTAATTTTCCCTTTACATAACTTCTTATATAACATTTAGAATAAGCTTATCAAGTTGACAACCAGATCTAGCTTTCACTATTGAGTCAAATAGTTTCAGTGGTACAGGGTTGTGTTTCTTAGTAAGTACTACAGCAAAATCTATTTTCCATTCTCTAAATTATCTGTAGCTTCTAAAAACCTAGAAAGGGCAAAGGTTTGTGAAGGGAAAAGTTCTAAATAATGTTAGTTTTATTTTTACACAGCCTGGAAAACAGGAGAAGAAAAATGTTCTAAAGTTTATTTCTCTGTTAGTTGACAATACCACTTAATGGATTTTGGTCACTTGGAATACAAAGACTATATTCATCATTATTTACTTTTCCGTACTTGATCTCAGTAAAGCTCATTTTAGCTACCTCCCTTTCTAAATGTTTCCTTCATTTGTTACTTCTAATTGGCCTCAGTCTCCAGCTTTGTCTGGACTATCAAGGATGGCCTCAGCTCTCATGAAGGGCTGCTTCCTCTCCCTGCTCTCTGCTCAGACATAATCAGTCTCTTGATGTAAAGCAAGTGAGACCTTGGTAAAAGGACAGGTGTACAGGAGTGTTTTTCAGGCATACATGTGTCACTCCTCTAGACCTGAACCCTGTTCCCACTCTGGATCTGAGGAGGAACACCTCCCTCTGCCAGGCCGGTGTGGTGCAGGATTTCTCGGTTCCTTTTGGCACTGCAGTGTGGGTACACAACCTAGACAGCTGCAGTCTGACAAACACTTGCACCCTGGAACAGCACCATGGATGTCTGGGAAATAGAATTGGAAGAGGGAAGGACTAAGGTTCAGGGCTCAACATGCAATACAGCAGGAACACAAGTCAACTCATTCCCTTAGCTGTATTTTGGGAGGAAGGCAGGCAGCTGTGCTCTGTGAGAAGGCAACAGCACAGGCTGGGCTGCCTGGTGGGCAGCACTGCCAGAGATGGGAAGGATGCCAGCAGGAGCTGTGCACCACCTGAAGTGGGTCACCGGAGCAGAGCTCTGCACAAGTAAATGAGACACTGTCAACAGCTCCCACAGAAGTTGTTATTATGGCTGCAGTTCCAGTTAAATGGTCACTGGAGTCCTCAGAACAACGACAGTACTTGGCATGCTCTGCTGGTTTTCTCTCAAGTACAGACCACAGACCACAGGGGATGATCAGTACCATACTGAGATTCACCTAAACACTCTGTCAGGTCTGGCATGGAAAACAAACTATTTTCTGGAGCATAAAATTTAAATATTGAAGATGTGACTTACAACAAGTGGACATTATAGTCCAGAAGTGGCTGATCTGATTTATAACTTGTGTCTTCATCTTAGATGACAGCATTATTTGTTCTTTCTTTGCCTTAGTGAGCTGCATGGGAATACGTAATTTAGAACTCGGTTTTCTTTTAAATGCTCTCTTAGGAAAGCTCAAGAAAGAAATAACTCCCCACAAAAGATTACTTTTATGAACATCTTCAAGGAAAAAATAAGCTTATATATGCAGTAGTAGTTGTGGCCTACAGGGATATCTTTCTCATTGAATGATTTCATAGCCTGAGTCTTTCACTGTTCCTGTTTTCATTCTGCAGCTGTCATTATAAGATTGGGCACAAAGAGAAAGGCCTGAAGTAACAGCAGAGGAATGTATATAAGGAGAAGCCCTGTGAAACACGCTCTACACTATTCCTTTATTCTATT
The DNA here is from genome assembly GCF_035770615.1 of Melospiza melodia melodia. Classification (NCBI taxonomy): domain Eukaryota; kingdom Metazoa; phylum Chordata; class Aves; order Passeriformes; family Passerellidae; genus Melospiza; species Melospiza melodia. The sequence goes on from NC_086197.1 coordinate 65,622,364, forward strand.
TAACTGGGGTTTGAAATTAGCCATAGTTTTAGAAAAACACTATTAATGGATACCACTGGAACAATGTAAATACTGCAATGTAAGGCTTACCTACATTTATTTAATTCATATTTTATTAAACCTGAGAAAGGATATATTTTCATACATAAAGTAGCATGGCAAATAACTGCTGTGATGAAGTCCAGCAAGATTAATCTGCCATATTGTCCTTCACCCATTTACATCCCTTTAGTTTTAATTTATATTTCAGGGAATGTTATCCCGAATTTCACAAACCAGATATTTAAGGAAAACATTGGTCTAGTGAAATTTACATGACATTTGTTGATGTGTCACTGTTTTCTGAATTTCTTGTATGCTTTATCCAGCCTTAAAACATGGATCAGATTGCCATCTGTAAGGATAACAAACTGTGCCTTTCAAACCTTTCTGACCCTGTATTATAAAGCAAGATTGAGTATCATGGCTTTCTACCACATGAAAAATAATTTTGCTGCAGCTAAGACATCTAAATTCATAGACAAGCATGAGATACAAAGTGGCTAAATTAAGAAGTATCAATAATTATAAAAAAACTACCTTGAATGTAAATTGCTCATTGAAAACAGGGTTAAGGGTCTTTCTGTGGACTTTTGTCTCATATTTCTTCTTCTTATCAGGCAGCAGGAAGACTTTCACATAGGGATCAGATGTACCACCCATATCTAATGCAGGCAGCTCAGCTGCTTGAATAATTCCAACCAGAAGCTGAAAAGAGAGTAAAAAACAGCAGAATGAAATTTCAAATAGATATCTACAGAAATACTGTAACAGAGGAATGCATATGCAGACTCTATTTCTGGTCTAGGAGAAACTATACGTCCCTCGCTTCTCCCTGCCACCCCCCCTTTAAGGAAGGCAAATGAAGCAACACTATTGACTTTAGAAAACCAATTATGGCAGATGCAGACTGTACAAAGCCTGTTTTAAAGCAGAAAAGAGGTTTTCAAAGGGCAGCTGATTACAGCTAAATACAGACTTCATCCTTTTAAAGACTGCAATCAAATAACTTTCAATTGCTCTCTCCTCTTGTGCATTATTTTTCTCTGCTGCGCACCATGAATAGAAATCACATTATTAAACAATCAAGAATGTCTAATTTTGACTACAAAATTTGTATTCTAAACCCCCAACATGTAACCTTCCCCTAGCCAAACACAAAAGGTGATAAAATCAAATGCAAATTCTCAGGCAAAGCTTTACTGAAAACAAATGAATTTTGCAGTCTTCCTTATATTTACATTCTCTTGCTATGTACATGAATGGGCCCAGGCAGTAAACTAAGGATAGCATTTTCAAAAAATATCTCAAGAAAATGAACCTGTGGTAACTAAATCCTAATAACAATTTTTAATCTCATTGCAAAACAGAAAAATTGTATTTTTAAATCTCTTACACACTTCAAAGATAAGACTGAAGCACAGATGGAACTTGTCAACATCTTGGCTGTTTTTTGTGTTATAAATCAAGGCTTATGCTATGTTATGTTATGCCATGTTATGTCATGTAATCTAGACACTCCTGACTGCATGAGGCCTTATCAGCATAATGCAGCTGAGAAAAAGAAAATATTTTAATCTTGTTTCATAGATGTAAAACTAAAGTAAACATTGAAGTGTTTCTCCAAGGTCATTCTGAAGATATTAGGAACTGGGAATGAAATCTGAGAATATTTTCTTCTAAATCAGTGCTTCAATCACAATATATTTGCTTCTCTCATGGATGAATTGTTTAAAATTGGAAACAGAACTCTATCAACTGGAATATAGAACAATGTAGTTAATCTGTGAAAGAAACTTCTGGCTTCTAAGAGACTCTTCAAAGTTGGACTTAAAAGTTGGACAGTTTTAAATTCACAGTATGGCCTGCATGCTTTCTCATGGATTGGACTCTTAAGCTCCATGAAACATTTTCCTTTTGCTGTATGAAATGATTCTTTTGTGTCCCACTTTTATTCTAGATGCATCGGTTCATAAATACATGAATAGGCTCAGGATCCACACATCAAAGAGTGAAAAACAAGTCTATGATTTTTAGTTAACACAGTGGAAAAGCAATTCAATTCCCCTTTACAATTTCTCTCTCTAAAACTGAGGCACAGTGCTCTGATGAGTTCATTGGTCATCTTGTCTTCTTAACCCTATGCAATATATTAGCCAAATTTTGGGACTGTAGTTTCATGCCATTGCACTATACTAACATAAATGAATCCACTCTCCTACTCTTTTACATCGTCTATCCTTTGAAATTTTAAGCTGCTACATAGTTCAGAGCAGCACAACAAAACAGAAATCCATAACTCAGATAATTTATTATCTTAATTAAATACAGACGTACAGATTTGTGGCTCTTCCATCCTATTTTCCTTTGTAAAATATGGCTGATAAAATCAACATACCCTTTAATAAAATTCACACAGAAAATTTGTTTTCATAGTCTAAGAAAACTGAAATCCATTTTTCAGAACACATTTGCAGTGTTTCCTTTCCCCCTCATTAAATCTTCTTCTTCTGAAGGGTCTACACTTCATACTGATTTCATACTGATTTAAAGGGGGATCAGTGTGACTTATCACATGGCCAGGCAATTTGCTCTGCGAGTTGAGGAAAAGCTCCTTTAGCAACAGTTTCTTGAAAGGCTTCAGAACTCTTTTTAGCTCCTGCATTGTAAAACAACCATTGGTAGTCAGAAGATTGTTGAAATAAAGGAAAATACTATTTATTATGCCAGGTCATAGATGTGTATAAATACCTTCTTGCTAATAGAGAATTTTTTCTTAATTTCTCTTATTGTCTTTGCCTTGCAACAAGTAGGACCACCACATTTGATGCTCTATGAACAGGATCAAATAAAGACTATGAATGTGGAATTTATCACAAGTACGTATGGAAGGCAGTTCAGGTGATGAATAGGAATTACTTGGGATTTACCTTCAGTAGTCATTTCTCTCCCTAAACAGGAAAGAATTATGTGTTTTTGACTGATATTGTCAAAAAATTAAATGCAGGATATTTGTTCTCAAGTTTACTGAAAGATACACAGTAGAAGTGAAGAACTCAGATGAGTTGGTGTGCTTTGGGCCAAAATTAAACACAGTGAATTTTAATGTGAGGCTGTGAAATGGTTTATTTGACAAAACTGATCCCTGGCAAAGAGGCTGGGTAAGGGAATAAAATATGTTCAGCATGGGGCCAGACCTGTTAAGCTGGTCAATTCTAGGACTACACATTACAGTAGTAATGTGTGTACTAATTCTGAAAACTTTAGTATGACAAAGTTTAGTGTTACCAGCTTCAGAGCAGAGTACTGAAGGAGTATCAGTCCTTAAATTCTTGTCCAACCGTCCTGTGGTTTTTTGGGTACAGACCTTTTTATTTGAACTTTCATTCCAGACTAGAATTTTGGGAAGTGTACTTTCATGGAGAGCAACAGAACCTGATGCAGCTAGTTATTACAGCAAAGCACACACTTGATGCAGTGAGAGAAAGCAATCTCATCAACCTTCTAAAAGACCCAGTGAATCAACTTACCTTTAGCTCCCTCTATTTTTCCTTCCATTTGTGTTTGCTTACATTTTAAATACTTGAAGGCTGAAACTACATTTTAGTGACTGCATGCAAACTCCATAATTTATGTGGACTGACATTGGTTGGTGATGTTTTAATTTATTAATAATCATTAGATAAAACTGGACATTCAATTTTTGATTAAAGGTTTAATATAAAGTCCAAGTGCATTCAATACTGAAATACCAATTTACTAGTACCTTTGTAATTAATTTTCTGTCTTATTTTCTCCCTTCAGTCCATGCAAGTAGTAAGGATTTTGGAAATATCTGCTTTAACTAAATGCATGACTTCATTCTCTACTTGCACACACAGAAATGAAATATTACAGGTTGGTTGTTTCAGACCTGATTGTTCTGGAAGTCATAATCCAAAGAATATTGTATTTTTCCTAGCTTCTCGACTTCCTTGGCTTCTTCCTTCTCTTCCCCATCAGTCAGCCCAGTCTCAGCATCATCATCCTTAAGAGCCTGGAAAGAAGAAATGTAATATTCATAAATGAGGCAAACCGTTAAATAGCAGTTTAAAATAGACACAATCCTCAAATCTATTTTAGAGCCATTAAAAGCAAGCAAAACAGCAGAAATTCAAATATGCGGTTTTCACATATATCTCTACTTTCTGAATTGCTCAATAAGATGTTATAAATCAGCAAGCAAGCAATGGAAGTAGGAAGAAAGCTCCTTGGACTATAACAAGCAAGGATTGTTATAAAACCTGCAAGTAGAAACAAAATATCATCTTGATGTGAAGAGAGAGTTCTTCTGGGCTCAGACTGGCTCTTAAAGAGGCACAAGGAGGCAAACATGCTATTAAATAAGCCAAGTCACGCATTCATTCAACTTAAGAATCTTGGCAATATCACACCTGGTTGTACATGCTGTGCATTGTTTGCATTTGGCAACACATTTCTGTAGGACTACTGTGATAAAGAGCATGTGCTGTGGATGAGCTCTTTCTACAATCATATGCCAAACATTTTTCATGTTTTTTAGAATGAATATGGAAGCAAAGTTTCCACCATGCCATTAGCAAATGCATGTTCCTCCTTTTCCCTCCCTCCCGAGACCAATTTCCTTTTTATTCATTCTCGCAATAAAGCTTGGCTGAACCAAATTGATTGCAAGTTGATTTTAGTTTGCTTAGAAAGAAATACAAAAACAAAGAAATACAGTACTGCTTGCAAGATTTGTCTATTGCATATAACCAATTTTTTAAAGGACACGGCATTTATCTTAGATTTTATACATAATTAAAATACTAAATGATGTAATTTTTTTTCCTGTACCAGAAAGAAGAAGTATTTTCACTGTGTAAAAGGTAATTCATACAATTATTAAACCATATGAACAATAATTAACTATGTAGATCTTATTCTGGGCAGATTCTTTCCTAGATAAGAAGGGAAAAATAGACAGAAGTGATGAGGCAAATAGTGAAAAATTGTGGAAAATGTGAAAGTAAAGTTGAGAATGTGAAAATAAAGAATCAATACTGAGCATTCATCCAGAATTATTTGCATGTTACAGTAAACAGAGTACTTGGTCTGTAAGAGCCCTATCTGAATGAAAGTTCTTTCTGTATGAAGTTTCAGAAGTACCAGTATGTGTTCTTTGTATGAAGTGCCAGTATGTGTGTTTCTGTATGAAGTGCCAGAATGTGTTCTTTGTTGCAATGTTATTTTTCTGCAATTGTGGTTTTTTGCGTTGTAGGAAACCTTCAGCATTTCTTAACAATAGGTTGCTGCTGGAGCTCTGAAAAGGTAGCAAGGCTAGAGAGTAGCTATGTACACAGCTATAGTGGTTAGGGACAGAAGAAACATGAAAGCATTCACATTCTCACTCAGCCTTGAATACAGTGAGGGCCACGCAACACTGCGTGGATTTGGAAAGAAGATTCATCTCTGAAATAGAAAATGTTCTTCTCCAAAAGCCACATCTAAATAAAAAAGGTCAGACTCCAAACTGTATGATACTGAGCAATTATTTCTCTGCTTTTGAAATTAGCTAGAAATTCTGTTGGCATAGCTCAAATGAAACCAACAGCTTTGATTTTTGTGAGTTGAGGAGCTGGGTCTCATGTAAATATCTGAATGCTAGTGAAGGATGGACTCTCCTAGAAACATAAATAACATTTTACCTGGATGAGATTGGGGGGAGAGGTCAGTGATAGACAGAATCACCTGTGAGACTGGAAGAATAGTATTTTTTAAACTAAATAATTTCTATTTGGAAGGGCTGAACTGCCTGAAATGAAATTTGGTTTAAGACATTTTATCACTGAGCTCTTAGTAAGTTCCCTGACCGTAGCACAACATTTTTGTTGGTACAACAAGAAGTGTGACACTTGAAAACTGATGGGCTCTCTGGCAGACCATGCATGTGATTTTCAGGATATGGAGTGACATGATTATGCCAAACACTCTTGCTTTTGGTAATAAAAATAAGCTTAGGGTTTTGCGGTCATAAAAAAAGATGTGACTCAATCCATCTGAAGCAACCAGGTTTATTTGAGCCTGGAAACAACAGGAAAAAAGAGGAAGTCAGAGTGGGATGTTAACTCCAAGATCCACTGCTCTGAATCATCCCTGTATGGTCCTAAAAGAGGACTCCATGATAAAAGTGTGATATCCAGCTCCAGTATATTATAGTTTCTGGGACAAATACTGGCCTTTCTGTTTTTCCACTTGCTTTTGACCTGGATTTTCTTTGAGAGGAAATATCCTATGGCCATTCCCCAGGGAGGAAAGTGAGAAGGCAAACAGAACATTATTTGCTAATTTTCAAGTCAGAGGTATTTGTAAACAGTCCATCAAGGCAATAGCTATATATCCATACTTTCTCTGGGAAAACTACATTCTCTTCTGCAAAGCAGCTCAGTCCAGATGACAGAGCTGTGGATAGCTCAATGTGAAAAGAAGTTCTTACTGTGACTCCAGAAAATATAATGGGAAGCTAACATCTCTCTTGCAAGGGACTTCTGAAGTGCAGGCAGGAAACACTGTATGCTTAAGAAACTCTCTCCACAGGTTATGAGAAGCCTACTGGAAAAGTGAAAGCTATTTCCATGAGAGATGGAAAACATTGCACCTTACTGACATCAGCTGAGGAGCTACATGATTCTTCTTGACCTTGACTCAGAAACACTGAACCACTACGAAAAAACACTGAGAAAGAAATAGTGCTTTTATATGGACAAGTTTGTGGCACTGGGTGGAGGAAAAAAAAGGACAAATTATTATCTCTAAAGCAGTCTTTAAATAATAGTTTTTACTGTTAAAAGAGGAATTTGCTTTCAAACTAGAGGCTAATGCTTCAGGAAGAAGCTGAGTCAAAAGAAGCACCAAAGCTTCTCATGTTTGATTTAGCTGCTGAATTCCAAAGAGGAAGAAGAATTGGTTTGCTTCAAAATACTTGAAACACCCCACAGGGATTTTAATTTTGTATTGAGATTCTCTCAAAGATCAATATTTAATGGAATACTACTACAACCCTCAATTTATATCATATTGCATCACACTGTATTGAATCTTACTATTGCATTGCTACAACCAATTAAAAGAAGCAGCTATATTTTGGTTTTTTAATAAAAAAATAAAAAGTTTTTAATTATAAGCAAGTTTTTTCATCAAGCCTTTGCAACTGATAAACCGTAACCAGAAAGATTGTATTTAGATGCTGAGGAATGTAAACCCTGCCTTCTCTGCCATTTTCTTTAACTTCATGATATTTTAAATGTTTTTTTTCTGTGAAGTATGCAACATGGAAATGCATAATTACATTGTGCTGGAGACTGGATTTATCTTTTCTAATTTGAGCTGACCATGAATTTTACTCAAGCAGTTTCTTCATTTCTGCATTACACATGCAGAAACACACAACAGTAAAACATCTACATCCTCTCAAATGCATGTAAGTATCTGAAAAATAGGCTTATATGTAAACAGGTGTAGGAATGTACCAAGAAAGAGTTAATCCAGCACAAAGATTTCAAGGTGATACATCTGTGTCTATTGAAATCAGAACCACTACTCTGCAGTAGTTCTTACAACAAAAAGACCTAAATTACAGCAATTTGAGATCCACTGTTCAATCTGCTGGTTGCATCTTCACTTCCATAATGTTATTGAGAGTGGTTTTGCAGCCTCCTCTTTTCTTCTGAGATGTTAAAGAAAATGCCTAATTTTCAGTTCTTTTGAAACTCCACACCCTGTAGTGGCTTTCTACACCTCCTGGGTTTTTTCTGCCTCTCATTTCCCTAGCTGGCAAAAGCCTCTCTCTGGTGCCACTGCATCCTGACACTGCAAACATCCCTAGCTTTCAGCTCAGGTCCACCAAAACCCCTGCACCTTGTCACTAGGCTTGCCCCACTACTATCAACCATGAAAAACAAAAGAGATTCTGGGGCTTTAAACAACTTTACTTTAATTCCTCCCCAAACTCTATGTAGAAAATGAGAGAGTCTGCAAGGGCAGCTGCCCTGCTGGTTGTCTCCAGACTCCACATGTGAAGAAGCTTCAGGAAAGTGGTAGGAGATTCATGCAACAAAGCTGCTGGGGGAGCAAGTGTACTGCCTTGCCTCTGCACTGAGAGGCAGAGGCCACAGTCATGACTGAGTCACGTCTTGTTAATGACTAGTTTATGTTGCAAATCATTTAAAATGCAAAGTGTCTTTCACTTCTGTACATAAAGAAATGCTTTCACTAACAGAGGTTTTAGGGTTCCTTCTGTTTATGGAGTGGCCTACAGCCTCACTTTTAAGGAAACAAGTTACCATTAAGCAAGAAGGAGAGACATTGCGAAGCAAAACAAAACACTGACTGCAGCCTGTAAGTTTGTTCACTGCATGGTGCATGCTCCTATCCTGATTTCCATCCGCACCTGCCCCTCCATAATTTCTTTTGGAACGGTGAAGCAAATATTGTTTTAATGTTTGAATGATGCCCAGTCCTCAGACTTGTGCAATGCCTGGTGAGCTGGAAAAAGAAAACAGTAAGATTTTGTAGCAAGAATGTTCTGTGCTATGTCCAACAATGAATTTATTGGAAAGGCAATTTCTCCTCCACAACTAGAAATGACTGCTTTTCCACTAATGGTGGTACACCTCTTATCATTATCTTTCCCATTCAAGAACACCATAATTCTGATCTGGCCAATTTTTATCCCAAGAGAAAACAAAAGCCTTTAAAAATTTCCATCTGGTTCCCTATCACAAAGCAGACAAGCCTGCAATTGTAACATGTTCTCTATCACAGTCTCTCAGAAGGAAAGGCAATATTTCATTCATTCAGCATCTGCTTTCTCTCCATGAATTAATTTAAAGAGCATGTTGCGCCTGGGTTTCCAGTGGCTGCAACAGGCTTTGGTCATTGTGAAATCTACTTTGCCATTACTGCTCTAAGAATGTTGGCCTCACATACCAGCAGTGGGCCACACTGATGCACACAATGAAAAAAACCCTGCTGGGTTCAGCATGCAATGCTCTGACTTGCTTGATTACTCCCTTGCTTGTTATCCAGCTTTTAAATGGTCTTCGTTGGGTTATTCAAAAGGCTTTCTTTCTTTAGGAGCTCTATGACATGAGGTCATCACGTTCAGCTTAAGCATTTGCTGAATTGTTTGGGTACCAAAATACCAACTTAATCTGGTGCAACAGAAAAATACAGAAAATGCTGCAGGTGTTCATTGTAAAATATGAATACATTCATTTAAGTTGGAGCTGTTAAGCTCACAAATCAATCTGGTTTTAATGTTTCATAAAGCCCTAAAGCCAGTGTTTATAGACTGAAAAAAGATGAAGCTGATCTCAGAGCTGGGAGCCTATTCTGGGAGCTCACCCCGTGGGTCAGGGTCTGCTTTGAAGGCAGGGCCCATGTGTGTGTGAAGCAGAAGTAGCGGGCGCTGCTGCAGGGGCGCTGCTGGCTCTGCCCCACCGGCCATATGGAGCAGCGCCCGCCCGCACCAGCAGCAGGCTGCGCGTGGGAGGCACCTCAGGCTGCCTGGCCAGCGCCTGCTGCCCCAGCAATCCTTCTGCATCCTCCCCACAGTAATGGCACTGGGCCAGGTGGAAGCATGCTTTGGGCAGAGCTGGCTCCTTGACCTGGGAGGACCGCTCAGAGTACGACATTTATTTGTGTTTGGAAAAATCTGTCGTACTATATAATTAGGACTACATGCATTTGATAGTGAAAATTAACCTAAATATAGCCAGTCATGATTTACTGAGTGCCACTTTGATCTATGGAGAAAAAGCTGGCACAGACCTATTCTACTGGCTTAGTTCCTTAAAAAGAGGTAAGATGATTATCTGACCATCTTCTAAATAGGACTTCATGAGGTACCCGATATTCTCATATTTGAAGGCTGTCAGCTATTCATATTTGTAAAGAGTAAATACCCTTGCTTAAAAAGAAAATTATTAAATATTCCCAAATATTTAGTTTTTATTTTAATGTTTTAAAAACATATACCTCATTAATATGAACTGCTGGTCTTGTTGTAGATTATGCATACCCATTAATTTCAGACATAGTGTAGGAGTTTAGCTCTCTGTACAGTCTGTGGATATAGGTAAATATAGGCAAATGTCTTGAGAGTCTGATTCAAGTAATTTAATTTAAGGACTAATTGCTTACTTCCTAAATGCCACTCATTAGGAACTTGCAGACTCTGGTCTTGAATAAAGAACTCCAATTTGGTCTGTTAATCAACAAATGCAAAAAACATCCTTGAAAATGGAAGGTTCCAGTGGTAAGACCTTCACTATAGAAAACAAGACATGTAAAAGAATGAGTAGGATCTGCACCTTCATGTACCCCTAACAGTACAGTAGGTTACAACAGAAATGACAAATTAATTCCTTTACAGAAAAAAATAGTTTAACGAAGGAGGAAAAGAAACTCAGGAAGCATGCAAAGCAGGGTCCTATGTTTTCTTGGGAGTGACTGAGAGGAAGAGACAGGAATGCAAATAAGTCCAGTCTTGCGTCTCACAGCTATTGTTTCCATATTTTCAGGCTTCTGAAATCTAATATAAATCTAAATTTCAAAAGAGTTTTACAGCAAACCTATTTGCAGAACACAAACACTCATCTATAACATTTTATCTTCATAAACATGTTATTCACATTTTTCAGGAAGTTTTATGTCCACTGCAAGTTGTCTTTGAGGCAGGTGAAAAAGCAGGACTACTGGTCAAGGCTGAGATTGAATTAATGTACAAACAGGACTCAGTCAATCAATTTCCACTGCCACAGTAAACTTATTGGGCTTGTTTTCTATAAAGACTCATCCCCAGTGTTTCTGACTAACCCTCTGCAGCTGCTCTGCAGCACATCATCTTTCTGAGTGTGAATTAGGATGTCTCACTGAATTTAGATGAGCCACAGTGAGCATTAATGCCACCATGGGCTGAAGATGACAACAAGTGGGGACTGGCATGCTGACACTAGGTAGCAGCACTGTGGAATAAACACCTCACTATTTCCCAGGCATCCAACTGGGAAAACAAACAAGCACGTAACCAAATACTGCAGAAGAAAAGACCACTGCCAGCAACAGAGCTCCTGTCCCTCAGAAACATCCTCTTGGATTTTTTTCTGGCAATAAAGGCTTGAGTTGCTGCAAACGAAATCCAGGCTCTCTAGGTGTCAGTGTGGATTATCCTGACTTCATTTGGGCTATTGTCTTCATACTGCAAAGTCAATGCACTCTACTTTGGAATATTTCAGGGCACCTAACAATAAAAATCTTGTTCCTTCAGTATTTTGTCTACATGAAGGCAAGGGTGTTGGATGATCAACAGCTAGAATCGTAATGTGAATCAGTCTAAAAAAAACATCGTATGTTGGAGTTTGGGTGGGTGCAACTGCAGCTCTCACTGTCATGTCACCCTACAACACCTGCTATTCAGAGAGGAACATTAATCAGAATATTCTAAGTTAGTACATAACCCCAATGTAAAAGGAAGACCTATGTAAAGGAAAAACAAACATACAGAGAAGTCAAGTGGCTGACTGAAGGACACAGTAAGTCAGCAGCAGAGCCAAGAATATACTACTCACACCCAAGGCTGTAGTACATACACCTAATACCAAATCTCCTGTTTCACCTAACACACACATTCTAAGCAAAACATTCTTTACTAGTTACAGTGTTTTAGCCTGATGAAATTATTAAATCTCCTTTTCTACAAATGCTTTCTGACCTCATAAAATGTTCAGACCACAACAATTATTATCCAAGTAACAGGGCTAAATCTTAGTAAGTTCTCAGTAGTGCTGTTCATGAATGATTATGTTCATTCCTTTGCTTAGCCCACAGGCTGAGTTTAATCAAGAATTTTGCAGTACCAACACATTAAATCCAGACATAATAAATCTGCAGCTATTACACCATCTCTGAAACAGTCTTCAGGGCCTTTTTTTTTTTTGCCCCTCAAAGAAAAAAAGTAGTGGGAGCCACCAGGGGCATTAGTAAAGATTGAAAGTTGTGAAGATGAAAACCATGATGGGAAAATCTCATGAAAACACCAGAGCCAGCTGTCACTAGGTTGCACCAACAGAAATCTGTACTAAGACCACTTAAAAAACTTTGGTATGGAACACTAAGAATTTAATGCCTGAGCACTGTACTGAGATGATGTGAGAGCCCACAGCAAGTTTCATGAGGTAGTAGTCAATTTAGCAACACTTAAAAACTAAGACATTAAAAATACACATTACTTCGGTCTACTTTTGATATGGTGACATTTATACAAAAAGGAAATATAATTGGCAAGTTATTTTTATGCGCCGATCAATTTTAAACTTGAGCTTTCTGGTACAGTTTGACTTAGTATTTTAACTGTAGAAAGAATGACAACCTCTTTTCTTCTGCTCTCCTCCAGCCTCCCCAAATATATATCCAACCAAAAAATACCCAATCAATTTAGTTCAGCCTCTTGATGTGTGTATCAAAGCTACTACACGTCCATCTCTGCTAAGGAGACAGAGCTGTCAGGAGTCTATGCATGAGAGCTTAAGTCTAGGTGCGTCCAAAGAGCAAAATAAACCTACCGCAAGTGACAATCCAGAACAGTCATGAGACACAACATTGACAAGGAGGACAGAGGAGGAAGAAATAAAAATTAAAACATCCACACACAAACATTAGTAGAAAACATGGAGAAATGACCTTTTTTACAGGTGTACATTCATTAACAGTTCTGCCTTCCCCAGAAGGAACCTAATCCTCCCAGGGGCCTTTGGTAGAGCTGCATACTCGACTTGAAAAAGTAAGCCTTGTCTGCAATGGAAACAGGTCTCAAGACTGGAAACCTAACCTCATTTTAAATTTATCTCCCATCCTACCTCAGCTACATCTTTTGATCATCTTCATATAAAGACAATTTCTCTTTTGAATTGTGTTTAGGGAAGTGGATATTTTGAAGCACAAATATTCTAAAAGAGACAAAAAATTTATTACCCTTTCTGTAATATCTAGCTATCAATGTGCAACTTGAGCTGACTGTGACTCTATTTCAAAAGGATCTTAAACTATGCCAAGTTACATAGCTCTATAATGATTTGCCGTGGATAGGCATGAATAAAAGTAGTTCAGAAGTTCTCAACAAAAAAATCCAGACTAAGATAAAAATTTCATTTCCGGGAACTGTTGCTTTCAGTTTACCAAATGGCACTCTCTTCCGACTTTGTGTGCCTAGGGAACTAGGATCCTGCAAGATGCCACGTGACTAGAAATTGCTATTATGCACTTTTAGCTGAAGGCAGAAGTAATTACTACTTGCAGGTTCAGGCCTAACAATGACTGAAGTAGGTTTTTCAGTTTTTGACAACATTAGTACTATATGTTGCCCTTTATAATGGCATTAGATTTACATCTTACTCTTCAACTACTTTTTTAACAATTTGCTTCTTTGAAGAGCTAAAAGCATTCTTATTATTCCCCTTTCTGTTTTATGCCAGAGCCTCTAAAATGCTTCAATTCTCTTAACTGAAGTACACTACATTTAGCATTGCCTTGAGTTCAGCTAGGTATGTGAAAACCTGCACTGGTAAGTCGAGATTAACTGTTAGAACAAGAACCACATCATAAAGGAAAAAATGACAGCCAAAATGTTGCATTAGGAATCAAGTTGGCAAAAGTTACTGAATGCCAAGGACTTAAAATCTGTACACTGTCAGACTGCTAGAAATGAATTTAAGGTGCGAATTAAAGAAACTTTCAGCCTGAGTTTGAAATCCCAGACAGCAAGGAGAGGTAGCTGGAGAGCTGGTGATCTGCTTATTAAAGGTCTGAAATTTACACCAACTGTGAATCTACCCTCCTTAGGTTTAACTGTGCAAAACAAAACATGCTAGTTAAATCCCAAAATATCCAGGCAAATGTAGGTTTAAATAACTATACCAAGTATTTTGAACGGAATAATCTTAAAATACCTATCTGTGCAACATTTCAAAATTTGACATCTTTTTGTAGACAAAAGATGCAGGATTCAGCTTTTTATCAAATTTTCCCATTAAAAAGATACACATGGAGCTCAATATTAATAAAATAATGTATTTTTGCATTTCAAATACTTATTTTCCAAGAATCCATGGTCATTTATCCAGGTCCTAATGAATATAATTAAAAACACTTAATAATACATTGTAAATACAACAAAGGCCTTACATGATATGGAACAAATTCCACATAAATATCAATAAACAAATTGCACATTATTTATCCTATGAGAAAGTAATAGGTTCATTATCATTAGCAGGACATAACAAAGTTCTCCAGAAATTTTTCCATCAGCATAATCAAAGCAGTTCTTCCAAATTATTCTGGGTTCTATGGGAGAGCTAGCTTACAGTAGCCCAGAATAAGCCAACAAGTGATGACCTGATTTTCCATACATTTAAGGGAAAATATCTCACAATTTCTTAATATTAATACCTCAGAACAAAGTCTATAAATACAGGGATGAATGCTAAATCAAAGTGCTTTAAGAGAAGGAGTTCATGTCACATTCATCATATGGAGAAAAAAACCCAGCAGCATAGTATCTTCTTCAAGAGAGAGCTCAAAATTTCTGCTCTGGTATTTCTTGAGCTCAGTCTCACTAATCTTTCTAACCTTGGAATACCTCCACCTACATTGGTGATTTTGTGTACTGACAATGTTTTTCTCAGGTGTGAATTTGTCTTGTGTTGGTGCCACACACTCCAGTACACCAGTGTGGCACACAAAGCACTGAATCTCCAGGAGGAACCAGGGTTAAAACTGCAACCAGTGCAGTATCTAAAGTACTCCACTTGCAATGGGGATGTAAGGGTCTCCAGCATTTGCTCTTTGTCCTCTTCTCTCTGAAACTGAAACTGGAAATGGCTTGGATAGCTGTACACTTACCCATTATTTTCCTCCCCTTATCTGTGCTCCTTTTGGACTCCTCTTATGTGATCGATTGCAGCTCATCATCAGACTTGTAAGGCTTCCTCACCCTCACCTCACTTCCTGATCTTGCTCTACCCCTACTACACCCTATGTGCCTGGAAAAGCATGCTAACCTATTCCAGGACCCTTAAGACTGGCTGATGAACCACACTGCTGGCTGTTCCCTCACTGAGCAGTGGCATTTCACCCTTTTCTGCACTGGGCCACGGGCCTCTTTAGCTACCGTGCTTTAAGATTCTCTTCTTGGCTCTTGTCCCTGACCAGCTGGCCTTAGTTCTTGGGTTCCCAGCTCTGACTTGGATTTCTGATCAACCTGCCTTCAGCTCAGCTTTCTTCTATGCTATATCCCAACTTGTGAAATCATCTCCTTATTCCTGAACATGCTTTTCTTCTCTCTTTTTGACTGGGTTATCACTCCTGTACTGCTCTAGCTCAACCTTCCCAAGAGTCTTGGGAACACAGACTTGACTATGCAATTAAAGTTATTTGCTTCTACTTATGAGGGTTTGCAAAGCAATTCTCTAAATTTCTTCAGTCCTTCCTTTTTGAAAAATCTAGCCCTTTGTCTTCTTAGCTTAGGAAATCTCTGAGCTTTGAGGACAAGCAGATACTTCATGTTTATTTCCTCATTCTGCTGCTCATTCCAAACAGTTTGCTCCAGGAAGAGCAATACTAAAATCCCATGAATAAAAAGCTTTGTTTTCTCTCAGGAAGGTATTAGTCGAGTCTGTGGCCCTTAGGATTAAGCCCTGCAACCTCTGCTTCTCCTCCACCAAGCAGATTTGAAGGACAAGCTCTTCTGCCCTTATAAAAATTATGCTGCTCTCAAAGGGTATTATATTAATCTTCTCAAAGTTACTCAGTTGACTTACAGCTCCAAGTATGGCCTGTTATCTTTAATCTTCTCCTCTCTAGAACAAAATGAATTCTCCAAACATCACTGTGTTGAACGTCCCTGTGGTTTTTCTTTTTCATTATTTCTCCTTGCTCCTGACTCTCATTTTAGCCTCTATACTATTGTTTCCTTCTCAGCTTGAACTTTTGTGTAAAAAGAAATTTAGAGTTCACAACTACTTTTCTTTAACATGTAATCTCAGAAATCCTGCTAGTAAGACATATAAAGATACATAAACATTGGCCCTGAAAAAAAGTACAGTGAAAATTGCACACAGTTGCTCCATTTTGAAGCAAGCAGGACACCCTTGATAAACTCACCCCTTAAGGATGAGTCACTAAATGCCTGCTCTGTTTTTAGCAGAGCAGGGAAATTGGCTGGCTGCTTCATCAGTGATGCCACACCCAGGCTCATCCCTTGTGATACCACTGAGAAGATGTTGTCAATCAGTCCACTCTTCACAGAGCTACTACTGAGACAACAAGCACAGCTTTTTCTAGACACATCAAACAGAAACCTTCAAATGCAACCCAAAAGTTCAAGAAACGGAGAGTTACTTTACCTGGTCTTTCATGCTTTTCCCTAAATCTTTAACATCTTTCATGTTAATAGCATTCTTTCCTCCCTTCTCCTTTCCCTTCTTCTTGTTCTTCTTTTTGAACAAGCATTTCTTACAGAGACAAAAGCAGCAGGTGAGGATTAATAGGACTGCAACTATGGCTATGGCTATTAAGGCCCAAGGTGGCACTGGAAGAGAAAAAGACACACACACAAAAAGAAGGTGGTAAACTGTTAGTAGGGTTAAATTTAGAAACAAGCACATTTCTCTCACAGCTAAACCTTTTTCAATGAAAATGCCTGGCAGAAATACCTGAGATCCTTTCTAAAATATGCTGTCATCATTTATATATTTCTCCCAACTGAGCATTTGCCCATACAAAGCCAATTTAACACATCTATCTATATACAAGCCTGGTGACACATATCAAACTCACCTGCAGCTATTTTGATTCATCAGTCATCTGAAAAGAGTATATCCAAAATATTTACTCTGTGCAATCTGTAAAATGCTCGGCACATTTAAGCAATTACTCATTTCTTTCTTTAATCATCTCCCCAACCCACCTGGCATTGCGGCTGAATCGGGTGGAACTGACTGGAAATTTCCCTTTTCTGGAATGGTGTCTGATCCAAGCAGTCAGTTCTAATGAACAGCCCTTTTCCTCTGCCCACTGCTGCACTTGACAGATTCGCAGATTCCTCGCAATAGCTGCAGGTCAAGGTCACCAGTGCAGACAGACCAAGGACAGAGGGCTGTCCAATCCACGGGCATTTGCCCTAGCTGGCATCATGCCCTAAACACTAGCAAAGTTTCAGCTGTATTCTCACCTATACTCTCCTATAAACAAAAGATTGTGCTACAGTTTTTCATTAAGTTCAGGCTGCAGGACATGGCTGAAGCATGAATAAATAGGAGAACACTTACTAGCATAAAATGTTCCTGTTAAAGATCAGAATTTTTGGAAAAAAGCAATTAAGATGACACTTAAACACAAGTACTCCAGAAGGCAATTATCTTCACACAAATCAGCTTTAACGACTACTGATTCCCACATTTAAGCAGAGCACCTGACAAAATTTTAAATCTTGTAAACTGTCATTTTCTAAAATCTTGAAATGTACTCAGTTGGTCTGCAAGATACTCAGTGCATTACCTAAAGGTCTCTAATATGATACAGAGCTACAGAGCAAAGCCAAAAAGTGAATCAAATTTGACATGTTGACGTCAGTGAATCACAAAAGGGAATGGATGGTATAAATAGAGAAAATTAATTGCCTAAAGGAGCTAAGAGGAGTGCAAAGCATAGTCACTGGAACTTCCACTACAAATTACCAGTTCAGGAACATGACAGAGCATCTACACCTTCCTTACTCTATATTTAATGAACTTGTTTTCTAACTTTAATTGAAACGACCCTAATGACAGATAAAAATCTAGGAGAATAGTTAAATATTTCTGTAATATTTTTGTGCCTTCAATTGTTCATTAAATGCAGCTGCTATAAAAGGAAAGCTGTACCATATGTAGAACAAATGAGAACTGATTACTAAACAAATGAATGGTAGGACACAAATGGTGAATAGATTAGCAGCTGTTTATGGGATGTGTTTTATGAAGTCAGCAGCAGCAATTCTGCAGTTAAAGCTGCATTAGATCTGCACTTATCACAACTTAAAATCTGTATTTCATGCATTAGTATTTAATTTTGTCTTCATATCTGGTGTAGTACCATTTTGTAGCACAACTGATGCTTTTACATATTTTTTTTCACCCAGCACTCAGAAATGTAAACCCATCATCTTTCACAAGAACTATGTGCTCTACTCAAATTCTAAACTTCACATGTACTTACTCTGAAACAGCATTTACATAACACTGTATCTAAGATAATCCACAGGAGTGATGATAAAAGGAAATTAATGATGCACCCAAATTTATCAGCTTTTTGTTTCACCGATTTGTCAGAATGAATATGGGGAATAGCAACAATATGGGATGGGGTTCTGCCAGGAGGATGCCACTCTGTGAGGTAAGAGAAGAGGAACACAGCATGAGCAGGTAAACTGTGAGAATCAATGGGTTGAGGAGACAGGGAATGTAGGCATTAACAGGACAAACACATATGCATCCTGCAGATGAAAAAGCTTGTGTAGGTAGTGAATTCAAGTGCCTTTGTGCTGAAAGTGTTGTATCAGGTGGTATTCTGGCACTGCTGCCTTGGTTCTTTGTAGCATGAACAATGTAGGGTACCTTGGGAAACATCTGAAACACTTGCAGATACCTCAGCTTATTTTTTACAATGTGTTGTCTGCTCTCATCTGTTTGTAATTTAATTTCAACCAATAGCTCTTGTGATGCAATTAAATGATCATTGAATTAATATCTGGGACACCGAGAATTATGCAGAATTCCTCACTTACCTCTTCAGAAAAAATCTGCTAAATTTTTATTAAACAAAGCATTAGCACTAAAATAAAAAAAAATGGAGGCAGCACAAAATCTGGACATTTACAAAACCACTTCAAATTTCAAAACCAAAAAGGAATGGATTATTTTTCCCAATAGAAGTGTACTATCTCTGTCAAAGAAATGGCTCATTTGAACATTGCTGTCAGCAGAGATTGCCCAGTCAATGGATGTAAATAATAGATTTTGGACAACTGAAACATACAGCTATCATTGGCTTTGAGAGACGTTTGTTTCCTTTCAAAAGCATGACACAAATATTTTAAAATGTTAATAATTTTACATAATATTGACAAAATTTTCCAGAATTACTAAAGACTTTGAGAGTTTTTCTACCTGTGTTCCCCAATTTATGATGGTACCAGAAGAGCCTTAAATTTGGAAAAGATAAGGTTTCAAAAGCTACCTTTCTATAAAGTCATTGTCAGGTGGACAGACTGAAGTCACTAGTCAGTTTGGAAGACTCAAATCTGCAGCCTTTTATTTTTAAGGATCCTGTTTACCAACTGTGACTAATTTCTATAAAAACCTTATCAACAGTGTAAGAAATTTCTTTTTTGTGCAGCAGCACATATTGAAGATCCATATTGATTATTGATCGATTTCAGTTGGACTCTACCCATGGTTATACCAGATTTTCAAAGAATTCTATTTTACCAGTGGACAACAGTGGGAACCTACAGTTTGAAGACTACCTCCATCCATATTGTACCAGTTTGACCAGGCTGAGCAGCTTGAAACCTCAGGAAGTCCCTGGACACGAAGCACTGAACAAAAGAGCTCTGTGGCAGATGACGCAGGGTGGGTGACTTGGAAAATGCTGATCATGACCCATGCAGATCAAGGTGTCAGGGAGCCAGAAGCTTCTTGTACAACTTGTCTTACCGACTGCCTGCACAAGGGGGTGCTTTGAAACAAGCAATACTTACCTACCCGACTGAGCAAAAGCTATGGGTTTAAGGACAATGAATATGTGTGTAAACTTTCTGGTGTTTCAGTGCTATTTTCTTTGTTCTACTCCTCTGGGAAAATACAGAATACTTATTTTGAAGAAGCTGTCATGAATGTCTAAGTGATTTGGTGATTCTACAAAGCTCTTAAAGACAAATCTATAAGAGGGGATTTGCTGAGTAGCAGTTAGTAAATAAGGTCTTGAATTAGTGTTATTGATCCAATCCAAAGTATGCTCTAGGACTTTGGTGAGAAATGCAGGAATGAAGCCTATTTGCAAAAGAAGAGTGTAGAGAAAAAGAAACACATGGCTTACTCCTGGGCAACAGCAGGGCACTGAAAGGAGTAAGCTCTAGGAATGTGTTGAATCAAGGCATTTTGAGTACCAATTTTGCATACTTCACTCATGCTGAACAACAGTCAGACATGGATGCAGATAAACGCAAGCTCTCTTATCTCTCTCTGTTGCCTCCTTCCACTAATGCCAGACATTGTTATGTGCATGTTGTGGGTCATTTGATGCACTTGATATATTTCACAAATAAAGCAGCTGTGATGCTCTTAGATTATCATTTTAGTTTGGGCTTAGGAGTCTGCTTACAAGGCTTATCTCCAGACCATACCCATAGGTTGTGCTTGTACTCGTGTTCTGCAGCAATTTGTGAGGGCACAATGGACACAGTGGGAATACACATTCCCAGAGGTCACCTAGTGATGCTCCAGCTGCAAAAGGCTATTTGCCCATGAGAGCCAAAGCACTGCCCCTACAAACCTCGAGCCCTCAGGACTGACTGCTTCATTTCACTGACTTACTTCTGCTGAGCTGCACTAGGTACAGCTTGTGTCCCAACCTGTCATTAAATCTTGGTCCTTTGAGCATGCTAGATTCTAAGGGAAGGATGTATTACTGAGGTATTCAATTTAAGAGCTACAAATTTTGTCCTTTATATAAAGACATCCTTACTTGGCTTTACACAAAATACTTGGGGAGGTACAGGCCTCGGGTCTAAAACTGACATTTCCGTGAGATGATCTAAAATTACCAAATGCCTTGGAGGACATCTGACTGCAGAGGAAAGACTTTAAGGGGGAAATCACAAAACGTGTAATGGCATCAAAGTGCTGCACGCTGGGAAAGAGAATAAAATCCTTAATCCTAATGATTTTCTTCCCTTTCTGAGTGCAATGTCAGAAGAAACTTTACCAACTTTGAACACAAATAGAAGGAAGGTCAATGAAGAACTGAAGAGAAGGACTGAATTAAAAAGTGAAGACTACCATACCAAAAATACTGTTCACCAAAAATTCCCAATTAAGCAATTAAGCAGCCCCACTTAAACTGTGACAGCAAAGGACTATCAGATGATGGCAGTTTTCATGTTATTCAGGCCCATAGCATGTTGGAATTGATAAATATTAATAATCTGTGTTTCAGAGGGGGCATGATGGTTAATAGGAGCTGCAACTACCAAACAGCTGTATGTGAAGCACATTGCTGTAATCTAAAGCTCTGGTAGCCTGAATATGGGCTCACTGGCAGTTTTAGTTTATGAAACTGTAGTTTTTTCTTAGCTTTTTGCACTTACAGCTTCTAATCAGGGAGGAAATTTCATATGTAGCCATATTCAGACTTTTTGTAAAGAAATTCTCCAGGGACCATGTTCTGGAAATCAACTTGACATTCATTTGAAGCTACTTATAGAAAATGTCCTGAAAGCAAGGACCCAGGTAAAAGATACCACTGTGATAGCAGAAGGAATACAAATGTGATCAATGCAAAGAAAAGAAATGCTAAAACATGGTAAAATGACTCAGGAAAGACAAAAAGTGAAAATACATACTTGCATGTGCTGATAATTTAAATACTAGCATTCAGGCTTACATAGCTACATTTCCACCCCAGACACTCTCCTGCGTGACCTCTTGTTTTAACAGCATGCTTGCAAAATATTACTTTTACTTTCTTACATTCACTACAACATTTCTTTCTTCTGTTTAAAGTTCACACTGCTACCTTTGACCCATCACTAGAAAGAACCATCACAAAACAACTTAATGAGTGCACTCATGCTCATATTTCTCCCCTCTATTTTTTGAGCATGTGCAGTTGCATAAGACTCTCTCTATGAACAGTTTATGGAAGTTACTGAAGCCTTAACTTTACTAAAAGAGGTACGTTCTGACAGTGAAAGATCTCCACAAAAAATAACAGTCTGTGGAAGTGCACTGATCAGATGAGTTCACTGACTGAATATACCTCTGCCTATAGCTTTTCAGACATTATCATGCAAGATTATGCAAAATTTCTATGACTGAACATGCCATTCTTTGCAAACAAATGCACACTGAATTCAGCAGTAATCCCTGATACACATACAAATTTAGCCAAGGTGCTTGGGCTGTTTGAGACTATGATGTGTCTACTGTATGCTCAAAAACTGGAAATCAAAATGCATAAAAGAACTAAGATATTTACCTGAGGGCAAAACCACACCTACTATTGTAATTTGCAGGTCATTTATGTTTATTACTGCTGGTATGAATTCACTTTTTACAGCATGTGTTGTGTTCTGTCAAAGTAAAACACAATTACCCAACACTGTATCTTCTTCCTGCAGAGCACAACAATTTGTCTGTGCTCCTCCCTCCCTCTTTGTTTTGCTCCCTCTCTCCTCCAGTTCTTCACTGCTCAGTCTCATCAGCTCCTCTGCCCCTCCTCTCTGGAGACACATGGGGAGAAAGCAAGAGAAAGCAAGATGGGAGAGTCCAGATGAGACAGGATGGTGCAGCAGCCAGAGGGAGGAAGTAAAGCTGCTGAGATATCTCCTTGAAGGAAGTACCCCAGAGAGATTGGCCTTCAAAGGCCTTCAAGCTTAAATGTCAGGTTTCATCTGTATAAATATTACAATGAAAACAGCTCCTCTGTTTACC
Source organism: Melospiza melodia melodia (assembly GCF_035770615.1). Lineage (NCBI taxonomy): Eukaryota > Metazoa > Chordata > Aves > Passeriformes > Passerellidae > Melospiza > Melospiza melodia. Next base: position 65,645,211 of record NC_086197.1, read on the forward strand.
TCCCCATTCCCCTTCACCCCCAATCAAAATGAGACAGAGTAAAAGCAGAAGAGTGTTAGCACAGCCCTGTGCTCTGCTGGCTCTGTCACTGTCACTTGGGACTGCTCTCTTGGGCTCACTTTCAGCTCAACTAGGGCACCACCTCTCTGGTGGCCAGATGACTCCTCAGCAAGATCCCTCCTGTGGTTTCTGGCTGCTCTTCCCAGCAGTGCCATGCTTCTGCAGGGATGTCAGCTCTCCTCTTACCCTTTCACAGCTCTCAGCCCTCCTGCAGGCTCCTGCTTCCCACTTGCTCCAGCAAATACAGCAATTTCTTCCATTGCCCTCTATGAAAGATGATACACTGCACCTGGCACACAGGGACCCACAGGAGACACCAGCAGCCCAGCCTCCTGCTGGATGGCACGTCCCTTGGGAATGACTGTAATGCTGGCCAGTGAGACAAACAGAACAGTTCCCCTTTCCAGCAAAACCTCTAGGTCACTTCATACAGAAAACAGTGTAGGGAAAGGAATGACTTTGGGGAAAGATGCCTTCTACTCCAGTAGGGTGGCTGCAGCCAGGCGAGGGTAGGTCTCCTCCCAGGTGACCAATGACAGGATGAGAGGACACAGCCTCAAGCTGCACCAGGGCTAGGCATCAGAAAAAAATTCTTCACAGAAAGAGTGCTTCAGCATTGGAATGGGCTGCACAGGGACGTGGTTGAGTCACCATCCCTGGAGGTGTTTAAAAAAGAATTGATGAGGCACTCAGGGCCATGGTTTAGCTGATAAGGTAATGTTGGGTCACAGGTCAGATTCAGCGATCTCAAAGGTCTTTTCCAGCCTAGTTTACTCTGTGATTCTGTGAGATAATATTTTTAGAATGGTTACTCTTATTGGCTCATATATCTGTTGCCACTAAACTTTTAAAATAAAAAATGAGTTCAGCATCTAGAAGTTACCAGAGACAGTACTGGGGCACCCTGAGCAGGTGGGAAAGATGAAGAAGGCTGGAGCCTCCAACAATACCTGAAAGTCAGAGAGGTTTGCTGAGTACTCTTCACAAACTATGTAGTAACAACAGCTGAGGCCAAATTCTTCCTTGACAAGGGACAAAATAATCCATGAGGCTAATATTCAACCATGACAAACAAATATGTAGAAGTCTGAGATGACTGCTTTCCATCATGTGAACAATTCTGTTCTGTGGTTAAAATGATGCTTTAAGTTTTAGCTTTCAGTTTTCCAGGCTCTGTACTGCAGCAGTACATAACTCTGAACTTCACATACAGTGTTAGCACCTTCTCCTCACAGTTTAGTCAGACAAAACAATCCTTTTCCAGCCCGAGACCCAAGAACACCGTTGCAGCTTCAGGCTCAAAAGTTATAAACAGTGAATTGAGAAGAGCAATCTGGGTGAATGGGACTTCATAATCTGAAGCTGTAATTGGACATTTAACCCTAATATGGACCAAAACTTATAAAAGTCTAAAAACTTGTGATCCAGTGTCCATCTTGGGTGTAGCCTTGGCCAGGCTCTTGTACTGCCCAAGGTTCATCCTTTGAAGGCCTTTTAATAAATACCTACTTTATTCCTTTAACTCTCTAGCCTCTGTTCTAGGTGGCCTCTCAAGGCATCAAAACCACCTTTCGCTTTTCTTGTGATATCCACAATATATTGAACCTCTAAAGACTGTAGGAAAATAAAACAATAAAAAAATCTGACTTGGAACTGGAAGTTCCAAAGGTACAAAATACTCCAGTTGTATCAATCCCAGGACTCAAAAATCAAGAGAATAAGCCTCAAAAATAATGAATCTGATGGGAAAAATAAATTATGCTTATGTATGTTTGATTTTCTTGCTTATTCTTTCTTGCCTATACATCTTTAATTGTTCGCAATGGACACTGGTCTTATACTCCTTTTCAGTTTGTATCACATTTTCCAGGTTTGCCTTGTGAAAATGAGGGTCAGTCATGTATTTAAATGTTTGAAAGTGGAATCACATTTCTTGCATTCTAGAATTAGTCATGCATACTACATATGAATATTATAAATTCCCACATTAAGTATGAACTCCACTGCCTAGAAAGAAAGAGATAATTTGCATACCTTTTTTATAAAGTACTATGCAGGGGTAAAGTCCTTTGAAAGAGGAACAGATTTGTGAATTATGATGAGATGAACTTATAGAAACTCTGTGTTTGTCAATGTTCTATTAACATATACAATATTAACACAGGATGCTACTACACAATGACAGGATTAAAGGACATTAACTACTATAAAAAGATAAATACTTGAATAGTACATCAATTTCCCAGTTAAAGTAAGAAACAGCTTTATTTCTTTCTGGTAGTTAATATTACCTTAAAAGTTCTCAAATAGAAAATTGCTCATATTCACCAGCAATTTTCACTGATAGACCACAAAGTGTTCTTATAAAGGAGGTAGGTATCTGAACTTCACAGGTGGAGACACGTGTACATACAAAATAAAATTACCTTGGTTAGAGCACAGGAAACTGTGGGAGCATCAGAGCAGCAAAGTTCATGTCAACTGCAGGTCCTAGTCACCCAGCCACAAGTACAGGGAGCTAAGGGCTGGAGGATGCCATGCACATGGTGCAAGCAAAGGCAACCTTGGACACCACCAGAGCAGGCACATCCAGTGCCACCCTGGGGTGCATGCACACTGCTCGGGGCCCTGGTAGTACAGAGGCCACCCAAACTCACAGCCAGAATGAACCCCTCCAGCACACCAAATCATCAGCAGCGTGGGCCCTGTAAGGCAGCCGAACCATACACACATCAGAGGTGCCCTACATCCTAGCATCAGGCCCCTTAAGGCTGCAGTCTTTCCAACACATCTCACTGGCACCTCAGCGCCAGGAGCCTTGCTCAGCCCTTAGGGCACCTGCTCCTCTCTGCTCCTTCCCAAGCAGCAAGTCAGAGGACCACTTTGAGATTTTTTGAATGGATGTTTCATACAAAAGAGTGATGCTGCTGAGAAGGCCAGGAACACGGCACTTCCTACCCTGGTGAAACAGTTACTATCTGTAGGGTAGTTACTGTGCCACAGAGAACATCATGACATGCCTTGCTCTGAAAATGTTCCAGCCTTGTGGAAGCCTTTGGGACCTTAAAACTTAATTTTATCATTATAGATCTGTAGCACAAACAAAGAGATTTGAGTTTCATTTGTCATGCTCTGCTACTGTGGTGCAGCAACCCTGGATAGATTCTAGGTGCCTGACAAAGCTGCTCTATCCCCTCTCAGCTGGGCAGAGGAAGGTCCTGGGTCAAGAAAAGGACATGGAAAGATCACCCATTACTGTTGTAAAACAGACTCAGCTTGGGAAAATTAGTTTAATTTATTACCAATCAAGAAAGGTATGAGAAATAAAACAAAATATTAAAACACCTTCCCTCCACCCCTCCTTTCTTTGTGGGATCAACATTTCTCCTAACATTCTCTACCTCCTCCTCCTCAGTGATGCAGGGGGACAGAAACTGGGGTCTGCAGTCAGTCAATCACACATCTCTACCCTACTTCGGACTCCTGCAGGGGGAAGACTCCTCACACTTTTCCCTTGCTGAAACATGGGGTCCATGCCATGGGAGACAGTCCTCCACAACCTTCTCTAATACATGTTCTTCCCACGGGCTGCAGATGTTCACAAACTGCTCCAGCATGGTCCCTCCCTCAGGGTGCAGTCCTTCAGGAGCACACTGCTTTGGTGTGGATCCTCCATGGGGCCACCAGTCCTGCCAGCAAACCTGCTCAGCAAACAGCTCCTGCCAGAACTCTGCTGTAGCTCAGGCTTCCCAAGGGGTCACAACTTCCTTCAGGCCTCCACCTACTCCAATGCAGGGGCCTCCCCAGGCTGCAGGTGGATCTCTGTTCCTCCATGGACCTCCATGTACTGCAGGGTCATATCCTATCTCACCATGAGCTACACCACGGGCTGCAGGGGAATCTCTGCTCCAGGGCCTGGGGCACCTCCTCCCCTCTGCCCAGACCTCAGGGTCTACTTCTTACTTGAAGCTTTAGAAACAATCTTTTTTCCTTCCTGATTGCCATTTCATTATCCAGACAGCAATACTGTAACCAGAATACACACACTAAGATGAAGCACTGAATTATGGGATACCACAGAGTAAAGAGAATTCCCTCTTCACACATACCAAACTGATGAACTTGACTGTAGAAACAGGTCTGCTGTTCCTTAGCTTTGTTGGCAGTTCATATTTCAATTTCCCACCTAATTTAAAAATTTGGTGAAATTCTCAGTGAAATGTACTGCCTCTCATTATGAAATCAGGTCAAATGTTAAAATGTCAAGTACTTCTATTTTGTAAACAATCAAATTCTCTTCATAAAGGTATGACAGCCTTTCCTTTACAACTGTATCTTTTGCCTCCATCCATTACAGAGTCCAGGAGAGCTATAGTATTGACTTTGAACAGATACTAAGCAGGTTCTTATGTCTGTTTTTATCCAGCCCTTGAAAAGGTCTATGATGAACTTGTTTCTTTGTCCCTCTGAAAGGTAAGATAAAGACAGATTAAAAAGACTCTTCTACAGCCTAGAATGTTATATATATGCATTGTACATGTGTTCCACTCATTAAAGAAACAGATGAATTTTGCAGTTAAGGATTTTGGGAACAGTTAATTACAAAAATTTATTAATACTTTCAGACATAAAAGCCTTTGTTGGTATTTTTCTTTTTTTTTTTCAAATAGGTTCAACAGGAATCATTCACATACTTAAGTATAGTAAACAGTGAGAAAGATCCATTTTTAATAGGCTGGGGACCTTTTTCGACAGTGTCCAGAATGATTTACCAAAAATTAATTGCATGGTTGTAGTACTGATAAATCAATTATAAAAACAGTCAAGGAGCAAATCAAAACCAATCTTCTTCTTCCAGAGAGAATTGTTAGTACAACTGCAGAACATAGGCAGCAACTGACCATATAAGAAGGCACATTTCTTTCTGTGACAGGAATGTACCTCAAAAAGCATATTCCCTGTGCTGCCCAGTAGTGTATGCTCAGTAAAATCAACCAAATATCCATATTTTTTGATCTGTTATTTTAAATGTATAGCTAAAACTTTGAACAAGATTCTTTCATTAAATATTATCTTTATTAATAGACATTCATTTGTGTGTGGGTAGTGCCTACAGGCACTGACTCAGAAAAAATGCCTCAGCAGATCAGCCACTGCACACAGATGAAATAAAAAGACAATCTTGCCTGAGAGGCTTTTCAGTGAAAGGGCCCAAACCTGTGGGGTGGGCACGTGCCCGTCTTGGTCTGACTGCCCACAAGAGCTGTGCCTTTGCCCAACCATCAGCCTACAAGGATGCACCAGACGTGCCCACTGCCAGATCCAGTGGGTCCAAGCACATCACAGAGCTCCCCTGTGCGTGGTCCTTGCTAAACAGCCCTTCTATCTTCTCACCAAGATCCTCCTAGATCCTGTCCCCCTAGGACATGAATGCCCTCTTTCTGGAGAGAACCCACCCACACCATTTGGCAGCTCCATATCCCAACGGTGGCCAAGCTAATGGCTATGGCTGGGCCCTGAAAGAGAGGACACAGCAAATGAAGCAGCTCTCTTCGCCAGGATGCTCCAAAAGAAGTGCCTAAGCTGACTGTGCTATTGAGGCACTTCTAGTTTGCTCCAGATTAAGACTATATAGTCTTGTCTCTTTTTTTTGCACAAATGGTTGTATGGCAAGCACTGTCCCACCGAAAGTTCAGTGTGAGATTAAATTCCCTGTCCCTAGTCACCCTGACTGAAAGATCACACATAGTTCATCATTTTTGTTTATAGGCTGGCTGTAATGCCAACATTGGTCCTGCAGGTGCTGCAGGTACAATTAGCATGAGCCACACACGTGTTCATGGGGATCATCAATAAGGTGCACTCTTTTTGGTGCAGTGTCCTCTCACATCTGAATGCAAGTGGTGCTAAGATTGCCAGGTAATCATGGTCTTGGTGCATGACCAGCAATGCCTGAGGTGCAGCATCCACAGGTGAGAGCTCAGACCATGTATCAGCCATAGAAAGAGGGAGAGCAGGGTGCTGGATTTGGACTGAGCTATTCCACCTCAGGATGGCTCGGCTCACCGCAGCAGAACTAAGCCAGGCTGGTTGCAGTATTATGTGTGCATTTTTCCAAGGGACATCAGATTGTACATCAACAGTATCAATCATGCAGGGTATGCAGGAAATTCCTGGCAGGCATTCTGCTCAGCTCGTGGACATGACAGCGGTTCATGAGACTGGGGCATAACGCTGTGGGCTCTGCTGCACTGCTTTATGGTGTGTGCCTGGTCAGGGCAGCTGGGCCATCTGCTCTGCAATGTGGGCTGCCAGACTGCCTGGGGGTGTGTGCTGAAGGATTCAGTGGTCCCAGGCTGACACCTCAGGCATTCAAACTAAAATCTTTTTATGACCTCTATCTATTAAGCAGAGGTGCTGCTTTGGGATATTTATACCAGTTTTTCAAATTTCAAGAGAACAGGTACCAACAGACCAGCTATCCTGAGCCTCATCCTAGTGCTGGGATGGAAAGACAAATCCATTCTTGTGTCACACCTCACGTCTGTTTAAAAAAAGCACCACAAAAGACAAATCCCTTTGCTCCTTCCTTGCTAAGATAAACTTGCCAAGAAATCACCACTGGCACAAATGCACACAAGAGCTTTTGCAGCTCTCTGCTCTGTTCCACTAGCACACAGGGTCTATCATGATGTGTATAAGAATACATATTATAAAAATACAATTTTGTGGAATCTGCACGTTATTAGACACTTATACATTTAATACAGAAAAATGAAATGAAATTTAATCTGCTTATTCACAGACTGTATACAACTCAAATCCCTCAGACAAAATGTTTTCACCTGCTATTTAATAAAAAACCAGGCTTTGACCTTTCTTTCTCTTTTTATGTGCTCATTTTCATTTTAAAAGACTGAAGCAAAGAATCTAAACATGGGTTGAGCCCTTGCCTAGTATTTTGACCTCCTTTATTTTGAAAGAAGCTATCAAGGTTCCAAGCTTATATCAGCAGCGGCCTTTGTCAGAAAAAATCTATTTTCAAGGTAGGGTTAAGGTTAATAGCCATGTTGCTTTTCTTTTTCAGAAGCTCATTTAGCAGCACAATTATGATGACAATGATGATGATTGATTACTAAATTCTGTCTTTTTACACAAAAAGCACCATTCCTGACTGGATAACCATAAATGCTGTAATGATCATTAACGCTGTTGCAGGAACCACTGCCAAAGTGATAAATAGATTTGGTTTACATTAGCTACCAGTCTAAAAGCATCATTTGACCTCATTAATAGATCTAATAAAATCTGGAATTATGCTCCACAAGAAGACTGTCTTTTTTAGAAAAAGAACTCCATGGCTTTTTTTCTGATCTCCATAAATATAAGAGCTGAAATTTTGTACCATTGTAAGGTCACAATTCTCTCCAAAACACTCAATGCAAATGCTGGGCATTCAAGTTCATCGCAATTCTTCAGTCTGGAAGAAACTTAAACTGTTCCTGGGAGGCATTAAAAGATACCTGTACAAGACCAGTGAATCTGCATTTCTTGTAAAAGTGGTCAGCTTGCTGAAGGAACCAAGGACATATTTATGCATAGAGGTCTGTAAATTTCATGTTAGTACACTGAAATTGCCCCCATATTATATGGTTGATGTACAGACACAGCATTTTAGATGTGTGAAAAGACAAAAATGCAGACTACATTTGATGCCTCAATCCACAGTTACTACATGCTACAGTTTCTTTGTTCATCTTTAAGGTACATGTATAACACACTCCTCACTGCTACTGTACTTCTCACTCTGCCTACCCAGCAATGTCAGAAGTTCATAATTCAGCATACTTGGAATATGTTTTCTTTCATACTCTGCTTTAGCCTTCTGCTAATTAGCCTAAATAATTACTTTACATGAGCTCTACTTAGGTCTTCTATTCAGCTGGGCCATGAGAGTGTGTTATAACTGTTATAGCTGTAACTCAAAGTGATGGTTTTAGTTTCACACTCAGATGATGTGGATCTGAAAGAAGCCTGGAAAAGACTGTTTTATAGCTCATATATCATCCTGAAGGACAGCACTACATATTCTTGTATAGTGTGGATTAATAGAGCTAGTTTGTACCAATACTTTTTTGGTGGACTTGTCAAGTGAAAATAGCTACTATCAGTATGTCTCTTAAGAGAGAAACTCTCCCTAAAAATCTCACCTACTATTTTGATCACCCTTTTAAAAAAGTGACTGTAAAGTAGAGGGTGGAGTATGAATATGCTAATGACAGCAGAGGAACCATGAAGACTTTTCATCAACTTCTGCATTTTATTTGGTGATTGCTGCTGATTCTAAAATTCAATAATGTTGACAACGGGAACCAGAAATCTGTTCTCCCCTCTGATTTTAGCCTTTAGTTTGAATTATTTCCTACACAATGCCATGACTTATAGCATGAGTTAGAAGTGCAGTCATAAATTAAAGCTTCTGGCTGGATGAAGGAATTTAATCTAAGTCTCTTAATTTCCTGGAGGAACACTCAAACTATAAGATTAACATATAAAGCTTATATATATGAGTGGTGAGCTGTGCTACCAGTTTCGTATAAGAAGACTCAGCCTTGTTTTACTCCTACCCTCATTCACCCAAACAAGGACTGCAGGCATCTGACCTTCAAAGGGATTTTAATTCCCCACTGTTAAGTGGGCAGGTTTACCAGTTTGCTGCTCTGAGACATGTGTAAGGGATTTCAGATGAAAACCTTCCATTTTAAATCCTGTATCTGGCTTGTTGCTGGACAGCCAGCCTGGGAGGCTTTTCATTGTTCTGAGACCCCACGACTCCCACCTGTGCTAAGTCTGAAGGCCAGCCATGTAATACTAAATGCAGGCTGCAAGGTTTTCTCAAATAATGTCAGTCATTCTTCCTGAATATGACAGAAATAAATAAATTCCCTCTCTCAGTACCAGACTCCACCTTTGATTATCTGCATTAGGTGTCAGTTTTGCCTTATGCTGCCCAAATGAAAAGCAGACACATTCTGGGCACTTACATCCCTTATGGGATCTAGTTATAGAAGCTCAGCTCACAGAAAGAGCGTCCTTTCCTCCATCCTATCGACCCTGACTGTGCTCAGCACAGATTGATCCTACAAGTATGTCCAGACCAGACTTTTTGCACTAAGTGAAGCATTCCTATAAGGGCACATTGAAAACTCAATGCTGACATGTCACAGCTTCTTCCTGTAATTGGGAAGAGAATAGGAAATAGAACCATATGCGAGGTCTTAAAGTCAATTCTCAGACATTCTTGTTTCATTTTGCTGCAGAAAACAGTCATCAGGGTCTGACTCTGAAGTTCTATACTTGACTTGAATCTACAGTCCTCTGGCTGACACCACTCCAAGTTCACTGCTTATCTTTGAATTGCTTTCTGAATGATTTGTTAGTTGCATAATCAGAGAATAGTGTTATGTTCCTTTTAACAACAGGAAGCAGCAGGCTTAAAGATCACAAAGAATGCCACTAAACCTCGAGAGCAATGAATTTAACACCAGAGCCTGTGTCCTCTCCTGAGACAGGCATACATTTAATTACAAAATAAATTTTTTACTCTAGTAATATTTTGCTCCAGTATTTACAGCCAACCTTAGAAGCTGCTCATGATGAACATATTTTCTTACTGCTATTTAAAACCCACTGCATCCCCTCATTTTCAAGAGTTCATCTCACTTACTAAAATCATTTAATTAAACCCTATTCTTCTTACTGGATTAATTTCATTGCTGTTAATCAGAGACTGAAAAAAAAATCAAATCTTAACATTAGAAGCACACAGCAGAATTCTTGTTACTGTCTCTATATAAATACATTTTTAAATGGATTTGAAGTGATTAATCTCTGGTTTGGCCAGAAAGAGAAATAAAAATTAGAAAGGAATGCCAGAGAATGCCTAGGAAAAACAATCACTCCTGGAATTAAAAGTCAGTTTGCTGAAATCAAGAGCTGTGTTTCTGGTGACTTCTGTCCAGTGAGTTATGTGTCCCAGGTTGCCAATTCTTCTAGCAAGTATTCTGCCATTAACTAAAGAAGCTCTCTCCTAATAAGAATTTTGCTACAGCTCATCAACCATTCTTTCAAACCTATGGCACCACCAGTAATGAACAATTAATCCCCTGCCTACTCAGAACTGAGCTAAGCTTAGAACAGAGAGGAAGAAGCAGCAAAAGAAAATGGGTTCTGTGAAGCATGAAGAAATTAAAATAAAAACATGATAAAGAAAATAAACATTAATGGTAGATGAGCAATCAATAAAATCCAAAGCTTGCAAAGATTGCCTTGGAAACTAAGTGCTCTGAAGGAATTTAAATAAGTATAAATGGAATCTGAGAAAGATTTATTTAAGAGTGAATTAATTCTTCAGCATATTTTCCTTTTTTACTTTCTTTGCATGATTGTCTCTTAGGCTACTTCATTTTCTGCATATGGTGCCACAGGACAACAACAGATTTATTTCTAAGTTATATATGTTCTTCCATAGTGATTACTCCAGCAAGAAAAATGTTAACACATTTAAATTAGTGCAAATGAGATAGTGGTTTGTTATTGGCTGAAAGTGCTTCAAAAAAGACTAATAGTGATACACAGATGCAACTTTGCATCTGCAGTCTAATTAAAACTAATCTAATTAAATATGGTGCCTCGGCAAAGTCGCTTGAGCTCTACAGAGAACACACAGAATTCCTTTTATAGTTGGACAGAGCTTCCAAGAGCAAGTGTGTCTGCCATTTCACTTATTTGGAACCACTTTAATGGCAAGTGAGTAATCAGCAAATAAATTCTCCATGGCTGCCTTGGAATTGTTCACTCAGAAAGGCAGTGATAATGTATCCATAGATACAAGAGCAATGGAGGCAATGTCCTTTCATTATGCAAAACAATACAGCTGGAAAAAAGAAAAAAGCTTGAAGCCATAAGTCATCCTTTAGCCTCACTTATTAAGGAAGAATTCTACAAAAAACCTACTTGTGCAAATGAGTTACATTACTGATATGAGTTGTTCGCAGCAAAGTCGGGCATCATCAAAACTTTGTCCTGTCTAGCTACTCCTTTTAAAATATTTTCTTTTCCCCTGGCAAATAAACATCCCACAGACATTGCATTCAGTAAGAAAACTTACTGCTCTCAACTGAAAATCTGCCATAAGCTATTCTAGATCTAAAATGGCAACAAGGTAATAAAATAATGTCTTCCCCTCTCAAAAAATTCAGTAAGAAATCTCATGCTGCAAAACTGTCTTAAAATGTTTACACCATCTATAGTCACAGGAAAGAACGTCAAAGGAGGACAAATCCCAATGAAGAGAAATTGTCATCACAACAGATTTCCATAAGGTATTCCAGTAGGAAAAAAATATTCTGTGTTCCCACTTAAAGAAATAAATAATATTATAGATAATAGAGAACTGTCTTGACCTATTACAACTAAATGAACTATGTTGAAAACCAAAGAGAAAAATGTATGGTGTTTGGAAGGAATCTGAATTCATGCAGAGTAAAGAGGCTCTCCAGATCTTATAGTTTTCCTCTTAAATCCTTTTTCCAGGCTCACCAGATCACCAAAATATTAAATATCCATATTGATATTCATAAATTGTTGAATTCCAGTATGTCCTTGATTCTGTGGGACAGATATGGTTATATATTCCTGGGAAAATCTCTGTATCAGGCCACACTTTTGTTACAATAGATAAATGGAATGAGAGCATATGAAAACTTTACTGGATTTGGCACTCTCCTAGAGGTCAACAAACTGAATCGTCCTACCATTTTAGATGAAATCTTCACTGTGTGAAAAATGAAGACAGGCTGAGAGAAGAGCTCTGCAGACTTCTCTTTGCTCAGCTGGAGGCCTGAGCAGTGAGCTGTTTACCCCTGTAAGGCAGAGGCTAAGCCCCCTCTCCCACTGAACAGTGGCTCCGAGTCCCCGGCTGTCCCACAGAGCATTTCTGTGCCACCCTCAGTGAGGCAGACGAGTGATGCATTCTCCATGCAGTCTAACCTTCAGGCTATAGGCTCCCTCTCTTCTCTGTGGGGTGAGACACATGGCTTTAAACTTCCTTAGACTAAGATGCAAGCCATGTTCTTCCTCAACTCCTGGCAGTGCCTTAGCAACTATTCCTATTACAAAATAAAACCGGTGACAACGTTCAGCATTTCCCTTTCCTTCTTCAGCCCCACTGTAGCTCCACTACCTCCAAGGATGAAAACACAACCTCCAAGCAAAACCAGCAATAGCTATGACAAGTAAATCCCATAGTGAAAATTGAGTCTGCTGTTTGAAAAAACATACATAGAGGGTTCTGTTAGAAAAAGAAATCGTAAATGATGAAAAATCTCCAAAATGGCCCATTAAAGTAATTTTCTTTGCTGTCTGATAAGTAGAGCTCCAACTTGAGTTCTTTCGATTGTAAATAGTTACATTAATTTCAGTAAAACTATGATGAACAATGTTTGTAGGATTATGTCTTGAGGTGAACTTACTAATACACAGGGAAAAAGCACTGCAGGTTTGTGACAGCATTCCTTTAACCTAGGAAAGATAAGTATGGTGATTTATAGAAAAGGGATACTTTGCTAAGTCACAACTAATTTTCAGACTTAAATTGCTAATCAAATAGTAATTTTCATGGTATTTTTCTATATCCCAGTGTGAAATTTACTCCGTTTTAGAGCTTGCATAAGGCATTTTTCACAACATAAAACCTGTATTAAGGTGAGGTTTGTGTTGCACAGGCTGTCACAGAGGACCATGCAACAAAATGAGTATTCCTCCCTGTGAATATGTGCACTGAAGGTCAGCAGCACCATGCACTACACTAAAAAGCCTCAGGGGAACAAAGACTTGTAAAATAGAGGGTTTTTTTCTTCTAAATATATAACACGAGTAAAAATTGAAAAGAAAAATTTTTAACTTTATATCAACGAAATTTTATTCAGATCTAGATTTTCTTGATGCATTTCATAATGTATCCAGTGAGGCCACACCTCAAGAACTGTGTTCTTAAATTTGAGTCACTGCAAGTCAAGTAAGACAATGTGATGCTGCAGAGAAGGGCAACAAGGCTGGTGAAGGGACTGGAACACAAGTCCTGTGAGGAGTGGCTGAGGGAGCTGGGGTTGTTTAGCCTGGAGGAAAGGAGGCTCAGGAGGGCCCCAATCACTCTCTACACCCACCTGAAAGGAGGCTGTAGCCAGGTGGGGGATGCTCTCTTCTCCCAGGTTACCAGAACAGGGCAAGAGGAAATGGCCTCAAGCTGAGCCAGGGGAGGTTCAGGACACCAGGAATAATTTCTTAACTGAAAGGGCTGTCAAGCATTGGAAGGGACTGCCCAGGGAGGTGGTGGAGTCACCACCCCTGGAAGTCTTTAAGAAGCAATGTGGGACTCAGTGCCATGGTTTAGTTGACAAGATGGAGATTGGTCAAAGGTTGGACCTGATGATCTTGGAGGTCTTTTCCAACCTAAACAATTCTTTGATTTGGTGATTTTACTGTGGTATCACACATTGCCTAAGGAAAGGAAAGTGAACTGTCAAATACATTACTATTTTAAAATACATTATAATTTTATATATATATTTATAATTTTATTAGAATTTTATGTATTTTGATTTCAGTGCAATTTGGAGCTTTTGAAGTGTGGCACATACATGTGGCTGCAATTACATCACATTAAGGACATTCATTGCATTTACTCTTTTTACTTTACTCTTTTAATGCATTATTTAGTTTACTAGTTAGTCATTACTTAGTATTTTTATTTATTATCTTCACTTTTACTTTTGCATTACTTTGATCTCACGTTTGTCTTGTGTTCACTCAATGTGCAGTATTCATAAGACAACCTGCTTTTATAATATATGAAAGCTTTATCATGGGCTCAGCCACCTGTAAATTGTCTTTAAATGAGCACAGAGTTTTCAGCCACCACAAATATAGAAAGGTAATTTATATATGGTAAAAACAGTAAAGACACAAGATACAGCAAGATAGAGATTATTTTCAAAAACAATATAGGACATCTGATGTAAAATTTCTAACTTCTAGAGTTCAAGTCAACTATATTGGTGAGCATCACACTTTAAAAAATTTGAATCTTAACCTTGCACTGCCTTTTCAATATTTTTAATAACTAAGGAATGAAGCAAAATAATATTGTCTTGCCAAAATCATGTCAGAAAGAAATCTGCCAAAATTTGCCTTACTTTCTGATTGCTGACATTAGCACATAACAATATAGCACAAATAGGGTTTGTTGGGTGAAATCAAAAAGGGTTTCCAGAACCAGAAGATAACTTTTGCTTATTTTGAGATGACTGTTTCTAATGTGACTTGTCACAAACTCCTGGATCAGCTAGGTGATGAGGTGCCTGACCTTGATCTGAGGGAAAGGAAGTCCTCATTAATATTCCTTTTCAGTGGAGCTTCAGAGCCAAAGTTGTGCCTACATACAGGAACACTATACTACGTGAGAAATGCAGTTGGCAGATGTAAAAAGAGGGTGAGAGATTTTATTGTTATGGTGAAAAAAGTCCTTAGATGAAGATAAAGTTTTTGTTTCTGTCACCTGCAATAGGCAGTGCTCTTGGAAGGTAGTATTTTTTTGTGCTGTGACTAGTATTAAACACGTCTCAAATCATAAATAATTTATGTTGGCAGTGCTGTCCCAGGAGAGACCACTAATGTAAGCGAAGCTAGTTATATTTATTCAGGCACATCATGGTAGAGGTGACACTTGATGAAAGAATAAATCCTTCCCTGGAGCAAAACTAAATGCCATTTACCTCACTGCCAGTGGCTCAGAGACCTAGTATCTCTGCAGTGGTTTCCAAAAACTCAACCCCTGAAGAGATCAAAATACTACCCCAAAATAAACCTTATTAAATAACTCCATAGTTACACTATTTTAACTATGGCAAACATGAAGCCTGTATTTTTTTATCAATAGCCCTTTTATCCCTTCATGAAAGCAGGCTCTGACAGACATACCCCTCCCAAGTGGCTAGGAGTTATTTAATTGGCCTCACATGCCTTCAAGTTGAGCCAGCTCCTGCCTGGGAACAACCTCCTGTAAGCCAGCACTGCAACCAATTTTCCTTTGGCTTCTCTCTAAACTTGGCAAAGCTGTGATTTATCCTGGCTCATCTCAATTGTTGATCCTTATCTGAGGTCACACATGATTTTGCTGACTGCCGTGACATCGCAGGGTCACACACACTTTCTGTCTCTCCTTCTGAAAATGTTTCTTGTCCAAGTAGTAGCACAATTAGCAGCAGTTAGAAAATGCTTGAGCAGGGATGTGAGATTTCTAGATCATGGTTCAGTGCAGGAACATTCAGCATATTCAAAGAACTACCCCTTACAGGAGCCCTCAGAGTCAAGCAAAAAAATAGCTAGTTCTTTCCTTATAACTTCTGTACATTTACTTTTATTTATAACCTCTGTACATTAGTCCTGAAGCTACTCAAAAAATACACATCAGCATTCAGGTTTGCTTTGCTAAAATGTTAGCTGAAAGCTTTCCAGTCCTTCTTAGCAACCTTTGTGTGAAGTAGAGAGGAAAGTAGACAAATATTGGTTTACATTCATTGTTTTTCATCAAAGTATCCTATGGCAGACAGTCTAGTCTGGAAAACAGAGCAGAGACTAGCATTGTCAGGAAGCCTTAAGTCTCTCAGCCATACATCAAAAAAACATTTCGGAGGCTTTAACCCTCCTTCTTCCTTCTGTAACTGTATTCTCCACAGAAGTCAGCGTGGCAAAACTGTGCTTTTTTCTGGAGAGGCAGGAGGTGTAAATCAGAGATGCTGTGTGATAAGGGAACCAGGAAAAAGGAAGGAAAAGAGGCAGTAAATGAAAGAGACTGAGAAGAACTGGAGATGTAAGTCACAAATTGGTTATCATTTACTTTCAGACCACAGATGTGACCTCTAATACTTACAAGTCATACATTCTGTCAACATGCTTTGCAATACTAATTTTCAGACATACTGCTGTGGAGATTGTCAAGACATCTACTGACTGTCATTAATGGTCACTTGTCTGGTGGAAGCAAATACTGCACCTTCTTGGAGAAATAATCTCTGGTTATTACTTTTTTAAAGAAAAGGCAATTTTACATTCACTTAACATCAGGACAGAATCAGAGAGATGTTATAGCTCTCAGTCCTCTACTCCCAAAATGTCATTACAAACCATTTATTTTCTTTGCCTCATAAAATATTGTGAGAAAGCAGGGAATATCAGCATTGCTTTGCTGTATCAGGAGTTCTCACTGACACTCCAATCTGCTACTGGCTCCCAACTCACATGATGACAATGCTGCATGAGCAACAAACTTCTGTAATAAAACATCCTGACAATTTTGGCCTATTAAGTTATGTCTGGGAAGTGGACGGTAAGGCCACAGCCAACAATATTTATTTATTTTTGTTCTATGAAGAAAGCTTGTCTTCACCTCTTACAAAAATGAAACCAAAGTAAAGTAAAATCAACTTTGTAACAGAGAGGCATTAAAGCATCTGCCAATCTATGAAAAGTGATCCATCTTACCATATAGGATGGATACAAAGCATGCTCCTAGCACTTAAGATTCCCCTGATACCAGGGGGAAGATTACACAAGGCTGCCCAAACAGAGGCACTATCAGTAGCGTTGGAGGCAATCCTGTATTTTTGTCTGCAAGGACCAAAGCACTGCTGGGGTCCAGTCAGTGAAAAAAATCTTGAGCCCTGTAACAGTCTGATGGTGACTTTGAAACACTTCTTTGAAATGAGTACCACTCAATGCTGAAAGGAGGGAGGAGTTAGTGAAGCATCACATCCACTCCCTGCTCACTGCTACAGCACTCTAGTACAGCCACCAAGGAACTGAACTGAGCAACTGAACACTCATGGATGAGCTACACGCAGAAGGAAGCTGAACAACATCATCTGCCAGTATCCTGCATCCCTCTCAGGCACAGAAAGTGGCACCATGGTGGCCTGCTTACCCCTGAGCCAGTAATGCTGGGGAACAGCAGTGGTGACATGCTGATGCAAGGGCTGCTGTACTTTGGGGGAAACATAAAACCAACATCCTCAGCTTTTTTTGGTGATGAGAGATCCCCCGGGATCTTCCCTAAAAGATTGTAATGCCTTACAGCCCCATCCAACTCTCATTAAACTAAATGGAAACAACCTCAATCACATCTGTGGAAATTGGATGTTTGCTGGGTTGGCTCAAGTCCCAAGTGAGGTAATTACATTCTTCCAACGACTTCCATTGGAAAATTTCTGTGTGTGTGTCCCCTTCCCAAATGATCTCAAAGTAGCACTCTACTGATCATTTAAACTAAACAACTGTCCTAAATGCTCTTTTTTTGACAACAATCATGAAAATGTGTGCTGTGATAATAGAACATGTGAAAAGCGGGTACAACTCTCAGCAAGCAGCCCACTAAAATCAAATGGAAGGTAAAAGAATTACACTGGTATTTATGAAGGTCTGAAAAGAAATTTGCTTCTACCACTATGTGCGTGTGACACGTCTCTAAAATTACATTACTTGTAGAGTTACAAACTTTTAATGAAATAAGTATTTTATACTAAAATAACCACAGCAAAAGTAAAATTAATTTACATTAAAATAAGAATCAGTGTAGCAGTTCATCAGGTAAATTACAGGACATATTAGAAATGTTATTTACAATTTTGATCCTCCAAACCACTTGTGTGTGACAAATTTAATTTGATGCACCATTCAGGAGCTTAAAGGTTAGTACACATTTAAATATTTTACCAGACTAAACCTTTTGAGATTGTAAAACCTGCTGTGTAGCATTTCAATATCTGGACTCAGCCTGCATAACCATGCTCCCTGAGTTCAGGGAGTATTTTTTGTCCATTGGTCTTCTCCACTCATCATACAATTTCCCACTGTCCTGGCCACCTCAATGTCCTAAGACTCAGAACTCATCAATAAATGTTTCATGAGGCAAACAAATTTAGAAACTGGTATTCTGGAATAGCTTCCTATAAAGTGATTACTATCATTGACTTGTAATCTAAAATGCTATGCTGGGCTGAAATTTATGAATAGTAAGCTTGCCTTATCTTTGTCGGTCCTCATTCCCTTGCTCATGCTGCAAGTAAATTTGTACCTATGGCACATAATGAACAAACAGACAGACAAACAAACAACTGACTCCAGGGCTGAGACCTGAAATGCCATATTCCAGCTCAAAGCACATGCTTGATGAAAACTGAGTGCTCAGGTCTTAGGAAACATGATAAAATAGCTATTTTTGGAAGTTTGATACCTAAAGAAAAAACAAGATTGAATGCTGGGTTAGCAAGTGTTTTACTTGTGATGAGGAAAGTGTTAATAAATACATAAATGAAACAACACAGAAGTAAAACAGAAAATCCATTGAAATCTGGTAAGGAAGGACCATAAAAGCATCTATAAGAAAGGTGTAAAAATTATTGAATGCTGTTAACTTGTTAACTATGTGAAGAATGTATTTCCTCTTTAAAACCTCTCTCCAGAAAAAAAAAGAAAACAAAAAAAACCAAACCAACAAACCAAAAAAAAAAAAAAAAAAAAAAAAAAAGAAGACCTTCTCCTAGTCCTGGAGGTTCCCTCCCCACTGGGGTAGAGCTAAATGGGTTATGGTCCTGACAGAGGTCTAGGAGAAAGCAAGCTTCTTGTGTGGAAATGACTTCCAAACCAACTGGCAGCTCACCAGCTTTCACATACTCCTTCTCCCTTCTCCCTTCCTCTTCAAGGAGCTGACACCCCTATTCCCCTGGGTCAAATAGATGGCTTGTTTGTTTGCCTGAACTGTGCTGACAATAAAACAAAACACTACATTATGTCAGAGACTTGCATCCTATACCTGCAGTAAGAAAATTTCCCAGTAGGAATCAACATATCAACTAATATTAAGGACAGAGTTCAACTGTCTCCTACTCCAATTCCATCACACAGTACTATGACAGTATCACATACTATGGTCAAAATAATTTATCTAAAACTAGCCATTGCTTGATTACATTGATATTACTCTAATAAACATCAAGACTTATCCTGAAATTGCATACAAGATGGTCACAGTATGCTCCCTCAATAAAGGAGCTGCCAAGACAATAAAGGAGCTGCCAGCCAAGACTCAGGAGTACCACTCAGGCTGCAGCCTACAATACCTTAGCCTCAGGGCTTCCTGGGACTAAAGGAAACCAAGGGACAAAGACAGAAAACTTCTATCTGCCTTTCCTACAGGAACAGCTAAAAAAGTAATGTGGGATTCATGTTGCCATATTCTGCAATCTTGTTTGAAACACTTGTTTAAGCACAAGGAGCCTTGAATAGCCAGTGTTATTTGCTCATTTTGTCCAAAGACATTTCACAGCAAAATGCATATGCTGTCCTTCAGCCAGGCCTCTAGCCCAGTGAGCTCTCTTACTCTTCATCAGACTGTACAGTGACAGAAGAGATTGAAGCAATTGCTCTCCAAATCAAAGAAATCAGGTCTCTAAGAGCAGAGAAAGTGTTCTAAGGCTGTAAATCTCTCTGTTAAATGGGCTTAACCTAGAGCCCTTCTTAGATATCTAAGTATGTGGGATCGGTACCATTGCATATACCAGTTTTTCCTTCTAGATGAACCTGGGCCTCCTATTTCTAAGTCATTCTGAAGAGGATCAACACATTTATCTCAGATCTGTTAATTCAACTTCTAGAGTCTGATTCTTAAAAACTAAGTGTAGAAAGCCTAATAATTTTTGGAGCTGCTTTTTAAGATGTGGGTTGAATTGCCTTTCCCATCTGAAATTATAAACTTCATCTTTCATTTTGGTGGCGCTCACTGTAATAGGAAAACAGTGCCAGCTACAGTACTGAAACATGCCCCCAGATGATATAGGGGCTGTGAGCAAATTAGGGAGCTCTTGCTGAAGTTGGTAATTAAGAGTAGATTCAGATTCTGAAATCTGCACAGGAGTAGGCAGATGGCTTGTTCAGCTGCCAGCTGGAACTCAGCCTTCATGAGGCAGTCATTCAAGTTCAGCACCACATCTTTCTGTGGAGTCAGAGCAAAGTCCTCCCATACCAAGATTATTCTGAATATTTGAGGCCACTTCCACAGCTCTTGCAAAGTGGCTGCATGTTCTGGAAGCAGTAGTGACGTTCTGATCTAGAATCATTCAAGAGCTTGCCTGACATAAAAGCCAAGACTGAGAAAGATAAAATGAATGTAAGAAAGGATGCTGTGTACCTACAGTATTCCTGAGAGCTCCTCTTGGTGGTCAGTGCCTTAGTTTTTCACCCACCTTGGCATATAGCACTGATGACCAGGTATTTTAATGTATCAGTATTCTTGTGTCTTTCAAAAAAAGATAAACACTTAAAAATCATATTAACCAAAGGAGGATTATTATATATTTATAATACCTCAGACAAGGCTTTAGTTTGGACAATTCTCAGCAGGAAACTCTCCCAGTTCTAAGCAGAATAGTTAACAATAACAACAAAGAATGGCATTCTGTTCTTCAGCTGTGCCAACTTACAACAATTTCCCAGAATAACAGTGGCGAGAGAATATTTTCTAGCTTGCCACAGTGCCTAAGCACAAGTAGCTGAGAGAAGGATGGGATATAAATCTTAACAGCAATTTCTATATTTTCACTGCACATTTAAACCATACTTTTTAAAAGAAAACCCACTACCCACAGTCATAGGTGCCTTTTATCTTTTATGCTGTATGTTGCTGAGAATCAATCTTTAAATGTATTCTCAGTTTTAATTCAGAACAATTGTTCCATGAACTCTTATTTTTAAAGCAAGATTAGAAACAATTATAACCGATAATGTGTAATTCTGTAGGTACTTTATATGCAGGTAAGTTTGAAAAAGGCTAACAAAGATTATGTTTCTTTTATTCACACAAACACAATTTCAGTGCACTTTCTCTCACACAAAGTAATGAAATTTTAAGATACATTCCCAGAACTGGAAGTAAGCCAGCAACCATGTTCAGTTTTCTGCTGGTAAATTGAATTCTCTACTCAGTGTATAAGGTACTGGCACAACTTGACATATCTATAGGGCAATAAAATACCTACCAGAGTAATTGTAACGTATAAAATAATAATCACAGTGATGTGATAGAGGAGACCCCTGGGGGTAGTCTGACACCCCTTGTTAAAATGCCATCACCAAACCAAAGGCAGGTGCTCACCCCTGTTTCTGCTATAGATGAATTTCATTCCCTTGGCTTTAAAAGTTAATTTGAACATGGTTTTTTTTGTTTTCTTATATTTTGCTGAAATGTTTTCAGCATCATGTGTTTTACAGGAGAACTTGCTACTCCTTCCCTGTCTTTCAGAATATACAACTCAAAACAAACGGCTGTTTCTGCAAAGGGTGTTACAGACACATGTAATCAATAATGTATAGTTCTGTTTGACATTGAGGTTACCTTCCCAGTGTGCTACTGGCTTAGACGCAGCATTTCTGATGGGACAATGAATTCTCAAGGTGATGCAGAGGAAGACATGGGTTTAGCCTTTGATAGGCTCTCCCTGTCCTGGGGATGGAGAGTGCTGCATCTGCTGCTCTGGTTCAAGCTGTAGGAGTCTGCTCTTTTGATTTCTGCTTTCTTCCTTGGCTTGTCCAAGGAGCCAAGATAATGGCCAGTGTAGGAACAGGGAACTCCTTTGGTCATAAGTGTGTCAGATGCATGGGTTGAGTTTGCTTTGATTGGAGGAGATTATTTCCCTGCCCACAGCTGGGGCGTTGCAACTACATGATCTTTAAGGTCCCTTGCAACCTAAACCATTCAATGATTTTATGTAACCTCCTGGCAAGCATGTGTGCTTGCCAGTGCTAGGTCCAGCTACAGTCTGCAGCAGCAGCACTGCAGGGTCATGCTCAAGCAGCGTGTACTTCTAACAGCCTGAGGTTCCTCGCTCAGTTCTCTATGAGGATCAAACTGGCAGCTGTCATGAACCCTGAAGTTTAAGGAGAGGACATGTTTAGGGAGGCCCATCAGAAGGCATATGAAAATAACTCATGGGTTGTAAACTGTAATAATGTAAAAAAATAAATAAATTCTACATGTCAGAATCAATCATTAAAATATTGATGGAGTATAACACAACGGGACCTCAGACCACATGTTATTCCTTCCAGACAAGGATTTTCATCTGCTTCATGAGTTTTTACTTCCATTCTTCCATCCCTCAGTATCTATTTATATATTGGGATTTAAAAGCTGTATTTTCAGGGTTCCTCATTTAAAGCAAACAAAATATACTGGACCCCTAGAAATAATGACAGCTTTTTCATATCATGAGTTTATAAAATAACAAGAGTTATTTCTCATTATTTCTCAAGAGTTATTTCTGTTTTTCTCATGATATTTGTGTCTTCTGGATGTGTGTGGGCAGTATTTTCAAGCTTTTCCCTATCAGCAGGAGATCTAGAAATTTTATTTAACATTAAAAAAAAGGAAATTAAGTTCTCATCTACACTCTGGGACTGGGGTGTTCAGGGAAAAAACAAAGTAATCTGATATTTGCATTTAAATTGCTATATTTAGAAATAATGGAGTTTCCCCCCCCATCTAATATTGTGCTGTAATAGCTCTGTCTTGTAGTTCTGTGTTCCAAAATAAATTCTTATTTCTGATTTCCCCTGTTTCTTCTGCAGTGTAAAGCTGTATGTATCTGCAAGGCATGAGTAGCTGCGAATGAATTTATGACAGGAAGGGAGACAAGAAGACTTGAATTCATGCCGTCCCACTTCCTCCAGCACTGCCCTTCAGACTTCCCTGAACATCAAGAAACTTCTTTATCTTCTCCAAATCTCTACATACAAACACTCTTTGCCAAGATACCCAAATGGATTTTGCCAAAATCTGACTGTTCCTAAGCTGAGAATTCTGCTAATTGTTTTGCTAAATCTATGTGTGCACACATATAAATGTATGTATACATATTCTCATTCCTACAGGTAGTCAGCTGCTACTCAGGATGATCTCTGAAGCAGAAACCCAATTCTTTTCTGGCTAACCTAAGATATTAGAAAATGACTAACACTGCCATGTACTGTGAAAATATAAATCAGAGCTATTGCTGCAAACTTTATTCTGATTTTATGGTACACGTACAATATCAATCCAGTTTCTAAATCTGAAAGCATTCTATTATCAGCATTTTGTATCCTTTTTATGAACTTAGAAAATAATGTGCCTTCTCCTCCCTGTACCAGTGACACCTGTGCTCCAGGAAACAATGGGAGAAGCCTAATGAATTTGTTTTCTGCAAATGATTAAGCTATCAGCTTACAAAAATTAAGTTTCAGAGAGACCCCATGAATAAAATCCTCAATTTTCTAATAACAGACATAATCTGGTAAAAACTCCTCGATAATCTTGAAGCCACATACAAATGAAAAATTAAGAAATTAACTTTACTGTCATTTGTAGAGGGCAATAAGCATTCTTAATACACCTCAGCTGGTCAAGCAAGAAAGGCAGAAGGGCAAAACAGCAGAGAACAGCAGGGTGAAAGAAATTATGAGATGTGTCTAAGATGACTGTTGAGTGCTGAAATTTTGACTTAAATAGCTAAATATATAAATACATAATCAATTAATTTATTAATTTATTGGCTAAATTATCCAAATACAAGTTGGTAGTCAGCTTAATAGGATATTATTTAGAACTAAACCAGACCTGAGCCTTACAGTTATTTTTACATTTTTTGTTACAGTTCTCTTTACAGCCTCCAGTCTCATTTTGGTTTGACAGTAATTCACTAGTCCAAGGGGAGGGAAATAAAACTTTCTCTGCAATGTGAGAGAAGTCTGGACAGAACATCAGATTTTAGCCAGAATTATCAGAGATTTGAGCTTCTGGTTTTGGGGGATTAGCAGTCAGTTGTACAAGATGAATCAAATTCAGGGCTTTTGAGCACCAGCTACTGAAGCCAAATGGAGTGGCAAGCCAGCCAGACATTTCAGAACCGGGTTTGTACAGAAATGTAACTTTTTATATAATTACAATGTAAGGCAGCAACGAGCATTGAAAATATGCAATATCTTTCTATTACAGAGGTAATGACACTATCCTGGATTCAATGCAATCAGCTATTATAGCTGTTCCAGATTTTACCACCAGCATTAACAGCACATCATTATTCAATCAGATGCATGCTGTAATTTTATTGGATTTTTGCTGTCTTGTTTACTGGCAGAATGAGGTCTCCTGTTCATACAGGAATGTGCCATTAGAAAACATATCAACACCACTTTAATTTTAAAATTATTAAATAAACTAATGGTAATTTATGTCAATTTATATTTGTGTATGGTTAGTCTCAGTATCTTGACATTTAAAGTCTCCACCTAAAAGCTGTTGTTGCCAGTACCACAGTCTTGTTACAACACACTTACTGTAAATGTATGGCAGATATTTTCCTAGCCTGTAGACAGATCCAGATGTAAGAGCACTAAGAAGGAAGAAGGAAAGAACTGATAGATCTTATAAAAATTTTTAAGGCATTTTGTTTTCAGAAGAGTAAGTGCTGTTTTATCTACTCTGTTTCCCTGCTTTTATCAGTTGCTGGATTTACTATATGTAAAATGCAAAATATAAAAGCAGAGATGGTGCCTTTTTTCACCTTCTGGTAAGCAGATTAAAAATTCTGCAGATTAAAGATAAATAAGGATTGAAAGGACCAATGAAGTTAGAGTGACATTTATACACAGTTCAGTTCTGGAAAAACAACTGTACTGTGATTATGCAAATCAGCCACTCACAACCAAAATGCAGGGATTTACATAACGGAGAAAAAAATTCCTCCCAGTTATGGCTCAGTAACTTACCGGGTTCTTGCACTTTAATTGTATGACTCATTGTAATAAAATTATCCCACTTGCTTTATCCAGAGTGAAATGTATGTTAGGACATTGCCATTCTGAATGATGCGTGTGCTTTTGGAAGCCTACATTCTCCTGTCACAAAATGTGGTGTATGCTCTACTTTAAAGAGATACAAATCAAGAAAAAACCTCCAGATTTTCTGCTTGTACCAACGAAAATTTTAACCTGGTTTATGTACTGCATCACTGTTCTTGAAAGAAATGTATACTGATACAAAAAAGTCTTTTCTTTTTCTTGGAACTTTTATTTCCTTATTCTATTAAATTAATCTTTTTTTTTTTTTAATAAGACTTGTCTTGTGCATACATCACAGAAGAAAACACCAGTATAATTTGAATTGCAATAATTTAAATTGATTTTTATCTTGTACTTTTGCAAAGTGAACTTTTATTGGGAATCCTGGTATCTTTAGTTATCTGGTATGTTTAGACTATTTAAATTCTGACATCTGTGTGTTCTACAAAACTTAGTACTTAAAAAAACAGAATCCTCTATTTTAAGCTGCACGGAAGGAAAAATATTTATTCAGCTAGATGTAGTTTGATGTACCTTTATTAGTGTTATCATGTATTCCATTATTAGAATGTTGTATTTCCTTTTTTTTTCTATTCAATATAAGCATGACTTGATACTATATAATTTCTAAGACAAAAGAGAAAGTGAAGACTAAATAAATTAGGCCCTACTATAGCTTGGCCTAGTTAGCACTCAAACAAAGTTGATTGCAGGTGAGCTTTTTCACAACACTTTATCCTATTATATATACATCCATTACATCATGATGGCTTCTTTTCCATCTGCAGACATCATAGGCAGAAAAAACTAAAACATTTAATTATTTATCTCACACAGAGATAAACAACAGAGCACTGAAAAAAGGTCCTCTCATAATAAACACTGAGATTTCAAAGTCTTTCCTCTCATGTGGGGATGAACAAGAGACCTTTGGAAGTAAAAATGGTAAAGCACATGAACTAAAAAAGAGGCTTGTTCTGATCTGAAAAGATTAGAGAACTTGCTGACTATGACATTTCACTGCCAAGTGTAAGACTCAAATCACATCCTCAGTTCCAATCTACCAGAGGAAAAACCTGATCCATGGTCCTGGGAGTGCTCTTGACTTCCAAGAATCTCTGCTGTCCCCGGTGGGGCCCATGCACCGTAGTTCCTCTCTCTCACACAGCAAGAAATTCCCAAAAAGACACTATACCAACAATTTGGTTTGTACTAATTTACATTCTGCTCTGTTTTAAGAGAGATTCTAAAAAAAATTTGCAGCCAGCTGTAAGAGTTAAGTCCTGAAAACTTTTCTAGCACAATTACATTTTTTTTTGTAATAGATTGAAAACACCACACGGACAAATTCCCACTAGCATAAACTGAACAACTCATGAGAAAATGCTATAATCTTCCAATAGGGAAATGAGGTCTCCTCTGCCCTCCTGTCCCCAATATTTTTTAGACAGCCTTGTTTTGCGTTTATGTTAGTTTATAAATGAAAAATACATACAAATGTGTGTAATGAGGTCCCTTCTTGTAGGATTTATTATTGAGGAAAACAGGCAAAAGGAAGTTATTTGTAATATAAAATGCTCAAATAGGTCATTGGCACTAATCCATATTTAGTATTTCAAAACCACCCCCACACCAGTTCCTTGTCCCTCTGCAGTACAATGAACATTCAGCTTTCTTCTTGAAATGGCAACCCCCCCCCCAGTGCAGCAGAAAGCAACAATAAATAGCCCCAGCATTTGATAGAGATCCTGGGATGATCCAAGCACATCTGCAGCCTCTACAGTAAGAGCAGACAACTGGAATGGGGTTTGTGACTACCTTAGGTTCACTTCTCCAGGACAACAGTACTGCATGATCTTGGATAACAGACCAGATTTCTAAGATGGTGGCAATATATTCTGGTGTCACTATCAGCATAAGGTACCTTATTTTATAAATAATATGCTGTATTTCATAAGAAATAAGATTTGTCTTATGACCTAATATACTTTTCTAAGTAAGCACTTTCATTATCTAACAGTAGGGGCTTTTTTCTTGAAGAGATAATAGAAGTTTTAGTCAGTTCAACTTGAAAAGACTCTCCAGATTGGACTTTCCACTTGTTTTCTTTGTGGTTTTAAAAAAGTAAACAGGGGATTCCAAATTTCTCTCTATCCACAAACCTTTTCCTACACCTACCCATTACAGAGTTCCTCATACTGGAAGCCATTCATGCAAAGTTAAAAGCGAAGTTTAAAAATAAGAGGCTATTTACGTAAAAGTCCCATCTATGTTATTTACATAGCGTGGTGAGATAAAAGTTACAAGACACATGTTTCAAATTCTGACTGTCCCTCAATGTCTTGTTTTTTCATTTTTTCTCTTTTTTCTTTTTATTCCTGTATTTTTATATTTTTGTTCTTTTGTTTTGTTTTCCCATGACATCCTCAGACAATTTTATTTCAGTATGGTCTTCACTGGACTGCATAGATCACCAAAACAATGGCACACAAACTTCTTACCTCTATAACACATTAATTCTTGCAAGTGGGAATTTTGAGTGACAGAGCAAAGCTGTTTCCTATCAATTTATCAAAAACTGCACCTGCCACATTGCCAAGATTCATTTAGAGATAAAAAAATTATTAATATTTGAATTTATTATCTGACTTTATCAGTCACAGCACATTTCTTTACACAAAGGATAGCCTTCTAAAGATGAAAACTCTTACATATGTTAAAATACTTCCCTGGACATATTTTAAATTTACTTTTTCTGGCAAAGAAGTTATTACAGATTGAATTACTTTCTAATGCTTGCTACTAAAACACATACACAGAGCCTTCACCTTCTTGTCTATAAAAGGGCCAAAATGATCTGCTGGTAGCATTAGGCAATTTTTCTGTCAGTAACAAAAAGGATTTTTTTCTGTATTATACGAAATGCCATTGACAATACTGAATTAGTCCTAGATTTGATACCAGTGTATGCAGAGTAGAACATATCAAACAGATTCAAGAACTCCAGTATTATCATAAACAACAGCAAAAAGTTAATGGTTATATTTTTTTTAATGTGAACAAATTGAGGCCTCAACTTTGAATCAATACTTTCTAGCAGCAAAGACCAAAAGAGCCCTGCTGACTTTAGTTCTACTAACCTCACAGAAATATATATTTATACTTTTACGTTGTCAGCATAGGTACATGAACTTGTGCAAACAGCATTCAGTGGCTTATCTGCTAGAATAACTAGTGGGAAAAGCACAGCTACCTTCATACATGACAGATGTATTACCTGTTTTCTTGTTAAAACTCAATTTTCACATTTCTTTCAATGTTTTCTAATCTCCACAGATTCAAAGTTTCCTTGTTTTCTCAATATGTGTGCGTTCTGGCCAAATATTGCTTTAAGGAAATATGGCCATGCACATTTGTCATAAACATGAAACTAAGTGCTACTAATAGGAAACATTTTATTTATTGGTCCCACAGCCACAGTGAAGT
This sequence comes from Melospiza melodia melodia, assembly GCF_035770615.1. Lineage (NCBI taxonomy): Eukaryota > Metazoa > Chordata > Aves > Passeriformes > Passerellidae > Melospiza > Melospiza melodia. Next base: position 65,673,744 of record NC_086197.1, read on the forward strand.
TCTCTAGTTTCAGTTTTAATGATTCAGCAGTAACTCATCAGGAAAAATTACCAAACTAATCTGACATACCAAGAATACACATAAATTACATTTGAGTTGGACTCTAGTTTTTTCTACTTCAGTAAACTTTGAGGAACTTACAAAACCAGTTTAATATTGTGATTTCTCTAGCTTTGACTAGAAAACGTTTAGTATGCTGTCTAAATAAATGTCAAAGAAGAAAATGTCAAATTAAACCTAGTCTGCCAACAGAAGCTTTTTTATCAATCACATTTTACTTACGTGGAATTTTGTTCAGTTCATTCATGAACTTCTCTTTTAGCTTCGAAAATGCATCTTCTTTTCCTCCTCCTCCTCCTCCCGGACTGGCTGGCTCGGTGACATTACTTGGAGGGGCTGCTGCTACTGTGGTTGCTGGCGGTGCTGCCAGGGCCTCGTGATGACTTTCACTCACCATTTTAACTCCTGGGTAAGCTGTTGGAAGAAAAAAAGAACAAAAAACCAAAAGGTAATATAATTGAAATGTATCTCTCATCAAGAAATGAATAAATAGGCAGAATATCACTTGGTTCTCCTGCTTACTGGGTAAATATTACTTCATTTCTATACAGTTTCAGGTTCTTCATAAAATATCTATTAGACAAGAGAGAAAAGTATTTTGCAGGGTTAATTTCAGCCAGAATAATTTTATTGCTTAGAGCACTTTTCCAATAGTTTGCATTTTGGAAGTGCTAAATTTGAAACCTCAAAATTCCTGTAAAAATCTCATACAGATTTACATTTTCTCTTCAGCTTGAAAGTATAAGCAAATTGGGTAATAAATGCCCCTATGTGCAAATTTCAATGTATTTACATAATTATTTTTCTGTGGGAATTACAGAGGTGTGGATCATGGACAGAGTTTCTGCATATGAAATGAATAAGGTGATAAGGACATAATAAAAACACTGTGATTTCCTGTCAAAGTAATAACCTATTGTTTCCTATTTAAAACTGTGTATTAAATAGAAATTGATTTGCATGCATTTTTATCTTCACTAAGTGAAGAAAATTTTCCTTCAAGTTATTTTGTGTGACACTTGCTACTGACAACATTCTCTTAAATTATTCAGATGTCTTACTGTATTCATGAAAATACAACATCTGTAGGGAGTCTAAATGCAGCCATTTTGAAATATCCATGAGGCTGTCACAAGCATAATCCCACATCAGTATATTTTTAATTTCATGTTTTTTAATGGGCATTTTGGATAACCTTTGAGTGCATATTACTGTGTTGGGTGTGCAAGGCCAGGTGTTAAGAGTGGGCTGGCTACCGCCTGGCATCAGTGGGAAGCTGCCAGAAGCCTCTCCCATGTCCCTCAGAGCCAATTCCAGACAGCCCCTGGATGGACGCACTGCTGACCAGGGTCGAGCCATCAGCGATGGTGGCAGCACCTCTGGGATAACTGATTTAAAAAGGGCAAATACTGCTGGACAACTGGGAAAGAGGAGTGAGAATAGGTGAGAGGAGCAGCCGTGCTGGCACTGCGGGCAGGGCAGGAGGAGGGGAGGAGGTGCCCCCGGCACTGGAGCAGAGATTCCCCTGCAGCCCGTGGTGCGGCCCAGGGTGAGGCAGGATGGGACCCTGCAGCCCATGGAGGCCCATGGAGGAACAGAGATTCACCTGCAGCCTGGGGAGGGCCCACACTGGGGCAGGTGGAGGCCTGAAGGGGGCTGTGACCCTGTGGGAAACCCGTGCTGGAGCAGGGGCCTGGCAGGAGCTGTGGCCCCGTGGAGAGAGGAGCCCACAGTGAGCAGGTTTGCTGGCAGGAGTGGTGACCCCATGGAGAGCCCACTCTGGAGCAGTGTGCTCCCGAAGGACTGCACCCTGAGGGAGGGACCCTGCTGGAGCAGCTTGTGAAGAGCTATACCCCATGAGAAGGACTCAAATTAGAGAAGTTCCTGGAGGGAGGGATCACACACTGGAGCAGAGAAAGTGGATGAGGAGTCCTCCCCCTGAGGAGGAGGGAGAGCAAAGACAACTTGTGATAGACTGACTGCAACCACAATTCCCCATTCCCCTGCACTGTTGAGGAAATCCAGAGTGAAGTTAATCCCTGGAAGAAGGGAGGGGGGAGGGAAGCTGTTTCAGATTTAGTTTCATTTCTCAATATCCTACTTTGCTTTGATTGGTAAATTTAGCCAATTTCCCTAATTCAAATCTGGTTTGACTGCGACAGCAATGAGTGACTGATGTCTCCCTGTTTTTATCTTGCTCCTCCACTGTCCAGCTGAGGATAGGAGGGATAGAGCAGCTTGGGTCGGAACCTGGCACCCAGTCAGGGTCAGCTACCACAATCACATAGCAAAGAATTTTGGGCTAGTGGGATGAAGATGAGAAGATATGATAGAAATTCCTGCAACACAGGAAGGCTAGCTGAAATGTTTATTCAGTTTTTGAAAACATTGTTCTGATTTTCTGCTGCATCATAAATATCACTGATCTGAATAATTTCAGAAAACAGAAGGAGAAAGGGTTTGAAAAATAACAAACATTCATTATTGCTGAGTATACAATTGCTCTCAGCTTCAAAAGGCATTTGGCCTTTGAGCTTTTCCTGAGAAATTTAAACATCAACATAGGAATAAAACACAACACATCAAAATTGAAGGGGCATAAGAGAATCTGACTGCATGCAATATGATCAATCATGACCTTTCTTGTCTTACATGATTGTTTTCATGGATGTTGCTAAGAGCACTCAGATCACTAAATCAAGAGGAGATTTGACTTTTTGTCCTTCAACTTTAGTTGTACGAGTCTGCAGTCATGAAGACCTGGAGGCACAGGCCTGACTGCAGGCAGAATGAACTTTCTGAAATCATCCTCACCATTCCTATCATTAAACAGGGCTTTGCACACGGGTGTAGTCTGGAATACAAAAGCCATTCTCCAATACTCCTGTATGATGAAAAACATGTTAACAAAATAGGGGGTTGGTACTGCTTAATTTAGTGAATATTTTGTAGCAATTTTATTGATGCAGCAGCAAATGAAGGGGTATTCCCTGCCTACCCATCACTTCTGTCCTTGCTCTCAAGTCCCTAGCCTAATATAAAATCATGTTGATGTTGACACAGAATATGTATACAATACATCTCTGTAAATATTTCATAAGCATGTGGTCTTAACTATTTCCCTGCAACAACATGGGAGCAGTTCACTATCAAAAGCAGACCAATGTCAATGGAAATATTCCAGTTAATAGTCATAAATTTGGCTCAAGCCTGAGGTATCTGTATTTCCCCAATTACCTCACAAAACAACAAAAAAAATCAAGTAGTCCATAATTTTGCTAACAAATAAAATGTCAGCTATTCCAGACTAAGAGACTTTTTCCATATGCTCTGATGAATGCCAAACACTATGAAGCATAAGCTGTAAACACTAGTGCTGTTTTATGTTATAGCATTTTGTCAATGAATGTCACTTAAATCAGAAGGAAAGTTGTATATCATAATTAAATCAAAACAAAATTGCTTAATTAGAATATATTGCTTAATTAATTCAGGCCTGGCAGTTGACTATTTTATTTAGCAATGGAAGACACAATTTGCAGTGACGACTTTCAGCTAATTAAAAATTAAGGCAAATGTAATTTATTTGCTTCTAGGTTTTGAACTATATTTTGAAAATATATTCAAAGAACAAATTTGAGGCATTACACTTTGATTTACTTAAGAGGAGGGAAAACCAACAAAACAGACTATCCTGTGATGTCCAGGAACAATCCTCAGTAGATTCCTAGTGCAGTTAGAGGTCACTATGTCTAATGAGGCACGCACAAATGGTTTGAGACTTGCCACAGAACCTTGGACCTTTACATGCCAATGACACTGTCCTGATATTTCAAAAAGGTGTGAAGGGGCTGAAAAAAGAATCTTGACTCAGAAAAAGCTCTCTGCAAAGAGCATGTGCCCACTTGCTTATAATATCTGATGGCTTTTGTAAGTGTAATGCTGCAGCTTTCCACAATAACAGTATAAGCACCGTGGCAGTATTAGAGACTGCAGAATACAGAATAATTATATTTAAACTGGCCTTTAAAAAAAACGGGGTTACTTGAGTGCTGCAGTGCATTGCTGAAGGTAAAGATCTACAAATCATTAGCAGATTCTCTGCCATTTATGAAATGGTAGTTGCAAGCAAAAAAGTCTTGTAAGTTAAAAAATGAAATGTCATCCCACTCAACTATGATTTTCAGTCCAATGTTCACTGCAACGTTTATAGTGCTATCTATGAAATATTATGTTTCATGTGCAACATCCAGTCATAAATTAGAGTACATTTTTAATTGTACAATATAGGAGTGTGCCTCCTGTTGATGGAGTGACAAAACTGTCCTTTGTCCCCTCAAAAAGGAAAGAAGCCCAGAAGTTTCTCTCCTCAATTAGGTGAAAAAGACACTTCATAGGTTTAGGGGACTTCACCTCAAACTTAAGGATAGCTAATTGGACAGAAGCCAGAAGTCCCGCATGGGCAATTAACTAGAAAAAGGAGGGAACAAAGACACTAATCACTTTTGTAAGGTGTTTTACCAGGAGCAAGAATGTCTGGCACCTAGCTCAGTCTTTCTCTGTTTGTTATTCTGCCTTTTATTAAACCTGTTTCTTTCCAATACTGCAACAGAAGCCATCCTGCTGATGTTTATGCCTCCAAGAGCGGTAAAGCTATCCTGGGTATGTTATAGGCCTCTGAGAGCTTATTAGACCTGGCTTGAGGAGGTTACTACATCAGTAGAGAAAATTACAATTTAACTTCCAAGCTTCTATAAAATGTAGCACAGACTATATTTTCTGACCACATCAATTCTTTGGCATACCACTGCCCATGCACTGGCCAGTAGTGCCATATAGTCATTATAAGACATGCAAAATGTCACAATGGACAAACACGTGGAATACTCTGAAGTAATGCTTGTCTCTATTCAGAAGTAGGTATGTGTTGACTGAAAATCCAGTTGAACCCTTGAGGAGACCAGGCATTTTGAGCTTTACTGTTCCCTATGCAAGAATACCTCTGACAAACATGAATTATCAGCTCAAACTTCAACATAATTTCCTCTGAAAATGGAGCATTTGAGAAATACACATATACACACTGGATATTTGTAAGAAGCAAGGGACTTTGTTATGGAGGTACAAAGTACTGGCTGACTGCCCTAGTATGTGCTGGTATGGATCCTAATGGAGAGAGTGCCATTGGAAAACACCTCTAAAGAAAATTGTAAAGCAGCAATGTCTCTTAGGAGAAGAGTAAAGAGGCATAAAACTTCAGACATGGATGAATTCAACAGAGCATTGAACAGATTCTGGAAATCACAGTTGAAAGAATGTGCTCAAAGAGCAACAGTCTGCAAACACTCTGGCATATGCAAAGATGTGGACAACTTGGGAAGACTAATCTCAGGGGAAATTTTAAACTTTTTTAAAAAAACTGAATAGTCAGAAAATTATGAGATGGGATGTCCACATTGATTCACACAGAAGGGGGATTTTCTGGAATGAGCAAAACTCAAGAACAATGTATCACCTTCTGGAAAATCTTGGGGAGAATTATGATAGCCTTACAAAAAAAAAAAAAAAAAAAAAAAAAAAGGAAAGAAAAGAAAATAATAACATGCCAAAAGGCAAGAAAGTTAATTGGTGTGTTTCTATGTGGTTAAATTACACTGGGTGTACCACAGCAGTTGCTTAATACATAATCTTCTAGGTGTAAAATCAGCAACATTCCTTCTACATGGTGGATTTCAGACAATTTATATTTGCTCATTTCTCCTCTTATCTGCTGAATCCAAGCTGCATGCAGTGAGACAGTAAACAGGTCAGGCATCCCACGCTGACCAAATAATTATCTCCCAATGAGAAATTTTCTGGAAAGTGTCCTTTTACTTTACTGCCTCCTTTTTGCCATACTAAAAATTAAAATTAGTGAAATTATTAAAAACATAGAACTACAGTGTTGTTATGAGTAGTTTAAGTTTTCAGAAGTAACAGTCATCATTCTTTCAATGTGTAATGCTGCAACTGTAGTAGAGCTATCGACTACACTCCAGATGTAAATTGGGATCTATACTGTTAAATGGTATTTCTTGGAAAGCTTATTGTTTCAGCATACAAAATATGTTCAACCCAGCAGTCACATCCAATGTAATAGATGTAATGTAATAACAAAACTTCTCCAAGAAAGAAGAAAAATCTTACAGTTGTGTCCCTCGATCATTTTTGTTTACAGCACCTGAGCACTGAAAGAGAAAGCAACTATTAGCTTTTAGTGCCAGTGTACCCAGGGTAAGAATGCAGTATTGCCAGAGAAAGGTTTGCACCACATTGAAAATATACCTCATTCCATCAGTGTGTTTTTGATGAAGTTAATTAATCAGAAGATGGGATCATTAGCAGAATGTTTAAAGGTACCTACAATAAGGGATCTCTTCTTAGATTTAGGCATTCTGGGATGTTAATAATACATTTTTTGCTCATTCATCTTCCTACTAATGAAATAGGTTATCTTTGTAACTTCAGTAAAGGACAGTTATTTTAAAAGACAAGCTCAGAAAAGAGACTTTCCTGGCCTGTTATAAAGATGAGACTGTAAGTACATTTTCAGAAGAATGGAAGGTCATGGCAAAGATGTATCAAAACAGCCTTTTTATGGCTACCACAAAGGTTTACAATGAAATCCAGATTTAGTACTACTTTAGAGAAGGTACATGAAAGGCCAACAGTTCACAGGGAAAAAAAGTTCTGATGAAGAACCTTGGTATGAGAATTCAGGGGTCCTCTCTGTGCTCCTATCAAGGCACAAGAATTGTCCCAGCAAAATTCCCACCTGCCCCAGAGTGATCCCTGCACCTCTTTCAGTGGAAAAGAGAAACTTCTCTTGCTGCCATTTATGAAACATGAACTGATACTTCCCAGATGCCATCCGTACATCAGCTCTTTAACACTGCTTTCCAATGCTTGCTGCTAACACCACAGTAATGGCAATTGGCTGAATGAACTGAATAAACAAGATAAAGCACCTAAATCTTCTCCCCTAAGCCAATGGCTATGTTATTGCTCAGTTTTAAGAAATGCCCATGCCTGCATGCCCAGTCCTGCCAAAGGAGTATCACTTGCCCTGGAGCAGGCTGGAGGAGCACAGACAAACAGAACTGTGAGATGGTGAGCCAGGAGTGATGAGGATCCAATACAGGGAGGGGGAGACATCTGAGCCAAACTTTAAGCAAGTGTGGGGGAAGAACAGCAGTCACATACCAAGTCAGGCAGAAGTGCTGCAACCCCAAAGCAGCAAAGAGAAGGAGAGCTTGGCAGAAATATTTTACACTTAGCAAAAGCTTAAAGTTTTGAGGCTGACAGTTATCTACAGCACATTCCTGGACCAGGAAACAAATCTTTCCATTATTAGATATGAGTTCCATATGAGTCTCCAGAATTCACTTAAAATAAACAAATATTTTTAGAAAAACATCTCAAAGACAATCACTTGATGGCCAAATATAATTAATTCTCATGAGAAAGTGAAATATTCTCAGATTTCCAGTCTAATATTCACACTGCAAACCTATTTGAATATGAGTTGTATCAAAATAATAGCCAAGTCTCTGTGTACTCTTCTTAGCCTAATTCACTTTTTTAGTATATCTGTTAAATCTAGAAAATATGAAGAATAAGCATAGAATACTTCACAGTTCTCTGTTACAATAAAACTATTTATTTAATTGAAATCATTATAATGGAGCATTTCATGTCTAAGCATGTTTCAAAGCTAACCATATAGTGTCACAGAAAACAGTTTTTCCAGGGACAGCAAATCACCTGCAGATTTTTGGGAGGGATATGGACATTGTGAGCACTGGAGAAAGACAAATTCTTCTGTCCACAGCACAAACTGCAGGCTTCTCTTTCAGCTTCCTGTGCACCCATCTATTAAATATGGCAGAACTGCTTGAAGTATAAGACTTTGAAATATCTTATACTAAAGTCTACGGAAGAGAAACTTTGTCTCGAATTTTCAGGAAGCACCAGAGTCTGATATGCAATCTATGAAAAGCTAATCACTGTATTTTGGAGTACCAAGATATGCAAGATGTATTTTCAGATTCAGTCCTTAAGCTGTTGGTAAGACCACAATTAATTTCACTGAGAGCAGTGAAGTTGGTACTATTTTCTTTGCAGCTAAAAGCCATAATTTTTTGACTGCACTTCAAACTTCTGCTCCTGCAATGCAGAAGAGCACATGGAAGCCAGAGAATTCACAGGAGTTACAGAGAAATATCTCTGCTTAGGTCATACTGCAAAGAAAGTCAAGAGGGATATCAAGAAAGTCAAAGTCAAGATTCACTACATAAATGCCTGACCATGTTCTGAGACTTCTATTTTCCTCTAAGTATATGATATTTCTTAGTCATTTGATTCTTTTGTTATTTAGAGGTAACGAGGAAGGAGAGAGCCCTGTGTCTCTGGATATTGATGTTACTGTAATGTTTCAGCAGCAGCGATGTTACCTGTCAAAGCTTCACAGCATGCACAATTTAAACCCTCTCTCTTCATCTACTATAGCAATTTCTGCTTTAAAATGTCTGAGCTCCTTGATAATAGCTAGTTATTAATAGAAATAAGGGAAAGAAAGAAAGAAACTACTGTAATTTCCTCCCACATGATCATTCTGTCATCTTTCACACTTGCATCTCATTTCCTGAAGCTGCAATCTGTGTTTCTACTCCCCTGGTATTTACTTCCAGACTTCCTTTACACAGCAGTGTAAGACAAAAGAATTTATATAAAAACTAGTGTTCAACTGAATTTAAGCATGAAATTCAAATGCAGTCCACAGAGAGTTCTTGCTGTTCCAAAATCATTTTAGAGTAATCTTACAAATAATGAAGCCCTTTACATCAATACATTTTTTGTTGTGTATATTGCATAAAATCAATTTATGTTCCCATATGTGGCTCCTGTCCAATCAATGGCTCCAATAAAGCCTATAAATTAGTGAAGTGCCATAGAGCTTGACTATGACACAGTAAAATTCACAAGGAACAACATAACAGAAATGGTAAAATAATACAGAGAAATGTTATTAATATTCTTGCTGTGGCACAGCCTTAAATTCACTTTTTGCCCTTTGAATTTTCTTTTTTATCAATTTTTCTTATATGCCCCAATTTCTGCAATCAGTAACCATGGGGCTGGCAAAATTAACTGGGTACATGCACTAAGGAACCAAACTGAGATGAGCTGAGATGTGCAGCTCAGGGCTATCTCTCACATTAGTTCAGCCTTGGACTTAGGCTGTGAAGTAACTGGTACCTCAGAATGTGACTCTGACAAGTGACTATATAAAAATGGCACCTTTTCCCTGAGAAGGATCTGCTCTCTACATATGTTCAGTCATATATGCTGAATTTAATGAGTACCACATTTAACTTCATCATCGAGTGCTTTTTCACCATTACATCCACACTATTATAAAGCTAAGGGAGCAAGGAAAATGCAGTAAGATTGTATTCCTCATCTCCATCATGAATGCAATTTCAAATGGAACTTCAAAGTCCTTTGAGAACTTACTACAGATCACACAGTAAGCTCATGAAATTTGGGTTACATCACTTGGTGGTAGGTGGGAAAAGACAACAGTTCAGCTAGTTTTTCAGATGCTATGATAAAATTATGCTTATGGCATTTAGAAAAATGTAAATAGCTGGTCTTTGGCATTAAAGCATTAGATGCATCACCCTAGTGGTACTAATGGGAAAAATACCATGTGAGTGAATTTTGTAGATCAAACTTTGCAAATTCTATATGATCAAGATTCAGAATTTTCAGGTACATTCATTCTAGTTTTAAAAAATCTCAGTATGTCATCAGACAGATCTCAATCAGACATGTGCAAAGTACCCATGTGAGCACAAAGATATCTTTCTCTAAATACATATCATAGGTATATTCCTCCCACGTGAGCATTAATTATACACTACTATTATTGCAAGAGAGGAAACAATGACAGTTTGAGTCCAAGACTTTTCTTGTGAACAGAGGGGGAAATACACAATTTTCATAAGTTGTGATGCTGTCAAGATTTTTCAGGGTTTTCTTCAGCCACATCATTGCAGTACTGAAATCGGGAACAATGATGCAAAACCATGAAAAGCAGCTGACTGATTGTGACAGGTTCTGTTAATTGCAGCTACATGAAAATTATTGTTTCTTGAATGTTACCAGTGAAGGAAAGAACATGGGGACACAGGAAGCATCTGCACTTAGATTTGGTTCTTAAGTTAAAATATTCTCTAAAAAGAGTTAGTTGATATTTATGGTTAATTATTCTACATAGATTTTTTAAGACAATCTTATCAGCACATGGAAGTAAAATGGCAAAAATTGAAACTAATTGTCCCATAATGACTGACACTTTTTCCTCCTGTTGAGAATGCTATGCCATCATCCAATAGCCTTCTGCACACAGCAGGAAGGAAAATTACCAATCAATTACATGACATTTAATTTCCAATTTGAAACATTTTTCTACTGAAAGAAAGAAAGCAAAAAAATCCTAATTTGAGGCTAATAACCATGCATTTCCTACAGTGTTTTGGAAAGACATCTTTTAAAAAGACACCCTTATGCATATCCAAAATTTTTTAAATAACTGATAACCTTAAAATGAGGCAGTTTATAAAGTATTAGTATAAGCACTGATTTCTGCTGTTAGTACAACTATTGCTTATTCTGCAATCATTTCTTCAGATAATCAGTTTAGCAAGGATTCCAACTACAAGAATGTTGCATCCAGCTCACGCATGAGCAATACTAGAGAACAAAACTCCAGAATAAAGATGAGGAAGTAACAAAATGAAATAAAAAACAGAACTACTTGGGTTTTTGTTGCTGTTGAAATAAAGTTAAGGATAAATGATAATTTAGGGATTTTCATAGGTTTAAAACTTCTAGGGCTTTTTGCACATGGAAATGCTTGGTATGGTCATATTCCCTTCTCTTCTGTAGACCAGAGAAAGCCTGTATGATAAAGCTTTGAATTCCCTTGGACAGATGACAGCCTAAGCCTAAGGTTATCTTCAATGAGTGAGTTCTCATCACTTGGGTTTTGCATAGCCAGTGTTGCTACCTCCAAAGGAAGAGTCACCACTGTTCAGCTTTTGCAAAAAAGGACTTGCATGCCTGTCTTCTGGCATCACCTCTTAGAAGGTGCTGGAGGCAGTTCAGAGAAGAAGCAAGATTTATGAGTCACTTCTGTTTTTAGCACACCCTGCTGACTAAACAGCTTCTCACTCAGCATGCTGGCTGCTGAGCAACCCATTTTGAGGTACTCACATCCTCCGGATACTGTACAGGAAGCTTGCTCTGAAGCTGTGACACAGTCCAAGGATGGAAGGAGCACAGGTATTCGTAAGCACAGCATCAGGAATTCTCTAATCTAACCCACAACCTCAATTTGCTCTGCTTTCATAAATAGGATGACAGAAGCAGTCTGGTGTCTCTGCCTGACGTTATGGCCCTTCTGTGTCATGAATATTCCTGGAGGTTCTGCACAGGTTTGAAAGAAACTTGGTGGACTCAGGCCAACTGCTATGCCTGGGCTGCATTTTGAAAGCAGCCCTTCTGCATGCCTCTTTCAGATGGCACATCCCAGAGTATCATGCCCTTTTAGACTGAGGGATGGATCTACCCTAGATCTGGACAACAGTCTGCAGCAGCATTCTGACTGAGACAGTGATTGATAGATCATTCTGCCTCATTAGCCACTTACTCCTGCAGGAGGGCAACTAAGGTTAGTGTTATTGCCAAAACAACCTGAGGGAGCTAGAAATCCTACTTAATAGGCAAGGCTGATTTATTGCTACTGCTGGCTTTCCCAATTTTGTTCTGGGCACTTCTTTCCTCTGACCCAGTACAGTGCTCTTTGTTTTAAACCACTGATTCAGTAGATGTTCAGGGGAAAGTGTTGTTCATCAAAAGTGTTTAAGTAGGATAATTCAGTTTTTCAGTTTGTGGATGGAAACTTGGGCAAATTTTACTTAACCTATGGGTAATTACACTTGGAACACTCTGAACAGCTCACTGGTTACAGGATAGTTACAGGAATGTTGTTTTTAACGCAGCCCAGTAGATATTACTACTGCAGTTAAGTCTCTAATAGCTAAACACCTTGGAGCATGTTGTCACACATCCTAAGTTTTCCTGTAGACTTAGCTGATTGAGTTAATTGTCCAACTGAGACATCAGAAGAAGGGCTGAGTGTACACTAAGTGCTATACAGTTAACATTTACACAGAAAGAAAGAATTTCTGAATAAGCAAAGAATTCTACTTTGTATAGACTTATTGACATAATTTAAAAAACAACCTGTTATGTTTCAGTTTTTATTTTCTTGATGGTCATGTTGTTTAATTGAATGCTTCAACTTTTGTTATTTTGTGGTTTCCTTTTTTTTCTCCCTTATTTAGTTTACTGTAAACCTCTATTTTCAAGTATGGAATTATCACCATTTATGGGTCAACACTCCTTCTATAACCATAATCCATTTAAAACAGAAAACAAAAAAAAAAACTTATTGATCATATTTGCAAAGTAAGTAAGATTTGCAAAGGAAAGTAGGATTATCTGTTGTCACAGAATGAAGAAAATTAGTTATGTGTTCAGTTCCCACTTTTTTTAAGGTCATCACAGCTAGTGTAAAACTATGCATCTTTATCTAACTTTTAGCTGAAAAATGTAACTTCTGCTATTATGTGATCTGTGGCCTTCTGGGTGTGACAGAGCAGACCTGAAGGTGGGGAGAGTTTCAGCACTAAGGGTACACACCTTCTGAGGTCATGTGCTACCCAATGTTTGGCTGGTGAACTTGGCCTACAAGGAGGATGATACACAGCAAGAGGTTCATGCCTTTTACTGCTCAAGAGGAGCAGCCAGGATAAGCAAGTGATAATTTTAACTTCCTTTACATCTTCTGGTAGCTGGTTAATTTTTGCCCTCTGCAATTTCTAAATCAAAGTGAATTGCTCTGGAGAAGGAAGAGGGTACTGAGCCAAACAGAAGCATGATGTAGGGAGGCTAGCACGGCCTTTAAGCTTCTTTCAGTACATGTGTTTCTGCTTTGTGACATGGGCATTTCTTCTTCATGGATGCATGTAAACATGGGACTGGACTCAAATGATAATTCCAGCACTACTTGCAAGAGCCTGGTACTCTATAATGAACGCAGAACTAATTATTAAAGAAAATCCTCTAAAAAACAGAGCTAATAGCTTTCCAGAGATTATACCAACATTATAAAGCATAAGAACAAAAGAATTCAACATGACTGATGAAATTGTTTGCTTTTTCTTTAGAAGAAAGTAATAAATAAGTCAGCATTTCAAAGTTGTGTGAAGAGAAAAGCTATTTCAGAGAAAGCACACGGATGCATTGTTCTGTAGCAGGGGAATTTGATGAGCTCCAAAAATCTCTTTGGAAGAGAAAAGATGTATTATAGTATGTGAAAAGAAGAAATCTTCAGTAACAGGCCGTTATCTAGCTGCTAAGGGCTGGTTCTCAATGAAAACAGAGCAGAATAGAATGGATAGTTTAAGCACTGTGAGGTGAAAGCAGAAAATTGGACTTAGAGCACAAGGGACATTCACAATAGAATGAAAGTGGATGCAGTAAAGTGTTAAGAATGTGACAAGAAGAAGATTATCATAAATATGAAGAGACAAAAGTCAAGGTTTTGCCTTCACTTCAACAAAAACCTTGGAGAAAAAAAAAAAAAAGGGAATTAGCCCTGCTGGAATGTACATTAGCAAAGAGAAAAGAAAGATGAAAAGCAGAATACCCTTTCAAGGTCATTTTAAACTAAGCAGCAACTACTAAACCTCTAATTACAAGCCTGCAATTCTTGTTTATTTATTAGCAATTGCTAGCAAAAAAAGAGATAAAAAGCTTAGTTCAACATAGTTTTGAAGTTCATTCTGTTCATATTTTTGCTGCCAAAAAGCAAATAGAATAATTGAAAATTATTTAAACCTAGAAAATAAAGACAAGTTTGTAAATGAAAAGGTCATTATCTAATTGTTTTACCACACATTAAATAACATATTTTTCTTGTCTTCTGCCCTATACAAAAAAACTAACAGCTTTAACTTCACAGAACACCTAAATAAATGAAAGCCAAGGCATCTTCTCAGAACTTAGGAACAAGTACAGCTTCCATGCTGTACACACATGCATTCCACTTTTCGTTGAAGAACTAAACAAGCCTGGAGGCAAGTTGAGAAGTTTCCACCACAAGCCCCTTGCTATTAAGATCCCTAATGCAGCAACTGTGTTTCAGCCATTACCAGCTATCACAATAGGAGAGAGAAGCAGCATTTATGGCAAGGAGTGATATTTGTTTTTAATCCACAGGCATAAGCCATATCTGGAATTTTCATCACCTTTTCAACCATTTGAAAACAATAATTGTTACCTCTGTTAAATGCCTTCTCTTTCTAAACCAATACTCTCCAAATGTAAACGGTAGTCACAGCTGCAAAGGGATCTACTGCCAAAATACACTACTGGGAGAGAAGAAAATATAGTGGCAGGTGGCTCTCTCCCAAGTGGAGAGTGCTGTCTCCCTGAAACACTGTTGGCTCTTGTAAAAGAAATGCTAAAGAGCAAAGAACTGCAATATCAGCCAGGCTTTGTCTGTCAGTGAATGCTATTAATGGGAACAAACTAAAGGTTTTACCCTTAGTAGAAAAAGATGGAAAGGCTCAGGAGGGCTGAAGCACTGGGATGCCTTTTACTGCACACAAGGTGAAAGTAGTCAAAATTTTGTAAAGATACTTTTTTAGTTAGGTTGGAACTCAGCAGTAGTCTTTACTTCCCTCACTCTTACATTTCTTACTCTTTCTGTTTGCAGATCCTGATTAAAGCCCAGCGATTGCTTCACTAGATGTTTGCCTATCCCACATTCCAGTCCCAAGAGTTTACTACCAGCAGGGGACAGTTGAAGGAATCAAAGCTCAGGGAGGTGATGAAGCCCCTTAGTGCAGCTACACCAAGCAAACTGATGGCACAACATTTCAGGAAATACATATTGCCTGTGACATGGGAGGAGCTCAACACAGCAGCTTTTCCTGCTGATAGAGTGAACTCAATTAAAAGTGGGGATCTACAAGGTGAGAGAGAGCAGCAGAGAACTGCCCTATAGCACAAAGTCCTCCGGTCAGAGCTCACTTCAGAGGGAACTTACCTGCAGCTGTGCCGGGAGAACACTGAAGTTATCATCTGAAACTCTCAAAAGACACTCCTGAAGCCTTTGTATTTCTACCTTTTTATCTAACATAACAAGAACTTATATGCTCATTATATATTTTACTAGGTCCTTTGCAATGCTCAAATCAAGAACTTTTAGATTTACAGTACAGACACTTACTAGCTCATTTCAGTATTCGCAGTAGATTCTGAATCTAATCTTTGCCTTGTTACAAAAACCCTTGTAAGACACGAAATAAATGGATACTGGAGTGTTAAGTATCTATATTCTGCTTAGGAAAGGCAATGGCTGCCTAGCATTTACAGCAGGGATTACAAGCATGACAGTTAGGTACATTTATTCCTTCTCTATGCAATTATTTCTAGCTGGCAAATTTGAACTTTGCTTATTTTTGTCGAAGCCTACTCACACTCCTTGTGACAAACCATCCTGGAACAAAATTGGCAAGTGACACCCGCTGTGAAATGAGAATCTGATCAAACATAAAAGTTGTAAATTATGTTGAAATATACTGAATAGCCTAAAAGGCTTTTAGGGCTGCCTTTATACCTTCATACATGGGCAGCCTCAGGGACATGTTGTAACAGGCCTTCAGTCTGGATATCATAACTAGCACACTGTGGTGCACTGAAGGAGCACTGACATGCAGGAAAGGTTACAATCACTTTTTATCACCCGATATCCCAGCACAACCTGCATTAACATTGGGCTTTTCTTCTACCTATTAGGTGGTTTTAGCCCCTTCCCCTTGCTCATGGCAGTTTTTCACTCTCCCCTTCTTCTTTCTGGTGTGTGACTCATGCTATCCTAAGAAACACATTTCTCTGCTTCATTAACCAACTTTATTCTATCTTTTTAGATGCCTTCTCTAGAAATTTTTCGCTTCTCTATATTCTTCCACTCTATCTGTATCTCTATCCCTGCAGTCACCGTGCAATCTTAATAGATTTAGCTATTCATGCCTTTGAAAAATCTCCTCCTACACCTGCATAATTCTCCTGCTATGCAGCAAAACTCTTTCTTACTTTTAGCTCCCCTCTCATCACTTCTCCCTTCCTGCCTCTGTTCTATTTATTCAATTTCGCTTATCTAACTGAGGCCATAGTTATGTCAGCAGATCTCTGCAGAGCAGACATGTCAGCACAACTTCTAAGCTATGTTGTTATTCTGATACAAAGAGTTTTTGCCAGCCTATATTACCCAATTTCAGTAGACAGTGTAACTGCACCAGCAACTGCACCTCCTCTTCAGCACTTGTTCTTCCTACACCCATGGCGCCAATGGGTCAGCAGCTACACAACAGTCAGGCTGTTCAGCCACACTTGTCAGACAGTCCTTGATGCAGAGACTTTACTTTTAGAACAACAACAAACATGAAAACACAACAAAGAATGGTATTTATGGTGCAGCAAGAATATCTGCTTGAATGCATGTATAGATCCTGATATTCTGTGTGTCTATCTAAATGGGCTAAGGAAGGGGCTCAGTTTGCAGAGTACAACATCAATGCTCAGCACTTCAGCAGAAGCAAATAAATACATGAATTTAGCATAGTTGCAGTGAATAATAACCAATTATTCTCAGGTCTCTTTTCATAAGTCGCAACTGCTTAGGAGTGATGGAAATTTTAATTTTAAATGGCCCTTGTTAGAACAGAAGGCTGTAAAAAGATTTGTGTAAGAAAAGACATTACAATAGCAGAGAAGACAATGGGCTGTTTTTAGCAAGGCTGTTCATCTAATTGTGTTTTGCAGCCTAATGATGCTGTACAAAACTTAATTGACTATACTTAGAGCCCACCACTTCTAATGGAAGCTAGTACTGAAAAAGTAAAAGGAAACTGGATCTCAAGAAAGGGAATCAGGGATGATTTTTAACTTCTGTTACTACAGATCTCTGTAAACTCTTTCAGGTATATTCCAAAAAGTTTCTTAGATTATGTTCTAGGAATACAAAAGAACTTCCCTATGCTGGGACATGAGAAAGAAAGTATTTGAAAGAAATAAACAAAATGTACTGGATGTGACCTTTGGGAAGAGAATTGTAATGTGACCTAAACAGTCTTCTCCCACCCTCTTTGAAGCCACTTTCACAACCCTCATTCTCAAAGTCTCATTTCTTGTTCACTTATAAAACTGTCAGCAGTAAAGGACTGGAAGTAACCTCCCATGACAGATTACTACACAACAAGCTGGTTAAGGATTTCTTGCATGCCTGTTTGAAGCATTTTATTCTAAATACTGCCAGCCAATATACACTACATTGGATGGGTACTAACCTATATTACACTAGATGGAATATAGATTTAATCTAGTATAGTAAATCTCTATAATTCTGTATAAACAGTACTTGGCCATATTCCAAGATCTACTACATTTCTATTGCATTCTTTATACACAAACCATGAATCATAGTTAGGCCCTGTAAACATGGGAAAGTAATAGTCATCCAACTCATCTTCATTTAATTATACTAAAATGGCTATAATGTTCAAGAAGCAGAGAAGTTAAACAACCCAATTCACTCCTGATGTCAGAATAACTGCTTGTTCCACCCTGCAGTAATGCACTGCATGCTGCTTTGAAGTAATTTTAAGTGTCACCATCTAGTGCCTGGTATATTCAAGTCTAGCCACAGTTTCTTGTCTTTTTCTGCCTATTATCCCTTCCTTCAAATGAAATTTTCAGTTTTTATTGCCTGGCGTGGAATTTTTTGTTTGTTTGGTTTATTTTTATTGAGTAAGACAGGGATATAAATCAGAGGAAGAAGCAAGAGTTAATGTTTGAAAATAATGTCCTCATACATTAGCCACTCAATCACAAGTCCTTGTTTTCAATGCCTGAAGACAGTATTTTCTGAGTACATCTTACAAAGCAGATTGTAGCAAATTTGTTATGCTTTCAGTAGACCCGATTGAAATGCTCTGCTGTTTAAAGAGAATTTAAGCAGTTAAAAATGCGATTCTTATTGTATGAAGTAATCATCTTCCTTGTTTTGGGAGCAGCTATGAGAATCATAAAAGTGAAATACATACTTCAGTTAAAATTCAGATTTTGGAACTCAGCAGAGTTCTGGGCAGGCAAACAGTATCTGTCCAATGCAGAGAAGAACAGTTTTTAACCAAGAAAACCCATCTGTGGTGAAAAAAAAGGAAGCAGAATGTATTCTGACATCTTTGTAATGCTGTACAGCTTGTAAACTGCACAGCAGTGTTTTTTTGGTGTATTCAGTTTCCTAGCACAGAAGAGACACCTTCTGTGACATACTACATAATCACTGAAAGAGCCAACTGGTGAAAATTAATTCCACACGCTGTAAGCATTGGACATAGTTCAAAGATATTACAATCTCACAAATTAAACAAATTCAACTTTTCCCCTTGAAAACAGGAAAGTAACATGTAAGACTTAAAGGTATCAGGAGAATAAGACTAAAATTGCTTGCAAATTCTACCTTTGAGTATGAAATTCTGACATTTCTACTTGTTCATATCAAGATGCTTATGTTTCAAAATTAGAAATAATTTCTACTCAGTAATTTTTTGGCTTTATACTAATAGCTCTAAGTAGGCTATTATTTCAGTCATAAACATACAAAAATAAAACAGGTTTCACCATAGAAACTGCAGCTTGTTTGGGGCTTTTTGAGAAGTCAGACAAAATATATGTAATACAAAATACTGCAAAATTTAGTAAGAATAGATTAGCAATGGCCTGTAGTATTTAATTAACATTTTAAATTTTGAATTAAGTAATTAATTTTTAAAGACTTTAGATTTGTACATCTGTGAGAGTTGAGAGTTAGTAAAAAATTTACAACTTCACAAAAATTCCTAGTGCATTTTCACCTGCTAACAGAGCAAGTATTTCCAGCAGAGGGTATAATATTGTCATGTTTATTATATATGTATTAATAAAGCACTTCAATGCTAAAATTTATTTATGTCAACACATAATGTTGACAGAACTTAAAAACCATGACAGCACATCAGATTTTCTTTTGGTTTATGTTACAGTCAATCCTGATATATAGAACACAGATTATTTCAGGACACTTCACATCTTTAGTGATGTGGCATGGAAAAACCAATATGCAATCATATTAAAACTATCACAAGCTACCAACTTTAGGCATCAAAACTGTTATTTTAGCTTATGTTTTGTATTTCCCATCTCCCAAAAATTAAGAAAACTTCTCAAGATATATGCAAGATAATTTCTCTCTCTAAAGACACATTAATAGTAGCATTTTTATTGGCTACATTCTAGAGGTCTCATATGATTTGATTCCCAAAATATCTTATCAGAAATCTTGATTTCTAATTCATCTTTGAAGTTTGGATGCATTTTTCATAAGTTCTAAAATAAGGAGTTCTGTCTTTTGCAGAGGCAGGTCATGCATATGTATGAAGGCACTGTGACAAAATTCCAAAGCATTTTAAGAAATGTAAATGGAAGGGAAAACATAGTAGCAAATTATGATGCAGCATTTTAGTCTTTTACATATGGGGAATCTTCAAGTGTATCAATATAATTATGGGCAGCCTAGTGGCAATAGCAGAAAAAATAGAGTCATGCACTAGTGTACAGACTGGAAACTGTTACAGGTATAGTCTAAAAGTGAAGTACTCATTTCCTGGGGCATAACATCTCATTGGAATGTGTGGATAACCTTAAATGTGCTCTCCAAATTACACTGAAAAACCAGCACAGAGGAAAGAACAAAGCTTCTGAAAACTGCTGTTATTGAGAATGACTGATCCATAGAGTTGAGCAAGTTTACTTTACTGTTTCCATGTTAAAAGAACTCAGTCTGTGTCAGATGGGCAAGGTCCTATGAATGAGCAAATATATAAACAATTTTTAGATAAGAAAAATCTAGGTTGATTTCAGATGCAAGTTTCCTTCTCCTCTTTACAGGTGATGCAATCTCAGGACAGAATTAGCATCTGCCCACTTCCATTCCTCCTACTGCAGAGAGAATTCAGTATTACTGATGATGAGAAGCAGACCAATCTGCAGGGAAAATGCTAATCTAGAAATGCCTATGATGGAAAAGAGAAGGAAGTCCTGAGAGGGGCAAATATCAAGGGATAAAACCATAGGTTAAAGAACTTAAAAAGTGCTAGAGATAAAATAGTCATGGAAGAAGTTGGCAGACAGAGAGGTGTGATTGTTGAGTGCAATTCAGGAGAGAGAACAGGAAAGCAAGAGGAGAACAAAGTGAGAGAACATTCTAAGTACAAAAGTTAAAATACAGAAGATGGGGAAATGCAACAAAAGAGTGAGTCACAAGTCCTATGAAAAGTCACAAGAAATAAAATTGCAAGGAATGGATAAATAAAAAGTTCACAATGCTGAGGTTCTTTCATGTGGTCTTGGTAATTTAATCACCATGCTTAGAACACATTCTACAGATCCTTCAGTTTAACCAGTGAGAAGTCTTGTTTTGATCCCTCCTGTTGTGTTGCAGGTGGGTAAAACCTTAGAGAAGGAAGGCCTTGTAACATCATGTCCCAGGCCTGTTACTCTGGCTAAGCAGAAAAGAACTATGGGAAAGTGACACAGCTGAATCAGAGGAAGAAAAACAAGTTATATAACCATTGTGTGTTCACACTGTGATGTATGGTGCTTGGTTGAATTATGTTATGATTTAAAACAATGTAGCTGATAATGGGAAAACTGCTTAAAAGCCCTGGGTTTGGCAATTAAGTGGCTCTCCTTTGCACCTGCCTGGGGACTCTGCGTTGTTCTGCTTTGCTCACTATGGCACAGCATTACTGAATCTGTTGGCTTACACATTTAAAAATAACATATTTAAATAGTGAAAGAAGGAGAAAAAGAAACATTTATTTTTCCTTTTTTCCAGAAAGCACCACCCAGGCGCCATCTTGCAAGCAGGAGAAGCAGATCAAGCAGGACAGCTCTGAGGGATGGTAACTTTTCCATGCCCATTTGAGGCCTCTGCTCTGTCACAATGACTGGGGAATTTTTGCTGGATTCTGTCCACTAGCTGCTGTGATCCTTGGGACCCACTTCTGGTCTGTGCCCCTTGCCACTAAGTAATCCTGCTTTAATCCACGCCTCTAGAACCCAAGAAGATTGGCCTGTTTGGCACAAAGGTTCATTTAAAGCCATCAAATTTTATGAGGCAATGTTAAACGGAGTTTTATGCCGTATTTATAAATACAACTTTATGAATTCTCTTTACATAATCTTCATTCATCCTTCACAGCTGGCCATTATCACACAATGTTAAGCATTTTTTCTGAAACCAGCGCCCCAGTTTATAACAGCAAATGAAGCACCCATGCTTGTACATTCTGCACAGTGTGTAATGGAGCTGTCTGAAAATTCCTAGATATGGCAAACAAAAATGAGCTGCCTACCACACACAATGCTGCAATGACTTTCTGTGTTTTCTCCTATATGTCCTCTGTGAGAACCAGAAAATGTTCTCAATATAAGTAATTCCACTAGGGAATCTAAATATTTTTCCAAAACAAAGAAAACACCCAGTTCAACGAATAAAACTCTACCCCTATCTCCATTCTCTTGTATTTAAGCAAACAAATGTGGAAAAAATCTCACCTGTGCCAGAAAGTCAAAACTTCATGTTAACCATAGAAAAAATTAGACAACACTTCACCTTCACACAAGAGCAGTAAGTATATTGTACATTTGTATCAAAAATGCTTTTGATTAGGAAAACTTCAATAAAGTAGAGTATCTTGGTAAAATATATAAAATTATGATTTATGTATGTAGAGAGATATATTTCTTTGTCAAAATAAATGCATCCTCAATCTCTAAAAGAAAAGGTCCAAATGAAATAGGTAGGAAATGAGCAGTAAAATCTACAGAAATTTTTTTAGGGTCCATGGTATATAACTGAAAACAAGAAATTTCATCCTAAAGACTACAAATTCAGAATTTTGAAGTAGCCATAAATATCACATAAATAGTAAATTATATGAGCATTTAAATAATTTAATAATGATACAGAAAAAAATATTTCTCAGTTAATTAGTATATTCTAGACAAATTGCAATCACATAGTAATTACAGCCAGCCTTATGCAAACCTTACTTATTCACAGGCCTTGGAGATCTTAATCAAGATCAACAAAAGAGGTTGACTGTGCACAGAAAGAGAAACTCAAGACTGAGTTGCTCTTTTGCAAACACCTCTGAAACAGTACAATCCATGGCATTTTTAACAAAAACAAAACAAAACAAAGCTGATTGAAAGCCATGAAGAAAGTTTTACAATTGCTATTATTCCACTAATCAACATGCTTATGCTGAGGTGTACGGTACAGAGCATGTAATTTAAATTTTAAAAGTAATTAGATCTCAAGGGGTGAAAAATTATTAACAATGAGTACAAAATATTTTAACAAAAATTTACAGGTCTTTCGGACTTGTAAGATTGAGAACTGTAAGGAGATAATATGAGTCTTTAAATATCTACTATATAACAGAGTTAAGGGAAAAAAAGCCCACACAGAAGTAGTGGAAGACATCTTCTAAAATATTAAATATTATAGAAGAATTTTTTACCTAGGTTTCTTATGACAGATATTAGAATAAATTTAACAGAGTAAGTAATTAGACCAGGGAGGGACCTTGGTCAAACTAAGAATTATTCTGGTCTGATGCAGCAGGTGGCTGGGAAATGCTACTTCAAGTCAGGAATGAAGACTACTTGCTGCAATGTCATATAGATTTCATATAGTCAAATGAAAATTAATCTGGCCCAAAAAGGTAAAATTATGTGAAAATGGAACTTGTGAAAGAATTGTATGAACAGAGCTTATTCTTTTAATTAAAGAAGTTGTAAAAGGTAACCTAAACAACATTAACATTAATTTCATTTGAGTCCATATCCTAATACATTATGACATCTCCTTCACAGTATTTCTTTTCCTTGTTTACTCAAAATGACTAAAGATCCTTTTCATCTGAAAAGGTGATAAAAGTAGATAAATTGTGGCCAGTTCCTTAAAATTTTAACCTGCCTCTATATTAAGGCTACAGAGTGAAGCAGTGTTTCAGTCGCCATGAATAAAGAATGCAGGTCCATTTTGGAATATGAGGAAAAGTACAGATTTGCTGCAAAGTTGTTGCCATTCCAGATGTGAACTTTGGATATTTGATGTACAAAAAAAAAAAAAAAAAAAAAAGACAGAGAATAAGAACAGTAAATAGTGATTCAGTACTTTAATCCAGTCAGGATTTTTTGGGTGAAAGGCACCGCCTCTTTCTACAAAGCTATCAAGTTCCACAGGATCAGAAGGATTTGGCCTCAGAAATTTTTGCACACACCGAAGTGACCCAGTAAAAGTGACACCACCCCACTTGAGAACATACTGAATTACTTTGCCTGCTTTAATGAGACTTTGATTTATAATTTAATTGTCTCAAAAGAGCACACTGATTTGCTTTACTGTGCAAAATGGTTATTCATTATTACAGGGAATGTTCTCTGCTATTAACCTGGAGAATGCTGGTATCTTATATGTAATCCACTTTGCTCAGTGAATAATTTTTAGCAGGAAATGTGGCACTTATTCCAAATGCAAATTTTTCTGCATATTGCATCGAAGCCATGAATTTATTATTACAAACACAGGAAAATACATTTTAAGTTAAGTGGTTATTTGCAGGTATCATAAAGCAGCAACATACTTAACCCTGATCATGTCTTCATATTGAGAACAAAAATAAAAAGCTGAGTCTCACCTCTGAGATGAAAACAATAATTTCTAACTCACTTGGGTATAACTCACTGCAACAATGAATGGGGATGAGAAAGGGCAATTCTTTTACTGTTTCAAATGACATTCAGCATATAAAGTATCTTATATAAAGCATCACCATGGATTTTCACAGTGTCTGGGAAGATACAAACCTCTCTGAATACAACAGAAGAGAAGGTACTCCGCAATTTTGAAAATCAGGTTATTGAAAGGTTTTCCAACACCAGATTATTTTAGCTTTCTTGCTGCAGAACAAACTTTCGACAAATGAATTCTGATTTCTCAAGAACTTTAACTTCTCAAGCTTATATTTAATCAAAGAGGTGTACATAATGTTCTGATCATTTTTAATGCTACCAGCTCTGCAAGCTCCTTTTGAGGCTATCTCAGTGAGTGTGTTATTTTAGTCAGTAGATGGCATTAGCTGCCTCAGTGTTAGTTACGCTGTGTGATTTATCAAGAAGTGGGTCAGCTACAGCCTGTGGCTCTGTGTATGTTCCCAGCAGGCTGAGGAAAAAAAAAAAAAAAGATTTTGTTTTCTTTTGTTAATTACTCTTGCCATATTTTAGTTGTTTCACTGGATAATATAATTAGACAATAAGGAGGAGATTCAACAGCAGGTACAAATTTTCAGACAACAGTGTAAGAAATAGGTAGGACAGCACAGGCGTTTCTGTTCAGACAGCAAATCCTGCTGTAGGTATTGCTCAGGATTACAGGGGGGTGGCTCTGAGGATAGAAAACTGTTCAAAGCCATGAGGGGAAAGACAGCTGACACAGCTCTAATGCTATTTCAACTCCTCTGCTCCACTAGACTCCTCCCAGCTCCTTCTACTAATGAAGAGAGGAAAATGTTACGTGTCATATAAATTCATCAGCATTATTTCTATTCTGCAGATATTTTTACATCTAGCAGTTCTTGAAAAGGATGTATTTTAGTAATTCTTATGATAAAACTTAGGCTGTAAAAATA
This sequence comes from Melospiza melodia melodia, assembly GCF_035770615.1. NCBI lineage: Eukaryota > Metazoa > Chordata > Aves > Passeriformes > Passerellidae > Melospiza > Melospiza melodia. The sequence goes on from NC_086197.1 coordinate 65,698,784, forward strand.
CACACATGGTATACACATTATATACAAAATCTTAATCCTGTGTTATCCAAATATCCAATGGGAATGCTCAAATATCCCTCTGAAGAGATTCCAAGCCAAACCCTGCAGTTAAACACCATGAAAGTGTGTTTGTACATGTTTAAGACCACAATCTGAAAGTGCCTAGTGCTGAGCAGGAAGCAATTCTCCTCTTATGTAAAAATAATTCAAGCTGCTTTTTTCCCCCTTCCATAACAGGAAGATTTGGACAAACTTCAAACTTCATTTTTGCAAAATTTGAAATATTTCCACTCCCTCCTTCCTCAGCCAGTGCTTAGGATGTGCACCGGGAATGTGCGAGAATCCGAAAGACCTGTCAGTGCATTTGGCTCAGCCGTGTAAAATGCCCTGGCCTCTCTGCTGGGGCTGGGGTGACTTTGCTATCTGGAAATCCCTTTACTGCCCCTCTGCCCTCGCAAACCAGCGCCTACATCCCTACTGACTATTTTCAACTGGCAGATATTAGCTGTAGAACTGAAAAAAACGTGCATTTGGTGGGAAGGGTTGGGTTTTTGCAAGGCATGAGGAAGGATAAAAGGGTAGATGACATAACTGCCTTTCACTGTGTTGTAGGACACTGAAAATATTTTCAAGCACATTTCCTGCCTTATTTTTTGTTTTGGTATTTGATTTTCTTACATGGATTTAATGGGTTTTCACACTTGTATTTTAAAGGCTACAACTTAAAGAATTTCTCATTTGCACTGAGTGATTCCTCTTGAAATTTCAGGTGTTTATTTTGGTTGTGTACCAAAACTAAGGCAAACTTTCAACAATAAATGTAAGGATTTTTCTGAGGGATATATTTTTAGTTCACAATGAATTTGCATATTATGTTTTGTATTTTATGGCTAAAATAGTTTTATTTCAGAAGAACAGCTCTATTCCTTTATCTTACTTGCCAACTATGATTACTGATTTTATGGCAGGTGAACTCATATAGTCAAATGTTTATATGCAAACAAGCAAATCAAGAAGTGATTGCATCAGTACCTTTAGTCCAACTACACTCAGCCAGAGGCTCAGCTAAATTTGGCCTTTTTACTCCATATTGTGATATATCAACCCAAATGCTGAGCCAAACCAAGCTAGACTTTTTCTCAAACTGGCATTGCATCTAAATGCAATGAATAAGTTATAAACAAATATCAAATGTTCCCTTCTCTTAAAACTCTACATTAGCAGTATAGTCGTATTCCAACCCCCTAAATAAAAATGTTTGGAGTTCCTTTACCTAACTGTTCAAAGTACTCTCTCACTGTAGGGGAAGAATAGCATGTCTGGCAGCAGGGAAATATTAACTCAGGTTTGTATGAGGGAAACTGAAAGACATAAAACTTAAAGGACTTCTTCAGGCTTATACACAGTATTATGGAAAAGCTTATTCCCAAATTTCCCATTCCAGTATCTCTAGGGGGGGGGGGGTAAATATGCTGCCATCTGTAGCTCTCTAAATGCCAGTATAAAACAAAATCATTATACTGATAATAAAGCCAGAAGATAAAAACAAATAAGCAAAATCAGCAGCACTGTCAAACAGACAAATCTTAAAATGCTGCCTGATGCATTTTCCTCACAAGCATATTTCCTCTCCCTCACATTTCAGATCTCTGATAGGCTTTCCATAATGCCCAGCAGCACAGCACGGCTTCTTCATAACTGGAGGTAAACATGGGTTCAGTGTTTAAACGAGACATTAATGTACAGTCAGCTAGATAGAACGCAAGGGTCTGATGCTGCTTTTTTCCATAGTCAGTGCTCCAAGAGTGATGTGAAATGGAAGAAAATAAGTATAAGAAGTCCTTATATATACAGAAATGCAGGACACCATTTCATCAAGGATAAAAGATTTCCTTCCTGCTTTTAAAAGAGCCAACACTGGAAGCATGAACCCTTCTGCCAGTCCAAATACGGCATCAGACTAGGGAGCTCATAACACACAAAGCTTCCCACAAGGAATTCTCAGTTAAAGACCAGGAAAACTTACTGCTGAAATAAACCAAGAAAATAGAATCAGGATTCTTTAGGACAATAACCCATTTTTCTCTGTTTTCACAAAATTTATGACACATGTGAAAACAGCCAGCTATGTCAGGATACTTATTTATCCTACAAAAAAAGGACTTTGGCTTCCAACTTTGAACCTAACATTTTTTTTTCCAACAACAAAGAAAAACAATGGAAATTTCAGTCGCAAAACACTGACTTCACAGAAGACCTGAGTTGCTGCCTGCAAATTCAATGACACTGAAAGCTCAATAAAGTAACTTTGCCTTGACACTCAAAGGACAGAGACAACAAACAAAAAGACCCAGTTCTAAAGGGAAAAGAAGAATTTACAAAGATTTAAAACAGCGATTCTTCTAAAAATATTTTTCAGGGTTGAAACTGGTGCTTGCTATTTTAGAAAATTGGAAGAAATGAAATTTCAAAACAAGAAGGAAAATATAAGATATGAATGCATGTCTAGATAGATAATAGACAGATAATAATTCGTATATACTTAATTCTCTGAACAATGCAATGACAATGAAACCTCTGCACACATTAGGACAAGAATTATTAGATAAAACAAGTATGCTGAGTTTTTTCAAAACAGAAAAAAAAGCCCTCCAGCAACTCTTCAGATGTGAAATGACAGTCCGTATAAAAGATTAATTAATTTTTTTAATTGGCAGTCATTTCCAAATTTGCAATTTATAATGACTTAAACATCTGCTGAAAATGTAGTGCTGTATCTGAACAGCCTATTTCACACAAAGTGCACGTTAACATTACTAGGCTATTACATAAGAATTTGTAGACATATTTTAATACAGTTAAGCATTTCATAAAGTCCAGACCCTTTCCTATAGAGAAGGAGGGCAATAATGAAAATTATTAGTGTTAAATTACTTATTTTTCTAGGTTTCTCTTTTACCCATGCAGCTGCACCTCCCCAGCAATGTCAGGCCTGAGTGATTCAGACCGATAAAACCTTTTTATACAAGCTGAATTTCATTCTTTTTTCAGAGGTATTTGCCATTCTGGAAGACCTGGCTTGAGTTGTACAGATAAACACCACAAATATTGACTCATATCTGGCATTTCCAGAGATTCATAATGTGATTCACACAGAGTTTGTAGTCCTGGAGCAATCTTGAACAACAAATAATATGCAGGATGCCCAGCTAACTGTAAATATCAAAATAAATAAATAACTCAACTACATCTTCAAACTACAGCCTCAAATGTAAGAGTAGCTGAATATTATTCTGAAATGTAATTATTTAGTATAGAGGGTATTTTTCCAACAAGTTGTAATGCACCTTTTCCTTTTTATCACTTAGCTGAGCTCTGTATTGACAAGTCCCTTACAAAAATACTGAAATACTGTTAGGCAAAACAGCAGCTAGAAAAGGTATGACTGAACTCACAGCGATTTTCTACTGCTATCTTTTACTAATGAAATTGCACAAATACAAGGAGGAAGCAAATTACCCAGCAGTGAAAATGCCAGTCTTGCATTTCTGATTCAGTTCTGTCACAGAGAACTCACATGAGTACTCACATGGGTCAGTACTTCCTAAACCTGTTTTAGTAGATGCTGCCTATCTTGGTGCATCACAGGGTGAACACACCTGTTCTTTGCTGCAAGCTACTGAAATGCCATGAATGTACTGCTTAATGACAGACACCTGAACAAAGTTTAATGCAGAGTTTATGAAATTTGGTACAAAATTAAGATTTAAAAACTGCCAAAGCTGGAATCATAACTTCTTATATGGAATACTAAGGAACACAGAAAACATAGCACAAAGATTCAAACACTACTTGAAAGTTATGTTTTCCATTTCAGAATTACTGGAATTAATTTTCCAGCCTGTACTGCTTCTTGGTTATCTTGGGACAACTGCGACTCTTCCTTGGTCATTTTAATAACCCTTCTCTTTGTCTGCTTTAATATGGAACTATCTCCATGAAAAAAAATGATGTCAAGAACTTTATATAGCATTCCAACTTCAATTTCATCTTTGTTTTTCTAAATTAACACATCTCTGCTTTTCTTCAATGTCTTGTCCAGTAACTCCTCCTTCAGTTTTCCATGATGTTATCTCTACTCACCCACAAGCTGATTTTTGGTTTTCTTCTTTGCTGTTTTCAAGGGATGAGAATCCAGATGGGGTAGAAATATTTTATGACTGGTTACCTTTCATTTTGTACTTACACACTTGATCTGTTTCTAATGATCCTCTCAGTCTCTAAATATATCATTTCCTCTACAAGCTGCCAAAACTCTCCAGTATGTATCAGAAACAAATCTTTAATGTTTTCTGACTTTTGGGGGCAGTTGTTAAATGAGTAATATTGATTCAAGACCAGTGTTCCTTCAACAATCTCACTAATAATCTCCTTCATATCCAGTAACTTTAAATACAGATCATCATGTTTACTGCTTCTGATAGTTTTTAAATCACCTTACAGCTTTTTTATGCATTTGCAACAGAAATAAGACCTATTTTTAAATACACTTCCAAAATAAATGCTAGAAAGTCCATACAGATAAAATTTACTGCGGTTCCTTTCTTATCAAAGAACATGGGCAGTTTAGTCTGGCTTGCCCCATATCTGGCAATTCCATGTGGGCTTCAATTACTTCCATACCCCTACTTATGGTTTGTTAAAATATCTTCTAAATCCCTGTATTTTACTGAGGTCAATGGTCTACCATTGTCTGAATCATATTTCAAAATGAAAACATGAAATTTCTTGTGCATAACTATGTGCCTTTTCCAGGCACACTTTCTAGAATAGATTTTTAAAACATAATTTTCTAAATCTAGGACATCTCTAAATTATTTACAGTTTTTGAAAAACCACATGCAATGGGAAATGGAAATAGGCATGATTAATCAGAAAGAAAACAACAAGTAACAAGCATGGTACAATTTCTTAAAACTCATGGTAATTATCAATGCTGATTATTGAGATAATATTTAAAACAAATAAGTGCTTTAATTAATTTATTTTGCTTATTAAAGTGTTTTTTAATAATAAACTATTAGGAAATACAAAATAGCTTAACTTTAATCTTGCTTTTTTGGTAAATTAATATCTCTTTTAATATAACCCCCATCTTAAGCAAAATACAGTGATGGTTCTCAGATATGGAATTTGTAGACTACAGTGTTTCAGATCTCAGCTGAATTTAGGCATCAGTTTCTCACTTCATGATGTTCAGTAAGTAGACTTGGTTATGAAACACAAGGGTAACTGGTATATTAAACTGGTAATCTGACAGACTGATAACTTAAATCAGTATCTTAAAACTAGTAAACCAATATCTTAAAAATAATTTAATTTTCAAATTGACTTCCAAAGAACAAGGCCTTAAGCTATTCAGAGTTGCTGCAGACACAGAACTCTCTCTGAGATGAAGAGAGGCTTTGGGTTCTCACCATTATTTCAAGGAAGGGCTCCCACTTAGGTAGCTTCTGTGTCCTCAGCTTTAATAACTCAGGAAAGTATCTTTAACTAGCACGTGATAAGCACAGAGAGTACAAATAAGCTATTCTTAACACAGACATAATTTCCATAAAGTGAACAGCAATAGAATATTTGTAAAATGGCCTAGATGTGGTTTGAAGTGAAAAGTGCATATAAATAATACAAACAGAAACTTACTATTAGTCTTAATATAGACATGTCCACTCATGAAACAGTTCATATAAATCACTGATACTTTAGTGACAATCAATGCTGTTTTACACTTCTGCAGGAAGGTTTGAAAGTTGTTAATTAAGAATTATCTGAAAGCGTGCTAATATCCTATTAAAAACTGCCCATGGGTTTCTTTTGAGTAAATCCTTATGGGAGTAGAAGAAAGTTGAAGTTATCTCTGCAGATCAAGTACTAGTTTATGGGGCATTTAAATGGAAAGCATGATAGATATTCATATTTTTAATGACAAATGGCAAAATAGAGTATTATTGCCTATCACCAACAAGCTCACTCATGCCTCTGAAGAGAGGAAATCTGTACCCCAAAGACAGCTGGCATGAAACTGCAGAATCTTAATTTAGAGCCAGTGAGAAGGACTCAGATGCAATCTCTTGTGTTTGTAACAGTACAAACAGAACGTCTCCAAAAAAAGGGATCTATGGGATGAGGATGGTACAGGGTGAGGAAAGAGCAAAGTTCTTCAGTTCTTTAAAGATAATGTCTTCTCCTAAGGCTGCATTTTAGCATTAACTTCCATATCTTTTCATTATAAAAACTGTTTCACAAATCACTATTAGCACTTTTATGTCCAGCTCAACAACCTTTCTTCTGAAATATAATTTATATGCAAACATAATGTGCCTGATTTAATATGCTTATCAGTTCTTGTAATAATTAATGCACACATATTTTCCACCAACAGTTGAGCTTCATAACAGTAATTTAAAAAACAGAAAAACTGTATTTCAAAGTAATCATTAAGTTACCATGAACTCTCCTTTATGCATGCCAACATTCATACCTTTGCAAGTATGCTTAGGATAGAATTTAGAAGTTTTTAGCACAGTAATTTAAATGGCAAGACTTTTGAGAGGGAAATGGAAATCTAATAACTATATATCTTGGTCATCTCTGGAATCACTTTTGCCAAAGCACAACAGACACATATAGAATGCTTTCCCATAATAAACAGAACAGATTTACAGAGGAAGCCTGCATCAGCTGTGATTAACAGGATCTGCAATGCCAAGAATTTAAATTACTGCCTTCGTCTGTCAGCAGGTTGCAGGACACAAAGACAGGCGTCAAGAGTTGTAAGGACCCCCAGTTAAACGGCCTAATTTTGTGTAAACTCTTCATGTTATTTTATCTGTTTCTCTACAGCAGAACCTAATGAGTTGCACATAGTAGCTACAACACTGAACCAAGACACAGCTCCCACTGGCCTATACAGATAAAGCATTTTGGAGCTAATCAGGGAGGAATAATTTCTCTGAATGCCATTCAGCTATGGAATCCCACCACAAGCATTGTTTATTTTCATCTTTGATCTTAGTGGCATGCAGGTGAAAAGCTGAACTTCTTAGATAAGATGCACTTCCTTGTCCCCGAAGCTGTACTCAATAATTATTATTTAATATGTTGCTCAAGCACATGAAATTCCAAAATGAATTTCATTTTACTTGGAAATATTTCATTTAAACTTTCACGGACCCCATAAAATACTATCAACTTTTGTAACAAATTTCATACACATGATAGTGGCATAATTAGTAATTATTAGTATGTGTTGCCTTTTTTTCATACAGCTTCAAGAATCCTTAGATAGATCAATATTTTAACCAGACCTCTTAGAGCACTGAGGACTTAAACAGTGATATTTATCTCACCTGATTTTAGATCTTAAGCCTGATCTAACAGCAGACTAGGAAGAAAACTTATTGAAAAAAAGACACGTACAGAGGAAAATTTACAAAATTTTATCTGTTTTTTGAACGTATTTATATGATGTCTTACTTCTATAGATTTAGAATTAGGTAAGATGAATTCAATGATGGCAAGTTTGTGAGATGCCATGCACTGAAGTAATGATTGCCCAAAAAGATGGAGGTGGGTGAATTTTATGAGAATATTAAGTGAGGAAGAATCTTCTGTAACAAACTTGAAGCTATTTCACAAACATATAAACATAAAAAGTAAATTTCCTTTGGCTTAAATTATTTTATGTATAGCTTTAGTATCAACCTCAAGGGAGAAAAATGGAAAAATATAAAGTTCAGTATTTTTTATTTTGTATATTGTTGCATTTAGACCATAGCATATATAAATATGTATGTGTGTATGTATATATATATACACATAAAAGTTTTAAAGATTCATTTTATTCAGTTAGAAAGTGAATGAAAAGGAATGGTTTTTTTCCATGCATTTGGTGTTTGGAAGCATTCACTGTAATTGAATCCATGTGAAAAACTGGGTTGCTATTTACCAGTTTCATTTATATGAAAATGACCACCTGCTACGGTAATGAAAAAGTCAGTATGTTAAAACTTGAGAAATATCTTTTTATGAGCTATTCCTTCACTATCCTTACAAATACCACAGAAGGGTAATAAAAGCTATTTTTCATGTTTTCTTCTTGAAGTTTGAAAAGAAGATAAGAACCCTTAACATAAAACAATACTCTAGCAGGAATGGGAAAGAATGATTTGACCCCAGTATCCCATCACCTCCTCAAAACAAAACAAATAAAACACAATAAGTTTTTGGCTACCACTAAAGAAATTCCCTACTTTGTATTCAAGAGCTGTAATGCTTTCATATAGCCCTAGATATGAGAAACTGAGAAATGGCCAAGAAATCTACCTCATTCCCTATTGCCACATAATCCTATGGAAGTATATGAAATCCTTGGGTGAACACTATTGCCTTAGTTATCAGTCTGTCATCTGTGAACCCTCTTCTGCTCACCTATTACTGGCTATCCTAAGATAGCTATGTTAATACCTATTACAGCTAATATAGTTCTGTTCTGGAAGAGAGTCTTTTACACTGGAGATACTATGGATATCTGTATCTACAGGATTGCAATTATGTTTCAGTAGAAATAGTGTAACAACAGTCCTGATTTGAAGGAAAGGAAGCCAAGGGAATATTGCCAAGCGCTATACTTGTTCCTAGCCTTTGGAATTAATTCTGATCCTCTCTCTACTTTACAGGGGACCTTACATGCCACTTGTTCAAACACATTCCACAAACTCCTAAGTATAGTAGAGCATGTAGCATTTCATAACTTAGAATTTTGGAAATATTTCTTCTTTTTTTTTTAAATATATATTGAATATGCTTTTCCAACTTGAAAACCAAAGAATATGCAGAGGTTGGTGAATTTAAACAAAAAATGTATTTATCACAGCATTTCTAAAAAGAGAAAATACAGACATGCTGTATTTTATGTTTTTCATTAGCTATCTGGAGATGACTATAGCCAATACTTCTTAAAAAGGGAATTTCAATAGAGAATCCAAACACATTTGGGAGATTTAGGGTTGAAGAAGCTTATAGCAGCAGCAAAATCACTGGCATGTGTTTTACACATTAGAACTGAATCTCAAGTTAGTTATAAAAAGTAACAGACTAGATGTATGGAAATGCTTTAAAAATAAAATCAAGTAAATACTGAGAAAATAAGGATAAAAGGTGACCCTACCAGAATTTAGAGCTCACAAAATATGTGATACTTTTCTCATAAAATAAATCTGCTCAGACCTCGTGCTATCCTTATTAGAACCATTTAAGTTTCTAAACAGTTCAGTGGCTTAGGATAAAAATGTGTGGAATTTAGGCAGTTAATCAAAGTTTGACTTTCATTTTTCCTATGAGGACATGGAAATTTTAAATTTTCATTTGGTCCTGTCTTCATTTTGTAGAGCTCTTCTATGTTCTGAAGAGACATAGTAATATTCTCATTCTGTGGAGCATTTGTGTAATCTCCTCCAGCCACAACCAGGTAGAGGATTATTCCACTGAAAGAACCAACCCTGAAAATCAGAACATCCTTCTGAAACAGCGATCACTTGATTCCGTCACTCTTCCAAGCGCATCCCACTGAGGCACCAAAGCAATCATCAGCCACCAAGCCAAGAAATCAGGTTCAAAGTCACAGAGGCACTTGTTACAGTTGAACTTTAGGAAATCTGAAGTCTAGACAGGGTGTATCTTATTTTTAACAACCTGCCACTTCTACAACCTGTTCCCTAACAAGAATTTGCTGAAATAAACATTAAAGTTTCCTATTGCCTTCAATTAACTTTTTATCAAGCTTTAGCTACTTCCTCTTATCCTCACCCTCCTACTCACCTTCCCAATATATGTATCTCATCCTTCTGCTCTATTTTGCTGCTTCCAATTAGTTGTGCTTTCTATCCCACTGACTCTCCTCTATTGACTCTTCAGACTGATTCTTTTCATTCTCTTTTCTTTCTTGCAAACTTTACTTCTCTTACCCTTATGAGTCATGTGTTAATCACAATCTCCTTACCACATCCATTACTTAAAACACCTTGTTATGACCACCTGAAAAAAAAAGCACTGGTGAGACCCTATCTGGAGTACTGTGTCCAGTTCTGTGCTTCCCAGTTCAGGAGAGACATGGACACACTGCAATGTTCCCAGAGAACAGACAGGAGGACCATAAAAGGACTGGAGCATCGGTCATCTGAGGAGAGCTGTGAGAGCTGGGACTGTGCTCTGCAGGAGCTACAGCTGCTCCATCCCAGTGAGCGGCAAGCCAGAAAAAATGCCTGGAGGCTTGCATGGATGAAAAAGGAGCTTCCAGCAAAACTCAAATGCAAAAAAAATGAAGCATGCAGAGGTGAAAAACAGAGAGGGGACACTTGGAGAAATATAGAGATTCTAGCTGAACATGCAGAGATGCAGTTAGGAAAGCGAAAGCCTACCTGGAACTGAACCTGGCAAAGAACAACAAGAAAAACTTGCATAAGTATGCAATGAGAAAAAGAAGACTAGGGGAAATGTGGGCCTGCTGTTAAGTGAGCCAAGGGACCTAGTGACACAGGGCATAGTAAAGGCTGAGGTACTTGATATCGTCTGCACCTCAGTCTCTACTAGGAACACTGGCCTTCTGCAATTCCAGGCCCTTGACACCACAGGGAAAACGTGGAACAAGAAAATGTACTCTTGAGGGAAGATGATCCGGGCAGGAAATACTGTTGTCCTTGATGGTACACACCCACAAAGGCTGAGGGAGCTGCCTGCTGCCATTTCTAGGCCACTCTTGATAATCTTGAAGCACTGTGGAGCAACTGGGAGAATCATCCGAAGACTGGAGGGAAGGAAACACCACTTCAAACTTTAACAATGGCAGGAAGGAGGACCCAAGGAACTACAGACTTGTTAGCCTCACCTCTATCCCTGCAAAGGTGACAGAGCACGTAATCCTGGAAATGATTTTCAGGCACATAAAGGACAAGAAGGTAACTGGGAGTTGTCAGAAAGGAGGAATCTTGCTTAACCAACCTGACAACCTCCTATTATTAAATGCCTGGCTTTGTAGATGAGAGGACAGCTGTGGCTATTGCCAACTTTGACTTCAGTAGGGCTTTTAACATTGTCTCCTGCAAAATGCTCCCAGAGAAGCTGACGAAGGAGGAGCTAGACAAGCAGGCAGGGGGTGGGCTGAACACTGCCCAAAGAGCCGGGCACAGAAGGCAGTGATCAGTGGTGGTACACACTCTGCTCACTCATGGCTGTACCCCAGGGGTCAACACTGCTCTGGTCCTGTGTGACACCTCCATGAATGGTCTGGAGGATGGGGCACAGTGCTACCCTCAGCACATCAGCAGTCTGCTGAGAGAAAGCATTTCAAACAGAAAGTGGTAAAAGGAGAGCAGGAAAACAATAACATATTCTTCTGAAACTCCCACTCCTAGAGCTGACTGCTATCATCTGTTACCTCTTTTGTCTAATTTTAGATTGCAAACACTTCAGGGCGTGGACGACATTTTTTATTTGCCTAAGAGGTGAAAAACAGCTACACATTAACTATATAAATGATTAATAATGATAACAGCAGCACCTCAACAGCAAAATACAGCTCTGTCTCCACCTTCCATTTAATAATCAAATAGTCTGAAATAGAAAATCAAATAGGCTATATAGGAGTAAACATTTTTATTAATTTTGTTACTGTTCCCTACAATCGTTATCTGGATTTTCCACCTTAATAATGATACACAAAGGTTAAAAAAATATGAAAAGAGATCCCAAATTTCACAAATTCAAAAACGACTTGTTCTGCTGAATAAAAAGGTTTTCTAATTCATAAGTTCAGATAGAAAATGTTAATAAAAACAGAACCCAGTCAAGTCAAATAAAATAAGGAAATAAATAGGGATTTTGCTTCAGGCAGCTTGAATCTGATTTAAGTAGCACTCTTGGAAGAATCCAGCTGTTGTTTACTGAAATGTATAATAGTGTATTTATTCTTTTATGTGACAGCATTCATGATCCTTCAAATCATGAAGTAACATATTTCTTCTCATCAACAATAATCATTTTATGTACACTTACTAATCTGACCAATTACCTGAAAGCTAATTACTCAGGCTTTATAGAATGAGATAGCTAACCCAATGTATTTTAATTACTGGTATTTAATAAGGAGTACTGCCAAATACATCCATAACATTAATGTTTTACAGCAGCATTAGAGATATTTTGTTAGGGACTGAACCAGACTATGATCATCCTTGTTTTATAGCCTCAGAGATCAATCTGAGTGAGTGCAGAGCTGGACTATGGAAATTACAGTGTATTATTCATGTTCACAATTTACCTTTTTTCTCTGTATGTACACTGAAGTTTCACATTGAGACACTGTAATTCTCTCATGACAGCAGGATAACCCAGGAGGTTCAAAATGATGCAGTATTAAGAAAGAAAAGACAGAGTCTTCCCCAGCAACACAGCTTGTGGCAAGTTTAAACAGGGACTTACTCAGCCCAGATCAAGTCAGCCCTCAGAGTTACAAAAGCTGCAAACCCCATCTGTGCTTCTGCCTAACAAATCTTTAAAAACATGTAGTCTATCCCCACTTACAGTTCCTCATTTTTATAGGGAATTAATAAAAAGCCTAGTGCTACTAGAGAAAACACTTTCTGTATCACTGTGCTAAATGATGCTCTATGTAATTGACTATATTATGTATTCTATATTATCACACTATACATTCAATGCAATTCTGTGCTGCCTATAAAAGCTAAAAAGGTCAAAAGAGAGGGATACATTCCCACAATCCATGCTAAAATGTTTATTTCAGTCTCATGGACTCCAAGCTTTCACAAGTACTTTAAGAGGAGACTGGAAAGAATTTGCTGCCCACTCACGATGATGTCTCATAAAAGGTTCTTCAAAAACGGATCAAAGGCTGTAATTTCCATGCCATTTCTGTCCAATTTCCTTTTCTCTTATGTTTTCATTTTTGAAATGGCTATGATTGCAATCCACTTTTGCCCACACAGCACTGCAGGTCTAAATGAACCATTTATCACAAACTTTTTGTCTTTTGGCTGCTTGTGATTTTATTTCCTTTGCAATTTTTTTATTTCATTTTTTGGTACAACTTAAACTGCATTGCAATTACCTTCATAATTACACCTGCAGCGATTTATGCTTTACTGCACTCAGATGCACCATTGAGGCTTCTGATCCCACCCAAGTGCACTTTATTATTTATGTTAATTTTAACTCCTCCTCAATCACCAAAAAGAATTTCATATGGATCTTTCCACAGGAAGTGCTTTTCTTTTTGCCCTTTCCACAGCACACAGAGAATGCTGATGTCTTGTATTGCTTTTGCTGAATGCTACGGCCTTACATCTGAACCTCACATATTTTTCTTTTTTAATTTATTTATTTTAAAAAAAGTCTGAGATAATGAAGTTTAGCCTATATTCAATTGAATCTCATTATCTCACTAGACAGCATGTCATACTTTGAATAACAATTGTGTTGCTCTTCTTTAATATAAAATTGTACCAGTCACAAGTAGACAGGTTCTCCATCATTTATCTAAATATGTTTCACTTGCCTCTGATTTACAAAAAAAAAAAACCAAAAGCCAAATATAAGTTCTTATGACTCAGTTTAACCAACAAACGATCTTTCAAAATAGATTTTAAAGCCCTCTCATCTTTTAGTTTTTCTGAGTTAGGAAAGAAATTTCAAAATTCATAGTCATCTAGCTACTTATAAAAAAAAACCAACGACAGATACATTTCACTTCAGTATTTACTGTTTTCCTCCAATTTCCCTTCTCTCTTCCAAAAATTAACCTTTAATAATAATGTTATTTATTACAGCTCAGCCATACAAAGAGATTAAATAATTTTTCAAGGATAAATTTTATTGCTACACTCTTCTTCAAATTTATCTTTCAATAAATTTGTTGCAAAATGCAAAAGAAATTTGTTTCAGATTTAATGGTCTTGAAGTGAGAAAAATATGCTATACATAACCATTAGGAATGATTAAGTGAGACAGAAAATAAAATAATAAATACAGCACTATAAGAAGTTCCTGCAGACTAGTGATACAGAGCTGGAATACCTGATTGTTTTGGTGCAGCAGTGTTCACATAACCAAATCTAGAACCTCACAATATTTAAACTGCATATGGATGCCTGAGAAGGCTAAATGTAATTGTGGCTGCAATTCTCATATTTGAAGGCAAAAGAATAACTAACTATATATAAAAACAAATAGATATCTATGTTCATAAATGTATGCTTGTTTACACAGCCTAATAAAAACTCAGAACACAGAATAAAAAATCTGTGCTTACTACTGACATTACAAACAAGGAGCAAAAGCTCCCCCTCAACTTTCATGGATGGATCTGTTTCGCATTTGGCCAGACTGACAGAACACAAAACTCAATGTCCCATCTGGTGAGATGGTGGAAATCACTGGATGCCTTATTTAATTTTCACACAGATGCACCCACTTCACACACAGCTTATGACCAAAGCTACAAGCAAACAACAGTATATGACCACAGCAAACTACAATTCATATGAAAATGAATGGACAAGAACAAATATCAGAGAAAACAAAACTTATTGTTGTTTTAATATAGAATTTTCCCATAAGCAAGGATTCTTGTTGTTCCATAACAGAATGAACAAAGTGATGGAAATTATTTGAGCTACTTTGATTTGGAGGTAGGAGATGCGCACCACTGGTACTATTTTACAAGAATTAGCTGGAAGACTTCTCTGAGATATTCATCCTGGTGAAAAGGAAGCTCATGGAGAGTGCTCATTGCTTTCTACAACTACCTGAAAGGAGGCTGGAGCCAGGAGAGGGTCAATCTGTTCTCCCACATAACAAGCAACAGGATGAGATGAAATTACCTCAAGGTGTGCCAGTGAAGTTTAGGTTGGAGAGTAGGGAAAAGTTTGTCCACTGAAAGGATGGTCAAGGATTGGAACAGGCTGCTCAGGGAACAGGTGGAATCACCATCCCTGGAAGGGTTAAAAAATGTGGATGTGCCAGTTGAGGACACGAATTACTGGTGAACATGGTAATGCCAGGTTAATGGTGAGACTCAAGTCTTTCCCAACTGTAACAACTTCATAATTCAACAACAATGAACAGGCAAACAAAATTACAAGAGGAATAAAAAATAAACTTTCAAATGAGAGAAACATTCTGCAGGACAAAAAAAGAAAGACCTTCTTTAGCATTCTGTGCAATACAGAAAGAAGTAAACAAGCACTTTTACTGGGTCTCAATGCTTCCAAAATCAGCTTAACAGCCATGAAAGTAGATACTTCAAGGAAACAAACCCCTCACTGTTTTTTTTACCTAATTTAACCAAGGGAAATTATGAGGGTAGAAATACTAGATGTTTTTTCTAGTTTCCTTTTACATTTTTTATCTAAAAACATTCAGGCCACATTCTACCATCAGAAATACCACTAGAACACATAAAGTGAAATATGACATTGGTATCAATATAACAAATCCAGATTTATACATACATAACTCAGAGAAAAATCTATCACAGTATATTACATATTATTTGGTGAAGAATGAGAAGTTCATATGACTTTCTGTAACACTGCATTGTTTTCAAAGAATAATTAAAATAAGCAGTGCAATAATTAAAATAATCAGTGCAATAACACTTACTAAAGTGACATGAGAAGCTGCCCCTATTCACCCTACAAAAAAAGATCCAAAGTAAACAACAGTTAATTTAAGATGGTTATTTTGGATTCTTCCAGTGTTGGAAAGACCAGCCTTTGTTCCACAGCAATTGTCAAAATCTCTATTACTAGGAATGTGACTTTTCCTCCTAGATTAATATGACCCATATTCACATAAGCATTTAGGAATTACTAATATCTACTAAATCTAGATTTTAAAATACCTTGTGAGCCTGAGCTTTAATGTGTTTTCTCTCATCAGAGTAATTTCAGTTTTCCCAGCTCTTATGATTCTTGTTCACCTTTTTGTGCACAAAGATAAAGCTAAGTGATGTTTTGACCTCTTGATTTTCAAGACAAAAAGACCAACATGATGGCTACAGTTTCAACAATAATGGTTTTGATTTCTGTCTGAGCCTACAGGTCACAAGGAGATTATAATGATAGAGATATTTTCTTCATTAAGAAAAAAAAATCATAATCAGTAATTAGTTACTGTATTACAGTGAAAAGAAAATAAAAAGTAAAAGAAATTATTATTTTTTTCAAGTTTTAACATAATAACAGCTCTTCTTTTCCTGCCAGGTGTGATGCCAACTTTTAAACAGGAAAAAATACTGAAAATGCAGCATACAGGACAATGTAATATGTAACAGAAAAAGGCCATTCAGTTTAAAACACACAAACGTATAGGTGCACACACAGCTGCTGCTTCTTACATGGGAAATAAACAGCTCCTGACAATATCACTTACTACAAAATTCATGTAACAAACCTGGTTTAAGATGCCATATCTAGGTGAAGGTACAGTAAAATATATTTCAAATAACTTACTCAACAGTGAAGGATCTCATCAACTGAGAAGTGAGTGTGTAAGCAAGCTGTATGATTAGCTTTTTGTTTTGGGTCTTGTACCCAAATTTGCTGTCATAGGCTGCATTTGCCCTAGGTGTACAAAGGCATAGGTTGATATGGACCAGTGGTCCTTGCAACTTTGTTGCATGCCATCTTTCAGTACCAAGGCCAAAGAAAAATTTTATACTCCCCTCTATGTCTGATGTGACCACTACAAGTAAATATATTAAAATATGTTACACTGTATGCAGATGGGAACATTTCCAAATTTAATTGATAGAAAAAAATGCTGAACAAAAAAGCCTTCAAACAACAGTTAACAGACATTTCAAT
Organism: Melospiza melodia melodia; assembly: GCF_035770615.1. NCBI lineage: Eukaryota > Metazoa > Chordata > Aves > Passeriformes > Passerellidae > Melospiza > Melospiza melodia. The sequence goes on from NC_086197.1 coordinate 65,715,724, forward strand.
GAAATTCTAATTCTCACAATAGTCCTGATTAAAAGTGTGATGAGAATGCAACTAACCTCACAACAGGATTACAAATGAGCTGAATGGTCAGTAATGGGAGATTGTTACACAGTCATGTTCCTAGGTTTCTGTGGGATTTTTCACCCAAGTTTCACTAATGTTGCTGTATTTGATTGATTGCAATTTTCTCAATTTCTAAGCTTTGTTCCAGAAAGCAACGTTTTGTTCCAGTCATCTTAACAAGTGGCACAATGTTCCTTGGCATAAGATATTAATAAAAAGTCATGCTGCCTGTCTCTCTTGGTTGGTCACACCAAGGTTGCTTTTTGGAAGCATTTAATATTCAATTACATTGGCAGTCACTTCTGTATTTAAATTTGAAATAATCTTCTGGAAACAAATAAAACTATGGGGGAAAAAAAGCCAAATTTAGATCATTTACATTGGGACCATTTACATTTCATGTCTTCCCTCAGCACATCACACTCTGCCCTCAACGTCTGTGCAGAAGTAAGAGGAAGACCTTTGGTTCACTTTTCATTCCTTGGTGGCATCTTCAGCCACAACCTGAGTTTAGATTCTGACCTGGCCTCCCATACAGACCCTGTTTGAAGTTCTACCAAGATGCTTTGTAAGTGACCTAGCACTGCCTTCCCAGGTTACAAACCTGCCCACCACTGCTGCTTGCTACTCATTGAAAAATGATCCTGAAGGGCTTTCCTGGGGTTTTAAAATAAGCACAGCAACTCAGGATTACTGCATGCTGTTTGAAACAGAATTTCACCCTTTCTGCAAACAATGCTGCTCACGTCTCACACAAGACAGCTACTGGAGCACATTCAAGGGCATTCCCCAAGAAACAATATGCTAATTCCCTATCTCCAGCTAAGCTGGGTCCTGGTGCATCCAAATACAACTTAAAATTGATGATACTGACTGTATAATATAATGACCTATATTGGCAAGGTAATAGATTATTACCATATAATAACAGAACACATATTAGCAAAATTGTCTTGGAGTACAAAGCTATACTAGAGATTCACTACAGTATCAGCCAGAGCTGAGTTTAATCTACACGTTTCTTATGCACAACTTTGTTTAACTAATAAAACTTAGAGATATTACCATTTTAATGTCAAAGAAGACACAAAATCCCCACATTACCAATTTTATTATAGATCTGAAGCAAATTCATAATTCCACATTATACATACTGGGGTAAAGCATCAGCCTATTTCTGGCTGATTTTATTCTCTTCTGAAACTTGTCTCTATGTGCCATATTTAAGTTCACCTGTATTTTATATGAATGCTTATTGAACAGTCTTGCATATAGGTATGAATATGTAGAAACACAAAGAACAGTAGACTTTATAATGGAGAAAGGTCATTTGTTTTCTTCAGGAAACTACACATTCCTATGCATAGGGATAGAAATAATGTAAGCTGTAGGACTAGCAAAGCATGCAAGACAAGGGTAGAAAAGCACAGTGCAATGTAAGGACTCAGCAGAGAACTTCTGAAACTGAGCGTGTTCCTTCTCAGTAAAGAGGCACGGCTCATTTTCATGCAAAGCACTCACCCTATGGTCAAACCTAACTAGCAATCCCACAGCTGACATCAGAACAAGGAACAATCATTTATCTCCGGTAAAAACTAGAGCTGTCTTCTAAATGATTTTGTAATTGGCCAGGCATTCAGTTATAAGTAAAAAAAAAAAAAAAAATTCATTACTGCTAGAAGGAAATACATTGACTGCTGGGGTACCTGTCTTGACCACTAGTGTTTAAGGTGGCAGTCCCAAAGCTATGGCTCTGTGGTTTAAGAAAATGGATGGAGAGGCAAAAAGTGCATTAAGAGAATATGTATTTCATGAGGTAACCTGAGGCAATAGGGAAATGGGCATGATTTTGGATATACAAGATCAAAAGGAGAAGGGGGGAGAGCTGTAAGGAATTGACCTGATTGAAGGGCTTATTGTTTCTTTCCACAAACTTTCTCCCATCTCCTTAACATTCAGGGGCTCCTGCTATAAAATAGCACAGCTCTACACTATCCATCTTCTTTTGCTACCTTATCTAGATTAGTAAAATGTACTGGCTCACAGGAAGTTCCGGAGTTTTGAGAACTGGTGAGCACACAGATGGAGAAACTAGATTCTCCTGATCTTGGTGTCAGGGTACAGACAGAAACATGAAGAAAAATTAAGGACAAATAAACAGGCAAAGAACATCAACAATTAAAAATTTCTGTATCTATTGACAAACATTTGACAGAGGCAAGGATGGGGTGAAACTTTTTTGTTCCGGAAATATTACATAATGAAATATTACATAGATAAAAAAGGTCTTAGGATTTTGTACACTCTTGGTTCCTGCCCTGTACACACCCACACTCACTACACCAGGGACACCTGTGCAGTTAACCTGGGACCTCCAGATGTATGTAATTCTTTGCAAATCCACATCACTTTTTAGGAGAACTGATGAATGGCTTGGACCACCCTGTCAGCCTACAAACACGAGATACACACTTGATGAAGTCTCTTTGTTCCCTTTTAATTCAGACAGGAAGGAGAGTGCAATGCTGTGAGAAGCCAGACACTAAGTGGAACAGAGCCATGCATTCCCAGGGCTGTGCTGACACTTGGGTTGCAGGGAGCCACAATGACAGGACACTGCACTGCGACTTGCCATGGGTGATGAAGTGCAGAAACGTGGCCACTTTGTGTGAGAGAGCAGGCTGCTGTTTGCTGTCTGCCACCACGTTTGCAAGGAAAGCTGTGTGTTCTTTCTCATCTTGGGGATGGGCACTCCCTTTCACACCACAGTTGAAATTTTGTTTCAAACTGCACAGGTGCATTATTGGCCTTATCATTCAAGCAAATAATTTACCACTGTGAATCAAAAATGTAACTCAGATCATAGATTCCAGTGTTCAAACTTTTCTGTTCTCATTTTTGCCTATATTGCTCCCTCCATTTCATTATTTTCAGTCAGCCTTTTCTTGCAAATAGTCTTATTTTAATAATACTTCAAGTAAGCAGCTACTTACTACAGTAATTACTTTTAAAAATTAATTAATACAAAGAAGCCATATGATTAAGAACTTCTTAATTACTTGCACAGAACAGATACCACAAGAATTAGGGCCTCTTTTGTGAAGTAGACTGTAGTTCAAGTGAGCAAAGCAGTCTCTGTATTTATAGATATATATCATGTGGAGTCAGGAAGTCATTCAGTATCTCCTACAGATGGAAAAAGAAGACTGGAGATGAGGTTACTTGACCATATTTGCCCCCACACTTATAGACAAAATTGAACTTGGCCCTCCAACAGCTGTGTGACTCAGAGAGCCTCAGAGAAGGGCTTTTCATATGGTGCTGATACAGGTTAAGTCTGTTGTTGACCAAAACACTGTTCTGATTTCATATTTGTTGTACATGAGATTTCTCAACCATTCCAGTGGCTTCAAATAATAGCCTATGGCAAAGATTTCAATATTTTGTCAGGAGCTATCATAAGACATTCAAAACATACTGTCTTCTTCCATAGGTCTTATACATCTGAGCTATCCATTTATATCCCCTTAAATGCTTGGTCATAGAGTACATGGGCAGAGCTTTAGTGAGCATCAATGAAAAATGCTGAGAACCTGAAGAGAAAATGAAGGAGCCCACAGCAGATCCTACAGCTCCATGTGTTCTGTAACAACTCAGCTAAGGCAAGTCATCGTGGCTTCTGTAGTTTCTATGACAGACCTGCAGCTGTGACTGGTGATCCTAACAGAAAACCACTAAGCTTTTCTTTCTCAACTAACACCACTAGCAAAAAAAATCAGAAATAATGTTGCTTTGCACTTTTTATCTGTCTCCTTCACAACAGAATCACCAAGAGCTAAATGAAGAAAGTCTTGCATCCTCAGGCAATAAATATCCAATTCTGATCATCTTATTTTGGGGGTACAGAGAATCTGTTAGCTACTCACAGACAAGGTTAGGGAAATCAGTGAACTATTTTACTATGCTACAGTTATTTTTATAGTGGTTTATACTCTACTTTTTTTTTAACAAGTCAGATAATTGCTTGAAATGTGCAATTATACATATCTCTTCTGCAGAACCTGAAATCAAGGGGGGAACATTCAGTAATAACAATGACAGTAAAAAAACTCAGTTTGCAGAACTATTTCTTCTTTCTTAAGCATTATCTTTTTGTTTTCTGTTCTTTTTAAGGTTCTCTTTCTTTCTTTCAGTGCTCCTCCTTCATTAAGTTCATGTTCCATAAAGAGAACACACAAAGTAGATAAAGATGCCAATGTTCTCACACATCTACATAAGCAATTTTTATAATTAATGCAGAAACTGCCCAAGCATAAGGTCCACCTGCTGCAGAAGTACAGAAGGGCTGAAAAGCAACCAGATGTGGGCAAGTGTGAATTCTCTTCACATTCCTCACTCTCATAGAGCTCCCACCTGTCAGTATCAGCAGAACAGCCAGAGCAAACCTCACACCAGCTTGCACATATGCGATGGCATTATGGCCAGGTGGTGTGAATTCCTACAGTCCCCCTGACATTCCCACCTACTCAGCTTCAGCAGAGCCTCAACCTGCCACCAGAGACAAAATGCTCTCATTACACCAGTGACATCAGTACAGCAAAGTCGTAACTGCAGCAGGTTTTTACACCAAAAAAATTAACTCAGATAATAAAAAGTAAAATTCTATAAATGATAATGAAGTGTGCTCACCTGATGGATTTTCTTGCCTCAAGGCCAACAGTAATCTGCAGACTGCTCAAATACCTTTTAATTAGTATGACAGGTTAATACTATCAGTCATTTAACTATGCTTTCTTACTTTAGAGCCAAGAAAGTGAGTGGAAAAGTAGTCCATAGAAATTTGAAAGTCTTGAATATTTTATTACTTTAGCACATTTACTCACCACAGCCTTTTTGAGATCATGTTCACTTAACCACTTGAAGAATTCCTACAAAGATCTAAAAGGAGACAGGGCAAAAGAAAATTCCTAAAAATTCCTTACTTATACCTTGCAATATATTCTGGTTCATTTAGAGAGTACTGAAATATGAACACACAGGCACAATCAAATATTACATTGCACAAATCTATTTTTCTCACAGCGTAAATTAAACAAAATAAACACTACAATGAAAGTGTATTTTTTAAATGGAGAAGATATATGTACTCTGTAGTTGAAGTCTCTCATTTAAAGAAAATGTTGGCAAATCTCTGTACCATGAACAATAAAATGTAATTTGCTCTTATGGCTGCTATAAGTTCTTTATTTTTCTGTGAATATGCATGGATTTTTAGAGGTTTATGCAGATACTTGCTATCATACTATTTAAAATTCATTTTCAAAGAAAAAGCATATTTATAGGCTAAAAATTAAAAACATTAAAGTATTTAATTTCATCTAAAATATGCTTGTTCTGATAATCAAAATATATCTGTGAGAGAAACAAAATGTGTTCAGTTTCGCTCTTCATAACTCCTTCAACATTACTGTTATATTCTGATCAGTAAGAACTCCTAGTAGCTTTCAACAGTAACATTACTGGAAGTAATGTAAATAGTAATGACTGAAAATGTCCTATTCTAAAGCCACAGGCTAATAACTGCGCAGAGAAGCTAATGTCAAATGAGTATTGCAAAATTACCAGGTGTTCCCTAAACAGCACGTGGAAAGATTTGATGGGGGATCATCTGCAAAGCTGTAGAGATACTTACCCATAGGAAACTAAACTAAAGTAAACGGAACAAACATTATAGAAGGTGGCGCTGATACTTGCAAAACCCTCTTTGTGAATGAGCCAACCTCAGATTTAAATTTCTTGTTCGTCTTATTCTTGGCTCTGAAAGTGAAGTGCTGAAATTAAATTACTGTGTTTAGTGTCAGTGCTAAAACAGCATGACTTTTCAGTATTACTCTTGTGATCAGGAGTCAAATTGGCAGGCATACCCCACAGGCCAGTGAGTGTCCACAGAGGTCTGTTCCAGCTCAACTCCATGTTCTGAGACCCTGCTGTCAGCCCATCTCTGAGCCATTCCTGCCTTCCTGACACCCCAAGGAGATTGGAGAGCCAGAAGGGACAGCTGCAACCATGCAGTCTGACCTGCATTATTACAAAAGGTTTGGGAGTTCCCAGAAGAAATTCTTATTTCTAGCAGAGATTCAGTCTTAGAAAATCACGACTTTGATTTATAAGCTACCTTCCTTAAAAATTCACCATTGCTGTGTTCAGGTGCCACCATGGTTCATTATTTACACCATGAGTCACCAATTTCCAAATGTAAATCTGTTAACATGTTTGTATGCTAGGTTTTAAGCCTTCAGTTTTCACTTTTCTGTTCTCCACATATACAATTATAGACTAGTCTCAAGTCTTCCTGTAATGATTTTTTTTTCTAAGAGAACTGAGTAAAACTCATTGAGATATTGTATGGCCATACAGAACATTTTCTAACAAGTATTGTGGCTCTTATGGACATCAGGTTTCCAACATCCTTGCTGAAGAGTGGGAAATAAGATTAGGCTTTGTATTCTCTAGCTGCACAGAGCTGAGAGATAAAATGATCTCCTTAGTTTTATTCTGTATATTGCCCTGTTCACACCTTCTGTGATTACATCAACTCTTGTTGGCTACTGTTCTGGATGAAAAACTTGTTATATCCATTATTATTACCCATTAGGGCACCTAAATGCTTTTCCTGTGTAGCACCCCTCAGTCTTTACATGGAGCTGTCTTCCTTATATTTTAATGGCTGAGCTTATAAGACATATTGCTTCCCTCAGTAGAGTTCAATCCTCTATTATTCAAGTCCCACACCTGCATTTCCATTATTTTGCCTCAGACTGATGTCAGACTGACAGGTTTATAATCATCTAGGTTACCACAGCCATTTAAAAAAAATGTTAGTATGACCTTTACTCTCACAAGCTTCTGGAACATCCCCAGTGCTCCAAGTTAGAATGAAAATCGGTATTAAAAATCCAGAGAGTTCTTCTGCCAATCCTTTGAAAATATTTAGCTACCTGTTACCCCAATGTACTGACTCAAGATTTCCAGCACCAATAGCTTTAGTCACTGTTGGAGTAGAAGGAATTGCATAATTACAATACACTATGAGTATGGCAACCTGCTTATCCTCACATACAGAACAGAAGTATTCATGAACACTCCTGGCTTCAGCTCCAATTTAACTGCCACAGACTCAATCAATCAATCAAAGTCATCAATTCTAAAAAGCTGAACCATCATTGCTTAGAATCCTTCACAATGGGGCCACAATAGATCAAACTTAGAAAACTCTAAACATATATCTCTAACATGTAACTCCTGCAAGTGGCAGGAGGAAAGAGGAAAAGACAGAGGAAAGATTGTAATAAGACAACTCATCATAACAAAAATCAGTATCCAAGAAGCTTTTCCTCAAAAACTCTCAAGTTCAGGCAGTTTTGTGTTAGCTCTCTATGTTTGCAAAACATTATGTTCTTTCTCAAGAGCTAAACTCCTGCCTAATTATCTGCAAAAGCAAAAAGTGCAAATACTTTGAAATTCTACCTAGCAGAATGGTGGTAAATCTAGTGCAAAGTTACAGCCAAGTAAGTGAATTTCACAGAATGTTCAAAATGCCTCATACTGGGCCTTTAACACTGAGAAATGCAATGTAAAGGGGTTGCAGAGGCACAGAAATCAGTTCTAAACTCAACAGACTCCTGGTAATACACTGCTGGAAAGAATTTCTTAAAAATTATAACCCTTTACATAAAAATCCACTCATCTTTCCTGTTTGTAAATTCAAAATTCATGAACAGTCAGGATAAATTTTTTATATTAGAGATAGATGAAGTACCATGGAATTAACTACCTTTCTATGGAATTGGTGACATTCACAAGTGGTAGGAATATTTAACAGGCAGAACTTTAGACTAATATCACGCCTAGGATGCAGAGCAAGAATGTTAAGGCTATAATTTTTTTTTTTAATAAAATGGTAAATAATTTATAAGAAATAGTGGAAAAATAATTCTACAGAAAAAAGCAGTTTTAATAGGCTGATTGTATGATGTTCAAAAATATTTTTAATGGAGCCTGAGATCCCTCAGTTTTCACTGAAACTGTCAGCAAAAGGGACTCCTATCCTGGCTGGAACTTTTGACCCATGCATGCAAGTGCAAAGCTGCATATTTAAGAACAGAGCCTTACATTATTCTTCTACAGGCATTTTTAAGCACACCACCTCAGTGTTCCCTGGAAATCAAACACAGAGCATATACAAACTTTACATATCAACACAGTCATATTTTCTAATCTTTTGATTGATACTATCCAAATACAAAAACATTTGAACTGCTTAAATTAATTATTTCTTTACTACTTATAATTCAGGTAATATCAAGACATGATACTGCCTGCTGCCTTTAAATTTTTCCCCATTAGTTATTATGTAGTGACAGACCACTACCAATAGCACACTTGCAAATATAATCATCAGCAGCAATGTGAAAATAAAGATTGAGAGAACTATTCCAGTTCCCAGTCTATTCATCTGATGATGTGGTTTTTTTTTGAACTTTAAGCTGCTAACCTTTTAATCTCACAATGAGTCTGACAGTGGTGAGTGATGAGGCAAACACATGAGTAAACACCTTTCTCTAGGTGCACCTGCACGCATCTGGCTTTGACTGACACATCATTCCTTTGAAGGGATGTTCTACAGAAAGGTATCCACAAACACTCTCAGAAATTGCAACAGCCAGCAGCAGTTAAAACCACACCAGGATACATTGAGGGGCAAGTATTTTACACTGATTATTTTGTGAAAAAAAAAGTAAAAAAATAAGGATTATCACCGGCAGATTAACACTCAAAGAGGTGACAGCTTGCTCCTTTCATATTTTAGTTATATTTAATCTTATATTAATTCACTGCCTTAAAATATTCAAAACTTATTTTTCTATTTGCATAGGAAGAAACAGGAATTTATGAAATGTTAATCGCATTACAAAGTCTTCAAACAGTTATGTCCTCACTTATTCTTTTCCAATATATTTTTAAAAGAAAAAATAGAGAAATCCCCAATATTTTTTTAATAGAAGAATTTAAACTTTGAAACAGATTCCATCAAATTTTCTTAAACTCAAATACTTTTATGTGAACATTTATTAAATTGGAAGCCATTTGGCTGATATAGCCATAGGAATACACCGAGAATGGGCGAGTCTGAGTTCTGCAGTAAGAAACCAGGGCAGAGCTGGGCCACAATGACTACAGTGAAACTATGGTGAGCAGTCTGGAGAAGAGAAATCACAGGGAAAGGCACCATTTCAGAGGAGGGCAGGAGTGTCTGTCTCAGTAATGAACCTGTGGAAACACATAGCTTCAAGTGAGTACACACTGTGGTGTGATCCCATGGATAGGGGATTTCTCTCCTCAATTAGACTGAAAGTCCTGAATATATTTAATGTTGTTTTCTATCAGCCTGAAAAATTAAAAGTAGATTTTAATTTTTCACTAGTTTTACTTTTCACTAACAGCAAAAAAAAAAGGTTTTATCACTACTTACGGATATATGTCCTTTGAATGATTACCCTAACTATTTATAGATTACACTGAGACAAGTTTGCAACAGGAAATTCACTAATAATCAACATAGAACACATGCACACTGAATCAGTTTCTTAATCAGGTGAAGTTAGTTTTCATCCTGCATTAGACCAGCAGGTTAGATGTTTTCTAGTCACAATGGCTTTTTGATAGGGTTATTTTTGTATGTAGCTTAAATCTTAAAACATATCCTTTTTAGTACTTGAGCTGTTTCATTGCAAGGTACTGGAAACATAAGTAAACGCATAGAAATAAGCAAAATAGGTGAACCAGATATGAATAGGAAAATCAAATCTGTTTCTTAAATTTTGCTGCATATAGCACACAGAAGAAATCTATGTGTATTCTGTACACCAGATATCCTGATGAATTCAAGAGCATAATATGCATTATGGATGAATTAGGAGTATTTAATAGCATCTGCAATACTATTCTCTAGAAGAAAGTGCTTCCTGTGACAGCCTCATGACAGAGGACTAAACATGGGTCAGACCCCCTGTTTACCATCTCATATTTTAAAAAGTATTCTCTAATCCCTAATGCCTTCAAATCCAAATACTGCTTAAAAGAGGGGTGTACTTCCTCTAATGATCTGGAAAGAAAAGTAATTGCCTGCTATTAGATATTAGCTAGAGACAAGGGAAGCAACAGCAGTTAATGAAAGGCTTTTCACATTGAACAAGTCACCTAAAAATGATGAAAAATGTATAAAACAACTTGGATGAAAAGCAAAGACTTAATTACTGACTATCTTATCTTGTCCACGATCTTTGTAAATTCTCTCTCTTTTCAAGTGACAAGAATTTTTAGAATCAAAAATATTTAAACAACTTTTTACACAAAAAAGACTTGCTTATCCATCACTTCAAAATTTCCACTTTAACACAGAAGATAAAGTTTTCTGCAAAGATTCTGGATGTGCATGCCTTAGTTATTTATATACACACACATCTACCCAGGGAAGAACATAAATGTATTTCATAAGTTGCAAAGTGATAAATGGTAGATTTATAGGAACTGGTGCATTGCAAACTGGCTGAGTGCTCTAAACATAAAGTGAGAGACATCATTATTGGTGCTATAAATACTGTCCACTGTAAAATCATACTGTACTTTATGTTGCAATACAGAACAAATAATATAAAAATTGTATCTGTTTCTGGCTCAATTTAAAATGTAATAACCTCTGAATGATCCCAACAGAAGCTGAACTGAACAGGCACAGGCATTGTTTCCAGTTTTTATAGGACCCAAAATCCATTGCATCATCACAACTGCAATAGAAGTAACAGCATTATCTGATTTCCTAATTAAATCATGTAGATCTCTTTCTTGAAAAGTGAAATGTTTAAGGCTCAGTTATAAGGCATATTCTTTTTTACATCCATCAAACTCTACAAGATCCTTTCTACATTATACCTTTAAAGAAAAGTAGGGATGTGTGCATAAGTTCTTTGGGACCTGAGGAAAACTACTTTGGTGAAGACTTTAAAGAGAAGAGTCTGAAACACCATTCTAACGACATCCTCATAATTAAGCATCTGAGGGTAACAGTACCATGAAAAAGTTGGCTGGTAAGACAAATCAGGGAGATGAAGACTTCCTGTGTATTGAGTTCATCTGCTCATTTCCTAAATGTGTGACTGTTCTCTCCTCATCCTTCTTTCCTGGTTTTTAGGCACACTGAGCGCCTGCTATCAGTAGGTTCAGAGGGAACTTCAAGGCAGTTTCCTTGCTAAAGCTCAACCCAGAACTGGAGTGAAGAAAGGGCTCAGAACCCTACTTCAAAAGTGAGCATTTTTCAAAGAGCATGCCTAAATTTATCTGTTCCACTTTCTCTATTATTTCTTGAACAATAATAATAGTGACTTGCATTTACAAAGGACGTTGGGATCTCCAGCTGAAAGATGCTATTCAATTAATCTCATGAAATCACTGTTAAAAATGAGATTCCCTATTATGCCCATTTTCTAATCACACTAAGTTCAAAAGTTCACCTTGATACATAATTTGTTTAGGAAATTTAAAAGAGAAGGCAGAAAAGGGGCAGGAGAAAAATGTCCAGAAAAAAAAAAATCCAGTGATAACTAAACAAAGTGAGAAGAGCAACTAAAATTAAAGAGATTGTAAAATCAGTCTGAGAAGACATAAGAAAAAAAAAAATCAAATTATAAGTATGATTTATTTCACAGAGTGCTAGCAATACTGCCTTTCTTTATTCCTATTATCACACATCACAGACATTTCCTAATAGTTTTTTTTAAACTATTTAATGAACTTTCTTTATCAAAATTCCAAAGAGAAGAAAAGGTTGAGAAACCAAATGATTTGGGAACCCCGACCCTCCAAAAAATACTTTGAAAGATTAATTTAAGATATGTCATATTGTAAAAGGCTTTTTCTCTAATTATGATATTGATCTCATATAGACACAAAGCCCTCAGGCTCACAGCTTTGTAGTAACCAGCACAATTGCTTTCCATGAAAAACAAGAATAAGGTCATATTGCACATATCATGCAGCCAGACTTCTTATACTGAAATCTGTAAAGTAATGTTTTAAAGGTAATTTTAATGGTCTTTATTTAAAATTTCCACTGCAAAACACATTAAATGGATATTATCTAAAGTAATTCTTGGGCACCAGTTTTTACAAAATTGATCACTGTGATCTAAGTACTAATCTTCATAAAACATACAAGCAAAATTTTGGTAATTTTTCCTTCTAAGATTTATTTTCCTAAAGCAACACCTCTATTTGGTTTGGCAAAAGACCCAACAAGTTAATGTTTATACTAGATGGGGGTTTTATATTGCAGAATCAAGCAAAATAATTTTCTACTTTTCAGATACATTCCCATGTTCTTTTTCAAAATAATATACATCCATGCAGCAAAAGTCTGTCCCATTCATTGAACCATCTGCTTAACAAGAAGACAAGTATCTTCCTTTTCTTCTGACAAGAAACCCAACATACACTGTTAATTGGGCAAAACCAGCTAACTATTAAAAAAAAATCAAATCTGTAACTACAAACATTAAGCAGTTTTGATTCACTACCGTGCAGCTCCACCAAATGATTTCCTGTTTCCACTTCTGTGAACTACTTCTACTATTTCCCTTAAGCAGTTTGAGTTTCAGATATAGCTTATATTTTCAAGAGATGTACACAGCAAGCTGCATGGTAGGTTCATCTGCCCTAATTTAATTGACAAACACTATGTTCCTTCACAGTCAACAGCAAGAAACAGCTCCCTCAGAAGATGAGTCATCCTATCCTATAATAGAGGTTGAATTAAAGTAAGATTAATTGCCTATCTGCTGGCAGTAAAACCAGCTCAGATCTGTACTGCAAACCTGCACCCGACTAATAGGCATCTACAACTGGACAAAATTAATCCCAGTCCTTATTTCTCCAATCATTAAAATTAAGAGGATAGGGATCAATCATTTAAAAAAATATACTGCAAACAATCAGTTTACCCTGCCCTAGTAATTTTTTTTCCAATTTCAGCAACGGCATTAATCCATTTGACTGGCACTGCTGACTGCAGTTTTCACCTTCACGCTTCACATATTAAAATATGTCAAGCCAGCCCTGCTGTCTGATCTCTTCCATGCTCCAGGAGTGTGGTGTGGTGCAACAAAATCTAATCTATGCAAACAAAACAGCTAAAAAAACATTTCACAGCATTGCAAAGGTGCATGTTTTAGAAAATGAAGATGTTGGAGAAGGATCAGAACATTCTCGTAACATTGCAGTAACGAGGTGCAATCAGATCTCTCAGAAATACATAGCAGTAATTAATATCACCTGTAAAAGAACTTAGTCATATTGGCTTAGAATTTTTGAGGTGAGTTGACACTGCATCCAGGCAAGGTAAATCAAGAACACAGAACATCACACATCAGCACAGTATGCTGACAGTATTTACACATAACACTTACCCAGGCCACTGACAACCACATGCAATCAAAGATACAGATTTGGCACACAGTCATCTGTTCTATCCACTTTGTCCTGTGTGGGCTTTGAGTCAGGAAGTGCAAAGTGAAAACTACAGTAAAAAATGCAGGAATTTTGTCTAAGGAAAGCGAAGCTAAGACTTTAGAATTTGACCTTTACATGCTAGACTGCAGCTTTCAAGCCTTTGCAATTATTTTTAATTGCTTATATTGTGCAATATTGTTTCAGTGCCACTCAATGAGAAAGGTATTATGGTTCTTTTTCAAAAAGAGGGCAAAAATATTTTGTATATATAAACAGCCAATCTGACACTACACTGCAAGTATCTGGCAGAAAAATAAACCCTGTTTATATCAGTGCAAGTTTAAAAGTTCTTCAGGAAAACTGATGAAATTGTCAATTTTAGTTCATGTTTTTAAGAAGCAGTAGTTGCTTAGCAGTGTGATATTATTTAAACTAAGGCCGTTTTATATTTGCACTGAAGAAACAACAGATGACAATACAAGGGGTATAATTTGATGATACAAATATGGAATCAAAATGGATTGACTGAACACTTTTTAAGACAGGCTGTATTAATAGAAGTCAGAACAAGACTTAACCATCGTGTTGATTTCAAGCCGCAGGTCTTCAGAGAAACTTTGCCTGATTATTCTTTGAGGTCGTACTGTCCTTTGAGCTCCTGAGATGTAAGTTTAAGGAATTTGTCTAGTAAATTAAGTTGCTGAGACCTCTTCCACAGTCATTAGACTGTGAAGTGGCAAAACCCCCACTTTTGAACCATTTAATCCCGATTTCAACTTCCCGTCTTTCTGGCAAAGGCAGTCGGCGATCTGCACGTTCGATAAATCCATTCCTTGCTTTGCTCTCAGTGCCCTGCCTGCAGAGCCCCCCAGCCTGTGTGTGCCTGTGCAGCAGTGCCCCCGGCAGGGACAGCGCTGGCCAGCACCCTGGGGCTGCCCTGGGACACTGTGGGCAGGCTCCTTGAGCCAGGCCTGGGCTTCTCCCCCTGCTGCTGCTGCTCTGAGACTTCCATGTTCACTTGGACAAATTTATATCCCGTCTGTTATCAGAAGCAGTTACAATCCGAACTACAGTTTTTAGCTTCTACCATGACAGTAAACAAACCAACAAAGATATTTGCCCTTTTGTATGGAAAAATACTTGTATTCAAGAAAACAAGCAAAAGACAACACTGCAGAAAGGAAGTATGATAAAATATCTCCTCTTTCACACTTGCAGTGCAGAAACTTTCCTACTTTCTTGGCCATAATTTCTTTGTTGCCTAGGTCTGATACACTGAAAAGTAAAACCTTTTCAGGAACAAGCAGCAGGCTAACTAGCAAGCTGGGAGAAATTGCCTCCATTTACACGAAGAACAAAAAAAACCCCAAAAAATCACTTTATATGATAGGGTTATAATCTTGCAGGACATAGCATTAATCAGAACAGATGGGTCTTTGATGATGTGACTACTGTACCAGTTCTCTACATGATGACTGTGCCTACCTAGCATTAAGTTAACAACAAGGTGAAGAAAAATCCTTTTCTTCATTTACAATAAAGAAAATTAATGAAAAAGCCATTGACTAACTTTGTACAAAACTATTTGTGCTCTAATGACACATTTATATCACAAAGTGTTTTTCCTACAGATGCTTCATTTCAGTTACAATTAGGTAGTTTACAGAAAGTGAGGATACACATATTCACTATTTCCCAGTTTTGCCAGGAGTCCTCTACCATGGCAGTCAAACATCCCAGAAAGTGTCATCTGAATCTACCATGCAATGGCAAAGATTTTAAGACTACCCTTGGAACAGAAAGATCCAGTCCACTGTGAAAAATGTTTTCCTTGAAATGGTTGATAGTAATTTCATTCTTTTCAAAATGAAAAATGACTGTAATATGCACACAATATTAGGGACTACAACACGTTTGTACAGATTTTCCATGAATGTCGTATTTGATTTTTGAATTGCTGCAGAACAAAGGTGCAAAACTACTTTTTTCTCCAGTAAGTTTTTTTCTTTTTTATTTTTGGCATTGAAAGATAGCTACCTAAAGATGATGAAGATGTTCATTCACACATCCCAGTGCAGTTCATTCTTCTTCTTACTTCTGTTGATGCTTTTGAAAAAGTCGGAATAAATTCTTATTTCTAATTTATATGCCCTTCCTATGCCTGCATACTGCCAGTTTAGATACGTCACCTGCAATAACAATGAAAAATTGCTGTGTGCCTCATGCTCTGTTTTCTTCATCTGCTTCCGAAGCTCACTCCAGCTACTGCGAGGGAGTTCACTTGTGAGGAGTAACAAATCTAATTTAACTGTACTAAGTCACAGTTTTTTCATCTTAATAGCTATTCTGCACAGCCCAGAAAACTCATTAATGGAAAGACTCTCAAGTCTAGTTCATGTCTTTTATGGGAATGAACTGGCTTACCAGAAAGAACACATTTCAAAAAAAGACAGATAGCTTAAAGACATCCTCAACTACAATTGTCAGTACTCTACAATTATTGACAGAAGCAGTACCTCCATGCTGCTTCTTGTAGTATCCCAAAGAATCAAGTCTGCTTAACAATGACACACAGAGAAATCTAAACCAAAGACAAGCAGTGATGTTAAGTTTGGAGGTCAACTCAGGTACTCAAATTGCACAGGAGGCAGCAGCATTTTCTCTTACTTACCATTCTGACAAGAGATACTAGCTAGACTGACATTCAGAAAGCACGAGCAACTAACATGTCATCATTTAAATTTAAAGGTAATTAAGGAAGCAGCAACTCCTGCTTCCTTCCATCCTGAGACAAAAATAGTGTTTCACTAATGTGAACCTTAGGATAACTACAGGAAAAGCTGGATAGCTAGGTCTAGCCTGTTAGGTCAAATTTACTTGTGTACATCAAAAAAAAACAACTGAATATCTGAAGCCCTTTCGCCCTTTAGTTGGGGAATTCTTCTGGGAAAGGAAAATGAAAATAGTAAGAAGAAAGAAGCCAGATGTGGAGGAAAGGAGGTGATCACCACTAAAAACACATTTTCTGGGGATGACTATGGAGAATCGATACGCTA
Organism: Melospiza melodia melodia; assembly: GCF_035770615.1. Classification (NCBI taxonomy): domain Eukaryota; kingdom Metazoa; phylum Chordata; class Aves; order Passeriformes; family Passerellidae; genus Melospiza; species Melospiza melodia. Next base: position 65,732,406 of record NC_086197.1, read on the forward strand.
TGGGAAGACAGAGAGAGAAAGAGAGAGAGAAAGAGAAAAATTATTTAACTCCATCTGTAATGTCGTTATACTACACTGCATCCAGCAACATAGGTAGTAACTGTGTAGATCCTGACCATGGCTTTTCAGGGGCTTTTCACAGCAAGTCAAAGAGCAGAAGTAAGATTCAAGTGTATTATGTCACTTATGGAGAGAGAGGGAAAAATGTGATCCGCAGTATGTACCTTAAATAGGTCACTGGATAGCAAGAAAATTCATAATGGAAAGAAGAGGTTTCTTATTTCCATCAAAATCCATAAAATGACTCTCATATTTAATTTTCATCATAGAAATAATTTAGGCAGTATATTTCTGTTCTTAAAGTAAAACTATTTTCTTATTTGCTAAATGGTTGAGGAACTGGACACATTCTAGTGAAAGATACAACCTAGAAAACCTTAAAAAGAACCCTCAGAAAAAAAAGGTGTAAAAAGGAAAACATTTTCAAAATATATCAAAGTAAAGTACGCTGTAGAATTTTATACCATAGTTCTGTCTCAAGTTATTCTGGTGCCTACTTTGCTTTAAAGAATGCACTCAATATGCAAGGCTGCAGGCTTGTGTGTTCAGTTTTAATTGAAGGAAATTTTACTAATTACTTATTAATCCAGTGCAGTGATTTTTCATATGCTCTGTTCACACAGAATAAAATCTGTGCCTTTAAAATTTTCATAGATGGAAGCTAGAATGAGGAGATTGGAATATATAAACAGATTCTTTCACACTCGTATCAGCAGTTCAAATCCACATTATCTTTCTGGGGACCAAAAGAAACCATCTGTTTAGAAGCCTACATGAAATGAGTTGATGATCTCAAATATAACCCCCAGCAGGCACATGTTCATCACCTGCTTGATTGACAGGCATGCTGATAGATGGCAGAGAACAAAAAAAATGAGCTATTCTCACATCAAGAGCTGAATCTAAAGGGCAAAAATGAAGTATATTGCTACAACAACCAGAAGTATTAATGCTGTTTGTAGCAAAGTTGTTCTAGAAATAATAGATAACTTCAGTTGTCATCAGTTGTTTAGTTATGTACTAAATTACATAACAGAACTGGAATAAGGGACAGCCTGTTATTTAAAGTGTATGTACACTGTTTTTCACAAATGCTTTGTCAATCCATGTTACCAAAAATGTTTCTCTAGTTCAGAACAGTCAACTTCAAAATTTCATTCCAGTAGCTGAAAGCTGGTGAATTTTGACACAAGATATAAGTTAAAGCAGGCTGACCTAAATGCAAAGCATTCACTTTCCACAGTATCTTTCTTGTAGCCCAAGATTGTCTCCCCATTTACATTTTTCCCAATTCTATTTCCCTTCTTCATATGGTAATTCACTCTCTGAACAAACTAGTTTTTACTCAAAAGTAATTTAAAGTTTGTGCTTATATTTAATTTTTATTAAATCAAGCAGAGAAAATGACATTATGCAAATAATTCTGAAACTAATACAGAAGCCAGAGAAAAATGGCTAACAGGAAAAAAAACTTTTGGAATTCACTGAAATCCAGACATATTCTTCCTTTTTCGCATTCTAACGGAGCAGAGTGCAGTGTAGAGTTTATGCACTCAAAAATGGTTTCCTACCACCACCCCCCCTTTAATGAGAAGTCACAGTGTCATAGAGAATACTTTATAGATTTTTCCACTTCATCTGTCTTCTCACCAAGGAAAGAAACTGTCTTCAGCAGCAAAGAGGCATTGAAACATTGACAATGTCTAAGATATTCCACCTCACACCTTCACCTTTTGGCTGCCATCATCTGCAAGTATCTTCATGAAGTCTCTAGGCAATTTTTCGCCTGAACAATTCAAACAAATAATTGTTAAAGGCAATGGCAGCTTTCTTGTACTTGCTCCTTTTTTAATACAAAAAGGTAGTAATCATATGTAACTTTACTGCACTGCAGCAGTATCTGTAGAAAATACTGTAAATAAACTTTGATTGCTTACCTGTGGCCTAAAGTAACAATAAAATAATGAAGACAGATTGGGGAAAAAAGCTCCCAAATTCTGCTACATTATTTACTTATAATTTGTGTCTAGATCATGACACAAATTATAAATAAAAATAATGTGTTATTTTTTCTGTCAAGATCATGACATTACAAATCCACACTAGCAGTAGAGTATGGGTTGCCAAAATTGCCAGCATGTCAGGCTTGATCAATAATGATGTCTAATTTTTCTGCCCATGACTTTATGAAGTGCTGCAGCAATGTGGCAGAAGTTTAGTCACCCTCCCTTTCATGATGCTGCCTGTGATCTGGGAACCATCATGGAGGGGTCAGCTCACTGCCTCCCTACACATTCCTGAAAGACTTAAAACAGCATTTGTCTGGAAGATGTTCTTCACCATGAAGTGATTTCAGATAGGGACAGTGTTTTTTGCTTCAAGTTTCTACAGCATTTAAACAAGTTGACACTAGATCCTTCATGAGTGCTTTGCTTCTTATACAATAGTATTCAAATTTCAAGCGGTAGCTGAGCTAAAATTCAGCCCAACTACTGAATTTCTGATGAAAACAGAACACTGGGTTTTACAGTGGTCTCAAAACAAAAAGAGAGCATAGCATCATCATAAGAAATTTATTTAACTTTTACTTTAAATTTCAGTAAAGAACAAAGATCACAGAGAAATACTTTTCATTCAGGAGGAAACACAGCTGTTCACAGGTTAGAAAGAAAAGAATTCTGCATTCCTGTGACCTTGGAGCAATAAATGTGAGTCCTCGAATCTGGAGCTTTGGTTGGAGCTCCAAAATGCAAATATTCACCCCTCCAAGGTGGCCTACCTTAGTTTTCAATGATTATAGAAGAAAACTGCCAGCAGTGACTTCCTTCTGCATTCACTCTGCCCATAACCTTTTCTCTTGGCTTTAAGAACAAAGGCAGGATGTTTACTTCCTTCTTCTTCTTCTGATCATTCCTTAAAGTATTACTATCATCATATTGGAAGACATGATTTAAAAATGCATTTTTTACCCTGCCATCAAGCGAGTAAGATGAAGAGTAAGTCCACCTTTATCCTTTGAGAAATGCAGTCCCAGAATGGTAGATGAGTCACAGCAGAAGCACTGTCTCCATGCCTGCTAACAAATACAGTACCCTGCAAGGAGGCTCTTTTCATCTCAGAGGGTCTTTGTGATTACTTGACCATATCTACACCAGGAATACTTTGCTGGAATAAGTGTTTTCTCTGCCAGTGACTCCTGATTGGCCTTGACAGGCAATCAAAGTCTCCCACCAGGTGATCTTTTATTTAGTTATCAACACACCAAGTGCCAGCTTCAAAAACTAGCTTGATCTGTGTGACTTCAACCTTTTAGTGGTGGGGGTTCAAAGTAAATAAAGAAGCATCATGTTTAATGAGAGCTGAGTATCACACTCACCTGTTGCTCACTTCAAAAGGAAAGCACAAGGCCAGAGAAAGATCTCCACTCCAAATGGATTTTGCAATGTCAAAGATACACACAGAGCACTCTCAATATCAGCTACAGCAAGACTGCCAAAGTATTGTGGGTTACAACCATTTATTAGAAAGCACCTTTTCCACCATATGTAGTATTTTGTTCAAATCTAAGAGCAGAAACTCATGAACAGTCCAACTTTAGCCCTCAAGTAATGAGCAACAGAGAAGCAGCTGTATGTGACTCTGACAAACTCAGCTTTCTTCAGAAATCTAATTTTGGTATAGCACAATTTCAACTGAACTTCCTGAAAAAATACAAGACAGACCAACTTTTGGACCTAAACTAACATAATTTTCTTCTAACTACCTAAGAACAGCCTAAAAACTTCCCCCACCTCTTACTGTGAAACGGAATATAATTTACAAAAGTAATAAAGGTGAATGTCATCGCCTGCTTAAAATTGCCACTGATTCCTTCGGACAATTTTTTGCTAACTTAGCATTTGCCTAAGATGTCATATTCTTTTCTTCCATCGGAAATGTTTTAAACTTCTTTAGTAGCTATATTAATTTTTAATTACGGTTTATTTTTATATATACATGAGAAATAAAAGCATAAAAAATTCAATCAAAGCAATTTTCTATAGTTCAATTGAGCTGAAGAATATCTCATTCTCTAATATGCATCCCCCAAATCCTTTATTATTGACTATCCAGTGTTTCTATAGTAACTTTATGAACAATTCCATTACTATTTGATTTTTAAGTCTGGAAAATCATTTTAAATTTGAATGGGATGCCTGAGAAATATGGCTATAAATATATGTACTGAAATATTAAATCAGTTCATCAAAATCAGGCTTAATCTAAGCAAAGTTGCTAAATTAATGATTTGGGTAAGATGCTGCAATTTAGTGCTTACATGTTTCAGGATTTAAATATCTTTAAATGATTAATTGATACAGGATTTTATGAGTCAACTTGCTCTTAGTCTCTTTACAAATCCACCTACTGTCCGTACAGTAAAATTTCAATATTCTGTGGGGCTATTTTCTCTTCTGGCTGTTAATTTTTTTCCTCAACAAACTTCTCAGTCTAATCCTCACACAAGAAGTAAAAGGTATAAGGAGAAGCATTTCCAAATTAAAGTGATTTAACTCTATAAAATCTGACTGTCTTTAACTCTTTCTCTTGCCATCTCTTCTTGCAGTTGTTTATCCTGATTCCCTTTTTCAGTCCGTTACTGGATGCAGCATTGATTATGAGACTGGTAATAAACAAGATTTTCTTCCAAAACATAATATTCCCAATTCACTTAGTCCAGAACAACTTTCTGTAACAGGTATTTCTTTGGTACTTTCAGACACCAAACACAATTCTAAAACCCATGAAGAGGATTAGGAACTCAAAAATATGAGTAATGGAACAATTTGTAATCACCAGAGAAGATAGTAGAAGTTAATTACTCTTTAATCTGTTTCTACATTTATGGTGTATTTCTGCAAGGTATTTCAAAAAAGGTATTATAGAATCATAGCAAATTTGATGAATGAAATTAAATTAGAAAAAAAAAATTAGTAATTCCAAACTTTTTCTTCAGACACAAGAAATTATTTATTATATTAATTATAACATCTATATACCAAAAAAATTTAATACTGGGTGAGTGGTTATTTAGGATTTTTATGGACTTACAAAGGCAGGACTACAAGTATTTTCCAGATCTGAAAATCACATACTTAAGCTTTTTTCCTAGAAAAGGAAAACAATCATTACCTCCGAGTCTCAAAACAGCACATCTGCAATGATGTTAAGGGTTTTTGGCAAATTTTCAATTTTCAGATCGTCCACAAGGATTTGGAGGAGAGGCAACAGTTGAAAGGGGTAGTAGAAAAATTTCCACTCCGTGTCATCTAAGGTGAACTGTTTTCATGAAATTAAAGAAAAAAAAGTTTATCCTGTTAAAGCAAGAAATTTTCAATACTCTGGTCATATCTGACAGCATGAAATAAATGGCTTTTGCTGAAGACTGTGCTTTGTGCTGCACTGAATACTTACCCTAATTTAATTTTATTGTTATCTGGATATCAAACAAGTGCTAAACACAAGCAGACCACTGGTAAGTAATGCACTTACACTGACAGTGGCTTCTGGTTTGTGCTTCATGCAGTTCCTTCCACATTTATTCAGGGAAGCTCGAAAGGACAAAAAAAATCAATACTAATGTGCTGAACCAATTCAAATTTGTTCTCCAGAACATCTTGCTTAGTGTGCTGCTCACACACTCTGAAATCGTATGAGGAAAGTCATCAGTTTTGAGATCGTGAGAACTCTTGTTTTTCTTAAGTCAGATCCATCTAAGGAAAATGTGTAATAGCTTAGGAAGCAACAGAAGATCTCCATAGAACTACAAAATCTTTAAGAAGATCAGAACTACACTGACAGGCTGTGGTTCCCCACCTGGATGATAATAAATGTGCTACATCTGTAACTTTCTCAACTGAGCACTGCTACCACCACTTAGCTCATGTAAAAGAATTGCTATTTATCAGCGAACAGTGTTCAGTGTGCCCTGACAGCCAAGCTCCTTTGAACCCTCAGAAGTAATATATGACACATCATTACATTTTCTGAACATGCCACGAGGAATGCTTGACCCTCGAGTGATTAGAAAACAAAGGAAATGAAATCATCTCTTGGGAGAGACACAGCTGTCATGGTTTGAAGGTAGGTAGATGAAAGGAGGGCCGGAGTAGGGAGAAAAATTTAAAATAAATTAATAATATCGTACTTTGTGAAAAACAGTTTCACAGGAATTATGGTCAAAGAGGTAGCTTATAAAAACGATGTCAATTCTCATGCATAGGTGGATACTTCCAAAACCAGTAACAGAATATGTCCAGTGGAAACATATTTACCATTTTCAAAGCCCAAATAAAATGAGTACAATTTAATTGAATTTAATGTGAAAAAGTAAATTTTAGAAGTCAGAAAGGTTAAATTATGAAAATAAAACATGTATCCTCTAGAAATGAAGAGAAACTTTGTTTAAGAGGCTGTATTTAGAAAGCATGTTTTCCTGTTAGAGTTTTAAACAGCCATATCCCCCCAAAAAAAAATTGGCTGGAAATCCTGATACATTCTCAAGGGATAATGCATTGCCTCACCTTTTGACAAAACACTGTATATAAAACTTGAGCAGTGGCAGGTTTTGTATGTGCACCCTTGGAAAAATATTGAACCACAGTGAGTTCCAGTTAGAGAATAATTATTTCTATTTCAGTATTTACTAGGATATAAAATGTTTTCAAGAGAACACTAAGTTCTCTGATGAGAATATGAAACATTTTTAACTAATGCCAGAACCAATGTTCCAATACTGTTATAACTGGAAAAGATTGAAGGTTTTTCTCTTGCTTCTGATGCAGTTGGTTTATTCGGTACATTTGGCAACAGCTCACGAATAGCTTGTCTGCCATGTACTTTTCCTTCTCTCTCCTACTCATCTCTCCCCCTCTTTCATGCTTCAAAGGAAGATAGGGAACACTGAAACAATGAATTATTTTGAAGAATTTAGAAGAAATCAAATTAAGAAAACTCAAGTAGCAGTGGTGTTCTTGAAACTACCTGAAAATAGAAATCATTATATTGGCAACATATTACATAGTAATGGTGCACTTATGATTACCAACTTTTAATTCAGTTGAGCTAACAGGCGACAAAGTGATTAATCCTAAATAGTCTGACAAGATGGCCCCCCTAAACCTAATTTCTAGCTTGTAAAAAAAAAGAAGTTACTACAATATATCCTTCCTTGGAATTTGATTTGGGAAGGATTAACAAAATAGTCTAGGTTATTATCTGATATAAAAGTTAATGTAGAGGTTTTTCTTACCAAGTTAACAACATAATGCGGAGGATTTAATAAAACCATAATTTCATAAGCTAGGGCTAAAAAAACCCCATGTTTTCTGCTAACAGCAAGCAGGAGGTATGGTGAACAAAATCTTACTGAAAAGACAAGTCTAGGGCAAAGCAGCAGTGAGGCCTTGACCATTTTGTCCTTCTCTGTAGGGAGTTATTCCCCACAAGACCAGACAGAGAGATCATTTTCACCCCCAAGTTGTGACACAGTCATTACGGGGACAGTCCCTGCAGGCAGCAATCAATGAAACTCAAACGTTCCAATACGGATTGGCACGCAGTTTTTGTCTCCATCTAAAGTGAACACAGAAATAAAACCTGCATGCAGAAAAGGTGCCACTATTATTTAGTCCAGGTTAGCTGAAATTCAGCTACAATAGAAATACATGGTGAATCTGGCTTGCCTGTACCAGACATCTGTTCTCAGCGCTGACATTTATTCTTTACATCATTCATTGGAAAAGGAGACTTGTGCAATAAGTAAAATATGAGAAGAAAACATCTATTTCACTTAGAATTTACACAGCTAAGCCATCTAAGTTACTGAGCCCCTGAAATACTGCTTTTTTTTAATTCCAAAAGGAATATTCAAAAGAAGAATCCTAACAAGGAAGAAAAGTAAAAAAAATATTTTTAAAATGCTGTTAAAACACCAACTTGTTCAAAAATAATGCTGCTTAGCTACACTGTGGCATTTCCCCATGATTTCTGTATACAACACGTTACATAATGGAGCTGGATTTGCATTGAGGGCAGGAACAGCAAATGCTGTTTATATTTCCTCATAATTATAGCTAACAGAAAGAGTTCAGTGCTTCATAAAAAAAAAATTTTAAAAAAACCCAGAAAAACCAAACCAAACAAAAAACTTACAGGTCTGAAAGCTTTCATCCAAGAAGTAATTGAGAAAAAAAATTCTGCACTTGCATAATTTAACAGCTGCTAAATCACTAGTATTAGGCCATTTTTACTACTTCAGAAAACATATTTGTGACTGCTGTATATCATAGTTAGATGCATTGAGAATTTTTTAACTCAAGAATACTATTTTGTGAATGATTTTTCAAAGTGGCTTATTAATATAAAATGAAAAAATTAAGTAGGGTAGGTGGAGGAATATTTTACAGATTCATGCAAATCACCATGATGGATTATAAATGCATGTATGTGTGTGTACAAATACAAAATATAAAAATTATTTAACTGAGAGTCTGCTGTATGCAGCACATTCTAGCCTTGGGAAAGAACCACGTCAAATGCCATTTGATGATGCTCAGCCAGGCACATATAAAGGCACATTGCACCAATAATATTTGACAACACTGGCTGTGCTTTTTCTGCTTCAGTGGCTAGCTTGCTCAAATTCTGGGCAAAGCAACACACAAATAGTTTATAAGCAGCTACACTGTCAGCATCATCCTTTCAAAGCAATGACCACAGTGGTTTCCCAATAAAACATACTTCACATTTCAGGTTAGAAATTATGAAATAACAAAGGAGAGAAATGAAATTTATTAGCTCCAGGTCACCAAAAAGATGCCACTGAAAACAAAATTACCAGCAGTTAGCTTAAAATTCAATTTTAATATCCAGTAAGCTCTTACTTTTTTGTGATGCTGCTTCCAATGCATTTTTTGTTGCCTCAGAAAATACTGAGGACAGTTCCTGCATCTGGACAGCAGGTTGAATTAAAATGTCTTACACTGGACAATCAAAACTAGATACATCTCAAAGCACTGAGTTTGGTAGCAGCACTGTCCTAACTATTGGTTAGGATGAATGAATGTGCATTATCAGAATTATATATGTGGAAGCCATGAAGGGCCAAGCTTCTTCCACATTTTTCAATAGCCACAAATCTATCCAGCTAACAGATCTATCCAACTTCAGCATGAGCAGATGCAGTCCAAAAGACCTTTAGATTTTTGCGGACTACATTGGTTGATGGCAGACACCAAAGACTCACAGTACTTGTTAAGACAGACCTTTGCTAAAATTCATCCATCCACTGATGCACAGACTGACGAGATGTTTCCTCCCCAGCTGTTTAAGCTCATGGCAGGACAAGGTTCTCTCTTTTGTTCAGCTTCCCCTACTGAAATGGCACAAAAGGCTGTATGGAAGAAGTCAGTCCCAAGAGTGAGAGAAGGAGAGGGATGAGACCACAAAGGGTGCCCAGAAACTGAAATTGTGAATTATTTCTTGGAGAAAGAGGAAAAGACATCTGACCTGTGTGTGGGTGATGCTTTTCTCCACCTTGTCTGAAATTATCCTATCTGTACCTTAGAACTGTATCATGACTGACAGCCCAGCCTCATTCTGTCTGCTGGCTGGGGACTGTCCATGCTTTGGGACACTCATCCTGAGAATGCTCTCATGCAGTTCTCCCTCCCAGCTCCACTACCAAATACAGCACACAGCATGTAGGGTTTAAAAAAAAATATGAGGCGAAAATGAGAGCACTGCACTAATTAACTGTTGGGATTTTTTTTGAGCTGTTCATTTTCCTTGGTTTCAGAGCCCATAATCAATGATAACCTAAGATCACCTCAGAAAATTGCTAAATCAAACTTGTAGGTTTCCATTGGTAACGATTCTTTTGACAAGTCAAACAGCTCACAACACTTAATTTTTTTCCCCCAGGAATTTGAGTACAGAGGAGAGCAGGAGTGGCCAACAAACAGAGCAAAATGTTATTAGCTTTGTTCAAACTCTGACATTGAGTCTCCTAACTTTTAACCTTGCAGCATTCTGTAGTACATGGATCAGCAGTTTTTTCACTTCCCACCATCCTACATCCAGCCTTTGCACTGCTAGAAGGATTTAAGTCAGTACATTGCAAAAATAATTTTTGCTAAATCAGTCCCAAGCTCATTTCTGTTTACATTTACTCACATAACTCCTCTGACATTATACTGTCCAAGTATTCAATGCAATTACCACTGCAGGATAATATACTGCATGTAACCTTCTAACCAATATTGTGGTTTTATGTTTAAAAATTAATGAAGGAAAATGTCTTGGTTCTGCCATAGACTCATAATTTACAATTTTTATACAAACAGACACCATAACAGATTTTCTTGATACCCAAATAATTAACTATACATTTTATTTAACTTATATCTTCAAATATGGAAAGGAGAAAGAAGTCACAGACATGGAGCAACACTTATACTTCAATAAAACACATATTCCCAATCAAAACCCAGGGTTGGAGGTGGTGGGGTGTAGGGTGGGATTGGGCAGGGGTCAAAGAGAGAGAAACTATTCTACAACATTATTCTACAGAATGGTGAATTTTTAAGGAGACATTTAGAGAACAAAGAGGAAAAAATATTTTTTTTTCTTAGAGAAAAAAGAAAGATGTTAGACCTGGTATCTAACTTTAATTTTTTTTTCTCTAACTTCAACCTTATTTACATTACCCAGTATATTAAATTACTCTTCACTTGTTCCCTTTATTTCTTTCAATACTCCTATGACGTTCAGTGAATGGTACTGTTTCTTGAGCTAGATGTGAAGTCCAGCTGAACTGGAAGTGTCAAATACCAGCTTGGTTGGTGCTTTTTTTCCCCAGTTCTGGACTGAACCATATTGGCAGATTTCTGTGAGCAAGCCTGCATTTCCCTCAAGTAAAGTGTTTCAACTCCAACTAGTAACACTAAGCTATCATTTCCAGCTCATTAAATTCACTCTTCTTACAATTAAAAAATTATAAGTGTAAAAATAGGAACATTTGAGTAGATCATCTATCAGTATATTAAATACATTTTTGCATTAATTTGCAATTCTATGTTTGACCTTGAGATTTTCCAAGGTTCTGACAATCAAAAAGCAAAACAGCTTGCTGTAAACATACTAACTATTTTTTTTGAGAAAGGAAGATGCACAATATTAAGCAAGTTTGCTAAAAAAAAAGTTAAGTTCTTCAGTAGAAGTAAACAGTGACTCATTGACAGCCCAAAAATATCTCATTATCCTTTCATGGCAGCCACTTAAACCTCAGCAAAATCCTCTATTAGACCTTATAATCGATTTTTTTTTTTCTTGCTTTGTCCTCCAGCTGAATAAGTATGATTTATATATCAATTTTAAGAAGTAAATTCAGCAGTTTACTGTACAAGATATCTATTTTCAATCTACAGTTTGAGTTCTGTCATATGGAGCAATATACACGGAACAATTTTAAACCCTATGTGATAGGCAAAAAGCTCAGACCTATTCTTATGAACTGCCAATAGTTCTGATTATTTTCTGATTCTGTTCGGTGTGCCGAAACTGTGGAAATTCACATACGGGGCATCTTCATCAAATTGATTAAAAATATAATACTAGGGGAAGAAGACATTTTGAGAAAAATGAAATCTCATGGATCTTTCAAGAAGTTTTACTCCCCCCTGTTTCCAGTCTGGCAGAAGGTTCAGCCTGGCACCAGAAATGTGCTGATTTCTGGGAAGTGTCTAAATCTGTCTAATCAACATGCCTGTAGAAAAAAAGTCCTTGGTTTCTCTATTTGCAGTAGAGACAAAGTATCAGCAACTACGTCCCTATCAACCAAATTTCCATCTGCAATCAAATTTTCCAGCTCAGAACTGGAAGAACCAAGCATTTGTACTGTAGAGCAGGAGGAAACATAGTAATACTGCTACATACAGAATTTCAGAATAAAAGAAGCATCTTTCCTTATGAAGCATTACAGGTAACCAGACAATACAAAAAAAGAACAGATCAGACTTGACTGGCTTTCAGTCACACAGGAAGGGATAAATGAAGATATGAATCATCTTCTGTAAGGATGGCTGGTCAGCAAGTATAGGTCTTGCATGCCCTGGGACCAACAATGGGCAAAGGGACTGGATAGGGAGAAGGGACAGAAACTAGAGGCCAGCCCAACAGCCAAGGGAGGAATGCGAGCCAGAAAAGAGAATGAAGAGGCAGAGGGCAGGAAGTGACTTGGGACAGAAGCATGAAGGAGCAGACAGATACAATATAGAAAAGAGCACACAAGCTAGCATGAAGAATTCATAGAAGATCCTGTGTGTCAAGACATGAACCATTATAGGTGGATGAAATCCAGAGAACAGCAGCAGTGGAAAAAGAAGCAAAGAGCAATGCTAGAGAAGTGCTCCCCCACCAGAACCTGGCTGTGAACTGTTTCTCAGCACTTTTCCACTTTCCACAAATAACTTTGGAATCTGATAACAGTGTGTCTTGCCTCCTTTCAATGTTGAGTCCCAAGGGAGGCTTTTAAAGCATTCTATGCTACAAAAATGTAGCATTCTGAAATAATCAAGATGTTAAAGGTCCTGTGCTAATTGGGCACACAAAATGAATGGACACTTCTTGTACATTATGTGCCTTACTGACCCTTTTGTAAAATGGAACTAAAACCTTTTCCTTTTTTCACATGGGTGCTGCAAGTTTCTTATATCCAAGTGCCCTTACTAGATAATAATGTTAAGTGTCACAGAAAAGCCCAGAGAAAAACACTAATAGTCCCATCTTCAGAGAAAAATGTGAATACAACATGTGAAGATCCCATTAAACAACAAGGATGAAACAAAAGTATGAGCATTTGCTGCTTCCCTGAGCATTCTATATTTTGCTTTTATTCTGGAACCTTCTCCCTTATTTTATTATTTGATCATGCAACTAAAATTGCATATGCTGAGGCCAATGGAAGGGCTTACTTATTATTAGCAATTTATATTTTTCAATGTTTGATTTAAAACCTGCAGTTTTCAGTCTGACAATGTGTGTGGCTATCTACAATGCATTTAAAATTATACTACTGTTGTGGTTTAGGAATGATATTCTCCAATTTACTATCCCCAAATAAACCATGCTGCCACTCACTCCCATTTTCCCCTCCAACTGGAAGCACAAAAGGCATAGATCATGTGTTGAGATAAGAACAATTTACTGGAAACAGCAATGAGATACAGCAGGTAACAGCAACAATATTAGTAACAAAAGGTATAACACAAGGAAGCTACACAGAAAGTCCTTCACAATATGACCAGCTCTTCCTCACCACATTTTTCCCCACTGGAAAGAACACCTTTCTCCTCAGAAACAAGAGTCCCTTACTCCTCTCCTAGCAATGAAGTGAGGTGGTAAAGACAAACCTCCAAGTCACAATCTCCCACAGCCACACACCTCCCAGCTACTGCCAAAAAATTAACTTTGTCTGACAGAAACCAAAACAACTACATTATGATGAGATTTAATACATTGTATGAAAAGTACACAAAAACTTTGTTGGAGCCTTTTTCATGTTAAATTATTTCAATTTCAGACTCTGATTTATGGTGATTAAACACAAAGAACTACTTCTTTCAGCATTGTCACCATTGCCTAACTGTAGCTTATTAATTTGGAGTTTTAAGATAAACTGGAGGAAGTGTTCATTCTCATGGACAGGAATTTAAATGTATCAATATACACAGATGTACAGATACAGATGAATAATTTAATATAAAAAATACATATTTTCATAAAAGAAAAATAAATTGCAGTAATTCCTTTCTCTGTCTCTCCTCCTCTCCCCAACACTGCACACATAATTTTATATAAACATATCTCAATGGGAGAAAGACTATATCTGGTTGACAAGCACAACCACCAATCCAAATTTAATCTTCTTCCAAGTGTAGGTATATGAAAACTTTTTTTTTGGCACAGGACTGAAAATGTGTTTTGTTTCCTATACTAAAAGCACAGTTGTCCTTGCATTACTGGTCGGACACAAAATGAATAATGAAACATGATATGATGAAATTGTAAAACTTTAAATCATCTGTAGAACATCATTTGATAATGCAGTCTGCTATGATATGTTAGACCCAGGTTCAGCATTTCCTGTTTCTAATGTAATTGCAAAACTCTGAACAGATATCTAAAAATCCAGCAACACAAAGTGTATTTTGCAAAAAAATTAGTTTCTTGTCTGTACTGGTGACCTTTTCATACTCATTATATATTCACTAACCTTCCATTCTACTTTGCTGCTACTCATATATGAAGAACAACACTAATTCACAATGAAATCGGTTATGACAGCACAGATTTCACTTGCACTATTTTTAGGCAATACTGAACTCATGTTTTCAGATTATTCTGGAGACTGCTCCATGTGTTTTCTCACCTGAAGTAGCCATTGCATCAGATTACTATTTCATTTATTCTGACACATGGATAACAAGCTGAAGGCTAGGTTTTCCAAGCCATTAAAAGTGTATTTATTTGTAACCCATTAACTCACTGTAAACATCTAACTTGTCCATGGATAATTTCAATCCAAACAGCTCCATAACAAATCACAGGCACTCATTCAAGGAGTACTGTGTTTCTTCATGAATCTTTTGAAACTGAACCAATTTCAGAGTGCGAACTTGAAAACAAGAATTGCCACCTTGCTTGGGCCCTCCTGATACGTGCAAGACAAGAATTATGTTTCACTGAAAAACCTAGTGGAAACCAAACACAGTGAAATACTCTGGTTTCCAAGGTAAAACCACCAACAAATTACATACAGAATGAACATTAAGTACTTACAAGGGAGCAACTAGTTAGCTGAACAAAGTCTGTGCTTTAAACATGCACTAGCTTTTACAAGGGAATTGAGGCGAACAGCTCAATTTCATTTCAGCTTCAATTTGACAAGAAATTGTCAATCAACACATGGAGGATTCTGGAGTTTGGCTCTGTTGTCCACTGTAGTGTAATTTCATATACACAAACTGGGTTTGGCAGTTTCAGCCTTCCAGAACCCAGTATTTTCCTGAGTGAGCTCTGTGGAATTCTTCAAGCTAATTTTCAGGCAAAAGAAAAATTAAGCCCATAAGATGTACAGGGACAAAATGGGTAAGCTGCTATCTCATGTTGTAGCTGAAATGTGACTGGAGGGGGGAAGTGGCAATAAGAAACTGGAAACAAGATAGGATGGAAGAAGAAAACATTGAGCATAAAAGTAAGATAGAAGTCCAAACGAGTAAGTCCATTAAGTGAACACTTAAAAGGGAATAGATACCTCAGTGAAAATTTGGTGTCAAGAGACACTGACACAGAAAAATAAAGACAGAATAGGGAGAGTGATTTTTTTTTTTTTTTTTTAGGAAAAATGCAGCTTATGCAGCTTTTTGAATTTAAGACTTAGTAAGGAACTAGCTACTTCTAGTAACAAAAATGCACAACAAATGATGACTTTTGGTGAAGAAAGTATGGCATGCCCCCCCTCAAACGCATGCTACATAGCTGTGTGGTCACTCCTATTCTTCCCTACTTGAAGAACTGAGAGGACAGAAATGCCTATAATCCCCTTTCAAGTTCATTAATATGACTAAAATCCAGATAAGCTTTACATCTGTTTCTCCAGAGTTTCAAACTGGAAGCTTTCCAGTTTGCAAATTGGTGATAAAAAGTTTCATTTTGCTTGCATAGCAGATCCAAATATATTTTTCTTAATACAGCCCAGATGTTGCGATCTCATAATGCAGCAGCTCTGAAAAGCTGTAAGAGAAGCATCATTTTGAGAACCTGCTTGTGCATATTTGGCCAGAGAACTCTTTCACTGGAGATGGAAAAAGCAAGTTTTCGTGAAAATTACACTAACCTTGATAAAACTGGCCTAAACCAACAGATTTAAAAGTATGGAAAATTTAACATTAAAATACCATCCTTGAAAGTTCTATAATGAGAAAATGCCTGGATTTTGCCTTAAAAGCTGTTTTTAGTTTTATGCGTGTTATACTTAAATTTGTACTTTTTGTATATGAATTCAGGTGAAAACATGACATGACAAACTTTGTTATTCCAATTGCATGTAATACTTATTTAAGTAAGCTGTATTTATGGAATACGACTTTTATTTGTACATAAAGTGTTCTGTGGGAGAACAAGAAAAAATTATAAACTGAAACTTGGAGGTTCAAACTGAATGTGAAAAAACCCCTATTTCCACAGCAGGATAATTAAGCAGTTTACCCAAGAAGGTTGCAGAAATTCCATCCTTGGATGCTTTCAAGATTTGCCTGGAGAAAATGCCAAGCAATCTGGTCTAAACTCAAATGTTGACCTTGCTTTGAGCAGGAAACCTGGCTGGAAGACCTCTCAAGATTCCTTCCAAAATGAATGATTATGTGATTCTAAGGCTTCAGAGTCAATCAAAATGTTTCTCCTTTTTCCTCTGCCAGACATCTGCTGATATGATATCAGCCTCCCTCTCAGTGTGCAAAATGAGGAAGAAGTATTGTGACCAAGTAGTATCTTCTCATCCTCATTGTTTAATGGTTTATCATCATCAACTCATGGTAATGAGAAACTAACATGCTAAGACTTCAACCCAGAAAATAAAATAATCAAAGTGCTACGCAATCAATTACTGTGTATTTAGATCTCTGTGTTAAACTGAAAGAGAAAAGAGCAGTTAATCTAATTAGAAATTGAGGGCTTATACTTTAGAAATAAAATGACATTAAAAGGTCAAATAGAATATGTTATCACATATTAATTACATAATTTGTGATTTCTTTTTCCAATACCAAAAAACTTTGTAGAAAAATGACAAGAAAGACAAAACAGGAAACCAGTGAAACTGATGTGAAATGACATCTCTTGTTATATCTATTTCTGACAAATCATAAAAATAACACTGCAAACATGGAAAGATTTCACACATATCTAAACAGCAAGAATCATCTGAAAATTTTTCATACATAAGTGTCAAAATCTTTTCACTCCAGAAGTTCAGAATTGTGATCAGTGCGAGTTCTAAGCTATCTGTTGTGCTTTCCTAATTCTGCCGTGACACAAACCGTGCAGTTCCAAGACAGGCAACATAGGGGACTTAGGAAGGCAAAACTGCCAGTATGTTTGTTAATTTAGAAAAATTTGGGCAGGTCAGCCTAATCTGTTTAGTTTCACATCACGCTAATGTGGTGTTACAAGTATAAAAATCATATTACTACTATTATTAATAGGAAAAGCTTTTGTTATTAATGAAGTGCAACAGAACAGTGGTTTCTTATGACCAAGCTTCACAGAAAGTTGCATTCTCATCATTGTGGTTTCCAGACTGAAATGGTTTTAATAAAATTAGGTACACAATTTTAAAAAAAGGCCCTAAGAGAAAAGACCAGAACTCTTAAATGTAGAATAAATGCTGCTTTAGAAAAGAATAACTTTTCTTTAAAGACTTTCATAGTCTACTGTAAAAGTTGTGGAGGTAATAACAAGCTGTGATATTGACCTGATATTATTCAAGATTAAGTTTTTTCAAGCCAGAGAGAATTGCCTTACCTGGAAATCTAACCTTAGTGAAGCCAATACAAATGCAGTGTGTAGAGGTGTAACATCTATAAGCTAAGATGAATTTCAAAGATCAAGACTTAACAATTTACTTCTTATATAGCTAATTATAGCTAACTGCTGGCCACTTATCTGCCTGGAAGTAAGACTACAAAAAGTGTTTTGTGTTTTAAAAACTGCATAATTATTTGCAAGTAACCATGGGAACCAGCATTAACCAAAATGTCTTTTTTAGTGCAGCTCTCCATTATACATATAAACTTCAGTGCTTCCCCCCTAAAAGCCCTTTCTTTGTTCCTCAAGCTTTGACAGAAAATATTAATTTAGGTCTAAAGAGTGAATTTAACTTTTACTGCAGAATGGAAAATAACAGCACAGACAATAAGAACTGATACTTTCCACAGCTGCCTGTAATCCCCACTGAAACTGGGGTAATTATATGCAGTCCAGAATACAACTGCTTTACATAGTGACTTTTGATATAGGGCTATTACATATTATTCTCACTCCTGTTAAAGACCATCATTGACTCACTTTTATGTATTGAAATTTCAAGAGACTCTGAACATGCCCTACAAAAACAGACTTTTAAAAACATACTCATAAATTAAAAAAAAAAACCAAAAACCGCAATTTTGTCACTTCCAGAATACCACAGGATTACAGAATTTAACTCCTTTGTATGGGGGAAAAATGGTAGATTTTTTGATTCTCATAGTCAGCAGCTAAAACATCACAATGGGAGAAAATTCAAAGTTTCACATATCCATGCTGTTGTTTAAGCTGCACTGTGATCTGGAAAGTCCAAACAGGTATCATTGAAGACATGGAAAATAACTGATCTTTTCTTCCTAAACTATAAACATCTACATCATTCACATAGAGAAATAAGGCTTAAAGAAACCAAGTATTTACTAATTGTCAGCAACTGACAGAATGGTGAACTACAGGGAGTTAATTAGGCAAATGCCTTTTGCTAGGTTACCTCAGATATGCATCTTTTAATTAAACAGCTAAAAAAAAATCTACCTGTGCATCTTCCAGCTCTACTGGAATAAACGGGTGCCATTTTAGCAATTATATTTCAAAGGCATCACACAGTGCTTTGAATTGGATAGGCTCAGTCTCTGGGGAAGGGCCCTCTATTGGGCTTTCCTGAAGTAACACACAGCTGCTAGTTTGAAAAGTAGCATTGCTGTAACCTGGGGGTGAACTGCTTGCTCGTCCTGACAGCAAGGGCTGCTCACTGTACACACAAGAGAAAACGCAGAGTTCCACATCCAGGCATGAAGACAAATCACCTGAGTGGGATAAGAGTGCACAGCTAAACACAAACAGACCACACCAGGGCATCTGACCTCCTGCTCTGTGTGTGATAGCTTTGGCAACTGCCCATCCTACAGTGGTGACTGACAAAAGGAGAGACAGCTACAGAAACAGAAGACCCTGTGCTTCAAGAAAGTTATTTTCAAGATGAAAAGTTTCAAGACTCATAAGCTTAGACTTAGTACTTAGTATTACTTACTTACTAACAGATACTTGGTAGTCATCTGCATATCCAAATATAATAAACAAACACTAAATATAAAGACATAAATAGTAAGATGCACAACATGAAGAAATAGCAAAACGTAGGGGAAAAAATACCAGAACAAGCACAGAGGAAAACCCCCACATACCATAACAGAAAAAAGATCCCTTAGAACTGACTCATCTTTCTTAGCAAGGTTTATCTAGCTAGAAATCATATCCTATCATGCACCAACAATTAACTACAGTAGAAATCTGCTCTATTTTCTACCGAAGGAGAGAAAAAACTTCTCTTCGAAAATTAGAGTTTTGTGATAAGTGAATGGAGTTTTAATGTTTCCCACAAAACTTCTCCCAACCAGACAGAAGTTTTTCCAGTGCCTTCATACTGTGCCAGCAGGTATGTCCTACGTAGGATCTCCCCCTTGCCACAGATCCACTGTTTTAACAGCACAGCATCTGCTGGATACTTCTCCACACATGAGAAGTGTAGCTGAGCATCACTCAAAGCATTTGCCACTTCTGCATGTGATTGTAAATGATTAAGTTTTAGAACTGCTAATGTGAAGAATTCCTTATTTATATGACTTAATAAGGCATTAGGGATACATGACCATGGAAAGTGAGTGAATCAGAGCAGAGGACATGTTAACTTTACAGTTAATAAGTAAACTCTCATGAATTGTGTAAGGACTGCACAGTACAGTATTTTATTGGTGATAAAACAATTAGCAGTATTGATACATGAAACTCCAACCAAAAAAAAAAGCAACTTCAGATTTCTCAAGCAAAGTCATTGCAACCCATTGTTCCAGAGGGGAAAAAACAGCAAATGTCTGTAAATGTCACGCAGCAGAGAAGCGCCACTCCCCCAGCAGCATCAGAAAATGATAAGGCAACCAAGCCATGGATAAGCTCTTATCAAAAAGCCTTAAGAGGGATAAAAGACTGTCCTCACCAAGAAAAAAAGATATTTCTCTAAAATAAATAGAAAGTCAAGTCTTAACCCACAGAAATACATACTCTGTCTTACACAGTCAAGTTGCTTCAGTGTTCTCTCCAGAAAGATACATAGTTGAGAGATGTGCATGTACCATTACTAGTTTCCCTAAAAATCAACTGAATTAAGAGTTGTTTTTTAGCCATGCACAAAATCTATACATCCAAAACACACTTGACATCATTTAGTCTGTGAGCAAGCATCAGTACAAACCACAGACACCTAACTGTGTTTTCAGTTACACCTGGGGCAGTGTTCAACACCACTTCAGACTACAGTAACTGCTGCCTACAGATCAGACAGTATTTGTCACTGCCAAATATTTTTTTTAACCAGGCACAGTCTAGAAGAAAAATGTAAAGCCTTCTGAATGGCTAGTCATATTTTGGATGAAAATGACAGAAGCTCAACAGAAAATATACTAAGGTCAAGGCAATGACAAGAAAACTAACTAGAGGCAATTTTTTATCAGGGTATCTAGAGAGCTTACTAATATTTTGACAAAACCTGTACCTTCATTCTTCTAGCTCTGAGTTATCATTTTTCTGCTTTACCAATATAGCTAACACACCAGTACCAAATAACTTTTTTATTACACCTTTTTTACATCTTTCAGATGTAAATAAATAAATATTCAGCCTTAATGTATTTCTTGACCATATTCTTTTCCTACACATACCTCTTAACTTACCAAAGAACACCACCAGGCTCATCCTTATTTCTTCAGTTTCAGTCTTTTGTTGTTTCTGAGATAAGTCAATATACAAGTCACATCAAATTCTAGGTGACCAAGTAAGTTTAACTCAATCAGAGAAGCAAGAGGCAATAATACATATATTTAGTATCTGAAGTGAATGCAGCTCCTATGGAGATTCCTTTTAAATCTAAATAACTGTGAACTTTCATCCTTCCTCTTTTGTATTATCACTGCAAGTAGCTAATCCATTCTTTCTTACCCAGTCAGCCTACTGTATTTTCTAACTATTTCTACATGCGACCTAAAAAATATTCTGATCACTTGAAAATAAATGAGCAAATCCTTTTTACTGGCACCACACCAAGTCCAAATATGATAACTGAACTGAAAAAGTCAGCAACGTGACAGCTGATGAATGCTTCTACTTAGAAACATTCTGACTGCTCCTGTTCTCTAATTTTGGTTTTTTTGCTTGGATCAGTTGAGTGTTTGATTGTTTGTGACTTAAACCCAGGGTTCTCCTTCTCCTGCTTGTTCCCACAAGTGCTAACTATGTACTTCAGTTACTTTAGCAATACTTACATATAAAAATTATTTCCTTAAAATCATTTATAAATCCCCAGTTTTATACAGCAGGTTGTACCATAGTATAAAATCAACGGATGCAGCTCCACCTGTTCTAAATAGATGAGTTCCAAGATGTTACATGAATTCCCCAACTACCCTGTCATAACTTCCGGCTAAAGAACTTGTGACACCATATATATGGTACTTCTAGGCTAAAAAACTAACGAAGCAATATTTTGGTAAGCAGAATATACATCTAGTAACAAGCAAAGCTAAACAGTCACATATGGCTGATGATGATTCATCTCCTGAAAGCCACACATTAACTGGGCAACACAGTGGTGTCAAGGGTCATGGAAATGCCTTTACTCACACCTCAATCAACATTTTAGAGAACCCTGAGAGAAGACTTCAATGCGTTTTCAGAGCCATGATGTTTTTAAGTAGCAACAATTCACAGGTTGTCATACTGTTGCCATCTCATTTCAGGGGTTCCATACCATTGTCTCTTTATCGTGAAAGTTTCCTACCTTCTTGGTGTTTCTCATGGGCATCTCCTCAGAGCACTGACTCCTTCTTCTTCACAAAGCAGCCAACTGACTCCAGTTGCCTTCTCAACCAGCCACCCCACTCTTTTACAGCACTCTTCTTCTGATTGCTTACAGCTGTGGCCTATAAAAGTCAGGCCTGGTGCTAATCTTTGATAATTAACTCAGTTGCAACTCCTTAGGGGTAAGATTAATTTCTACACTATTGTTATTTTCTTATATTCTATCCCACTACATCATACAGTTCTAGTGTTACCTGCTTCCCTTCTACTGTGCAATTCGTAATAGTCTATAATGCATAAACTGCCTCTTTATCTTTTATTTCCAATGGATTGACTCACAAAAATAGTTTATTGGTAAATAGATTGCTCAACAGTTTATTGAATCCTGTACACAATTTTAAACTCTCCTCTTAATGTTACACAGAAGTGGATGTGCTGTTTCTGAAAAACAATACCTTGCTTAATTATCCATACTTATTTTCAGGTTGTATCTGTAGCATTCAGCTGGTTGATAGTTGCACTTAAATGATGTTGTTCCTGGGAAGTTAACGCTGAAGAGATGCTGTAAACCTGATATAATATATGGCAACAAATAAAAGGACAATTAGGATTAATAAAACAGAGCTTTATTTTCTCTCTAGAAACAAAGTGACGATTCAAATAACCCCTCAAGGTTTCATAATCGTATCATATCTCCTTTTTTATATACCAAGTATCAGAGATTTCTCTTCACAAGCCTAATACCGTACTTTTTTAATAATACACATTTTTTCATTTAAGATTAAAAAAATTCAGTTTCACTCTAGAAAATAATCATCTGTTCCTCTGTCAGAGTTTCTGGGTTGATTTCTTTCAATCTAGCTTTGGAATTCTATCTGAGAGAAAGCAATTTGACAACTGAGGACATAATGTTCCAGCAAAGCAGAGGAAAAAAGCTAGAGACAGAGCAAAGCAAGACAGCACGCACATGTGCGTCCAAGAAGAAAGGTCACACTAACATGAATTTCTTTTACATCTTTCAGATGTAAATAAATAAATGTTCTGAGTGAAATATCTGATCAGCAGAAATCAGAAGCTCTTCAAACAAATCAGACATTGCATGCTATAGGCAGATAATTTGAAGAAAGTAGTATATGCTAAGGGCTTAACAATCAAAAAAAAAGGCACAAAGATAATTTATTCATGTACCATTTTAAGCAAATTTACTGTGTTCTATCTGAAGTAATGTAACATTATAGTCCCATACCCATGGCAGGTAGAAAAGGAAGAAGTAGGAACAAAGCGACAGTTTGCTGACTGGGATAAAGAGATGCCCAAATTGCTCTGAGCCTATGTTAAAGAAACAAATGTTTGCAGAGGGAAGAAGTACAAACCTCAGGTTCATTCACTGCTCTGTAATACAACATTAAGATATCTGGTCAGGGGGAGGAAGGAATGTACACACAAAAACCACTGCTTTTTGTCTAGACACATTTCTGATCACATAAATGGGCCCCATCTCAGCTTGAGCCCCTCTTTGCAAACTCAGACACAACCTAGTTACAGTACTCCTACAGATATAAGTTGTGTTTTATCCCTATTGTTATCTTTTTGAAATCCCTATTATGAAGAAGATCAAGAACTATGGGAACTACAAGAAAACAAATTAGGTGACACAGTTATGAGGGGTCTTTTTCAGAAGAGTATCATCAAAGTACTCTAGAAGGGAAGATAAGATTCAATAAGCAAATCCAGGGGAGGGCCACAAAGATTCTTCATTGTGAGGGTGGTGAGGCACTAGAAAAAATTGCCCAGAGAGGCTGTGGATGCCCCATCCCTGCATGTGTTCAAGGTCAGGCTGGATGGGGCTTTAGAGCAACCTGATCTCAGGGAAGGTGTCTCTGTCAATGACAGAGAGATTGAAACTAGATCAAGGTCACTTGCAATCCAAAAAATTCTATGATAATATGACTTAGGTAGAGTTACCAATAAGAAAATAGTAAAGGGAGAAAAATGGGAATATGAACAAAGGAAGAAAGGAGAATCAGAACAAGAAACAATATAGGGCTATATGCTATAGCAGTAAGTAGTATATTAGTATAATTCTACCAGACCTTTCCTTTACCTAGCCCCATCTCATTATTCAGGCTTGAAATGGCTGCTGTTTTTTCCCAGGAGAATGAATAAGGGAGGTAAAGAGGGCTTTTCTTGGTAAAATGGGCAGCCAAAAAATCTGTTTGATATTTGTAGTTGTTCATAGTCTTACACAGGTATCTGCACGATTAGGAACCACTAAGCAAGACAATGGGTTTTTTTGAGGCAGTTACTTAACAGCAAATATAATCTCAATTTCTTTTAAAATGCATCAAAAATATTTAGGTACTAATGAACACATTTCTCAAACACAGTGGCACCTTCTAAGAAGCTTGAACTGCTGGACAAATCAATATTCAGAACAATCTCAGAGTTTGAAAGAGTAAGATAAGTAACAGCAGTACACAGTTCTGTAGTTCTTCAAGGTCTTTGCAATACTGAGATGGTATGAGCTTATTCTTTTCACACCAGTAACAATACTATCAGTTTCACCACTGGAGTGAATTCCACTCCCCTGGAAAGTTACTGTGTGCCACCATACCAGTTTTGAAAAGGAAAGCTACTCAGGAGGACTTAAGCAAATAATTTATGTCCACTAACAAATCTTGAAAATTTCAGTCCCAAAGAAACTGATTCTATTCTCCTTAAGAAATGTCTAGGAACAAAATTATAATGTTTAGATGTAACACCCATTTTAAAACCTACCTATATTTGGCATATTTGGCAATATTTGGCCTATTTGCCCAAGAGTCTAACTATCCAAAAGGAATCCCTGTTACCTACAGGAAAAACAATTAACAGTTTAATACCTAGTGGTTTATTAACCAATTGCTTAATGCAGTTTGAAGTCTTAAATATTATTATCTAAATAAAATTAGATCTTTAAGCGAACTCTGTCCCTGTTAATAATTTCATTTAAACTAAAGATTCAACTGCTAAGACAGAACTCTAAGAGCAAATACCATCAAAAATAGTTAAGGTTGCATGGTCTAAATGACATCGTATTCCATTTTTCTCATCCTTCTTCCTAAAACCAATGTTCTTACTTGGCATCATAACTTATAAGGATGAGTGAAATAGGCTTATGGTAAAAGAGCAGCCTGGGCACTATTTCTGTTAGAAATGAAAAGGTATTGGGAGACCTATTACGTGAAAGATCAAAGTGTACCTCTGTTCAGTACTAGCAGAGACCTCCAGGCTATCATGCATTTTACACAGGATCACCAGACTTCGCAATAAACGTTTGGGAGTTATCTTCTGAAGCTTCAGCCCCTGGACCCTTGCAACTGAATACAAATCTCATCTTTCAATAAAAAATACACTTATAAACCTTGAGATTTTGGAGGGACTAAAGCAGTCATAGAAATTGAGCAATAACAAGAAAAACTCCCAAGTATGTGGCATATGGAAAAACAGAATCTCAGCATTTTTAATCACTTGACTAAAGCTTTGTAAATGGTGAGACTGGTAAGATGGCCGAATGTTATGTGCTTTACGAACAGCATGTTCAAAAACTTGTGCCCTCAGCTCAAAGTACTGTTTCATTTATTAGCACAGCTACAAGAGTCACTAGTATGAAAGACATCAATCAATATTGCCCTCAGAGCTGTCGTGCAGAGGGTCCTCTCACAGCAAAACCATTCTTTGCCTCTTTAGCTTGCAGAGCAAAACTGAAAGTGCAGCAGCAGACACACTGCTGATATTCCAGATTGATGTTCCAGAGCACTTCAAATCACTCCTAATTTCTAGTTGTTCTAATGGATATCCCCCCACCCAAAAATCCTAATCCTAGGAATAATGCCTTTCCAAATATATTAAATGTTGAATTCAGTGTTCTCAAAGTTGTTTACTGTAAGAAAAATTCTACTGTGCCTATTTCATGTACTTCAGATATTAATATAAACACAGAAGACTGACGTCAGAAAATATATTTTTATGTGCTAATGGTTTTGCAAAACATTTTCGTTTACATGGAAAAGTAACTGAATTTCCTATTTTCCTCCCATTTCCACAGTTAAGTGTTGTCAACATAGTTGTAAGTAAGAGATATAATTGTAAACAAGTCTAAGATGCATCTTTTCCCATTTCTGAATAAACTCTTGAATGAGTTTCGTTTACATAAGGAAAGCAGTCAAAATGAGATGCTTATGACAGCTAGGTCTCTTCAAAGTAAGATTTATAGTATGAAATTTTAAAGAAAAAAAAATCATATTTAAAGAAAAAAGTCATACTTGGAGATGATCCAAAACTGTCCCTTAGTGATCACCAACTCCATCCAGGGGAGTCCTCTTAACCTGTATGTTTCATAATCACTTGTACCAGATGAGGTATTTCTTGAGTTAAGCTTCATGCACCATAAATACAAACCAGAAAAGTTTACAATAAAGTCTATCCTCTTATTTCCTAATCAAAGCATAAGTCACGACAAGAGCAGTGACAGAACAGACTGTCTCCAAGACTCATTGGAAATTTGGGTTGGAAGTGACCTACCATGAATTCCTTCGGTGTCCGAAGCTAACCTGGTAGTCTTTAAAAGTGCATTGCGCAACGAGATTAAGAGTTAGAAACAAAAAGGAAATACTGATTAAAGCTTGCTCTCACAAAAAAAGGAAAAAAAAAAAAAAAAGGAACACCAATTTACCCCCAAAAAGTATGCAACACTGCAGATGTCTACTAATTTTGTTTGATTGTATTTAGAGATGGGACCATAATAGCAGTTACCAACGTCAGCAAAGCTGCATTATGATGACACAGTATAATTCTTCTTATTGAGAGATTTTAATCACAAATATTTCACAGTAACTAAAAGTAAAAAAAAAAAAAACCCTAAACAAATTATCAATATCCCCATCCAAAAATAGGCAGAGCCATAATAAAAACTGCAGTAGCAAAGAAAACGTGACATTAAAATTTCTTTTATGTGTGGATCATAGAAGCAATTCATTATAGTAGCTTCTTGGAAGTTGCCTCAGTAATTGTGTAGAACTGCTGCAATGTTTACACATTGTATGACTTAACGCCAAAAACCAACTCTTTTTTAAAATGGAAATGACATTTCTCTGAAAGAGTCTGATTTAAAATCATAGCCAAGTTGATATTCAATGTGATGTTCAAAAATAGCCAAGTACAGGAACAGAGAATGCAACAGAGGAGAATGAGGATGTTAACCCTACCGACTGAAGCTGGCTTATGAAATTCCAACAAGAAAATTACACTAATTAATATTTTGCTTTTGAAACCTAATGTGCAAAGATGGTTAAAATCTACTGCCACAGCAGCAACCCAAGCATTTGGCTCCTACACTTAAAAAAGATACTGACTTCTTTTAATGTTTTTTGGTGGATGAAAAAGCAGCTGGTAAATACAGTAGTACTTCGGAATAAATATATATACACAGTAACATTGAAAAATGGAAAATATAACACAGATTTCCAGTTCACAATTTCCAAGTAATAGACAAAATATCAGGCAATATTCATTGAAGCCATTAAATGGCTCAAATGGTTAAATTCCTAGCTGAGAAAAAGATGATTACATGACTTCTGGGGAACTTGGAAAACACATCATTTGAAAATGTGTCTAGAAAGGTATGTGTTTACCAATTAAAGAAAAAGTTTAGAAGCTGCAGAAGATAAATTAAATGGTAGGGACTAATCAATCACAGCGCTAAAATGATAGATGACAACTAAACTGAAGCCCCAGGGAACTACAACTACTGAGCCATTTTGCAAAATTAGGCTGCATAACTAGCATACCTCAAAGCAGTACCGAATCTAAATCCATGTCAGAGATGTCACATTAAAAAACACAAAGCGGTGTCTGTAATACAGGAATGATAAAAAGAAAAGAAAAATAAAGTTCTGCAGCACAGAACATTGTAAGCATATAAGCCATAGAGACTAGACTTCTCTGAATAGCCTTGACATGATAACCAAAAAAGAAGCAATATAAACAACCTTTACATTATGCAAATGCTACTACATAATTGACCAGAAGTTCACACTTTCACTATCTGAGGAAAAAAAAAATGAGTGAAACTAATTTAGGGGAAGACCTCATTAAAGACTTAAGGTAATGGAAACACTCCAATGAACAATTTTATCCAAGCCTGCAGTATATGCACATGAATTTTAATTTGTAATGACGAAACCTGTGACAAAATGGCAAAGAACAAGGAATGAGGGCACTTCATGCTGCTTCTAGATTACTACACTGCATCAAAAATTGAAATAATAACGTAAGGGAAGGTTATTGTGATTACTACAGAATATTCAGGAATCACAGGCTCAT
The DNA here is from genome assembly GCF_035770615.1 of Melospiza melodia melodia. Classification (NCBI taxonomy): domain Eukaryota; kingdom Metazoa; phylum Chordata; class Aves; order Passeriformes; family Passerellidae; genus Melospiza; species Melospiza melodia. The sequence goes on from NC_086197.1 coordinate 65,760,804, forward strand.
TTCTTTTTGAATACTCATAAATTCAACTTTTACAACTTTTCCAAAACCAAAAACACCATCATTTAGCTCCTTTATCTCTGGTACATTACATACCTCTATATATAATATTGTAAATGATAAAATATAAAACACAGTAGCTTTTGAAATAGATATTAGGACAAACAAGGGTAATGTTGCATGCTCATGAGCTAATGGTAAGTCTAACATAAATTTAGTTTTTCTACACATAATGGAGTCGAACTGCCCATACAATAACTTTCGGCAGGCCAAGCCTCCTCTCATCTGCTCACAGCAGAGTCTAGATTCTGGCCATCCCTCCCCTGTACCAGCACTGTGCTTGTGCAATTTCCTAATTTATGTCACATTACCTGAACTTGCTTTATCAAACAAGAGTAACAAAAAACCTGTTATTAACCAGCCATCAATTATTTGCCACTTCTTTGGTACACCAAAGTTTGTGGCAGATGAAATCTGATTGCTGCTGACCATGTGAGGACAATGGACACCTTTTTTTTCAACACATGTTGCAAGGATTTTTTTCCTGTTCCTCAAAAGGTATCTGCAATCTTTTGCAATATCAAATACAAATGACAAAGGCCCTTGCACTTAAAATAAAGTTGGGAACACGTAAAACCCACAAAATATACTATACATTATTGACTTTTATGTTATCCTTTTTAAAATAAGAACAATATTGATTTTAATTTTATTTTCTCTATATGTGGGGAATTCAATCTTTTTTTGCCTCTAAGCACCAGATACTTTAAATTTTAGACTTTAATTAAAGTTGAAGGAAAAAAGGTATTCTGAAACAACTCCACAAATTCAATTTATCAAACCTAGTGTCAGAAGAATGACTGGTTCCTTCGTGTAAGAATAGCACATGTTCTCAAGGGTGTTGTTAGAAGGCCCAAAGGTACCATACATGAAGTTCCCTCTCTGGGAGAATGCACAGCCTGATCAAGCTGGTTACATTGTTCTCACTGATGATGGATGAGAGGTAAGAGTAATTTTATTTGTTTTATTATTCTAATTTCCCATGTATATTCCAAAGAGAGCGTTAAATAAATTTCACATCACAAATGTTAAATAACCACTGCAGAGTTTCATTTTTGTAATTATATATTCATTATATGTTAGATAATTTGTAGTTTATAATCATAATACCACGATTGATAAAATTAACCATGGATAATATGAAAAGGTCCTGTCAACCTATTCTGCCAGCAGAAGAGAGAGAATTTGTATGTGAAGGAGTACAAATAATAGTTGACTAAATTTTTCTCACTATACACAAATAAATCCACATTATTTTGAAAGAGCTGCCTGTGAGTTCTGGCCACTTGACACAGAAACACAACTGGGGAGAAGATCTTCAGAGTCTGCAGTAGTGAAATTTATTTTCTACAAGAAGGTCTGTAATAATTTGTAGATTTTTGTAAATATAGATCAGTTGAATTATACAAATTGCCTGGAATTGCTAGCATTTATTCATGTAACTACCAGTCACCTGCTGCCAAAACTTCAGATCCAGAGGGCGTAAAGCATAATTGATTAGGCTGAAGGTATCCCATGCATTAAATAACAACTTCCAAAGTTCCACTGTGTCTTTCCACACGTCAAATAAAATTGCAAGACCTCACCTACATTACACTACATTGTAACCCTTTGTGAATTCCTTAGACATAGGCATACGGCGTTATTCTGTGGATTATGACCCAAAACCAGCAATAACACTCTTGGTCTGCAGAATGTCTATCTCATACTAGAAATAGCAAGCTTAAAATTTGCCCAAGATCAGAAACATTCTGCAATGCAGCTCTGCCAAGAGTAAGAGGAGATGGCCCTATGTGGGAGATGAGAGCAGAAAATGTGAAGCTCGAGCAGACTAACTACATGGCCAAAAATGGAAAGATAAAGGGTAAAAAGAGGCGTGATAGCAAGTAGGGAATATAAACCACAGGAGCCACAAGGGAAAGAAGAGAAAACACAAGGAAAATATGACTGATAGAAGAAAAAATGAAAAAAAAAAATCAAAGGAATAGATAAATAGGAGTTTCGAGAAGTTTTCTAGAATTTTCTGGTACATGAAATTCTATGTATCATTTGCTATATATTTAGAAGATGCCCACAGGTAATATAGTTTAGTACAGTGTACAAATAACCACACAGGTTCACAAACAAGCATTGTGTTTCCTTGGATTTGTGAAATGCCACACATTTCCTTTCATGTTAAAGCCCATCATCAAACTTGTCAGCCCAGAGATAGAATAGGTATTTTTTTGCTATTGAGATTTACACACACTTTTTTTCCAATCAAGAATATTATTTTTATTATTTCTCAAGAACTATTGAAGATTTATTTCTATTCAGAACTACCCTGTCCCATACACCAGTTTGGCTAAATAAATAGGGACTTAATATACAACATTCCTTATCTTGTACTGCCAAATGTATATTCTAAAAGCAGAATGGTGCTAAAGAACACATTCTCTGCACATTACCTACCGTCCACAATTATCTACCTTAAAAAAGGCAGGTTCTATTGGCACCTAGCACAGAGGAACTGTTTTGTTGGAACTGTTAACAGGAATGTGTTAACACAAGTCCACCTGTTCTGGTTCTCAGAAGATATCACCACCTGTTAATACCCAGAAATGTGGTACACCCATATAATCAGCTACAGTTCCCGGGGCACACTACTTTGGATTGGCAGTGACAGCAGTGTCTGTGCTCATGACTGGTACTTCACCAGCAACCTAAGATATTTTTCTAGGGACAATGTCAATAATATCACCTACAAGACAAACATGGCCCATTTTCTTGTCTCAGTAAGCAATCTTAATTTCTCGGTGTTTGACAATGCTGCAGTTGTCAGAGGCCAGTGCAGCCATGCACTGAGACTGGTTGCAGTGTGCAGTGAACAGCACAGCCATGACCAGGGCTGTTCAGAACAATGAACCAGTGTTATGTGGTTAATACAAACCCATAAAAGTCTTTTGCTCCTACACCAACTCAGCGGGATCTGACTACAGCAGTGAATCTCTTTTTCTGCAAAATTTCACGTGAGAGCAAATGTTGGTGTAATATTGTTTTCAGTTTGCTACTGTTCAATTTCTATTGAAATGTATTTTTACTGAGAAGAAAAACAATATTCTCAGTATGAGCACAATGAAGGCACTTTTTGTGGATTACCTGGGCCTCTTACCTGAGATGATTACACAATTCGTAAAAGTCTACCCCTGTGAAATGAAACTAAGTTGGATACAGGGCAGAGATGTTCCCTGCACCAATTTCTTCCACTTGTTGGAAGAACTGCAAATGTGAAAGAATAAAAAAAAATTAAAAGGAAGTGCAAGTCATGTTTAGCTTTGGAGTATATAAGTTGGTCACTTACTGTTCACAATAGAGAACGTGTGCTTAACTCTCTTCTCTTTGTTTATTCAGGACTCCACGCTCCTGAAAGAAAAAAAAAATACTTGTGTTTATCATCCATTTAAAATTAACTATCTAGTTTCATTTGTGCTACCGAAGTTTGCCATTTTTAAACTTAGTTTTGGCTTACCCTAATATTTAAAACCCTGGGCTTTTGTGAAAGCACCCAGCAGAGAAAATTTGTATCATCCCTTTTCCTTAAAAACCAGTTTTTCAGTCTTAGATACTACAATAGCAGCAGAGATGAGAAATCTACAGGTTCAGGGAACAAATCTCTCTTGAAACCTCAGACTAAATGCCAGGCATCCTAATTTTATCTGGGCACCTGCAGGCCTCCCCCCTCAGTTCCAGGAAGGTGACAGGCTTTCACATTTCTGAGGTTGTCAATCCTCTCATCAAAATCAAATTCTCATGGTGTATTAGATCTCAGCAGCATTACCCCATTAGACTGAGGAGCCAAGGAAGAAAGAACATAAGCCTGCAATGACAGCCACAGCCTCTCTCACCACTTTTGGAGGAGAGTGGAACATGCTGCAGAGGGGTCTTTGATGCCTCACTCCTGCTGTTTCACACAGGAAATTTGTACGGTAAGAACTGAACACAGCACACCAGCTGCTTTAGCCTTTCTTGGCCAGGTTACAAGCATCACAACAGAGGTGAGTTTTAAGGCAGGATTTGAAGGAACACAGCATACTGCCTTTGCAGATTTTACTATTAACAATCTTCATTAATAAAGGCTGCTTGAGAGAAGGGAGAAAATTGGAACTGCTGGGCAATAAGGATTACAATAAGGGCAACATTGGTGTGAAAGGGCAAGCACAATCAAGCTGTGAAGGCATTAATTGTGAAGATGACCAATTTGGATGCAATTAAAATATTGAGCCAAATACATAGTTACCAAGATAGACAGACATATTTTTAATTTTACATCAACTAGAAAATGAAAATGTTGTTATCTGAAACTGTCAGACTACAGTACACCAACACTTATGCTGGCCTTTAAAAAGGCAAATCATGATTCCATCTACCATCTCACTCCAATCAGCAAACCATCTTTCATGACTCAAATCATACAGGACTCAAACTATAACTAATTATAAAATCTAATTTCCCTTTATTTCTGTATCTTTCTGTCAATATTTATGACATACCAGAAATCACTCATCTCATATGAGTCTACTGAAGAAACCTGCTAAGCAACAATTAAGAAATGTTTGGAGCTGAGGGCTATATAATACATTAGTCAGAAGCATTCTATTATTTTGACGTTATTAAGTTTTAAACTTTTTTGAACCATAGGGATCAACTCTTCTATCTAACAGCCCATTTTCTTATGTCCTAGACATCAGTGAGGAGCTGAACACTTAAAATGATGCAAGGTTAGCTGGACACTGATGTGAAATCTTATTCTTAAGGGTTTAGAATAGTTCAGATGCTGGTGTAAAACACAGCTAATTTGATTCCCACAGTTTGTGACTCATATCAAATATCAACTCATGTCAATAGCCTTAGCAAGACTTACCTTGCTTGGTGCTCTGTATTACCTGTATAAAACGTTCTGGTACAGACCACGACAGACCTAATCTGAACTACTGTACTCAAACATCTCTGAATGGGTTCAACCAAAACTTTCCCTCTTGCTGTCAAGTCAAGTTTTCCCAGAGGGATTTGAAATTCAGAAGCACTCAGAAGGAGGGTTCAATAAAAGAGCCTCTAATCTCCACCTTCTCCTGGGGCTCAGAGCCAGTGTTTTGGTTCAGGGCCCTGTGTATACCTTGCATTTGAGCAGAGGTAGCTGCAAGTGCCTCAGAGAAATTAACACCCAGAGTCACACCTGCTCTGTGGTGCACCGTCTCAATCTTTCCCTGTTTCTCTAAGCTGTCTGTGTCAAGCTGTGCCATATTATTACTGAGCCTTTCAGGAGGTTCACTGCTTCCTTCTGTGGCAATGACAGCATAGAAAGGAAAGACAAATGTTTACTATACTACTAATTGTAAATAACTGAATAAAAATACAGGTTATGCACCACGGAAGCAGATTTACGTGAGCCTATGAATAAGTGTGGTGCTGCATTAAGTGCAAACAGAGACAGCCTGCTTGCTTCTTTGAAGCTCACAGTCTGAGTTTCCAAAAGATATGAAAAATATAATAGACATCTGGAATAAGTAAAAACCAATCAATAAAATTCAACAGTTGTCCAGGAAACTAAATACCATCATCCTTTACAAGGATTTGCAGAGTGAAAATATAAGGAGATAAATAAACTGGAAATATTTGCATTTCTAGAGGAAGATGAACACAGTACAAAAGAAATTCAGCTGTGTTTCTATCACTTACTATTAAACACAGGCAATTTTTTTATTAGATGTGTTCAAAGATTAATTCGTTCACCCTTGGTTATGGACTCCTGTGGGTCTTCAGTGCAGGAGATCCCCTGCAGTGACAACTATATTTTCAGAGCTACAAATAGCATCTGTCAGTGCCAGTAACTTCCAAGGCTCCATTTTCATTTCAATATTTGCAAGAGAAGACGTTTCCTAATGAAACCATTTGAAATATCAACAGAAACACATTTTGATATGTGTGACTACATCTTGCAATATCCCGTTGAAGTGCAATCTATATTTAACAAATGTTATCTACAGAAGATACTTTAAGGCATTTAATTTCAGGGTACATACTCATTTAAATGATCTGCAACTTTGATTTGGTTAGCATATAGATAGCAAAAGAACAACAAAGCCTTTTTTCATTAATTCTAAACTCTCTGATCCCAGTCACCTTTATGGTAACCAGTTATGGCAACAGTCCCATTAAACTGGGGCAGGACTGGAGCTCTGAAATAAAACCAGTTCAGGCAAAACCACTGTATTTAAGATTATACATTCATATATGCTCATGAAACGAAACCCTACTCCACTGCAAGGAAGGAAGTTGCAATTTTTCTCAGGAAGCCCTTGTTTAACTCATACAGAAACAAAGTGGATTTACATTTATTACAGGTGGCAAAGAACATTTTTAGCATCACGGAATCATGGCAAAAATAAGCCCCTTTTATTAGATGCTTCACTTTTCACTGTGAACTGTGATACAAAAGATGAAAGGGAAGTTGCATGGTAATTAAAAGATTTCTCAAGGTATCTTAGGCCATCTGCAGTCTCTTTATTCCATTACTATTTTTAAAACCAGGAACAACTATGTGATCTTTTACAAACTCCATGAAGAAAGAATTTTTATCTGTTTAGGATTATGGGCTAAACACTCATTAGTAGAGCATATGGCTGTTATTTGAGTACTATTCTTCCCTCTCTTCTTTCAAACAGTGAGGAATAATTTTGCAAACTGAATCTCTGTACTCTGGAGTAATAAAGAGCTGCTAATACATCATCATTATGGCTCAGTGACAGTTCCAGAGCACAACTGGACAACATTTTTGTCATGAAGGAATAAAAGCTCTAGAAATCAGTTTCAGGAGGGCTTTGGTTTTGACAGAGCTGAAACTTAGCCCAGGTTTGTTTACTTTATTGATTGTCTTTCAGACCTGAGGACATCACTTATGTCAACTATCTTGAAATTTTGTGCGGCAAAATGAAAAAATATAAACTAAATCTCCAACAAAAATCAGCGGGCATTTAGCCTGCTGAATTTAGTAGCACATCCTCAAAACACAAGCCCAATAGTCTTAGAAAAGAAAATGGGTATTTCAAATTTTATTCTCTGCTTTAGAATTATTTATGAGAGAAAACCAGATTAATTGAAAGTGGAGGAGTCCATTATGAATAGACTGACATCCTGTAAAACACAGAACTGATGTCTGGAAAAATGAGGCTAGCATTCGATTATGAAGTTTAAATTAGCTAATAACCAGTACAGAGTCTGGATAATTTCCAGTTGCATAATGTGCAACAAATTAAATGTATTTTGAAAAAAAATGCATTTGCAGGCATTTATTAATCATTTCACATATTGAAACAGAAATTGTCATACATTATGAACTTTACAGTCCTTAATCATATGTATATTTCACTATTTTATGGGCTTAATTTGCTTAGCATCAACTTTTACTGTGAGTAACATTGATTTTGTCAAAACCTCAAATAAGTCACAGAACAGATCTGAGGATTACTTCAGAAGGGATTTAAAGCACACACTGTGAATCTCTATACAACCACCACTTAAAACACTATCCGTTCAGGCCCAGATGGATTGCTATGGCAACAGAATCCCAAATACCCGGTTTGTAACTAACAAAAATGTAAATTATTGATGAACTCAAGAGTTGTCTCTCTTGGACACCCTCCTATTCAAATACCAAGCCGTATGGCTAGAATACAGAGAAATGGTTGATATGCAATTCCCCCAGCCCAGTGAGCACTAATCCCAAAGGATTTCATTAAATCTTTTGGCTTAAATTTTTATTCTTGGAACAGCAGTCAGCAAGCAGGGATTACATTAAAACAGGCACTACTGAGGTCATTACCGACTGAATTCAGGCCTGTAATATAACAAAACAGGAACTAATTTTAAATATACCTCCACACACATCCCCCCTCTCCCCAAAAATAGCACTGCTCTAAGTTACTGTATACTTGGTGACAGCACTTTTTCCACTCACATCACCACCCTTCCTCCTTGCCTACAGGAAATGATGGAGAACAGTACTAAAAAGTAAAAACCAGAAAGACGTGTTATTTGCTAAAGAGGTGCACATCTCATGGTAGAGGTGACTGTGCATAAACAACTTAGTTGCAGAACAATGAATATAAGGAGGCTCTGCAGCCTTTGATATTTTGTAAATCAAAACTAAGATTAAAAACTTCTCTAGCAAATGAGCAAATCAGAAGAGAGGAAGTACTTATTGGCATTGTTATTGCAAATTTCCTGAATAGTCTGCTAAGTGAACAAATAGTGGTAGGAAAGCCAAACACTACTGGAAAGCCTCTCACACTTTATACAGAATGTGGTTAACACAGTGATTGTCAGACAAAAATCAGTTCTCTGTGACAGTCCAGCTTGTTTTAAAAGAAACTATGGCTTTAAAAAACCCAAACAATTCTCAGGTGTGTGCCTGGCATTAGGGGTCACTGTACGTAGACAGGAAATTGCGAACTTCTGACTGTAAGAGTTTGTTACCAGATCCAATGTCCAATCAAAACTAGAAGGAAAAACCAGGACAGGGGTAAATTTGTGGAGATGGGCAAATACGGAGGGATGCTTTTGCTGATAGAAAGGAAACAACTATTGAAACAGAAAGTGCAAGAGATAAAACCAAGGCATCGAGTAATTTCCTAAGACAAGGGAGAAATTTAGAGCAACAGAATGTGAAGAAGATAGTGGTTGTACCATACACTTCCTGTGGGGCGGGAGAAATTCTCCCATCCTCATTCACATATATGAGCATTTACTCAACACAGTACACAAAGACAGACGACCTATTTAGGAGAGCTGCCATTTGAACAGCCATTTAAGTTTACAGATATTAACTAGATTGCATGCCTTTAGGTCTCAACAAACAATGTTTAAGTACTTCAGAATACAGTTTACCAGAACGCAAGTGCTGCATCACTGTGGACTGTTGTCATCTTACTGCAAAAGTTCTATACATTCCTGGTGATTTTGCATGGCAGCTCTTCACAGCATTCTTTCTTCTTCACAGTAAAGCTAAAAAACTTCAGCTCTCTCTTCAACCAGCTATCCCACTCTTTTGTAGCAGTCTTCTTCTTATTGGACACAGCTGTGGCCTATTAAGCTCAGGCCTGTTCCTAATCTTTGGTGACTAGTACAGCTGCAACTCCTCAGGCGTGAGACTACCTTCTACACTATTTTCTTACATTCTATCCCCCCACAGTGGACACTAGAGACAAAACCTAAAGTATTTACACCCTGCTTTTCTCTGTCCATTCAGTCTGTGGCCTGGCCATTCCCACCCTGTGATCGATATATTTCAAGGTGACTAGTTTTCAGCTCTACAGATTTCTCTACTCAGCAAAGGACTCAGCTCACTGTGGAATTTCTCTGGAAGTCCCTTTTACAATACAAGCAACAAAACTGTTTTTCAGCCTCTACTCACTTGTTTTGAGCTACCTGCCAACTAAAGTTGAAAGATCCTTCCCTGTAACTTTCTCAGAACTTCAGTTCTTAGCAGAAACAGGTGTTTCAACTCCTGACTAGCTTTCTCTTGTTATTACCACACACCTCCATTAGACAATGCTGTTTCTGTTACACACAACTCACACACAGGCAAGAGCAGCCCCCAACCTTCAGTAGGTGCCAGCTGCTCTTCAAATGCCCCTGCCTTGCTCTCCCAGTTGCATGATGCTTCTGACATTCTCAGATTCTTTCTCCTACCAGTACTGCCCAGAACATGCCTTGCTACCCTCTTTGGTTCTCAGTCCTGCTGGATTCAGATCTCTTGTTGCCCATCAAAAGCCTTTTCCAGCTTCTGCTTTATCCTTACACTTGGCTTGATGTTAGAAGAGCCATCCACTCTCCTAACACAACCACACCTTGGTCAGCCTCAGAACCTCATGATCAATAAACAATCATATGAATAAGTAGGCACTAAAAGATTCTCTTTTCAAGGAAGAAAACCTATCAATGGTGATGATATGGTCAGTGACAATACAGTCACAAATGGGTATCTGAATCATCTTGAGATGTTTTAAGAATCTTATGTGGCCAAAGGAGCATCAGAATCTGGGGCAAGAACAGCATTTCCTCCCTCCAGTAGCTATCCAGGACAATATATATCTCTTCTTCTACTAACACTCCTCTCACTGTGAAGCTACTGTAGTCCTGCTTTATAGAAGGGATGGTACAAGTGCCAGCAATATGGATGCACAGCAAATGTGGCACAGACTTCCAGGAGATCTTTGCATGTAACAGACCTATACAGTAGATAAGTTGGATGTGTTCACACTACGTAGGGACATCTCAACCACTATGTTACATCTGCCATGCAGTATCTGTGGAGCTGCTCTGGAAGGAATCTTCCCAGTGTGCAGCTTGCCATTCTTGCTCTGTGATTGCTGGCTATGTCTCAGCCATTTTCTTAGACAAGAGTAGAGTAGATTACATGGCACTTATTTTTTTCCAATTTCAAATATGGACACATGAGAATACCAACATTTATTAACAATAAAAAGCCATGAAAATTTCATACGTCAGAGTGAAGCTTCATTTTTAAGTGAAAGTTTTCAAGACTTCAGCTGAAACAACTAGCACTCATAACATGGCATTCCATCAAATTTAATTCCAAATATTTTCAGGCTTTTCTAGACAATAAGATATAAAGCTACAATTATTTATGAGACATGTTAGAAAAAAAGAAACACAGTTCTCCATAAGTTGCTTCATAACACTATTTACACTAGGCACCTTCGATCACACGAAATTATAAGAAAATAGTTCCTAGCAAAATTGGTTTCAGATGTCATATTTAGGTTGCTTGTTACAGATACAGGCTAAGACTATTTAGAAGCACAATGGAGGTTTTTAATCAGTCTCCTAAATCCTTCCTAGAAAGATAACATATCTTTACATTAGTAGATACACACTGAGGTGCATTCCAGTGTTTCGAGATTCAAAATCTAATTGCTTTTATCACAGGACGAAAGAACCTGCTGCAATATCCACTGCAGGAAGTGATTATATGTTACATAACACAGCTGATCTTTTTGTTCTGGCATGAGAGGTTTTATTTATTTATTTATTTATCTCTCAATTCTGCTTTATGAAAATGTACTAATATGGGTAAGCAATTCACCCATAAAATCTGATAGTGAGTGTCAACACCTCAGCAAATTAAGCTACATAATCTATGGGCGAGATGTTCCAATACCCTTTCCATACTACCCTAGAGAGGCCTACTGTGGCAACAACTTCAGTATCTCTTGGCCATTTAAATGTATTCCTTCAAAGGTAACTTTTTAAATAAAGAGAAAATTCTATGCAGACTTACTCTGTAGCTCATCTGGATATGTACACAAAATGTATACGGATGATAATGCACCACTGCTATAATGGCAGCCCACATTTTCTATACAGTAAGTTTTATTCATGCCACTGTTTTCTTCTAATGGAAACTATTTAAAAGAATGTGAAAGTCCACCAAGTCTAAATACAGACAAAACCAAGTTACTGCCTACCCCCTCCTGTACTAGTCCAAGAAGTAATGGACTACATGCTGATCAGATTTCTGGTAAGCAGCAAAACAAATCCCATAAAGACAGGTACATCACTTTCCAAAGCTGGTACCCTTGATTTCTCACATTAATTTTAATGTTGTTGTTCTGCATCTACCATACAACATGCCCTTTTGCTCCACAGCAACTGCTCTATGCTCCCTTTCACCTTTTTATAATGATCTGGGTGCTTCATATCCCAAGACTGCGTTTATTAAACTTCATGTGCAATTTCACTAATCTCACAATCACAGTTGGCTTCTCCTTTTCATTGAGCTACACTTCAAACTACTAGGAGTATGAAAAAACTAAGAGAATGAAAACATACCAATTTAAATGAAGATTTTTTGGCTTTTTGTTTGCGAGAAGAGATTATATTTTGTACCTTTCTGTGGTCAACAGGAGCAAAGAATGAAACACTCAAAATTAATAACGAAACTGGACAGCACTGAGCCCTTGCACTGGCACTAGACTTCATTAATAATAGGATCATTAAATAAAGTAAGCATACATAAAGATTATAAATGTTTCTTTTCAGTTACAGCACATAACATTTCATCATCAAAAAATGTTTCTAATCACTCTGTTTAGCATTAAAATAACTTCATCGTAACACCATAAGAGCAAGCAAACATTTATACTAACATTGGTGGAGATACTTTATAACCTTATGGATAGATGATTAGGATGACAAAATTATGAGCAATTAGTTAAAAATAAAATGTTTCAGCCTCCAAATTATTTATGCTAAAAAAAATAACTGTGGTATTTGTCTTTGAAACATTTATGACAAGAATGGATTACCATTATGAGACCATTTTATAAACATCACAAAGTCTGTTGGAAAAAAAAAATTCATCTTATACCATGTTCTCCATTATTAGACCTCCTTACAGTCAGTAAAGAAAACCCCAAAGTTGAGCAATCATTATAAATTGTGTCTCTTATTTAGTACTGTCCAGAACACTACTTTCCCAGTGACTGTCATTGTGGCATACAGGGCTGTCTCCTGGAAGGAGCTGTATGTAGCATCACTAAGAGATGCACTGACCAGTATTGCTGGTCCTCAAACACAAGTAATAGGTTGACCAGTCAGTAGATCTTTCTGGTTCTTCAGCAGTTTAACTTCTGCCTAGACACAGAGGCCAACAAATAAACAAAACCAAACAAAAGAATAGCAGACAGATGCACTGCACATGTATAAAACAGGTGAATGCCAAGAGCAACACAAACTGGAGTTTCTCGTCAGGTTACAACTTGCTGAAGAAACGTGTAACCTAAGTGACAAGAGAGAACACGGAGTGACATGTAACAACAGCCTGTGGAAAGTACGAGGTGGGCATGTAAGCAGCCACAGCTGCAAGTGCTACTGCGATTCTCAGAAGCTGCAAAGTCAACTCAGCAGCAACTGCACATTTCAGTAGGAATGTCTCATGTCCCTGAGATAAATGGCTGCCAGCCTGGCTGGCTGTGTAAGGGAGAGAATTTGGCCATTGGAGCTCTTAACCAAGCACAGGTACCCCAGGGTAGTGCGTCTAAGCCATGCTACTTTCCATAGTTAGAGGCACACAGCAACATCCTACCTGGCTACCTTGGCTTCCTGCCCTGGTCAACTAACAGGGTTGGGCTGGTATCTATAGTGAAGTTCATCTTCACATTTATAGAAACAGAGTGAAAGTTTTAACTAGCCTATAGCTGCTGGTATTTGGGTCTAAATTCACTATTACATAACATCCTCTGAGATGCAATTTCCGTATCTTAAAGCTTTTCTTTGCACATTATGTGCACGTGCCTGATTTTGCAAAACTAAAGATGAACTGAAGCATCATGACTTTTTTCATCTTGAAACTAAAAGCAGAAACCTAGAGACTGGGGAATTGAAGCAGGCCTTTTAATCACAGGTGTCACTCTGAGCTGCGACAGAAGAGCTTAACTGCCAATCCTGGCAGATTACATGTAAAGATATTATAAACAAAAAGGAGGATAAAAGACAAGTGGTGCTTTTGCAAGTCTTCATAACAGTAAAAAAAGGAAGCATCAAGTCCACATTCAGCAAATCTGATAGCCTAATCAAAAAGCAGCACATCAGACAGTGCAGTGTTGATGTGCAGATGGCTAGGAACATTAAAAGAGGTAGTTATCATTATTGTTCCTTACGTATTTGAGAAAAGAAAAGACATCGTGATATTGTATTTGCCTATAAAATCAACTTCCTCAGCTAGACATTGCCAGAAGGAATCTAATGGAAATGTCTATTTAGTGAAAATCAAATAATTACCTTGTAATTACCATCTCACGTGTCGCATTTAATGTTAGCATCTCTAAATCAAGGAAAATTCAAAACAAGGTCTATTTGAAATCCTTAAAAAAACCATATGGGCAAATATTTTAATTGGGCTACTTTTGCTAATGAAGCTAAGTATTCCACATAGCAATATTTCTCCCTTTTTGTAGAGCCAAATGTTAACATTAACCACCCTTTAATTTAATCTTCCTACCCATCTTGACAAAATCTGCTTAATTTTTGATTATTAGATTCTCTGAAATACAGCTTATTTGGACCAAACTTCAGCCACTTCATAAAAACTACTGATTTGCACTCAAATAGCACACTGGAGCAGTCTGAAGGAAAAAACCATTTGTTCTGTCTCAACTGATGTATAGCGTAATTTTCTGAGATTCTTTCATTGCAATTTGCAAACACATTAGCTAAGTCTACGAAACAAAAGCAATCTGTACTACCCGTGGCCCAGAAGAAGCAGAAGCAGAAAGTTAGAAAACATAACAAATGTCTGAATCATCTTGAGGCAGGGACATACTCTACCTCAACACAAAACATCATTATCCAAAATGTGCCTCATCTATTTTTCTGACAAAGGAAGCCTGGCCACTGCACACCTAATACTGAATACAGTCTTAAAATAGGCTGTATAAGAGTTTTAAGGAGGGGCCTAGAGAAGGCAAACTTACCCTGGACTAACTCAGGGAAGCAACACTGCAGTTAGATTATGGACTTCCAGTCTCCTTGTCCAGTTCCTGCAGTTCCACCCTCAATTCTGTAGTCCCACTAGCCACCTGTCCCAAAAGAGGAAAGCCTGTAACACTGACAGGCTGAAGTTCTCTGCTGAATAATCCAATGCAGAATCTAGCAGGTGCCACTGAACACATTGCAATATTGCTGCTTCTCAAACAAAGCAGATATAAGGGAATACACTGTGGGCAGGAAGGAGAATGTAAGTGCAGCTTTGATAAGCAGCCAGATGAGAGCATACCTGCATTCACAGATAGGAAGGGACAGCATAATAGACACTGTTACACAGAATGATTGTTACAGCATTTCTCAGCATGGATTTTAAACAAATCAAGAAAACACCACATGATGTATCTAAAATTTCATTTCAGCATCTGGCAAAAAGGAAGTATCTGTTAAAAATTGTCTCATTCAAGGAAACCCTTAATAGGAGTTTCTGTAAAAAGAGAACTTGAAATTGCCTGTCAACAAATCAGCAGATGCCCTTTCTGAACCTGACAGGTACTTTTTGGCATTATTGTAATGACCATAAGTACCTCGTTGCACAGGGTAGAATCAATTGCTGTAATCAATTGCTACTATCACTTATGAAGTATGCAGACAATTTCTAATCTATGCTTTGCACTGACATAAAATATGCAAATTCAGCATACTCAGGCAAAGCTGACTGTCAATGTATTTTCCTTTTGACAAAAATCAGCATTTTGCCCATAAGGTTATAGTCCTGTCTCAAGAATAACTGAAGCAAGGGCTCTTCAGCAAAATTGATTCTCCTAAAATACAGTAACACAATTCACAGCAGTGTCAGTCTTCAGCAAAGTTCTATGATACATTGAGATTTCAGGATGCAATGTGAAATGCTGCTTTATGAACAGAACAACGTGACAGCTTAAAACAGGAACATCATGGATTCATTCAGGCACATCAATAAATCCAACGCCTGTCTCTGTCAACTATTTTCCTTCTGTAAGCTCTCTGTTCATATATCAGAAAATTCAGGAGATAAGAAAACAGCAAGAGTAGGAGAAAGAAGAAAATAACAAAGAAATCAAGTATCTCCTCCTCTGGCCCTGGTTTCATTTGTTCATTCCTCATATGCCTTCTCTTCTTCTCCACCTTCTCCTTAAACTAAAATGAGCATCTAACAGAGCTGATAGTTGCCATTCTTCGCACCCAAATAGTTCCTTTGAGCATACAGTAAGAAACTGTCTTGAAGTACTTTTATTCTGAATCTTGCCACACTCACAAGAAATAGTGAAAAAAGAAGCTGAGATATTAAATTACCATAACTGCAAAGCAATTCTTGCTTCACAAAAAATCCAGATCTGCTTGTCTTGCAATCTGTCCGGTGCTCTCTCAAAAATGTCAGTTTGCAATGAGACAGAACAACAGAAACAGACCAATGTGATTTTTGGTGTGTCAGCTGCCATCTTCCATGCCCATCAAAGATAGTGCCCTTATCTTAGCTTGTTGAAAAATACATCTGATTTCATTTATAGCTTTCCAAATATGAATCATAAATCATTGGAAGAGATCACTGAACATGTTATGAAAAGCAAAGAGGAGTCTTAAGAGGTAGATTTTGGAGAAATGTGGCAGGCAGACTGATACTGTTAAAAAAAAACCCAAAGAAAAAAAAACAGCTGAAGAAAGTGGGAAGTATCTGAAAGGTTGAAGACTTGACAGTATTTGGCACATGACCAGCACTGTAAACAAGCAGAACAAGACAGAACAGGGAAAGAAAGCAGTGCCTGGATACCAAAAACCCCTTGTTTTGCTCTAAAATATTTTAAGGGAAATAGTAAAGTCCAGCTGTTCCTGGACCAGGAAAAGCATAATAAAGTAGGAAGCTGAAATCATCTTTCATTAGTTGAGCTGAGGATTCCTTGAACTAAGTATTTCTTTTCTTCTTTCCACCTTACCCCACCATGCTGTTATTGTGGAGGTGAATGGAATTAGTGGAGCTAATACAGGGTTAGAATTCAAGAACTCTAGAGATGTAATCCTGGATTGGTCTCTGACTTGCTCTGGTACCGTGTTTGTGTCACTGCTGAGTTTCTCTACTAATAAAGCAGATACAGTAATACAGAACTCATGAAGAACCTTGCAGGATTCAAGTGTGCAGGATTTTGCAGGAAAGCTGCCAAATTTAAGTTTCCTGCAGCACTTAAATGGATCAGCCTACAGGAACTGGGCCTTAACTTACATCTATAAAAATGTAAACTGCAGTAGGAGAGAATCAAGACAACCCTGAGTGTTTTTAAAAATCTTACCTTTGCATTACTAAACCACATGCCATGGGGACTAAATGTTTGCACTTCTGGGACTTTGCCTTATTTCCAGATTTACATTGCAGGGTAGCTGAAGTTTTCCTTCGGCCCTAACACCTTAAGATTGTTTTCCTAAGGCATTATTAACAGAAAAAAAAGACCACTCTCTAAATATCCTTCACCATTTTGTTTTAAAAAGTCTTTGAAGCTACAAGTGCCTCTTACTGTTCATGTGTAAATGGCTCATCACATCTGACTCTCTGGGCAAGGTGGTATTACAAAGAAACAACATGTCTCATAATACATTTAACGTGGTTCAGTTGCCACTGCTAATAACACTACATTTATCCTACTAAATCTCAAAGTATTATCTTTTCACCAGCATAGGAATTACTCAGGCAAAACCGAAATATGCTCTTAAATGGAGCAGTTTAAACAAAGATGAAGGACCAAAGGACTGCAAGACTGCTAACAGTATTTTCTGGATTGTTTAAATGTAATAAATTCAGCAACAATTCTATATTCTTCACTGTTCCATGTTTCCCCTTCACAATGAATTTATTTTTGCTTTTTTTTTCTCTTGTTGCACTCACTGTGTTACAGAATTTCAAATCTCAATATAAGGAGTTTCTTGTAGCCCTAAATGAAATCACAATACTTTATGTATAAGCACTTATCTGTATTTGTAGGGATGCCTGCCTTTGTCATGCTGTATCCACTCACACATATATTCCCTCTTTATTTACCCAGCTTCCCCAAAAATCAAGGTCCAACTCTATTGCATATAGATGTTCTGTATTTACTTGAGAATTTTTGTTTACAAACTATAGCACACCAAACAATAACTAACTGGATTAAGTTAATACCCATGTTTATGTCAGACATGAATTATATTCTCTATCTGTTTAAAAGGTTGAGACAGAAATATTTACTTTGGATAACAAGGTGCAGTTATAGCAGCATGAGCATAAAATTGAGTATGCGAATAAACACATTATAAATGTAATTATTGTAGTCCCTGAATATATAAAAATGTATAGCATTTAAAATATGATGTCATGAGATATTACATGAAAAAATATATATTATCAAAGAATCACCAATAACAGATCATCCATATCTAAGATAATGGGCTACAGAGTCTTGAATTAGACAGGGGAGATGTAAGATGAGCCCAATTTAGATGCCTCCCTGGTAGCAGTAAAGAGATTTATAACATTCTGTGCAAAAGCAGGGAGGCCTTTGACACCCAGGATGTTCAAAATACCTTCAGTTAGATCAGTGTACCATTCTGAAATAACAACAAACACTACAGAATTTATGGCACAAGAATAGCAAAGGAAGATGATGCATTCCAGCCTGGATACAGCACACAGAGACTGAGTTAGAGATATTCTTTAACAGGATACTATGCTTTTATTATGCCCAGATGCCTTCTGAAGTCTTAAAAAAGTAACTAAAATAGATTTTTGATATTTTTAGATATTGAAAGATACTGTAATTGATAGTGATAATTACCTTGGTAGGAGGCAAAAGGCCATGCTGCAGCAGTACACGAACATCTCTTTTGCAAGCCTGCTAAATATATTGATTTGGCATATTCTGTACCATAGACCTGTTTATTAAACACAGCACTTTACTTACACTAGTCTTCCAAACACCAGTAAAAAACTTGGTGTCTGAGTCTTCTGATTTTACATAGTACAGATAATAGATTCCTGTTCTTTTCCACTCAGAATGAAATGGGTAACTCATTTCATAGGAGCCAGAAGCCAAATAAATTATCAGCTGTCAGTTACTGACTAGGCATCAAAAGTATCTTTGGAGACAACACTATGCAGAGAAACATGAGTTAGATCTACTCAACCACACAGCACAGCCTTCTGCATGAAGACAGCTGCAAGGGTGGCAAAGGCCACGGACCACCTGAAGACAAAAAGGCAAGACAAAACAGAGTCAGGTTCAGCTGGGGCAAGAGCTCCTCAATGCTGACTGAAGACTGATCTGGCCTGAAATTTTTGGTAGAGCATGGAAAAAAACTTCTGAGAACTATAGCAGTAGGATTACTACAAAAAGTAGATGATCGGATTTGTTGGTTCTGGTTTTCTTTTGTTTGGTTTGGTGTTTTTGGTTTTTTGGGTTTTTTTTTGGTTTTTTTTGTTTTTTGTTTTTTGGTTTTTTTTTTTTTTTTTTTTTTTTGTTTGGTTTTTTGTTGTTGGGACCATCTAATTCATATTCCTGCTTAGTGCAGCCTACCTTCTTTAAAGCAAAACCAATGTGGCTTTGCTGATTATGTGTAGTTTTACAATTTCCTTCATAACCAAGCCTAAGACATCAATATTGTTTGAAATGACAAAGAACGAAATGAGAAAGTCCCAGGACTTCCAATACTTATCGAGAAACTGTATGACAACAAGGAAATTAATTTCCCCAGTGCATGGAAGATATCACCCTAGGCACCAACTTCAGCCCTCAGCAAACACAGATAACCCTGGAAAAACCTCTAGGCTGGAATGGCCTTGAATATTCTGCCAAGACAACAAGTTGCAGAACACCTGAATTTTTTCACACAAGGAGTCAAAAGGCACCTAAATCTCTAAGCCACTGGAAGGCTGTAGGAGAGCTCAAGAACATCCAAATGTCCTTAGGCTTTGCAACAACAAAATAATTTGTTAGCTGAAAATACCCAGAGCCTAGTATGGTGGGGCAGGTACTTTTTAACTTTTTCTACTGTATGTGGGATGGAAGGGAAAACAGAGCTGATTGTATTAGCTTTGCCCTTGTACAGTAATCATGGAGCTTTTGTGAGTTTTTATGCTGTTTTAACTGGAAAACAGAGCAACCAGGTGGCTTCACCATTTTATATAATGAGTCAAGAAAGCCAGTCTGTGCAGTTTTCATATGCCATTACACTGCATTCCAAAGCATCCCTCATGCCTCACAGTGGCTCTCTTTGTTCCTTTCCCTACATAATACTCCTCCTCATTTATAAGGAGCTAGAACATGAAATGTTTGGTTTATTAGATTTATGTTTGGCAAGTTAACTTCAATCACTACTCAGCTCTAAACATTTATGCTTCCCCCCAGATCAACAAATATCTATTCACTTCATATTTACCCTGTTTAACGTGATCAGAAGGATTTTCCTGTAAGATGCTGAATTTCCTAAATAATAGCAATAGCTTGTGAAGAGGTAAAGACACTCAGCAAGGCGTTTCAGCACACGGACAACTACTTTTAGTAGTCAGGAAACCTTTGAGACTACTTCTGTACTCAAACATATGTTTGTGTAACTGAATCAATGAACAGTACTCCCAGTCAAGCTAGAAGAGAGACACAACGGTAAAATTTGGTGGAAAAGGCCCAGCTGGTTTCTGATAATAAATCAACCATAAAAATACAGGATTTTAATTAAGCTTTGTTGTTTTACTCAGGGATGCTTACATCCCTTAAGTTTTGTGTTTTGATGGTTGCATTTTAATTTAATTCTGTTTGTGGATGAAGCATGCCCCGAGATAGGCAATCTGTCTCACGTACTATTTTCTTACACTATCTGACATACATATAACACAAGAAAAACACACTAATTTTGGCATGTTGTTGTCTCATCATCTTGAAATTAATCCCACCCTCAGTATGGTAGTAAAACAAACAAATGCTCAAATCCCTACAATTCCAGCATGCAAGAGAGGCTGGACCACCTCCTGCATCTTCCATACAGACCTGACCAACCTGTTGTTCACTTGGTCGGTGTTGGTTGTGGTACCTTTTATCCTAACCACAATAGTTTACTTCTTAACTTTTGGCTACACTCCTTGATATCTCAAATTGAACAAAATGTCTAATCCATTTGTTGCTAATGATTTTATAGACATAAAGAAGTACGTTTTAGATTATTTTAGAGAATCTTTTTCTCTCTCTTCAAAATGTTAAAATTGTAAGAAGACACTCACCTTCACCAGCATTTAACTCCGAAACTAAAAATGATCATATGTTTCCAAAATTTAAATTTTAAAATGTCCTAGAGCAATTAATCTTGGTCTTTCAAAGAAAAAATTATTATCTTTTGAAATAAAAAACAATTTGGGCTTTTCTTGAAAAGTCTTTATCTTTTACTTTCTCAAGCCAATCATAATTAAATTCAGGGTTTTTTTAAAAAATAAAACAAAATTACAGAGAATATTCCAATATCCTCAATTGTCCTGATTGGTCCTTTACCTCTAAATTATCCCTATCCATGAGATATTACTTTTTTTGAGAACTATTGATAGTTCTTTGTCATTGAAATTCACATTAGTACCAAAAAAGTATCTAATGTATTTACAGGAAAGAACACAAGTTATAAAAGACAAATAAATAATACTGGTATAACATTTACTTTGAGTCTTCTTATTTATGCTAAATATTCTTATATAAGATGTATCTAATAGCTTCTTACACTTAAATTTGAATCATCAAGAAAATGAGAGGATCTGTCAATCCTTTCTTTATGTGTGGACAAACTCTAGCAGCCAAATTTAAAGAACTCTATAAAACTTCACTGCCATTAAATACCTTTCATCACTCAAATGCTACCACTTTATGGTTGTCTTGGTGATTTGTGGAAGAGATGAAAATAATTTTCATGTTTATTGTAAAAGTAAAGATAGAAGCAGAGATTCCAAATGTGAAAGAAACTAACCCCATGCAAAGAAAAGGAATGAGAGGATCAAAATCCATGAAAACACATTTCAACCTTAGCAAGATCAGATTTGGAAAATCAGGTTTTTTAGGGAAAAAGGTTAGGCTGGTTCTGCTATCCAGCAATTTCTCATTCCCTTTTAAGTAAAAAAAGACATTGTGTAATGAAAACTAAATATCCATACACCTGAAAACACTTCAAGTAACTAATTTTGATATTGAATGAGGTCTTTTGGTGAGTTGTGCAAAATGATACTGGGGAAAAAAACAATCTTTAATGATTTAAAAAAATACTGCATTGACAGACAGAACATTTATTAGGAAAATTATGTATTAAATATAAAATGGCTCCTTTGTGCCATTCATTCAGCATGCCATTTCCTATACCACAAAAGTACATTTGTAATACTGATACTGATACCATGAGAATATTTTTAAATGGAAATTTTATAAAACTTACTGTGGCTTGAAAGCAGGCATAATTTCAGACAATCTAGCCTGCTTTCATTGTCTATAGCTACCTACTGTATTAGCCTGAGGAGTGCCTTTCACTTTAATTTTTTTAATCTTTAACCTGAAAAGTTATTGAAAGAAGAACTGTCTTTTTTTGGTTTGGGTTTGTATATTCCCCTTGTACAAGCAAGGCTGGTCAATAATGGTGAATCTTAGTCACCGTTATAGCAAGAATATATTGAATCAGATAATAATCATCCTCCTCACTGCTATTAATTGCTCAAGCTTCCATTTAGTTTGGCTCCTTAGCCTTGCACATTATACTGTATCATGACAAAAAAAAGGGAAAGATTTATGCTCTCTTTTAGCTATCAATTTCCTTAATTTTCAAGAAATAGAACTTTGTAAACATTGACTTAGAAAAAACTACTATTTTGTTTTTATTTAGTTAATTTAGTGGATTTTTTGAAAGCTATTTCTATTTTGATTTTATTATTTGAAAATGAATGCTTTTTAAATAGATGTATTTATAGCACTGACAACACTGCTCAGGGACTGAAATTGAAAAGACATCTTATACTCTCCAAAAAGCAAATTTGCCTGCTAGTTCTCTGCTAGGTAAGTTTTAACAGAAGATTTATGTTTTGAAGGTCAGGATGAAGCTGATGAATTTCATGAAATATGAGACTCCTTTTAAAACAAGACACACCTATTTTCAGCTCAATGAACATATATTTTTCAATTCCTCCTCCATTCTTCTTCTGACCTATAACCTCCAAATTCCATTTCCTATTTCTGTTCAGTCTGAATGCCCTTGGGTGAAAAGCTGGAACCAAATCAATTTCTTTCACTACGAATCTGTTCTGTCCTCCTTCAGCTCAGTTCCTGTCCTGGCTAAGAAACCATTATTTTCTGGGCCTAATGAATATCACACCTTCTACTTTTATTTGGTGTTCTCTTCATCTCCATCTCTTCTCCTGACATGTGATATAGCAACTTCTTCAAACAGGTCAACAGCTTTTATGCTTCCCTTTGGGTCTTTTCTATCTCCTTCCAATCTTCACTTTTCTTCTTCTATTTGCCTTCCTCCTCCTGGTCCTAAGTCAGTTCTTAAACTCTTTTCCTTTATCTATTCCATAACACTTTGTGTCTAACTTTCATCCCCTGACAATGCTAAAAAATGCAGTTCTTTCTGACTCTTCTGTCCAGTTCCAAACTCCTCCCCCAATTATTTCCTTCAGCTTAATTCTCCTTGCTCCTTGACCTCCTGTTCTCTTCTGGTTTCTGACTAACTGTCTTCAAACACTAAGCAAGAATGACGCAGTTTCTGTATTCCCAGTACCTTTTTCCCATAACTATACTACTGAATATACATCTTGGCTACTGCACTGTAAAAGTGCGGATGCTTCTCAGTTCATACATGAGAGACTTCTTGTCAGTGGCATCAACCTTCAAAGCAAGAAGTGTTTGCAATTCATACTTATTATTATCCCTGCAAGTGCTTCAGTTATTCATGCAGTAAGCACAAGTGATGACAAGTGATTTTGAATTTCTCAGAGTTCGGTAGAAATAGTTTTAAAATGGCTGATTTCAGAATATTAAGCACTTTTCTACAACAGAAAGAGAAATGCTGGTTTATATTTGAACATGGAAAAGAACACAAGCACTAGACCTTTTGAAAATCCTTTTGAAAAAGAGTGCCTATATATTAATACATGGTTGTTTTTTGGAGTGTGGTTGGTTGGTTGGTTGGTTGGTTGGTAGGTTGGTTGGGGTTGTTTTTTAAATCAAATAGATTTTAGCATGGGTAACAAGTTTTTATCACCCTAATGACACAGCTACCTGAAAGTATGAAATTTCTTTAGCAAACATGGCACTTTGAGACTGAAGTTGGTAGCTCCATGTAACTACTACCTATCTTGGAAACAAATACTATAAACAACCTGCAATTTTGCATGACTAGAGCAGGCCAACAGGCTGTAGGGGATACTACAAGGGGATGTGAGAGGCAGAACTAACAGGGTGGTGCATTTTTCAGTCTGAGAACATAGTTCCCTAGTTAGAGTTGATGTTCTCATTATTCTGATCCTGTGTAATAATGACAACACAAACATTTCTATCTTTTCCATGACACACAGTATGTGGTAGGAAACCAAGTCAAACCCACCAAGATATGTACCTGTTTTTTGCTGGACCTTCAAAATGAGAAGTGAATAACCCAAAGCAGACTGCATATTAACCAGTTTTTCACTGAAAGCCATGGTGGGATCATAATATCATGTCTTAAAATCAAGCACAGCTCATATTCATGGGTCTCAAGCCATCCTGAAGTATCACTGTATTTTCTTTGCTTGAGTTCAACAGCACTCGCATTTACATTCATTCATGCTTTCCCTTTAGGAGACTTATAGTATTCTTTCTCAAAAATTTGCTTAAGAAAAGGACACGGTGTGATTCTTGGGGTATCCTGTGCAGGGCCAGGAGTTGGACTCCAGGTAAGAATGCAAACCTCGTAACACATAATCTCCAAGTTTGTTAATGCTGTGTTCCAAAAAAACGAAAGCAAACTTTTCCTTGGAATTTTGGCATTTTTTAGTGAAGTTACAGTTCAGCCCTGGACAGTATTTTGCTGTTATTTTTATACTTAGTGTACAAAAGGAAAGCTTGAATTATGATGCCAAACACAGAAATTTTAACATTTTTTTCAGGCCAGAATTCCAGCTCACTGTCATGAAAGATGGAACAGAACAACGTAAAGACAAGAATAGTTTTCCTAATTGGAAGTCTAAATCTCTTTTTAAGAACTGCTGACCACATTCCATCTCAGTATTATTTAATCCCTTTCAACTTGCTCTCTGTAGAGACAAGCAGTGAGAACAGGTATCATAGTCTGATTCTGTACTGACTTCATGTAACTGTTTCTTATTGTACTGGCAATCAAAGAACAGGTCTTTTATCTTGCCACTTTTTTATTTCTACAACTATCTACATTTCATAATTTGGGTTCCTCTTATTGTTACAAAGCAGCACTACAGCAGAAATAAAGAATCTCTTGCTATTAAAGGAGGAATTATCGGAAGGAATTGTCCCAGCAGTTTTAAGTATGAAAAATGTCTACATCTCCCAAAAATGAGATCTTTTTTCACACACTGGGTCCCACGCTTGGACATTAGCTGCTGTGGAAATTCTGTCAACTGGAAACACCAAGAAGGTTCTCTGGCACACAAATCTGTCAGAATGTCTTCCTTTAGCAGCGCAATGCTACCCACTGGCATAAAGCAAATGAGTCACATCCTAGCCTTGTCCCTGGTTAAATTTATTTAGGTAGATTAAAATTACATGTTTGAAAATAACCAGAGTTTGTAAATAGGTGAATTAAAAAGCTGTTAATTTATTTTGATGGAGAAGGACTTCGGAAATGTGCTTCATTTACATTCCAGGGTACAAACATTAATATTATCAAGGTCAATGAAGAAGAGAGTTGACCTTCGAAGTAATTTGTTTTAGTTTTCAACTGTCAGATTCCATATGAGGTATGAATGTAGTATTTACTCTCTTGCCATGTAAACTGACATGGGATTTGTTTCCCAAAATGACGTTTTGCAGCAGCTCAGAGTGCAAGTGTCACTACAAAGTGAAGTGTGGAATTCTAAAGCAATTTTAAGGTTATTGGTAGAAAACACTATTTTATCTATGCCAGTGTAGAAAAGTTGCCAGTAAAATGAGCTACAGAAAAAGAAAAAATATTTATACAAATAAAGAGAGTCAATCTGTCTGTATTCTTTATAGCATACTGTGTCTGCAGCAATGCAAGGAGAAAGTTGCTTAAGGAAAGGTATTTTGGTTGAGGTAGGCTTGGAGACAGCACTACAGTGTTCTGTAAGTATTCAGCAGGTTGTTTATGCAGATGTAGGGCTTCTGTCAGACACTGGTAACACGCTTTGATTTACAATGTTTATGCTGATAAACTGTTACTGCAGGCTCCAGTAAGTCTTCTACCTATCCATCTAATGAACAACTGGATTTAAATTAGCTACTCATTCGATTTAAGTTATTTATCAGTTACCTTAAGGAGACTAGATTTTGCAGATCAGTAAAAATAATAGGAAGCTCTTAGACTAATATGTAGATTACTCAGTGAACATGCAAAATAGCTTACAGACTCACATTAAACAAATTAAAGGTTAAACAAATTTTCAGCAATGGCTTTGTCATTGCTACAAAGTCAAGCAGCTGAAAGTTTAGAAATATTGTACCCCTAGTTAATCCCCTAGAAAAGTTTTGCCCTCTAGTTAATCCATCTGTCACACTAAATTATTATTATGGTATCAGAATTTCACACCCACAATCAAGAAAATGAATGTTTTGGAAAATGAGTTTGCATGGTAAAAGCAGTTCATAAAAAGCCATTCTCTTTTTTTTAAAGCTGGAAGATATATATGTATCACAAGCAGAGTTTTAAGTTTGAGCTGTTCAAAAGCTGCAGTGGATCTTTTCTTATACATCTGAACTGCTACTTGAGCTGTAGTTGACACAGCTGAGAGATAAAAGCTGGTATTCCACCTGTGATGAATTTGGGCAGAATTCTGTGTCCACCTGAATGAGGAGCAGAAAAGAAAAGCACAATTTTACTGAAGTCATGGAGTGGACACTAAGCAGAAAGAAACCATGGAGAATTCACTGGACTAAACTACTTCAGCAGCTCCTGGGCAGTCTCAGTGCATCCCTATGCAGCTCTTCTGTTGAATGTTTCACATCACAAAAGCCTACCACAAAAGCTCTTAGAAAGAAGTCTAACACCATGGAAATTTCTGGCAAAATCAAAAGAAAAAGAATTAAAATTGAAGAATGGAAATTTCATTAAGTTTGAGCTCCAGAAGATCCCATTTTTGCTATGGATACCCAAAATAGTTCAATAAAAATTTTGAATATATATTGTGAAAC
The DNA here is from genome assembly GCF_035770615.1 of Melospiza melodia melodia. NCBI lineage: Eukaryota > Metazoa > Chordata > Aves > Passeriformes > Passerellidae > Melospiza > Melospiza melodia. Next base: position 65,787,800 of record NC_086197.1, read on the forward strand.
TCTAAGATAACATAAAATTCAAAAATTTGCTTCCAAGATGTCTACAAGTATTGCATCAAATCTTATTTTTCGGGTAAACTTTAAGGTATTATTCTAACAAATTCCTTAAATGGGATGAATCAAAATACTTGAATGAAACTGAATGAGGCTCAAAGAAAACCACAGTGAAAACTAATAATTTTTAATACTTGGGCTTTCACTTGAACCACAGCATTCTGCCTGTGCCAAGTCTTTTTTTTTTGGGTCTACACCAGATAAAAATTGTGTCTTTGACACTAAATCAGATTCTATATAGAACTGACATTCACTGGAGTCTTGAAACTGCTTGCATTTATTACGACATGACTGCAACCACAGTGCAGACAAATTTTGTCTCGGAATACTGAATGGGTTTGGTGAACTTCCACTTCTTTCACCAGAAGAAAGGAGCAAAAGGGTAGTTTTAATAGAATGTATTTCAGTCAAACTTGAGGAACATTTCAAAAGACCAATGAAAAAGTTCTTCTCTAGGACCTTAATATTAGCCTATGAAAAAAAGTACAACATATTAAAATGCAAGAGAACAAGTGAAAGATATTTGGGGAGCAGGAAGAAACAACTTAGCTCAGGAATTTAGCAGTTAATGGAAACATGACACTAAATTGTAGAGGAGAGAGAAAAGTAAAAATGTAGACATGCATTACAAAGAGGAAGGAAATATTTCGAAAACTATAAGGAAAAGGCTACATGGGAACTTTTTTGTATTTTATATTTCTGAGAAAGGAGAGACATTCAGTAGGGGTTTTTTTAGTAAAGTATTTTTAGTACTCTTTACTCTTCTACTCTTTTTCTTAGTTAAAAAAAAGAGCCAACAAGTTCAGCATCTTCTAAAACTCATTCATTTTAGAAATGTCTTTTTTTACGAATAATGTATGAGTACTCATAGGCCCATGATCCTGTCACTGCTATTGTTGGCTGACATTTGAAGTGATTCTGATTTTGAAAAATGTACTTTACCTTAAAATTAAGCCTAATATGTCACAAATTACAGTAAATGGAATTGCCATTTTGCACAGCATTATGATTATAGACACCACAAGAAATAGCTGAAGATTACATCTGTTTAACTATGGGCAATGCTGTTTAAAGGTCAAATGGATGTTTTGTGGAAAAACACAAGAAGACAAACAAATCTAAAACCCAAAGCCTGCTACCACAATTTCAATCCCAGGTAGAAGTCTACCTCAGTATCAGTAATGTACAGGTTACCAGCACAGGTATTAGCACAGAGCTTGACATTGTTGTCTGTCAACTTGTGCAGTAACAAGAATGCTTGAAAAGCAGCTAGCATGTTGAAGAAAGAAGTTTACATTTCCTGATTTTATTTATGTGTTTTAAAGAAAATATCCTAAGTATTAATAAATGGGAAAATAAGATATTAAAAATGCTGCTATTCCTCCTGTTCAAAGTAGCTTCCCATGAACCTCATTACTACTAGCCAATAAAACCCCTTCCTTAGCATAGCCTTGGGTTTAAAACACTCTAATGCAATCGAACATTTTTATCATTCATATTAATACATTAAAAATTGTATAAAATAGATTAAATAAAATTTGTGACTACAGTCTGTAAATCTAAATAATATAAAGAAAATACTGGCATAGGAAGATGTTGAGAAGATAGCAGCCTGAAATTTAAGACAGGAAGTGTTTACACTTTGTGAAAGTACACCAAGGCTAGCACAGACCTGTGTTTCATGTTTCAAGTGACACAGCAAACAGCAGCAATGGTGATCTGCACAGATTCATGTGCTATTTGAATAGGCTACTATGGTCCAAGGTGAATAAACACAGGGATTATTTATATATCAAGAAAAATAATGGTTCCATTAAACAAAATCTTTGTGTCAGAGGCTATATGTAACTCCTACGGGTTTTAATCTTTGCAATACCTGTATGTATGATTTTAAAGGCTTAGTCTCTGAGCTTCAGCTTTCCCTAATGCAAACCAGATAAAAATGACTGAGCCATTTATCTTCCCAATGGGTAAAAATGTGACAAAGGCCAGCTTCTAATACACAAGACTCAAGAGAAGATCAAATTTAATGGATGAAACTTGCTTATTCTGCAAGAGAGATATGTGTAGCAGCATTCATTAAACAGAAATCACAACCAAAACTGTGATGAACTCACAACCAAAATTTCTGTAGGTTATGGGCCAGTGTCTTTTCAAAAATTACATATGCCTGTTACAAGAAAATGTCTTTTGACATACTGAACTGTTAAACATTTGACACACATACCACTTTTCTTCATGCTCAAAACATTTCTTTCTCTGAAGACAAACTTTTCCAAAAGGCATATTCATTTAGCAGTTGTAATGAATTCAGGTGTTAAAATTTTCAGTAACATCATGATGTTTAATCTCATGTTGTTAACACAATCTAGTTACATGGTTTTAGTTAATTTTAGTTAGTTTTTTCCAGTCAGCTGGCAGAATGTTGCATCCATTTGTAGAAATGGATAACTTTGACATGCACTGAGTTTTGGTACTTGAGATAGTCAGACAACACTACTTCTGGAACAAAGAAAATAGAAATCTGGTAACTAAATTTAAAAATAAGATGGCTGACTGTGTGTTTCTAAAGTAAAGACTAAACAACTCCAAAATGCAAGCTGCAGACACATCTTAGATACCAGTCTTAAAATGTCACTAGCAGTTCAGGACACTAGAGTCAAGGATATTTAAATTCTTTAGCAGGGAGACCTGGAAAGCTTATCTGGAGATTAAAAGGTTATTTTTTGATGAAAGGCTTCAAGACTTCTGAATCTGTTCAGTATTTGAAAGAAGAATAAAATGATCATAGGAGGTACCAGTGAACCTGAAATAGTACTGCACAGATTATAAATGCAGCAGAATTAAAATAGGAAGATAGACAGGGAAGTAATATACTGGAGGAAAAAAAGATGACACTTCTCTGTGTTGCATTAAGAAGCAATGGAACACATAAAGGCAGTGAAAAGACTGTTAAGGGGATTCACAGCTGCTTAAATCCTCTGTGCCACTATTTGGCAGCTGTTAAGTGTCTTCATCAGTCCAAAGGCACCTCGATGGAGCTGGGTTTTACCACACCATTATGGTAATGCCTACTTGCAACATGTTTGGTATCTCAGGCTTTCAACTGAAAGAAAATCAATAGGCCTACTACTTCTCTCCTTTGCCTTTTCTTTAATTTCTTTCTGTATTTACTGAAGCATCTTCCTCTTGCTTTACTACTTCTTGATAATCGCACTACCATACTTACACTATCTGTCTCCATCCACTCCTTTTATTTCATTCAGTTCATCAATAACCTGAGACTCTGCCATACTGAGATTACTGCTCCATATACATTCTAAAGGAGCTTCACTTCCATTTGCCATCTTCCTGTTCATACCACAGTGCCATCTTCATCCCGTATCTTTCAGAAGCATTTTTAAACAGAATTTTACAGACTCCTTATAAAATACATGTTCTCTTCTTTCCTTACCAGTGTTTTCTACTAGACTGATCAATTCTTATCCAAGTCTTAAATCTTGCCATCCTAACATCTCCACAGCCTTCCACATTACTCCTTTTCTTACTATCTATTTCAGATTCTGTGGGCCCATAGTTTAGTTTTCACTCATACAGTTTTTGTCTTAGAGTTTCTTTCCCCTATTGTACCAGACTCTCCTGACTTTTAATATTATTTCTGGTGAACATTATGCATGGATTCAGCTGTAATTTGTGAGTCAATGGCTCATCTCTTTTACACAACCAGTCAGCTCCCTTTTAGGCATGTTTAACTTCCTTTCCAATTTCATTACTCTAAGTGGCCTGATAGTAGCTCAAACTTAGTATAGCTAGCCCAGAAAAACTTTGACTTCTCTAAATCCTTACCCATATCTATTCTTCAGAGCTTAGCTTTATTAATAGAAAAAAAATCTGCAGTAGCTCAGGATATGTTTAAACTCTTGCCCTTCACTTAAATTCTCCCTTCTTCACAAAATCAAACATAGAGAACTTTATCCCTTCAAAGTGAAAAATACTATCCAGTCCTAACTTCTTTCTTTCTTGGTAATCATAATCTTCTTGCCTTCTCCTCAACTCTTGCTCACTTCTTGTCTCTCCTGATTTACTCCTCAGATCATTTTTCTTCATTATACATTGAACAGTCTTACCAAAATCATAATTTCTGTTTCTGTGCTCATTTGTAACTTTTTTCAAGCTGCTCCCAAACATCTTTATTAGTCCCAACATAACCATATTAATATATTAACACATTTTTTTTAAAATAATCACGTTTCAGGAAACCAGAGACACTAATTCACATTAGCTAAATTAATTTTTCCATCTCAATGTCATATAGTAATGAAACAAATCAGGTAATAGACGTCTAAGATGTTTGGCTGCAAAACCCTAATCCAGAGACTGGTTTAAAATGTATACCCTATGAATAGAACTACATAGTATCTGAAAGGCTGGCACAATTGGAGCCCAGTCTACAGACAACCTGAATATGAAATTTCATTTGTAAGTTAATGATGCTCCAACATAAGCAACCTTCTAACACCAGTCTGAAGTAATTCATGGATGTTTTTGCATCTGCTTGTTTCATGGGTGTATTTGGTACTGCAAAAATACACAAGAGATAAGGAAGGCTGAGTAAGGCTTTGCCAAAAAAAGACAACAGTTTTGTCTCTACAGAGAAAAAGGAATAAAAGTCTCTCCCCTCAAAAAAAAAAAAAAAAAAAAAAAAACAAAAAAAAAAACAAACCCAAAACCAAAACAAAACAAGGCAAACAAACAAATTTAAAAAAAACAAAAAACAAAAAACCCTAAACAACCCAAGCCAATCATACTTTGGTTAAAAAAAAGCAAAACAAGAAACCAAAACATAAAAAGAAAAATTTTTATAAGGTAAGTTTCACTTAATGAGAGAAAAAATTAAACTGTCATCTTAAGGTTAGTTTTTATTCCTTTTTACTATTAAAATACATTCTTGCAGCAATTCACAATAATGTACTTTTCATTAGTATTTACAAGTAAAGCAGACTAGAAATTGGTTGTCAGAAAGCAGTGCCAACATGCAGAGGCACGGTCCAGATCCATCTATATCGATAATACATAGAGATATAAAAAGCCTCAGGTAAGAATAATGATCTATTATTTATCTATTATAATAATCTACAGTTTCTTACCCCTCATTCATATCTCATTATGTCAAACACTTTTGGCTGTTTTTCTCTAAATTACTGTGTTGGGTAGGAAAAGATATTATCAAATCAAGACAGGAACGTTCACAGGCATAAACAACCATTTGTGTTTAAAAATTCAGAAAGTCTTATCCAGTTCCGCACTCCTGTGATGGCTAGATAGAAAAACTGAAGGGCAGAAAGTATAACCATTCCTGCCCTCCATCCTGCTCTTCAGATAGTTTTTCCTGTCCTCAAGGATACAACTGATGTGCCAATCAACAAGCTCCTGAAATGTCAAAGAGTTCTTAATACCAATGTATTGTGGTAAATCAAAACAGGCTAAAGCAAATGAAAATAATGTACTCAGGCAAGATACCATTTATCAGGAGGTTCAAGTCAGAAACTCATCCCTCACCAAGTCATCTCACTGCAATCCACTGTTACATCAAAGATTAGCAGAAGTTCAACCAGGAACCGCTAAATTATGTTTAAGATCCATAATTTAAAAAAACAAAAACAAAAACCAAACCAGCATGGAAATTATGAAACAACTAAACTGAGAATGTTGAGAAAATAACTTTCAACTTCGATATGTCAGCTTTCAATCTGAAAATAAGACATGATATGCTAAATGAAAAGTAAAGATGATGGATTTTTTCTCAAGTTATATAAAGATTTTATACAACAATTAATCAAAAGGGCCAAGTAATGTCTCCATATCTTCATCCTTAATACTTTATTATATTAACATCCATTACACCTTATTCCCACAAAACCCCACGTAAGCAGACATAAATATATGAAGCAGTCAATGTTCTACACACTTCATACTTTATGTAAGGGTGCTAATTTGCAACAGTGGAGTTCTGCTGTAATACTGAGAAACCTTCATCATACAAATAAGTTAGTGGCAAAATTCAGTGTAAAGCTGAGACCTATCCACATGCAGCACCCAGCACAGTGAAGAGATTAAGGTATTCCAGAATATATAAGATAACTCTTCAAAATGTCTGTAAGGTTTTGTGGCTCTTCATCTTTCTAAAGCACGAACACTTGACCAGGAGATTTCTTACAATTATAAACCAGTATAAGGAATTTGGTGCATCACCCTTTTTGGGAATGTAAGTAACTTCCTACTGAGAAATTACCTATAGTTTAATGGAAAGTCGTTGATCTCTGCCCACCATCTGCTTAGTCCAACTGTTTATTTAACATGTTGGGTGATAGCAACAATTTGTCTCAAAAATTACCCTTGCTGAAGCTAATGAACATCATGTTGTAATTTTAACTAGATTCAGATTTATCTCCAGTCCTGGCCAAGCACTGAGTCCATTAGTTGCTGACAGTGACTAGTGTGGCTGGCTAGCATATAAACTCACAAGTTGTTCCACTAAAATCAACATAACCAAACATGCAAAGTTATCTCAACAATTCTCAGGTGGGATACAATCTTTATTTCAAGGTGTCATCCTTTAACAACATATGAATACAACTCCTGTATTTGATTAAGAAAACTTAGTTTGGATGCTTTTGTGCTACAAAATTGTAGACATATATCCTTCCCTGTAAACCCCAGGATAGATCAGAAGGGCTGACTGTGTTGCTTATGGGAAACACAACCAACCACTGCTAACCTGTATTCAAAAAGGGAAAGGAACTCCTGTATTTCACTGGAAATCACTCACATACAAGTAAAACATCCTCCCCCCCATAAAGAGTTTGCAATCCAAAAAATACACCATCAGATAATTTTGAATTTATCATTCAAAAGAATACCCTTAGACAAGGGTTATGTAGAAGATCCCTCACCAGAGACCTGTACCTCTCAAAATGTGGTATGAAAGGCCAGGAAGGGCAGCTGAGCTCTGCTACCACACCCCAGCTGGGAGGAGGTGATCCTCTGAATAGCAGAATGTGGCCTTAACACACACACACCTCTAGGCTCAAACATTTTACTTCTTCAAACTTGCCATGGACAAAGTGTTCAAACTGGCTTACAATTTATTAAAACCAGTTTATTCATGGTACCACTGCTACCATGCCACTGCTAACTTCTGATCTAAAAAAATTATTTTTTTACAAAAGCTGGATTAATAGCATACCCTACACCATTGCTGACAAAACAGCATGAAAAGAGGTTGGCAAATGGTGTCAAATTGGACATTGCTACATTGGACATACACAATAGTGATGAGAAAGTTAATGTAACAATTACTCAACTCAAAGACATTTTTCATGTCCATCCTATTTAAAAACAATGTATCTGAAGTAGCTGACTCCCAGACACCAAATCGACTGAATAACTAATGGTTGGCATTATATAAGTGCTGCTCAAGAACAAACACACTTGAGCAGTCATAAGCACAGGCTGTATTATAGACCTACAGCATGAATGTTTCCCACATTTATTATGTAACATTCTCCACATAAAGACATAGGACAGCGACTTGCAAGGTTGGCTGCTTTCATGCCATTTACAAACAATGGTAGAATGGGCATGTTAAAACACTGTTTGCTATAGTGTGGTCTGAAACGATCCATCTTCCAGCAGCACATCCAGGGAATATTTTAATCTAGAAACAACTATTTGGCTGCTAGTGGAAAAAGAAGCACCAGAACACACAGCAGTAGACAGACTGAAAAGATTTTTTAAATCTGTACATTACTGTGCTGCAAACCACTTATCTACAAAATTAGTTTGAGCTTACAAGTATGTCCAGCCTATCCATGTATATGCATTATGTACAGTTCTGCAGCAGTGGAATGAAATTTTGCAGCCAACACCTTTCACATACTAGTTTGTGCTGAAACAATTTGCCAGTCTTATTTAACTGTTATTTGCTGCAGTACAAAGAAATTCTAACTGATACAGGTTAGACTCCCGATGTCACACAAAAAAGCAACAGCTGTCTTTCACAAAATTCACTAAAGCTAGCTTGCCTCTACCCTGCCAAAATTAATCACATATTCTAAGGATGCCCAAGTGCTTCCTTCTGTTTCTTCCTCTGTACCTGAAAAGTAGATCTGCATTCTCTACCTTTATGTGTGTAATTTCTCCATAATAATATTTTTTAATGGCATTCAGGATTACAAAATGGAAGGAGATCCCATTTCACTGCAGCCATTTGTTCCTAACACAGAGAGGGAGTTAAGAGTGCGACAGGATGGAAGCTTTCTCTCCTATCTCCACCTGCTCCCTCTAACTTTTTTTGTACTATTCCAATAGACTTTAAATCTTACTTACAAAAGCCAATATACCAGATGTCCTTGATTGTCCCACCTGCTGGCTGTGTTTACACTCTCCATAACTGATCCACCTATCCATCCTCATGCACGCATACATGAAAGAAGCACTGGGCAGTGTGCACAATGTGTTCTCTCTTGGACCAGGTACAGGGTATGTGAAGAGTGATAGCTGTTTGTTTTACAGCTTTTATTTTAGTTCTAGCTGCACAGCCTCACGTGCTTTGCTCAGGAGGTTCCATGTTGACAATCCATAACAGCTGACTTGAAAGCCACCACACCAGCAGGATCTGGTCTGGGAACTGAAATACGACAGCCTTAGCTACTCAATTTGGGTTTATCTGCCTAGGGATAATATAAAATCCCTCATCAGTCAGTACATATCTTCCTCACCTGTGTTTTGATCATCAGGGGTATGGTTTTCACACAGCTGTTCCCATCTTGCTTTTTCCTTAATACAAGCTTTTAAAGAATCATGGAGCTCAGGAAATCTTGGCTTCTATCTGTGCTTCTCCTGAGAAGCAGGCCACATCATGCACACAGCTCTGTGTCACACAGCATAGCTGAAACTTGTTTACTGCTATCAAAGCTTATTTACAGCCTATCAGAAAGCTAAAAATACTTTTAATTTTCCCACAATATAAAGCAGACTGCCACTGTACTTCTCATCAAATCAGATACCCTGCCAGGGAAACATACTGGCTTCTGCATTGAGTCTTCAGTTAGCAATGAATCTGGCTGCTCAGAACAAGGGTTACAAAGTCAAAGCCTCATTACAGGATCATTGTGCAAATACAGCAATTTACAATCAAGAAATACATGTCAAAAAATAGTGTATTGCAAACAAACACTGTACAAACAGACCTCTGCATATACTGAATGATACCATCACATTTTCCTGTTTTTCTATAATATGTCCCAAATACTGCCAATATGTACATCTGTCCATATTATCCACAAGTACAGAGCAAAGTCATGTATATAAATATGTTTACATATAAATATCCACTATTTTCAGTCATTTAAAAGGGAAACTACAAAGCAAGAGTTGTGCCTACAGTTGCATGTATTTATATTCCTAGTTCTTTAACAATGGATTTCTTTTACTGATGAGATGATGTTGCATGTGTTTGTGATTCCATGCTTTTTTCTAAATGACTACTCTTGTCCGTATGCAACATGTTATTAAGACTATTTTCCCACTTTTCAGTGACTTCCTACCTTACTCACATCCCTCAGAATTTGGGGAATGGACCCAAGATTCCGATACGTGGAAGAGTTAAGTTATGGTAGCTAGGAAGAGAGCAATTACAGTTAATTATTGCTATTACTAATGCTAACTAATAAGTAACAATTTGTTCAGAAAACTAACTCTAAAAGGGAAGAAAGAAATTCATCAATGAACAAGAAAAGTCTGTCTCAGTTAATTTTCTGTGTTGGCAATGATTTATTTGGTTTTGTGGGCATGTTTGCCACCCTACAGCTGCTTTCATAGTCTCTGTTTCTTGAGATATCTGAAGAGCTAAGTCTGATACAAAGATTTGATGGATGTCTGCCTAACTAATGTATGTAGCTATTACTTTGTATTTTTCTTCTTTATTACATTTTCAGAATCAAAAAGAGATAAGCATTAGTACAAGTCTCTGTTATCAATATCAAGAAGACACACAAAAGATGTTTGAACAAAATGAAATTCTACACGTCAGTGGTAGACAAGCTGTTGTTGGAAAGTGCCAGATAATTAAATTTTATAGAGAATTACAAATTTTGGACCTCTCACAGTGATGAGATCTGTCAGACACAGATAAGAATTTGTAGTTTTAAAATATACAAGGTTTCATATCGTGTCTCCTTTTAATGTGAGAACAAAACAAACCAGCTGTTTGTGCCAACAGCTCCAAGCAGTTTGTCATACAGCAAAGGACAAAGCATCACTCTGGTTGGGTCACCACCATTCTGACACCAACAGGCAGAGTCATAGATAATAAAGTAGCAATCTGTATTCAACCAGTTTACCAAAAAAATAGTGAGAGGACAGCAGAGGATGTATTTATCTCAGGACAGTGCCCTAACCAAGGGTGCAAAGAACAGGAAGCCTCAACAGCAGAGCAGGCACTAGAAGACACACAGCAGGTCTGCATGACTCCAGCTGAAGCCCTGGATACCCATCCTGTCCCAGAATGGGCTGGGTCTGTTCTCTGGCACATTCTGCACATGCAGCACATTCTAGAATTGGATTCACAGTGATACAGAAGGCAAGTCTTTTTAAATATTTTAAGGGAAGGAATGTAATTTTAATATTTTTTCTTTTTAATGCCACATACAAAGGGTTACACACAGAACCTGCTCATTTGCTGTGAGATGAGGTTAGAAAAAAGACCCTCAAATCTTCCAGACTATCCTGAGAAAACGACCTTTACTTTCTCTGGCTGCTCAAACTGTTTGAGAGACACTGTGGTGTCTGGGGCGCCTCTGTCCTGGTGCTCGCAGCAGAGGCTGAAGGCACTGGGAGGAGAGGCAGCGTCTGCCCAGGGCTGGTCACAGCAGGTTCCAGATGCACCCACCACAGGGCACAGCTGAGCCCACAGCTGAGGTGGGGACAAAACTCCCTGGGAACACCTCTGGGAAATGTATTTAAGACAGTGCAAAACCACTTAGGATGGTGCAAAACCACCAGCAGTGAGAAGAGAGAGGGGAAAGTGTGAGAAACAGCCCTGTTACCAAGGTGAGAGGAGGAGGAGCCCCAGAGGCTGGAGCAGAGACTCCCCTGCAGCCCATAATGGGGACCATGATCACCCAAGCTCCCCTGCAGCCTCTGGAGGTCCCTCTGCTGGACAAGGGGAAGAGGATGAGGAGTGAGTGACAGGGATCAGCTGTTATAAACTGCCCACAAACCTCACTTCCCACCAATCTGTGCTGCTCAGTGGGGGCAAGCAAAAGGGTTGGGAATGAAGGAATGAATTTGAGAAGAACAAAGGGAGAAGGTGTTTTAGGGTTTTTCCTTGTTTCTCATCACACCAATCTATTTCAATCAACAATAAATTAAGTTTATCTCCCTCAAGATGAGCCTGTTTTGTCTGTTAAGAAAGTGATGTCCCTGCCCTCATCTTGAGACACCTGGAGTGAGAGAGGGGCTGGGTGGGAGCCTGGCAGCCAGCTGAGGTCAGCCCACTGCTCTTGGGAATCAAATCTGAGAACTGAATTTTACAAATTCAGATAGTCCAATTATACAAAAGTGACCAAAGTTCATTACTTATTACAATAACACTGTTAGCACGCTTGCTGACAGTGAGGTGAGCAACACTTGCTACACAGAAAGTATATGGTGTTCCACCACCTGATGCCCACAGCCACCTTCTGTGAAGGCTCAAAGTTCTGGAGTGGTTTCAAAAGCTGCTTAAACTGATTTAAGGCTTTGCTACTGCCAAAAGAAAAGAGATCCTGCCCTACTTTTCACATGCACATCACTGCACTATCTTCTTTTGAGGCAGCAGTAAGGCTTATCTGGCTGAAAACTACTGTTCATTTTTAGTGCTGGAACAAAAAGGGAGCAAAAGATCACCACTTCCAGCAAACACACTATCATGAAACTATACCCTTGGAGGGCTTCAGGCTCATGCTTTCAATGTACCTCAGAAAATTAGTATGCTTATGAGACTTGGATCACAGCCATTCCCCCAGCTTCACACTGGGGTTTCTTAAAATGTCCATCCTGATTTATTCAGATGTAAAGATAGTAAGAAATATCCTGCTGGGTTTTTTTTGAGGCAATTTGTCACAAATTTTTTTAACATTGCTTGACCAAACCTGGGACAGGACCAGAGGACTTTCTGAACCAATCTAAATTTACAGTCTACTAATCTGGTATCCTCTCTGTGACAAACGACAAGGTCAATCATTTAAAAAATGTGCATGACCTCCTGCAGTAGTTATCTGTAACATAATTCAGTCCATGAAAGAATACCCGACCCACTTAGCCATTCATTTTGCCCTACACCTGGGGTCTTATTCTTTGCCCAAAAATCTTAAAATCATTTACTCACAGAAACATAGAATATGCTGAGTTGGAAGGGATCCAGCTCAAGTTGGAAGGGTCCAACTCCCGGCCCCAAGAATCCCACTATGTGCTTAAAAAGCATTGTCCAAATGCTTCTTGAACTCCGTCAGGCTTGGTGCTGTGACCACTTCCCCTGGGGAGCCTGTCCCAGTGCCCAACCCTCTGGTTGAAAAGCTTTTTTCAGATATCCAACCTAAACCTCCCCTGACACAACTTCAGGCATTTGCCTGGGTCCTATCACTGGTCATGGGAGTGAAGAAGAGATGGGTACCTGCTGCTCCTCTTCCCCTCATGAGTATATTGAAAACCACACTGAGGTCTCACACCAGTCTCCTCTACTCCAGGCTGAACAAACCAAGTGACCTCATACAGCTTCTCCTCTGGACCCTTTTCCATCTTTGTTGCCCTCCTTTGGACACTCTCTAATAGCTTCATGTCTTTTTCATATTGTGGCCCCCAGAACTGCCCCCAGCACTCAAGGTGAGGCTGCCCCAGTGCAGAGCAGAGCAGGACAATCCCCTCCCTTGCCCTGCTGAGATGCTGTGTCTGATGCACCCCAGGACAGGGTTGGCCCTCCTGGCTTTCAGGGCACTGCTGACTCGTCTGCAACTTGCCCTTCGCCAGGATCCTTAAAATCCCTTTCCATGGCACTGCTCTGCAGCATCTCATTCCCCAGTCTGTCCTTACATCCAGGGTTGCCCCATCCCAGAATCCAGCACTTGCTCTTGTTAAACTTCATATGGCTGGAGATTGGTTAAGGTCTCTCTGTAGGGCCTCTCTGCCCTCAAGGGAGTTGACAGCTCCTCCCACATTAATGTTGTCAGCAAACTTATTTAGTATTCCTTTGTGTCCAAGTAATTAACACTAACTCCCCTGTCAATTCAAAACAGTTCTGAATTTTCCCAGCTTCTTGGCTTCATCCTATAGCAATCTAATGGAGCTTTTATCCAACCAGTTACAAGCCACAGTTCTCTTCCCAGATATGGTGTGCACTTGTAGGAGCATACTCTCCCCATAGAGCTATTATTTTTCCATGAAGTTTTAGTTTCTTCTTTTCCCTGCCAAAAGGAAAGAAAAGGCACATTCCCCCTGCCACACAAACATATGCAGGAGGATGAGTGTCTGGTTTCTGACCATTACTGATGCTGAGACTGACTGGGACAAACAGCAAGGGCTCCCAGTCCCACCTCTGGCTCAGTGAGCCAACTGTTTGATTGTTCTCATGTTGTTTAACAGCTTACGTGTAATTGCTGCTGGTTTAGACTGTAACACAGTAAGTGCAGCACTGTGGAAAGAAAGAGGCCTTTTTCTGCACCAGCAGCTTTATTCTCTTTCTTTCAGGAAGAGTAAAATCTGAATTTGACTGTACTACTTTGTGAAATTTTGTTTTCCCCAAAGAAGTCTTGGTTGCATCTGATTCAATCTGAATCATCCAAACTCATAAATCTCATTGCAGCTTATGTTGCCAGTATAAAATAGTTGAATTTACTTTCAGCTACGGAGGTTAATAAAGAGCTTAATTTCAACACATTGATTAAAGTAATTCTTGTATTTATTGTTCTCCCTATTTTTAATGGATGCAAACACCATAGATCTGTGTAACACTCCATTTTCACTGCTTAATGGTTTACCTTTAAGATGACAATGATTAAAGGAGGCAAGATGTATCCATCTACAGCCTAGGGACTTTAACTTACCAGTGAAAAGTTGAGTCTCAAAAGAGAAATTAAATGAAGAGTTAGTTCAGAAAAAAAGCAGGTAAAAAACATAATAATAGGAAATTTCTTAAACGTTTTTATTTTTAGAAAGAGGTTTACAGTCTATGAACCTTTGTTTACCCATAATTTTAGTGCTCATTGCAACAACACCTTAGTCCTTATTTCTTGCACAGTCCCAGGATTCCAGGGCTCCTTGTTTTTCACAAATGGGCTACAAAAGAAACACCTCCAGTGCAGGAAAATGGGAAAGAACTCATGAGAATTTCGCTATCAACTAGCATGGTATCTTGAATTTAAATGGGTCAGACCATTGAGACTGGTTGGTCTGGGGCCTCCTGATTCTGGATCTGTACTATTTACAGTCTTTCCCTGTGCTCTGTGGATATTCCCTTAGCTGGCCTGAGCACCATTCTGCCTTTTTAGAATGTTCAAAGCAACTACACTGGAAGTAATAGTTCCTGTGAGAGGCGAACTGCTTTCATCCCTGTTACTATCAAGCAATAAATACCTCCAAAGCAAAAAATACCAAAATCTACACACCATAAATATCATAAATATTTCTAAATGAAAAGTAGTATTAAAGAGAAAGTGCATCTAAAACAACTAAAGGAGTATTTTTGCCACTATAATGGTGTTTTTAAGTAGGAAGACTCCTTGTAACACTTAAAAATTTCCATTTTTTTTGTATTTCACTAATCACTTCCTAACACTCAGAAAGTCTCAGAAGGCATTTCCTACTAACTCTGCTTATTACAGTAACCCCTTTAACCCATTTTGTAGTATATTATATAGACATCAGCATGCTAGGGGACCTACCAAACAAATTCTCTGACTCAGGTGACAAATTAAGAGGCATTTCCAGTTCAGATTTCTGCATCAGATCCTCAGGTTTTGCTGCAATCTTAGGTTATCGGTATAGATTTTTAAAGAAATTCTCCTAGATTCATTCATATTCCAGTTTTGGTTTAATTTGCTTTCCCACTTCATATTTACCTTACAGACAACTTTATTCTATTTTACATTCCTGAGAACCTCACTGTAGCTCACAG
Source organism: Melospiza melodia melodia (assembly GCF_035770615.1). Lineage (NCBI taxonomy): Eukaryota > Metazoa > Chordata > Aves > Passeriformes > Passerellidae > Melospiza > Melospiza melodia. Next base: position 65,803,065 of record NC_086197.1, read on the forward strand.
GTCCATGTGGATCATCTCTTTAGTAGCAATACTCTTCAGGGCACAAGACAGTCAAATGTGCATGCAAGTCCTTGAAGCTATTGTTCAAATGGAAATTCAAATTTCAAATCCCAAAACATTTGCTTTCATTTAAATTAGTCTGAGTTATAACATTGGTGACTTACTCCCAGACACATTCATAAGACAGTATTTCATATTCTCAGAAGAAACTGCCTGGAACTGAGATATGCAAGATAGTGAACAGAGATGGAAATTAATTTTATCACTGTGATGAACACACTACGACTTCAATCAAAATTTATTTTCAAGTTTTGGTGGAACAGGAACAGATTCAGGGGAATTAGAAGATTAAATATTTTTGATAGAATCATAGAACATGCTGAATTGGAAGGGACCCATCAGGATCATTAAGTCTAACTCCTGTCTTTTAAAAATGAAGAGTCTCTTTACCAATGTAAGTACCTTGCAGGAAATAAAGACTTCTATATTAAATATATTTATATCTGGATGTTATTATGCTGTTAATACAATTGTGACATGAATTTAATTTTTGGCTCCTAAAATCAGAAAAGGGTCTAGACTACAAGCCTGATGATGATGATACTATAATCACACCTCCTAATTTAGCTGTGCTGTCTACATCACTGATACTGAATTTTATGAAATGACTACAGAAGCAATGGGACTGCCTGGTGGAGACTGAGGTGTACAAGCATTAACTCAAATGGAACTCATCAGCTAAAAAGGCACAGCAGACATTCCATCTGCAACCTGGAAAATCACAGTACTGTTCTATATGCAGCTACATTGCATAAGACACTCACAGGCAAAAATATAAGGACACACACTGCTGAATGTACTAATCAAAGACAAATCCTACTCAGAAGTGATCTGTTTAGTGGTGCACAATGGCAGATGCCACAGCATATTTTTTTGTGATGCAAGGCTGCTCAAGATCATCTATGGATAATGAACCATGACAGCTTGGGATTTGATAAAACATAAATTGATGCTGAAAGAAGGCAAAGAATACAACTACTATCTCAACAAGAAATGCAAATCAACTGGATTTTTTTAATCTTTAATGTCAGAATGAAGTATCATGTATTACCAAAAAATTACGTGTTCATTAATCTAACAAACTGTGCATCAGAAAAAGCGATTTCTTTAATTTCTTTACTATCTCCATTTTAATTCTTGGGAAGTGCCATGGATTAAAGCATTTAATAGGTTATAGAAGGTAACAGAATCTTGTTTGTTTAAAATACCTTATATGAGTGGCATCAATGCAGGGTTCACAGGGAAATCTTGAATGAAGGGTCTTCTACTTTACAGTTCAGAAAATTATTCCTTTTCTCCCTTTAAAAGAAAGACATTCAATGTAAACAATTACCAGTACCTGCAGTGCTGTATTTTCCATCTTTGCCCATGAACAACTGCTGCTTAAAAACTCTTTTAAATGTACTTGGTTTGTTCACTGCTTTCAGCTGATTGCCCATAGCTGATTATCATGAGATTTAATCAGACTGTTAAGAGACATAGAACAAAAATACATGAACAAAATTTCTTCATCATGGACTGATTTGGACTGTTTTCTTGGTGTGCTCCAATATGATATATTTCTGTAGATTTCATCAGTGAGCCAAGTAAAGCACACATCATGTCTTTCTACTGCTGTAACCCAAAGTTAAGATTCCTTAACTTAGCAGGCTCAGTGAATTCACATGACACTGGAAAAAAAATGGATTTACACTTGAACATTTTTTAACTTCTATACACAAAAAGACAATTTCAGAACAGTTTGGATTAAGCGGCAAAAGTGATATCAGTCAATTCAATCTTAGACTCAAAACTCTTTCCTAGAACTATTCTGATTATACTATATAGTTTTTTTTCCCTTCTCTGCTCTTCTATTTGCCTTCTATAAAGTCTCATATTCTGGTAAATTAAAGGAATTCACATGACTTTTCCCCACATCTATAACTAGAAGCTCCAGTTAAGACTGAATGCTCACTGTGCTGGAAGTTGTTTGAACAAGAGTGTTAGACATCTTTAAGATTTTTATAAATCAAATCCCTTACACAGTAAAGAACAGGAGTAAAGCTATATCAATATATTTGTTCTACAGATGAAAGCTAAGGTACACAAATATTAAACAATATGCTGAAAGTCACATGAGTCTGGTTCAAGGATCCTTCTCAGTCGTAAATGCCTTGAATCCTTATCTAGTACCTGAATCACACCCCATAAAGCCTGTGCCCAGCCCCCATATCTTATATGTAGCACTTCTGAATATCCTCCTTAGGAGGAAGTACTATCAGTATTTAATTTTGTCGGACTTGACAATATTTAAAAATATAAAATTACAAATAAAGATTCTTTTTAAACAACAAAAAGATTTAATTAAATAAAAATAATTAAAATAATCTAAAATACTAAGGAAGCTTTCATTTTTCATTAGTTAAGTATTAAGAAATAAATACTGTAAAAATGATGTAATTTTCTGTAAATGTATATACCTATTATTTGCTTTCTAATCTTTAGGGAATAAAGTCCACATCAGCAAGTGCATTGCATTGAATTTAGAGTCACCAAAGTCTGGGGGTACAAGAATTTACAGCTCCACATAATGTGTCTTTTCTATCTGAAAAGGAAAAAAGACTAAAGCCTTTGAATTACTCCAGGACCTAGGGTTTTAATGAAATAACTATCAGGAAAAGCTGGTTAAAAATGTTCTGACTTTCACAGTCAACAATTATTTTGTAGCTTGTGGCTGTCTGGATAGAATATCTTTATTTATCAAAACAACAAAGTGAAATTAAACTCATTAGATGCAAACCACAACATTAATAAAAAAAATCACTGCAATGTCAAGCACTCAAAGTTTAATTCAGTCTATTTCTGAGGTTTTATGGAAGTCTCAGAGTCACAATTTTTTTGTGGGGAGCTATGCTTATTCAGTGCCTAGGTTGTTTTTTCAAGGAATTTAAGGGGTTTACCTCTCCTATTCATGAATGCTCTAAAATTCATATACCTTACGGAAGAGACCCTTAAAATAAAAGAATTATTTTTGTGATGAAATTTCTTTAAGATAAAAAAATCCACTAATTTTATACACCAAACAATAGATCCCTATTTCCTCTCCACGTCCATTTTTTTTTCCCCTCTAGCATGTAACATATATTGTATGTTCCTATATATCCAAGGCAACTTCCACTGAATTCCATTTTCCTGGCTCATTTCTCAAACATTCCCAGTTCTCTCGAGCTAGGATTACTCGCTGATACTACTGGCAGTTATGCTGGCAGCTCTACATCTGCTGTCCAGATATCCAATTCCTTATTAAATCTGTCTTCTCTAGAGCTCCCTGCCAATTCTGACTCTTTTTGTTTAGTCAGTCCCAGTTTCCCATTCCATGTCCAATTTTTATGCCCTTTCTCATTATCCAGGTTGACTATTAATCCAGTGCCTCTGCCCATCAAGCCTCAGCCATTCCCTCCTCAGCTCAAGGCTGACCAATTTTCTGGTACTCTTCCGCCCACTGGGGTCCTGGCACAGTTCTGCCTGGGATAACACATAGGGGAGAACCAAAAGCCATCACAGGAACTCTTTTTAGATCTTTTTCATCTTGCAACAAAAAGTCCATTGGATGATAGAGATGCAAGAGTTTATCACAGTCAGCCTCCAGAGTTCTCAGCCTCTGAAAAGCCAGAGCACACGTAGTAATGACTGCAAATGGGTATTTTTTATCTTTGTTTTATTAACAGATCCCTCTTCCCTCCGTGAATTCTCTTCCTTTCCAAAAGGCTTATGATTTTGCTAATTCTAGCGAATATTCACAAGCATGGCCACAAACACATTCTGTCAGAATTGGCAATCCCACTGATAGGCAGAAGACCTAAATATGCCAAAAAGGAAACTTTTGAATATGACATGCAGTTTTGTGCTGGTATCTTAAAACTGTGTTGAAAAATCCTAGTTAGACGCAAATATTTCTAAGGAGACGAGTTAACGTCTGGAACTCAAGAAAAAACACATAAATCTATAGTACTTTTTAATATAGGTAACAATGAAGCATGAAACATGTTTCAACAAGAATTTTTAGGTTTTCTTAGAGATTTAAAACTACTTTTTACAAGTCTCTTAGGGAACAGAATAGATGAACTCTCTCACTTATTGGATGAACAGTGCATAATACTTTGCATAATGAAATTAAGCAGCCTGAAGTACATGTGAACATGACTAATGAGACCAAATGCAGCAGGAAAACCAAGCAGATGGCTTGAGCGAGTTGGAACAGAGTAGCAGGGAGAGATCTGAATGTTTTGGGGTTTTGCAGGATACATACAGAAACACAAATATAATTTTTGCATTTCTGTATAACAGTGCATCTGTCAGCACTCTGGTGGTCTACAGACCACAAGTGAGAGCTTGCCAGAATACTAATAAAAACCTTTATGTGTTGTCTATGGAGACACAGAACACAAACAAAATGGAGGTTGGGGGTAGGAGTTGTTTGTTTTGCTGAGCCTTGCTTTTTTCTTTTTTAATTGCATAAAAAGACACTTAAGCTAGTAGTATATTCTTAATGAATTAGTTCTTCATCAACAGCCTGAGTCTCAGACACCTCCTTAGTAGTATGAATATCTAGGGGGAAATGCAGTAAGAGAGAGAGAAAGGAGGCAGCAGGTAGTAAAAAAATAAAAGAATGATGGGAAAAGGCTTTCTTATCAAGAAAGGTCAATGATCAACTTATAAAGGATGCTACCAGAAATACTGGAAGATGAAGATACATTCAGTTTGCTCTCACTGCTTTCTGGGAAAAAAACAAATCCACAGAAAAGATGAACTGTTCATTTCTGTAACAGGAGTACAATGAGGGTGAGCAGACAGCCTCACCTTGAGTGGTATTCAGGTGAAGGTATAGCTCTGCTCTGCATGAAACACATTCTGACACTGGCTATTTACATCTGCAAACTTAAGGGCTTGCCTGCAGTTATGTTATAAAGAACAAGCAGATTCAGAGAGAAAAAGTATAAAAATTGAGCAAATTTACAATGCCATCCTGCTGCCATCTCTATCACAAATGACTGGGATAAAATGCCTTCGGATGTGTATTTTCTGACTGAGATTATTTTTTCACTAGAAAAGTTTATGTGATGTTTTGAAAGGAAGCACAGATATCACCTCAGATTGCAATATAAAGGTATCTTGTCAACAAAGTAATTATAACCAATGTTCAAAAGAAAACTATTTAATTGATTTTTCTGCTCCTGTCAATAAGTATAGTAGTCTCTATCACTGCTGATGATAATGTTACAGCTATACCCCATCTACCACATATTTGACTATTACATGCTCCTAATATTCAGTGCTCACAACACAATTTTGTAGCGCAAAATACTTATATTACCAACACAAACTGTTGAGGTACAAAAGTCACATATTCTTTAATCCCTTCAGTTCATTTTAAAAATGTATCTTTCCACTGTGTGCACTGGTCTCTCTTTTTTAAAAATTTAGAATATTTAGAAACATAGAAAGAGAATGAATAATTCCATGGAGCATCGTTATTCAGGCAAGAAAAGGGCCAAAACTCACAAAACCACAAACTTCTTTTAGTTCTGGAAGACAGTAGTAGTATTTCCTTTTTTTTTTTTTCCAGGGCCTTCTGATGGTATTTTTTCTCTCCTGAGAGACAGAGGACTCAAACTCTACCTTTGTATATGTACTCTAACTTTAAAGGAAGCTGGTAGGAGTGAAGTGCAAAACAAACAGAAGAAAGTGGTTCTCTGCCCAACAGGAGAAAAAATCTATGAAACTGCCAGAAACTTTATTAGGGGGTACAAGAAAACCTTAAAAAGCTGAATGGAGAAACTTAACACAAATTTAGAAAAGAGATTCACTGAGAGCTGGTGATATCACACCAGGTTTAGGAAATCCCTTGAGCTGAAAACAGTTGGAGGCTGGGAATTTTCTAGAGATGTGTTATGCACTCTCACTCTATTCTTCTCTTCTCTGGAAATCTGCTATGGCTTATTGGAGATAAGATGCTTAACACTGTAGATCCAGGGCTAAGAGAATCCCTGGTCTGAATTTTTGGAACCATTCTTCCATTTCAATGAGATACTCTGAATTTGTTTACACTTCTGCCTAAGCAAAGGCAAGGAAATGGATGCCTTCATATTCCAGGAATTAGTCAAAACCACTGCATGACACATCTGCATCACCCACTGGTCCTCAGCACTGTGAGACCACTTCTACTGAACAAATTTGTATGGCTTAAACTGGGTATGTCCATGATCATAATTTCATTAGCAATGGTTCCTGTTATTCAGAATGGTAAAGGAGAAAAATTTTTAAAATAATAATAATAGTAATACTAATAAATGTTAGATCAATTTTCTTTCCTTACATGGCACAGACAAATGTAAGGCAGAAAAGGGTAAACAAAGAACTCAACAGGATGGTCTAAAACCTAGGAGGAACTATGCTTCATTTTATGTGGTAAAGCAAGAGCAGAACACCAAGTGACTAGAGTAAAGAGTCATGTGAACACACAGACTTAGAACTGTCTGATCTGGTAACTGCAACTTGCAACTGTTGTCTTTCCCTGTGTGTTGTTTTAGGTATCCATATGGTACCACACAGCTAGACATTTATAAAAAATTACTTTGGTGACATGTGGCTAACATCTTTGAGTTGTCAACTTTAAAAAAAAAAAAGTGCCTGTCTCATATGTCAGTATTCAAGCTTATACGTGTTTTCTGGTTTTTCTTGTCTCAGTGGGATGGTTTTTCACCTTCCTCTTGGGGATATTTTTTTCCAGAAGAATTTGGACTGAATTTTTTTGTTTATCTATTAAAATGATACAAAATTAGTGAAGGAAATTCTGGTCCATTTCTCTACTTTCCAATCAAAACCAGCACACAATACACACAGGCAAAAATACATACTTTGGTCTGCACTTAAATGACAAGAAGACAAAAATATTATTTCGACTAGCACCCTACTTTATTGGTTCCCATTTGAAATTCTGGGTAAATATCACACTCCTGCTTCCACTTCACTTATGTATGATGTTACTTAGCAACATTCTTTTTGCTTTTGCTTCACTGATCATTAACATTAATTTTTTTACTATAGCAAAAGCAGACAGTGACAGACATCTTGCTTTGCTGTAAACATTTTTCTTCCACATGAATGCTGAATACTGAAGCATGCAATTAAAAGTAAGAATCAATAGTTCACTACAGAGCAAAAAATTACATTTCCTTATACTGTGCCAACTCCTACCCTCAAACTCTCATTCTGACCTCTTGTACCACACTAAATTCATGATCTGTAATTCCACACCGATCAATTCATTTACTTGCCATTAAAGAACAATTTCCAGCTTAAACTATTAGCATAACCTTTAATTTATGAAAGATATCAAACAAAATATCTTATACAGAACTCTCTGCAGAAGGAACAATTGGATTTTTTCATGCCACAAGTGAAAATAACTTAAAGACATACAATTAACAAGCTGACAAGAAAGGGCAAGTTTTTGATGTTCTGTCTTCCAGATCTACAGACCTGTCAACCAGCAATTATTGAAGTGAACTAACGCGACCAGCTGACAACTTGTAATGCCATATTAAGAGTTTAATGTTCTTTGCCAGATCAAGCTGATGTACAGTAGGCACCTCTGTATCTAGAAAACTCACCACGTCCTTTTTAAGACAAAACAATCTTCACAAAGCTCTGGTAAACAGAAGCTCACCGTTTATCAAAAGCCTGTGAACAACCTCAGGTTCAACTCTCTTCAAAGTAAGTTCATTGCCAGTAATATTGGAGAAAAACATTTTCCTCTACAAACAGCTTTGATGAGTTGAGTCGACATTTTTCTCACATACACAAAGATAATCAAAATCCGCTTGCCAAGCATTGTTTCCCAACTGCAACATTTAAAGGAAGATTGCCATTTCCTCTGGCAAAGACTTATGAACATAAAAAAAAAAAAAAAAGCTGTACTCATAAAATCAGGAAAAAACCCCTCAATCAAATTAGGAATCTCTAACAGCATGAACTTATCACATACATCCAGGCAGAGCTCTCTTGCAACTAGGGATCAGATAAAGATTTTAATTAGCTCCCTTGAAAATTGTTGTTTGCATTTAGAACAAATGACAAGTTCATCATCACCTCTTTATCATCCACTTTCCAGGAAGCTTCTTTGTCAGAATCTACACCCAAACCACGAATAGGTGCACATGCAAAGCAGTCAAATTATGGTAAATTACAACAAAGTGTCATTTAAGAGTGGAAACCCTTTGTATTTTAAGCTTGGAGCTCCTACTGCCCAACTGGGCAACACAGCTTAGATGGCAAGTTTTTAGAGTTGCACTTACTTGGAACCAGGAAAACATTAAAACACTGCATCCAACTCACAACAGTGAAACCAGGTTTGCATAAAGAATGACATAAATTACAACACACATGAGATTTTATAATTAGTTCAGACAAACAAATACATAGCACAGTAAATTCTGCCTTGGCAGAGGAAAGAGTGCCAGGCCCACATATTTTTCAATCTGCATCTTCTGTTCTTAACTTTCAGATATATTATATGCATATAGATTTATGAACATAAATGTGTTAACAACCAATCCATCAGTGCAGAATAACCAGGCTGTAGTAAAGATAGCATTTTTAATAACTTTCATTTGTCTTTGAGGTACTACTTTCTTAACTATAAGGAAGTGCCTGTCACTTAACAGGAGAGGAAACTAATCTGTAGTGCCTCTACAAAGGTGTAGGTGAATCACAGTTTTACAGTCCTTTACTTTGCATCTTAACAAGACATTCTGAAAAACAGAGTGTATGATAGATACTAATATTTCTCTCAAGACTCAAACCTGAAAGTAAATAACCAGATACAAATTTAGTATTGGTTGATTGCTTGGATACCAAAAGCAAGTTTGTACTTATTGAGATAGTCCCCAGGTGATGAGCAAAATGTCATGACCAATGGCTCATTATGCCATTACTTCAGAAATACTACTGAAAAAACCCACTTGTGGCAGATGAAGAGTCTACTCAGTTTTCTACGGATTTCATGAGGCTTGTCAATATTAGATGATCAGGCTTAAAAGATGTGAAGTAATGTATCAAACAAACAACTGCTCACCGAGACTCCCCAACAGACTATTAAGAGATACAGATAATTTACTTACCAGGAAAGTAATAACACAATGCCATAAAAATGTCCAAAAACCCCAAATGGCCACTGAAATAATCTCTTTCTGCAAAACATTTGTATTAATATTACTTTTTTTCTTTTGTTTTCAATTTTTCAATCAACTATTATTTTAAAACTATAGATAAACTGACATTACTGCCTTATTTTTAGTTGGCATCTTTCTGACTACCTCTGAACAGCAGGATTCAGAAAGACACTGAAGTTTCAGATACTGTGGTAGGTTGTCCCTGGCCAAAGACTAAGTTTCCACCCGCCACCCATTCACATTACCTCCAAGCATGGAGGGGAGAATTTGAATCGCAGAAGCAAGGAAAAACTCATGGGTTGAGACAAAGCCAATTTAAAAAGTAAAGGGAAAAAATGGGGCAAAAATATACAAGTGAAGCAAAAGCCTTCCTGCCAGCATCCCAGTGCTCAAACAGCCTCCAAGCATCAGCTTTGATCACTGAGCATGACATTCCAAGGCACAGAACACCCCTCTGGTCGATGTGGGTCACTTGTCCTGCCTGTGCTCCTTCCCAAGCTCTGGCACACCCACCCCAGCCTACTTGCCATGGACAAAACTAGAAAAGGCCTTTTTGTTGTGCAGGTGCTGCTCTGCAATAGATAAAACCCTGGTGGGTTACCACCACTGTTTCAGGCACTAACCTAAATCAGCAGCGTGTGAGCTGCGATGAAGCAAGTTAACTCCATCTGACCCAGACTCAATACAGGTACTCAGTCACAGTTCGTGACTCAAGTTAGCCAGCATGACATCTAACTGCACACAGTGACCTTCCCTCATTCTCCTTCTCTTACCATTTCCACCCTGGTTTCCAGGCACACTGGTGAACAAGCAACCAGGACACCCAAAAGCATTACTCATGCAGTCTAAATGCAACTCCTGGCAACACAGTACTCAAACCAGATGTCACCTCTGATGCCACAAGCCTCATTTCCATCTCCTTGATGTTCCACTTTCCTAAGGGCAGCACAAGAAAAATTACTCAACTGTCTTCGCTCCAGATAGTATATAATACACTTTATAAATATCTCATGCCCATAATTGCACTCTCCCCCTTTTCCCTCTTGTTTTTCTAATTTCTCTAATTCCTTTCCCTTAACTTACGCCTGTCAAAGCCTGTCCAGTTCTTGACATTCCTGATGTATTTAACATCTCTGAACACCCTTGTGCTTCACACATTTCTTTGATTTCCCTAAAAAACACAACTAGCATTCAGTCCACTAAGGAACTTCTCCATTGTATTGTCTATTCATGTCTCCAAGTCAGTGTTTTGTGCTTGAATGGGAATCATGCAGGTAAGAACTTACTAGTGACCCTTACTGATAGAAATGCAACTTCTAAAGTTTGTGATAGCAAATATGAAAAAAGAAGCAGAAATATGATTAAATAAGATTAAGTAAGTAATTCTATTTCTCACACCATTTCATAGTTTACTTCAGGAATATTTTAACATAGAAAAAACAATACTGAGGCAAAACTTAATTTCCATGTTGTACTGAATTGCATTCAAAAAAGCAGCAGTTTTCTTGACTCACTGTCATGTTGTCAGTCCATATTGAACTGAAACAAATTGAAGAAGTAATTCATAATACAATATTATTCTCAGCAGTTCCACATGCTGTCCAGGCTATTTAAATAGTCTATAAATAATTGCTCAGAACGGCAAAACTGACAGTGTGCATAGACTGGTTGATGAATCATAAGGTATTTTAAGTAAAATTTTGCTTGATTAACTGTTTTGTTTTTAAACCACCCAGACCGTATTGTTTGATGTATCAGGACAGATCAAACTGTTCTCACTCTTTTACTGAAAACCAGACAAGCTTACAAATTATAAGTTCTATTGTATTATGGAATTGATGCCAAACAGAAGAGCTGTGCATTGTGTGATCCCAATTTTCCAATTTTTGGGCAAGTATTTAGCACCAGGTATTGTTAAATATGAAACTAACCCAGATATGTCACACACTTATAGCTTTGTGTCATATGGAAGTAATTTTAGTTTTTGTCTCCTCATTTTCAAAATACATTTATTTGTCCTCCGGAAGTATAATTCCTCATTTGAATTTTTTTTTTTTTGTCAGCTGGCATCCAAACTGATTATATCTAGAGTATCTTCACACAGAGGCATAAATGAACAAAGCCCACTGATTTGAGGCAAAGCATACCTGACTTCTGTCATTGTAAATGCTGCCAGTGCATACACTTCTTTGTTTAGACCAGCAGATGAGGTATTTGCATGTCTAAAGATGCACAAAAGCACCTAATGGAGATTATAAAAGCATCTAAATGAGGAAGCACCTTATTCCCAGCAACCTTCAAGGGAGTCAAGCATCTATTATAATTAGTCATTCCAGTAAAACCTACCTTGTTTAACTCTGGTCACCTCCAATACTTCCAGTATTTCTAAACGATATCTTTATAATGTCAATCAGAAATCTCATTTTCCAAAAGGTAAACATCAAATTTTATCAATCAAAGCAATAAAGAAAAATTTAAACGAGGGTATGAAAAATGTATTAGCTCTATCTTTTGGGGAAAAAAAAAAGCAAACATCTTAGGTAACACAATCAGCTTCATCTCCAGGTTTTGCAATTGCAGAGTTATTCCTCCTGGCATGCATACAGTTTTATACATATAAAACTGTACAATATAATGCAATATAATATTTACGGTTATAGCAAAGCTTTCCCTCACCTTCATGTGATTTCACTTTTTTACATGCTCCTATGGAAGTATTACAAATTAATTGCATGGACCACATTTTGTAGACACAGTATTGTATCAGTGCTGACTTAAAAAAACACTAATGAATTTGCTAACCACTCGGTCTCCCATGTGCATTTGAAGAATTAAGGACGTAAATTAATTTTTTAACTGTTCCTCTAGTTTTTGGTGGGTTGATTTTTGGGTGAACAAGAGTGAGAAGGGTAATGCTTACTTGGTTTTGCATGAGTTTACTGGATCCCAGATCCTTCCCTTCCACATTTTTCCCAGATAATAAATACTCACTCTTTTTTCAGCTCAGTCCTGAGATTTAATTAAGATGGAGTCCTAGCATGCTGAGTACTGTGCAAATATGCAGTCAAAAGAAAGAAAAACATTATAGCAATAAACCAAAGAGTTAAAAGAAATACTGACATTGGCATTGGAGGATCAGGACACAGCACCAAGTTACTTTAGGTAAATTGCTACTTCAAAGTCCTTTTTTCTGTTGGAAAATCAACTGTTATGCCTATCAAGCAGAAACATAGTAGTAAAAATGATGGAACACAGAATGGAAGCTAAAAACTCCCACCCTAATGAAGGTATAAAGACAAAAATAAACAGATGAGAAAAGAATGTCCTTGTTCCTAACATTAGAAGAAGCTTAAGTCTGTGGAACACAGGAAGTAAACCACCAGTGTTTCAATAAGCACATAAAGCTTTTCCTTTATTAATTCCTCAAAATGGTATTTCAAGAAATAACAACAAATGGCACATTAAAGTGCTGCTTCTATAAGAGTAGCAGAAAAGAATAGTATTTCATATTTTGCTGTATACTATTTAGATCTCTTTTGGTATTCTATTCTTTTATGTGCTACAGGAGTATGCAAAGCTATATTCAGTTGAAATGACACATCCAAACAACTCACCTCAGAGACTATTTAGGGCAAGCATGCCAGCACATCAAACAGTACAAGCTACAACAGAGAGATGCAAGGACAAGCTCTGCTACTATTTCAGGCTGTCTCTTGCGGAGAATTTAGGTGCCAGTTATGAAGATCATATAAATGTTTTATGCTTTGCTCAATCACTATTGATTAATTATGACCTACATTAGCATTCGAAAAGCCTCAGCAGTAAGACCCTGTAAGACTGCAGACAGTCATTTCAGGTGAATTACTGGTGTGATCCTACACAATGTCAGTAAATAAGGAGATCATCTCACCACAATAATTATCGAGGCAGTAGAAAAACAAAGTAACAAACTGCACAGCAGTGACATGTTATCTAATCACAACGTTGTGTTTCTGCAGAGCTTACTCTGAAATGCATCCATTTGAAAATACAAAACCCTTCTGATGTGGCTATTCTAACATGCATTATTAAACTCCTGAAAATAAGGATTTATATAATGTAAGATACATCTGTAGTTTTGGATATACTAATAACCATCACTATTCTGGCATGGTTTTGTCTATTCTTTGAATACCATGCTCAGAAAAAAAACAGTATATGAGAATGTAACATCTCAGGGCAGGATGTCCCACCTTCATTTAAATAGCAGAGGACACGGATGTCCAGTGAGCTGGGCTGGAGAGGAGGGTAGTGTGCTGCCACAGAAGCTATTTGCAGCAGTTAATACTGGAAGCTTTCACAAATCCATGACTGGAACTAGAGTAAGCTTTACTCTGACTAACAAATTGCTGACAGCAATTAAAAATGACCCAATTATTTCTGGAAAAATAGCTCTTTAAAACTTTAAGGTGAAATAGAGAGATGGAAAGAGTAAAAAAGCAAAATGATTGTGTAGGAAAATTCAGTAGCATTTTAGTTGAAAACAGAAAAAATTAATAACATTCTTTATTGTCTTTCAATGAAATAAAAGAATAAAACAAGCTACTGTAATTGTTATTTTAACAACAGGTTTTCCCATAAATAGCATTTGTGCTTTAATTACAGTGTTAAAGCTGAATGAAGAGAATTTACTTTGCTGCATATTGTTTCTTTATAACCATTCTTAATATTACTCATTAAACTGGCATGCCATTGACATAAAAGTGCACTTTTATTCTATTCCTTTAAATCACTGAAACATCTGTATCCTTAGCACCAACTTAACTACTGATGAAGCTGAAAATGTAGTCAGCTGAGCACCTTCATCCCTTTCAGCATAATCCAGTATCTCAGTGATTTGTGAGAGTAGAGGCTTACATAACACTCCCATATAGACCCACATAGCTATAAACCTTTCTACTACCATAACACGGTTTCTTAGTTGCTGTTATTGTTCCTCTGGGAACTTATTTGCTAGTGAAATTTTTCCCTCCATATAACTTAACCAACCCTTAAAAGGAATCCTTTATAAATACTTAAAATTATGAGAACAACAAATCACTTACAGAGAATATATTCTGAAAGTAAGTTTCTCTAGTAACAGATTCTGTGACACAGTGTTCGTTAGTTATTTTTTGTTACAAATGAAACTTCTGAGGAAAAAAACAAAATCCCAGAGTTTACATTTCCTAAATCCTCTCACGCTGCAAAGGCCACTAAAATTCAAAACAATCCAAATAGTGGTTCCTGACCCTATTTAGAGCCTCAAAACATAGTGTCTGCAAAGAACAGTACATATTAAAGCAGTCAGTAGTACTACTTGCCTGGCCAAACTCTATTCAGCACAAAGGCTGCAGAAATGAGCTCTGTAATTCTGGCTATGATCAAAACTGACCTTATAATTATATGTTCAAATATGTTTCCTGGGACTTGCACCCCCTTTCACTGTTATATTCATCTGCTGCCTCTTGTCTTAAACTGAACTCCTATGCCACTCCATCTTTGGTCATTATACACACCAAACAGCACAAATGATGGATCTAAATTTCTTGACCAGGTGTCAGAGCAGCCCTGTAGCAGGAAGCTCCATTATATTCTCCAACAAGCATAAGAGTTAAGCTTCTGTTTTAAAGGTTTCATCCAGCACAGCTCTGACACTTTTTCTGGGAGGAATGAGCTGGTACTTCAATGAGCATGAAAATGCACCATGACAAATTCCTTACAGCATGCAGTCCTAAACAAGCTAAGGACTCCTCTAAGTTACACAACAAGGCACCCCAACAACGAGCCAGAAAAGTTTTGTGAAAGCTTGGCCACCTCTGTTCTAAAACACATCCTGCTCTCCTGCAGTAGGTGTGAGTCAACAGAAATTTGGCAAATGTGGGCACACACACACACATGCACAGCTTTCAGCCACTGAAATTATCCATGACCCTTCATGATCCCTTTCCTGGCCATGCAAATGTAATTATACAACACTGTTCACCAAAATAAGAGAAAACAATAATAATACTAATTTAAAAAAAATTTTTAAAGGGAAAAAAAGCAGGAAATCTCTAAAGCAACCCTATGATCCTTCAAAGCAAGAAGTTCTGGATTTTGCTCTGTATTATTAAATCAATATAGAAGACTTTTACCCTATGGTTACAGCACCCACTATCAAAATCCATTAAAAAAGGAGCTGGAAATTTTCTTAGTACTGAATTATGAAAATTAATATAGTTTCTTTTGAAATACCAAGCTGAATCAACTTAATGGCCCAGTATCTGGCAAGCAATGCAACACAGTATGGAGTACCTTAATTATTCATAAGCTTGAAAGACACTACATTCCTTCAAAAAGGCAGAAAACATCCCCCTATTAATTATATCCTACAGACAAAGAAGGTCAACAAAGTTAGCAGAAGTTACTCTAATGTTTGTGTTGGGTACATAAATAAAAAGTAAATAACAATATAACTTTGATCTCTGACTTTTTTCCCTTTCATTTTTTCCAGTTAACCCAAACATGTCTAGAACCATTCACTGTCACTGTGTGCTCTCAGGTGACTAAATTATTATAGTACATTAGTATACACTGTTTAACTTTATATTAGACTTCTATTTCACTGCATCACAGAAGCTGTGGTTGCCTCCAGTGAACATCTTTCTCCACAAGGCTCAAAATATTTTTTCTTTTCCTTTTCTCCCCTCATCTTTCTCATTGCTGGGTGGGTAATTGCAGTCCCCCTTTTTCTCATAGCAGGAAATTGGGTTCTACCCCAGTAAAAGACCTAAGCCCCACGACCCTCCTGGCTCTTCCTTCCCTTGCGCAGACGGTGCCTGCTTAGTGATGGCCTTTCCTTATGGTATTTTTCTTTTCCTCTCTTCTCCTTTTGCATTCATTCCTGTTCTCTGTGTCCAACTTCAAAGTTTTCACTCTAGAGTGCTTCATTTCATCCTTATTAAGCTCCCACATTCAACCTGTCTCCCAACTACCACTGGACTGATATTTTCCATTTCCTCCTTTCAGTCTTCCAAAACCATACTTAATCTGAACACTAAGTTGATTTAACACAAAAAAGAGAAGTTCATATGTTCTTCTAACACATTTTAATATGAAGTGTGAAAACTATTCTTTAATTTTATTTGTACAGGATAGGCTAGACTAAAACCTGAGAAAATAAATTATGCTGCTCCTTTGAATATCTGCCTAACCCAATGTATAAGGAATGTATTGTAAGCAAAAAGTTACTTCAAAGTTTTCTGTATGGAATTAAGGATTAAGATCAAAAGAGGTCTGCTGTTTAATTCAAAGATGTTTTAGTACTCAAAAATATTTGCTCTTTGTAAACAACTATATACATGCACATGGGCTGGGATTAGCAATAAATATGTCTGTACATAAGAACAAACAGTGAAGTATTTTTCACCTATATGAATAAAATACCAAGAAGAAAAATGAGAAATGTATCAAAATGTAGCGAAGATGGTACAGACTTTAGGATTAGGGTGAAAATATTGAATGCAGGGATGAAGACATATAACAGGAGTAAAAATATAAATGATCAGTTAATTATGAAACTAGAAGAAAAGCTCAAGAAGATTAAGCTGAGGGTGACAGAACAATTCCCAGCCCAAAGTCTGAAAGAACAGGCAGAGGATATTTCAGGTAGGATCATTATCTTGTCCTATAGGTATGGAAGAGAGTAGAATAGTGTAGGGTGGCAAAGTAGGAGAGAGGAGAAAGCCATTAGAGCATCAGATGGTTGGAAAGCTTTTCAAAAATGTGTATTTTTTCAAAGGAAGTTTTCAGAGTAGCTGCATTTAATTTAAAGACACACAGGTCAAGGGAGGATGAGTAGGCAGATCATACTGTATCAATTCAGTAGCTATCTTCAAAGTTCTGGGGATTATTAGACACTGGAAATGTGGGAGACCTCACATATTGCAAGTTCAGATAAGCATTTTTCATATCATGCAACATGGGAAATCATTACTCAGTTGACATAAAATTAGGATTAATATCAGAAATATTAGGTCAGTAAGTGACTAAAGGGGAAATGAAAGTGGTTACTGTTAGAAACTTTCAGGCTAGAGGAAAGCTATTAAGAGAGTTCCTCAATGACCAGTCTTGGGAGAAATCTTTTTATTTTTGTAACTACTTTAGCCAAAGTGCCAGTACTATGTTAGTGACATATCCTGGTAATTCATTTCTGGGGAGATAATCAGTACCAAGGAGCATTGGGATATTTGTATGCAAAGAACTGGGTGACCTTGAGAACATGAATAACACCAGTGAAATAAAAATCTAGCATATAAATGGCAAGGCCATCCCCCCAAGGACTAATAAAATAATTTCTTCCATAAGCCAGAATTTCATCAGTTGAAAATGACCGAGGTGGAAAAGGATAAGTCATAGGATTTAAGTTTGAGCTGTTAGTGTTCTATGGACAATGCAACTCAAAGCTGCATCAAACAAGATTTTTCAGGAGAGAAGGAAATACCAATATGGGCAAAATCTAATCATTGCTATCTCTAAATTGCCATAGAATCCTGTTCATTCATGTTAAAGAATGATAAGCTTAAATTGGAAGATGTGGAGAAAAGAGGTGCCAACATGATCAGAGAAATGGAAAATCGATCTGACAAAAAGAGAATGAAAATGCTTAAGCATATCTGGTCTGGTGAAATGAAAGTCAAGAGGAAATATGCCAGGGAACTGAATAGCAAAAGGAAGGAAAAATTATTCAGTCTAGGAGGCACAGCTGGCATAAGAACAAATAAATAAATATAAGGTGGCCATGAATAAAATTAGGCTGCAAATAAAAATAAATTTTTAAAAAATCTAAACATTAAACCAATGAGAACCTGTAACAGAAAAAATGGATGCAACTCCCATTCCCTTCCCAGAACTACACATTCCTGCCCTGTGCCTTACAAGCAGGGAAGATGGATCAATATGAAGGGCTACTTGAAACAGTAAGGAGCTGGAGTTGGCAGCCAAGGAGATCCCTATCTATCTTCTTTTCAAACTTCCTTAAACAGCAACTACCATTTTTCAGGAGAAGCTATGTATGATAAATAGAGGACAACAGAATATGAGTCTTCACTTTACAGAATCATACACAGTTTTTCCACAGACCTAATGTGCTAATTAAAGCAATCTACCTTTGTTGTGGAACTCACTATTTCATGCCCGTGAGATACTTGTGCTCTTTCCACTTCAACTACATTTTATTACTGAACTGTTAAGTGACATTTTCATATACTTGAATATCAACTCTACCTTATGTAAGTCAAAATACATAGGAAAAAGATTATCCAGCACCAGCCATGAAGAATTCCATTTGTGAGATCACAAAGGTGTAACTTACCCTCAATTTCTATTACATTTTTCTATAATAATGTATTTTTCTATACATTACATTCTTAATTTCTAATACATTCCGAATAGAATAAAGACAAAATAATTTTGCAGGCATGGTAATTTTGTTTTGCTTTTTCTACATAACTATTCAAATGTAATATAAGAGATGCTGTTAGTTCATGAACTCTGAATGGAGGGGACAGAAGAACTTTTTAACACCACAGTACCACTCTTTCATTAACAGCCACTTTCCAAAACAGGCTCACATGTGGGATTTCTTCCTGAGTAAAGTAAGAACAGACAAAAGTTGAGTATTTACTTTTCATAAAGAAAGAGGTTTATCTAACCAGATACATGAATTTAGACAGTTCAGTTCTCACAGACCCTTGTGAAGGGATATTTAAAGAGCAGTAACCTTTTCATTTTTTTGAACAGAAATGACAGAGGAGCAAGGAAGAGTAAGTGTCAATGAGACCTTAGCAGTTCTTTTACAATAAGCTCAGGACTTTTTATTGAACCAAAAGAAAAGTCAAGAACTGACCAGGAAAACCATTGTAGGAGAAGCTTGAGAAGGAGTTTTCAAAGCTAAATCAGCAATCCAGCTGTTGACTGAACAGCATCCTGGCCAACTGTCCCAAGCTCTGCCTCTGGGCCACGACCACAGTACATTTTCCCATTTTATATACATTTGGCATTGCCATATTGATGGACCATTGATCAGCTTGCACCACTCACACGTCCAGTCACCTGACTGAAAGGGCTGTAAATTGCTCCAAAAACTAGTTAGCAAATTAATTTTCTATTACTAAACATCCTTCCTTTATGTCAATTGTGCATTTCCCAGAAAAGGCCCATGACTTATATTCAATTGCCTACTGCAATAGCTGCTTATTTAATTTGTAAGTTATTTGAAGTTTCTTTTACAGAAATTAATAAAACTCACCTATATAAGAAGCAAATAGATGATGAAAAAATGTTACCATCAGCGATAGAGCCTGCTTCAACCCTAGCAAAATGTAAACAATGAAAGGTAACATTAACAGCAACATCAGAGATCCACTATTGCTACACAAACAAAAACCAAAGAGTACACAACTATGTACAAACAACTTCATTCAGAAAACAATTATCTGTGACAGTGTACACAAGTATACGGTGTCCAACACTGCCCTACAACAAGAAGGTATTCACAACTGTGCCACTTCTTTTAGTACGCCACTTCTTACAGTCATTTCCCAATAGTTCCTGACAGCAGTGTTACACAGCATTTATACCTGTTAAGGGATCAAAGAATAGAGCTCAGTGCCTTCAACTCAACTTCAGCTTCAACTAAGTAAAATATGCTCGCCCTCCTTTAGCACAGAACTTGCAGGAACTATTTGGACCCAGCTTACAGAGAGACATCCATCCTAGAGAGAGCCTTGCCTAGCTAGTTGCACTGAGTTTAATGAAAGATGTTCTGCCCTAGCAGGGCTCCAGGATAGGTATCAGCAGCCACACTGAGGTCACTGCGGTGCCTGTGACGGCAGAGCTATAAATGCCTCTGTTTGCACCCAGTTGCCTTCACTTCTCCTACCCAAGGTACAATTTGTCCTGCACCCACGATTTCAGTGCTGTCATGGGATGTGCTGCTCTGCTTCTGTAGGCCCTACACACAAAGCTTACCATCATTCCTAATTTCTTTGCCACCCTTGGGCTTTTTCTGCACCAGCCTAGAGAGAATTTGATAAATTATAGCTTTCATGAGCTCATTTGAGAGCTGAAAAGTACAGCCTGTATATTTAAAACAGGAACCCCTCCAGAATCCACATCCTGTTTATTTATTTTTTTAGTATTTGCTCTGAATGCTGCCTTCCAGGTAGTTCACATCTCATCACCAGCCATCTTGCTTGCAAATGCAATATATGACTCTGATCCTATATACCTAGAAATGTAGAATGATTTAAAAAATACTTTGATAATTGAACTACAAATTTACAATTAAATGATGTATTACTTTAAAAAAACACCCTACCTTGTTATCATAAACCTATTAAAACATTCAGTTTTTATGTAGCTACTTTTATGTAGCTCTTGAGTACTGACTTAGACCAATACTCAGCTGTTCCATTTATTAAAATCTGCCATTTTAGCTGCAGAATTTCTACTTGTTAGTATTGCAACATCAGGATTTCTTAAGTTTAAAAAAAAAAAAAAGATGTTGGATAAATATAATCTTAGGCACAATATACTGCTCTGTGTTTTCAATATCAATCTTTAGATCAGTATTGCTGAACAAAATGACTGGAGAACAGCATTTACTTCTCCTGTCTGTCACTTAAGTATTCTATCTTATTTCTGGCACGTTCTAATTAGCTAATTGGTTTCGACCTTGTTGGGCTCTGCAAATGCAGTCCATGCAGCAAATTATACAAAGAGAGCAGCTGGTCCCATAATGTTATTGTACATTGCTTTATCTCCTGAATGAGATTTATCTCCCTGATCCAGTCTGTCACATGATGTGAGGGAAAAAATAATTTGGGGGCTTTTTTTGTTTTACTAAGAAAAATGTGTAAATCACAAACAGAACAATTTCCACTGAGTGTGGAAACACAGTGAATGTATTTAGTACTCACATTTTTCTTAGGACACTAGGAAACTAATTTGTCTCTTTCCCGAGCCTTTTAAATAGATGATGTTGTTATCTCAGGTGACATGTCAGCAGAAAGCTAACATGCAGTAGAGGCAGTACACAATACTAATGAAACACTCCACAGGCAAATCTGGTACACACTGTCACTAATTCAAAGTTTATGGTAGGTTTTCTTATCAGTGAAGCCACCTTTTCCATTTTCTCTTTCTTTACTGGCTTTATCCATATTAAGCTCAAAGGAACAAGCTCTCACACATGGCTTGCTGAATATTGGCATGATTAATACCTGCTCCCTGACAGCTGTTTGAATTGAGGTGTTCTCTTATTGTAAACAGTCTGGACTGTGTTTGTACCGAGGTCTGGCTTTTGAGGAAAGTCTCTCATATGCACAAGAGGGTGGCAGGAGACACAGGGTGCAAACCCATTCTCCATGCTTGCCCTGCTTTCTACAACACCTGGTATGCCATAAAATAAGCCTGGGCAGTCAGGATCACTTTACCAGGGCTTTTAAAATAATGTTAATTCTGAACTGGCATCAGGTGGCAACAATTTATTTTGTATTTAAAAAGTGCTGTTGACTCAGCATCAGGAGGCAGTTGTAGCTGAAACACAAATGGGCCCCCACTGACTATGTATGAGAGTGCAAGGACTGATAATTCAAAGCAAAAAATCTCTTCAACTCATTACAGGCCTATATATTTCCATTACATTTCCAAACAAATCTAAATTGTCTTCTTAATCCAGTCATCACAGCATCTCCATGGTAAAGGTAAGTATTGTTGCCATTCCCAGGAGCAATGGACAGGAAAAGACGATGGCATGAGGTGACCCAATAATGTATGACAGCAATCCCTACTTCTTATAAGCAAGGATGCTTTTCTTCACACCTCTCTGTTCAATCAGGATGTACCTTCTGTTCTTTCCCTTGCCTAAAGGCAGATCAGTTACCCAGGTGGATTAATACAGAGCAGCCCTATGCCAAAAGCAGCTGTTTCATCAACCATGTCCTCTCCTCTTCCCGGTAAATTCACATGGGTTGCCATTCATCACCAAATGGAGGCATCTGCCACCATGGTCTCCTTGAAATTCAGCTGGAACTGATGGGTACTTGGAGCAATGCTTGGGGGAAAATCCATACCATCACAATTAGCTCTCTTGCAATTAATTTGACGTGCATTGTTTACACTAGAACTTGCAACAAACCTCCAGATGAGCTACTGGTGTTCACCTCAGAGTATCTTCACATGACAGAAGGAATTAGACATTTTTAAGGGACATTTTTATCAATTAAACCAATTCACAGCCCCAAAATACTGCCTCAGACACGCAGTTACACATCTTGATTTTTCTCTTCTCCTGCTGCCCCACCCAAAAAAGACGCTGATGGGTTGCAGCACCTGACTTTCCATGATACAAAACAAGACTTATTTTCCATGGCATTGAAAAGCCAGATCTCTCTTGGGAAAACGTTTCCTCCTACTGCATCTCCTTTTCCTCTCACCACATCATGTGCACACTTCAGAAGCACAAGACACCTTCCTGTTTTGTGCTGAGTATCATTTTTTGCTCAATTTCTAATCAGCCATTTGTTAGGGGAGCTGCAAAAGCACACAAAGGCAGCAGCTGTTCCCTGGCTGCTGCGAACGTGCAGCTCCGTGAGCGACTGCTGCCGGAGGCGCTGCCCAGAGGCGGCTGGTGATGCTCACTGAGGCCTCCCCAACGCCCCAAAGAGAATCCTTCTCCTCTGGAATGACTCTCGCCCCATGGCATGAACAATTAAATTGCTATCAGCACTTTTCTTTTATTAATATAGGCATTAACCTCATGAAAACACAAAGCGTTTTTGGAATGTGTTACTTTATGGAAAGTATAATCTAAAGACACAGAGGGTGCTTTAAAAAAAGGTAACACATCTATTTTTTAAAATACTCTGTTTTGCAGAAGAGGCTATTTTACTATTGGGCAGTTTTCATACCATCACAAGCACAAATCAAATATAGAGAACAAAATTACACTTAATGCCTAATTTAGATATGTCCACCAAGGAAGCAAAACCTGAGAGCATTCTACACCTCAAGTTAAGGGTACAGAAACACAAAAGGAATGAACAAAAGCTCCAAAACTAAAATGAAACATCTAGGCTGATACTCCATGTCATTACATTTTGCAACACTTCAACAGTTTATAAATAAACAATACCTATTAAATCTGATTTTCCCAGTGTATGACATTCAGTTTAAAGCATGGAGGGAGAAAATCAAGTTCAGATGAAACTGCTCAAACATACATGGAGACAAATAAAGGCTCTAAATGAAGGGTGTTGGTGTGATAACCCCTTTAAGGAAGCACCAGTTGAACATGCTAAACTAAAAGATCCTATAAGACTTCAACAGAACTTAAAATACTTTAAATAGCATTACTAGGGGTTTTCAAATAAAACAATTTGTTCCTTTCCAAGGAAGAAACCTGCATTTTTACTCCTGCTTTACTCCTGTGAAGACCCCTAGTGTTAGCAGAGCCCTCCAACAGACCAAAACATATGACGATACAGATTAATTTGAGGTAACCTGGTCCAAACCTCTACTACTCAGGAAATGAAACACTGATACAGCAATTCAGCTCCCAAGGAAGAAATATGATCTTCCATTTAAAAAAAAACTAATGTGGCAGATGAGCTCAGTGTTCACGTGAACAGCATTTTTTACTGGAGAGATACTATTTAAATGCATACTCTCGTTTTTTGGCTTAGTACTTCAACTGGGTTTAAAATTAATACTACTGGATTTGTTCATTAAAACCCCTCTCTTTTCTTAGAGTATGTTTTACAGTGAAGTATCTCTAGATAAAAGATAGAGAACCATGTTATCATTGTGAAAACTGCCCAAGAAATTACCTAATAAATGGCTTTAGTGTGTATTACTGAGTAAATCAGACAGATTTTAATGAGAATTTAAGCACTTCCACTGTATTTTCTATAGGCTTTAAAGTATTCATCAAGCAAAATTATTTGAACACTGTGTTGCCTTTTACTAATTCAGCTTATTTGATAGCAGCAGATCAAAATTATACATATTAAATATACATATGTAGAAAGCAAGATATTGAATAGCGAAATGCCTGAAATGCTAAATTAAATCACAATAAAAATTTGCTGTAGGACATGAATCCACACGCATTTTGAATTTAATGAAGTAAACTTGCATAAAAATGCATGCAGTTGCTTCATAATCTATGTAACCTTCCAAAAACTGTACTTACCTACCTAATTGCTGCTATTGATAACTGCAGGGAAATATAAATTAAAATAACTCATTTTGCAAGAGGAATATTTTGTGTCTAGAAACAGACCAGTTGCCTATACAATTCTGTATCCCTGCACATCACAAATAGGAAGCAGTTATGTTAATTGCCAGTGTTTAGCATTGCATTATGTATAGCAAACCTGTACTTAAGTATCTATTTCTAGAATAATTACATGTGAGAAGGTGGTAAGTGCACATGTCTAGCAGTGGTCAATGTCTCAGGTGACAACCCTCTCTGGCATCTTTAGGTGGTGCCAGGATGGCAGAGAAAGGTGTGCAGCCCAGTTCCTTGAACTGGTAGGGCCCCCTTTACAAGAACCTCCAGCTGTGCTCTGAGATAGCCTGAGCAACTCAACCAGAGCTAACCTCAGCCAGAAAACGCCTCCTTTGCCTGGAAAGCTATCCTGCTTCCCCTGGGAGGCTCAGGTGATGAACTGGGAAGGATTGTGGAGAAGCTGGCAGGATGCCCTCTTCTCCCACCTCCCTGGCAAAGGGGACTGCCGCAAGGTGTTTGAACTCTTTCCTCCACACCCTCCTGACCAACACAAGGGCACAGACCCTCCATCTTTAGGTAGGAAACACCATTTTTATTTAAGTACTAGAAAGCCTTGAGTGGCTCTGTATGAGTCTAAAATTACAATTTTTCCCCTTTACGCTAGCTGATATAATGAAGGAGAGAATCAGCTCCCTAATGCAAATGATACTATGCCACCTTCAGTGTGAGGGATATACATAACATTTAAAATGTATGCCATTTGAGTGAGACTATAAATAAAATTATGCAAAGAATGTGCTTGTTACATGAAGTAATTTTTTGGTGGTAATTTCTGAGGGGGAATGTTGCCTAGGCAATAGCCTATAGGGTAAGGTCACAGTTAGAACTAAAAAGCCTCCCTTTAAAAGGCAAAGAAGTATGATAAATTACAGAGTTACATGAAGTTTACTGAGTTTCTGGCATTGTTCCAGCAGAGCTATAATCCAGTCTGGCTGCCTTTCTTGTTCTAACACTCATTTTTGTACAGAAACAGAAAAAAGAGCAGCATGCTCTCTCATGTAACATGTATGCATATATCTCACCCAGATATCCATCCCTGAAATCCACAGATCTTTGCAAAGCAAAACTCACACCTGCTGTCTGGAATCTATTAATAAAAAATGCAACAATACTTAAACATCAGCTGAAACAGTCTCCTCAGCCTCCATATACAACTCCCATCCCAAAATCAGATTACCGGGAATCCAATAGGAGACACACACCCATTTGCTGTAAAATGTAGCAGGCAAACAGCCCATGTGCCATGGGATGAGCCAGAAGCACCCACCCACATGAACAAGATGAAATATCTTAAACAATGCACATTGGGTCAAGTGATTCACCTTTTAAAGAAGCTGCAAAACAGTTACTCTACTTCAACACCTTCCTCTGTTTAATAAAAGTTTAATAAAATATTTACACTGTTTAAAACATTTAGATCATTTCAGTATTTTTGAAGATGGAAAATTATGGTTAAGGGAGCATCTTTAAATCTGAGGAATATTATATATTAGGTCAAGTTCAATAATAGATGAAATTGTACATACAGCTACCATTTTAGTTACGAGTCTTAACAGGGATATGATTAATTACAATACTAATTTTTACTTGCACTGTATTTCAACAAAGTATATTATATATGAATATTAAATTTCTGGCACTCCAGTGACTCATGTTGAAAAGGTTGGCTTTTGTTGCTTCTGCTACTTACATAAATTGAAAAGCAATATAAAATATTACTCATTTAATGAAAGTATTAAATAAGCCAACAAACAAAAAGCTAAAATACTCCTTGGGAGTTTTGTAAATAGGACAGAAGGGCGTTAAAGAGCAGGAATTAAAAAGTGAACAGTATTGACATCTGCACTTCAGGTTCTTTTTACAGTCACAAAGGAATAAATATACAAGACGGTTCATTTAGCTTAGTTCATGTATCTACTTTAGGTTAACTGACTTTAGAAAGTCATGTTTCTCTTCTCTAAGAACAGATGCTAAATCTGTCTGATGGCTGCAAACGTAGATATTCAAAATTTAAGTTGAATTCTACCCACTGTTTCCAGAAGATAGCAAAAATCCCACCCCAAAACACAACACTCCTTCTCTCCCAAAGAAATTGCAAAAAAATATTAATGATAAGGAGGATTTAAAGTAGTTAGTTTAAAGAGCAAGACTTCAGTGCAAGAAGACTACACCACTACCTACAAAAAGGAGAGAGATGAAAGGTCTTTTCCCTTCACCCAGGACAGCAGATCCAGCAACGGATTTAAATTGCAGATTTAGATCTCCAGTTAGGATTAACTTTCTAATGGCCAGCTAATTGATGTCTAAGCCTAAACAGACTACCTAAGAAGGCTGTGAAACATCTACCCCTCTGAATTTTGCTGAAAGAGCTGACACCTCTTGGAAATTATTTCTCTTTAAAAGGCAGGGGACAGACAACAAAATGTCCTTATAATTCCTCTGTTGTACGAGCAATTCTTGGTTGATGGGTTCAGTGTCCATCTTACACACCTGTCTATTGCCAGTCACTTTCCAAAGGAAAGCACTGCTACTCCACCTTGGCAGCACCATTCCAGCTTCCAAATCCAGTAGAGAACTTGAGGGCCCACAAATGCACAACCCACACTTTTTTGCTGTTTTTTTTAAACACTGTTCAGTGTCAGAAACAAAGGCAGCAGGCCTAATTTCATTACAGTGTTGCAAATTAGCCTCCTTTAACCCAGCAACAGTCATTTGGCACAGTGGCTTTGTTTTCCATTAACTTTCCCTAATCATATTCCAAGTCCCAGTAATGATTTAATACCTTGTGTTCATTGCCAGTTTTGCTGCTGCCAGTGTTTTACCTGCCTTTTTCCCCCTCTCCCAATCCCATCATCAACATGATCTTGGCAAGGCACAGTTAGGAGAGTGCTTACCCACCATTAACACTCGCTTCATGTCTCCAAGTCTCATGGAAGCCATCAACTCTCCTTGAGTCAGTGAATTTACACTCAATTAATTCCAAGAGCACTGAAAGTCCTTACTTTTGGCCACAAGAGGCACCATTTTGTCTTTATTTCCTCCATGCCAATAAATTTTCATGAAACTAACACATCCACTTTTCTTACCCTCTACCAAAAAGTCATGTTTAACTGGAAAAATCCCAGTAGAAAAGTTACATAAGCAAAATGTACAAGTGCTTCAATTTTATCTGAGAATTTTTTAAAAAGCAGTATTCTCAAAAAAAAAAAAAAAAGGCACAGAAGAAAATGGTAGGAAAAAAAAGCATGCTTTGATGTCTGCTTAATAGTGCTTTGAGGGCAACTTTGCATTCCAGTTCTGTCCAACCCAAAAGAAATAAACTGACTGCTCTCTTTTGCTTTAAGGAGTGTGTTGATCATAAACACACTCTACCCATTATGCTTAACCATCCCTGTTTTCTTCCTCTTTTCTCTTTCAATCCTTTTACCACACAGGAATATTTCTTTCTGCCTTACTTATACTCCCTTCTTTTCCCAGCACTGATGTTTGACATAATCTTTACACATTTTCCACCACTTCCACTGTTAGAACTGATTTTAGCTCTTGGTAAACAATTACAGTAAAAAAACCATCTGAAAAATTTTGGAACTAATCATTCTTTTTGGGGCGTTTGATTAAGCACAGCAGTATGATATAGATTACAGAAAAATCACATCCATTTTGTGACTGAGACTCATTACCTAAACCATGCATTTTTTATTTAATTACTAACCTACAGTGGTATTGCACCTTGCAATGGACAGAGATAATGCCAAAACAATCTTTGGTTTTCTTTACCTTATACTAATGCAATTCAATCTGCCTCCTCAAACTCTTCTCTTTCTACAATGGATCAAGTGCCCTTGTAACAAAAGTAAGAAATGAATGTATTTTAACACTTCTATTAATGGAATTTTGTAGCTGTTTTGTGTCTTGACTCTATCTTTTTTTTCAGCATTTTTATATGGTGTGTATGAATACCGGAATGAATCATTCATCTCCCCCTGCCCCCTTAACATTAGCTGTGGTTGGTTTTCTGTGTCCCTTATGGGACACAGTGGAAAGAACACTTAATGGTCCTTCTACTGGCATTTGTGCTGTTACATCCAAAATGGGATCAGTGTGCAACCACTGACAACAGAAATTTTCCTGTATCATTCTCAGAATTAGTCCCAGATGAAACTCAGTGACTTAAAATAAACCCTAACAACTAATCTGGGCCCATTTGAAGCAAACACTGGTAGTTATAACACTTATTTAAAGAAATTAAGTATTACTTGTCACTCCATTAGTAGACTAAAACAAGCATGGAAAGAAATTCTACTAGAAACCTGCCTCTGCAGAGAATAGCAGAAACTCTAAATGTGGCAGAGTAATTCTAAACACTGCACATTTTATTAGATCTTGATAGGTCAAATCTCAAAGGGGAGTGCAGTGAAGTCTGAAAGACTTTTACACTAATACTTGAGATCTTATGAATAGGTATTTCCATCTTTCACTTAAGTTCCTAATCAAATCTCTACAGGAAAACAGAAATGCCACATTTTATTGTGCACAAAAATAAAACAGAGTAAAACATGCTCTAAGTGTAATTTTTGTACAGGTGGACTGCAGGGAAACCAAGGGGAATGGGAATACCTCTCTGCTGTTACTGTGAGGAAAAGAATATGGCTGCATCCTATTGATCATACTCAAATACCTAACACTGATATAGCAGATCTCAAAGCTGGTCTCAGAAAGGCAAACACCAACAGTTCAATCCAGTTCATGCCCAGCTATTTAAGATGCCAGGGAAAGGGGAAGCATATGAATGTATGCCTATGTACAGAGTAGAGTGTACCCATGTTACCAAATGAGTCTAGCCCTAGCAAACTAGCCTGTTATGTAAAAAAACAATACAATCTGAAGAAAATATTAATATTACTTGTCCTAGATAACTCAAAATGCTACTGTATTCCATATCCACCAAAAACGGTCCAAAAACGGTCACTGTTTTTTTTAATATCCAGCCCAGCCAGAATTGGAATTGTGTGGCAGGCGGGAGGTGCTGGTCACTTGGAAAGACTGAAGCACCCAAGCCAACCTGCTCTTCCACCTGGCAGCACCTGCCAAAGGCTCAGGCGCTGCTTTGGGTGGCTTTCTGGGCTTGCAACTGCAGCCACTTGGAAAAGCTGCGTTTCAGAATTAGAAACTGGTTTTAGGATGAACTTTGCAAATTCCATCAGCAGCAAAGCTTGAGCTGGTCCCTGGGGCTGGGCCGCCCCATATGGGTGCCAACAAACCCATCTCCCCCCTACACGCACACACACCTGCAGCAAGGATGACATTAGCACCAACACCGATGGCATCCCCACATGCAGCAGGAGAAAGGGCCACACGCACTGGGACAAGTCTTCATCTGCAGCTAAAACTGCTCCGTAAGCCCTGCAAGGGCGCTTCCTGTCTGTCATCTTTTCTCCGTTTCCCAGACCACATGGTCAAGTGGGGAGCACCATTTTATGGAAGAGAGGTGACACCATTTTCCCTTTGTCTCCCAAGCGACGCAGTCACCATTCTGTGGTGGGCGCCATTTTGTGGGTAGGGTCAGCCGCCATGTTCTCTTTGTCTCCTAACACACAGATGCATGTGGCAGGGGCCGCCCTGTAGGGGGGCAGCACCCTGACAATTTGGGTGACTCTGTGCTCCCTTGAGGGTTGTGAAATTCAGCAATTTTGTATCTAGGGATTACCTACTGTTATTCTTTTTCCGTTTCACTTCTTAGTAAACTGTTATTTTTTTTCCACTTATATCCGCTTGCATCCATTCCTTATTGGTGGAAAGAGACTGGTTGAAACTTAAGGAGATATAAATAATTTTAGAGCGTCCACCTCTTTAAATTGGCTTAAACCAAGACAATACTTTTCATACATTTTTCCTTAAAATAGTGAGAATTTTATATTCATGTATTTACTTCTTGCATATATTCACTTTTTACTACATGTAACTGCCTGAGCAGTCAAGATGCAACTAGCTCTGACAAAAAATTGATTCAAATTTCCCTTTCTAAGGTATCTAAGACCTGAAGCAATTTTGAATCATTACACACGTGTCTCCTTGAAAAACCAAAAGACTAGAGAAGCCATATCTGTTTTCTCATCTCTCAGTTGGGTGAATTTGTTTTCTCAGTTCCTTCAAAATGGAGATATAACATCTTTACAGAGCATGGTGACAAAACAGTGGAAATTGACCAGTTAGGTTCTCTGGGTTTTCATTTCCATGTGGCACCCTTCGTGTTGACTCCAAGGCTGCAATAAAAGGAAGCTAAGGTCACAGTCTTACAGCTGGATAAATTCCAGGGCTTTTCCTTCTTCGTGATACTGGTAAGGACTGTAATGTTTGCAAGCAAGTAATTAGCTTCCAATGTAGAAAGGAAGGTTGCTCCATAAGGGAGTTTTCCCCTTGAGGACAGAAAGAAAAACATGAGCCAGAGCTTTTCCAGCAGCCTATGCTAGATGAGGGATCTTCAAAAAACAGTTGATACAAAGAGGGTCACTGTAGTCTCACAGGTGGTTTTACAGTGCATACTTCTATAATTCTTGTCAAGAAAAGATAATAGGAGAGCCTGGTGCTATTAAAAAAATATTGACTTAGGCATACACACAAGTCATAGCACAGTCACACTTCAGAAATTTATATAAAAGCACAAAGAGACTCACAAGTGGAGAGATTCATTCAACTGATAATTCTAGAAAAATTAGAAGCAATTAAAGCCTCAGACTGAAAGAATATTATCAAACAAACATAATCATGGAAGTAATTAAAAGCATTTGATTGCTTCATAATGGGCAGAGCTAATCAAGCTTGTTCCTAATCAAAGTGTTCTGCTCATTTTAAAGGTAACAGTAAAAAACAGTGAAATTACTAAAGAACAGGTTACACTGCAATGCAGTAGCTACAACCTAGGTAAAATCTGCCCAGGTACATCATCCAACATGCAAGGAACCAATGTGGATATTCACTGCATCAAAAGGATGAAAAAACATCTGCTCGTCAACAACCCAGTTACTTACATTCCAGTGAGGTTGCCTTAAGTAGGAGGAATGCGTGAATCCAGATTTCTGAACTACTTACATATCCACCTCTGGCAGCTGGCATTCCTGCAATATAACAGACTTTGCCCATCAAGGTAAGGCGAGGAAACTTCTCTGTGTTTCCTTATCTAACTGGCTAGTGATCACTTTGGTTTTCATGAAAGAAATATTTTAATTAACATGAATGTGAGCTAACCTGAGTCTTTCTGCCCTCTTCTTCCTACTAATGCAAAATAAAAACTCATTTAATGATGTTGAGCAAGAAAGGAAATCATCCAGGTGATGTGTAACAGAATGATGCACTATTTTGATCACAATTTAGCTGAGTGCAGGCT
This sequence comes from Melospiza melodia melodia, assembly GCF_035770615.1. Taxonomy (NCBI): domain Eukaryota; kingdom Metazoa; phylum Chordata; class Aves; order Passeriformes; family Passerellidae; genus Melospiza; species Melospiza melodia. The sequence continues at coordinate 65,835,076 of NC_086197.1, forward strand.
TAACCTACCAGACTGTTTATCTTAATGCTGGTGTTATATCACTGACTCTGTAACATTTTACCTTAATGAAGTTTGAATCAAAATAGAAGAAAAAAACCAAACAGGTGCATTGTTGAGGTATGCCATTTGCTACACTACCTACAAATCTTAAGAGGTAGAAACATGGGTTGACTCATAACCAGCAGCAATTCACCCTCCAGAGCCATTGATCAGTCAATCCCAAAGCATTTTACCAGGGAGAGCAGCACCACTTTCTCAACAGCTCAGATGGAGATGGTAAATAATTTCCCAGGGTCAGCACCTGCCACTGGTACAGCTGGGACTGTAACTAAATTCAGTATTAGCCTGGTAAAAGAACAGATCATAAAACTTGATAAAAAAACAATATCAAGTGTTTTCTTTTATCATATAACATCAGAAAGCTATATACATGTTGAATATATATGATGAATCATGTTACAATACCTAAAGACAGAACAACAATCATTTATTATTGATTCGATGCTGTTGTTATAATCTGGATTTTAAGTAATTAAATATGTATGCTTATTTAAAACATAATTCACAGAAGGGTCTCTATGAAGAATTCAAATTTATTGCAGTTTCTGAGTATATGTTCTCAGATCAGCTAAGACGCCTCAGTTTCTCATAAACTAAAACTACTAAACAGCCACCACCTTTCAAAATAAAGCCCCTCCAACAAACTTTGGAAAATAAACCAAAGCTGGATCAATCTCTATTGTCAGCTACAATAGTATGAATTTGAAGAAAATGTTAGTGTTTTGGTGCTCAATATTTATGCTCACAAATTGTTTTCCTGACATGAAACGTGTTGGTACTTATTGTAAAACTTATCAACCTCTTTTCATAGGCCCCTTCTCATAACACAATTGCAGTATAGTATAGAAAGTGGGAAGTTTTTATGACAAAGGCTAGATTAAATATTGCACATAAATACCACACTGCCACCCATATTCAGGGAAACTTCAAGTATACTTACACCATTTTATGAAGGTAAATGAAAACATAGCAATGTTTAGTGAATTAAATAACCACAGTTACCCAAAACAAAATTCTTATCTTACAAGCAAACTGCAATGTTTATTACAGCCTTTCTTTCATTTACTGTGTTGCCTATCTGGGATTGCTATAGAACTTAAAAGCATATAAACCATGGGCAAAGAGCCCCTTTTTATTGATAGACAAGTACATATTTGTTCCACTCTAGACTTTTAAACAAGTTCTGGATCTACTTAGCAAAGAACACTACAGCTAATATAAGGAAGAATACAAGATATTTTGTTCCTTTCTTGCTCCTTTCTTTGCCTTTATCCCAGTGCCATGGTATCCTGTGAATGAAGACCTAGCGTGTCAGTCATTGTAAATGCAGCGTTAGCCCAAAGCAATGAATTATTGTCACTCCATCTCTCAATGAGAAACTATAGACATTCATTGCTGCACTATTTAAACTTACAGGCAGGCTGAACCAGTTCTGGTCAGTTCCATTACCATCTCAATTTAAGCACTGGGAATAGGAAAGAAAGATCAAGAATATAGATGATGAACAGAAACATTTCCTATTACTTGCAATGAATTGTCTGGAATCCTCCTGTAGGTCTCCAAGAGGAGATATGGGGAGACTATTACCTCTCATTGAGCTGATGAATTGTTAACTGTTTAATCAATACAGAAAGCATCGTGTGTCTAACAAACACTCATTTATGTCTGTGAAGGAAGAGAAGGACCTTTATTGTAGTTAAGAAATACAGTGATTAAGGAAACGGACAAGTTTTAGGAGAAAATACCAATCTGCATTGATCTGCTGAAGGATTTCAAGAAGGAAATTAATCAGGAAGATGGATGTAATCAAGAGTTACAGAAATGCAGAATTTCTAGGCAGCTAAGAATATCAGAAATACACAGCAAGTCTGCTAGATGAAGGGAGAACAGGAAGAATGCGAGGAGAAAGGGAAAAGAAGCCCTGCAATGACATTTTAGCAGCAGAGAGATCTAGCATTATCTACCTTTCACTTCTTCTTTCGTATCTTTTATAAACATTTTATAGACATCTTACAAGTGTTCCACACCCAGATATCGAGCTCATGTTCTCCAAGTAGCCAAGAATAAAGAAGCAGGTCCATGCACATGTGGCAAAGGACATGTGAAGAACTGGTATCTAACTGGTCCAGAAGAACTGTTGTGCAGTAACAGTGGTAGACTGCATGGCTTCCTGGCATGCAGAATGCCAAACCCGTGAAGATGCCAAGGGACATTCCCACACACTGTCTAGTTTCATTATGGTCTACAGGGTTCTACCAAATATCTTTTGTGGTTTTGAAACTGATTGGACAGCACAGTAAAGGGAAGCAGCTTGCATTGTCTGAGAGCCTACACAGGATCAGCGGTAGGAGCACAGAACAAGACTTGGCAAATTGTGACATCTGCAATGATGTCAGTTGTAAAAGCTTCCTGCATCATTCCTCTGACTGCATAACAAGGTACTCACCAACTGCATTGTTAGGAGATGAAATAGCAAAGTGAATAATAGCATAATACATGTAAAAGTCTTAAACACTATAGCATGAGAATAGTTTGGTGCACTTGCTTCCCGTTTGTACGCTATGCTTGATACTGTTTGGGTATAACACACACAAGAAAACACAAGTAAAAAGGTAACTGGATGTTGTTATGCAGCATAAACTATCCTCTGGACCTTAAACATAGCAAACTGCCATTTAAAAAAGAATAAAGGCTGTAAGGCAGTCAGATCAACTAAACATGGTGGAACCCATCTTAATTCAGTTTGTCTTTGCACAGGAAAACTGTAAGCAACATTATAGCACAAATTGATATTGGTTTCTACTGTAATCTCACAAGTGTGAAAAAGAGAACAACTAAAAATTGCACCACAAGATTTATTTTACATCAAGAACCGCCTCAAAAGCTCAGGCATTGGAAATTTTAGTTTCATCAGGACTTTGAAAAGTCTAAATAATTGAACTTCTGAAAAACATTAGTCCCTGAAGAGACAAACTGTTTATGCTATACTGTACTCAGTCTGAATTCCGGATAGACTCAACAGCCTCCTACATAATGTAACTGTCCTGGAATAAAATGAGGTTTTTTTCTTTTTTTCAGGCATAAAATACAGGAACACTAGAAGCAGGCAACATGTCTCTAGTGCAGCATTTGGGCTCTATTAGTCAAAGTGTTGTATTCCTTAAGTATACATCAGAGGATAGATATGCACATAAAATACCATATGTCAGTTTCAAAGCTATAATTTACATAGTTATTTAAACTTATGCAAATGAGGACATTAAAGCTGAGACACACACCAATAAAAGGAAATTATAAGTTAGAGCTGCCACATTGTCCTTAACTTCCTGCCAGTGACTAGGTATAGTGGAACATATGGCAGCACGCTCTCCCACTGTTCCCACTGCTCCTGAGAGAAGGCCATATGGGCCGCGCTACCTAGACACAACAGGGTGCGTCAGGAACACACGGCAGCCCAACCTCGCCCTTCAGCTCTTACACAGCTCATGCCAACTACTTGGAGGCAATCCTTAAACTGTGGCCCTTTCTGTCCTGGTTACTTCTCCTGGCTCTTTTCACAGAGCAGTATGAAGTAGAAGGAGGAACTCGCATCCGTTCCCTGAGTCAACCCGGAGAATTCCAGATTTTCAAGCAAGGTTCAGAGGATTTTGTACCCTGCAACATATTCATGAAGCAGCTTGGTGTAAATCACAAAGATCTCTCATTGGCGAATCACGAGGCCTTTGCCTGTTCCAGCCTGGAAGTAAAGATCACAGAGGAGTTTATCTCCTTAAGCCTGCACTCAATCTCCTACAGTTTTCCCATTAACAAAATGCTGAATATAACATCTGAACAACAGTTGTGTGCATCAACTTTGGCAAAGTTTTGAGATCATAATACAGATTAGGCTGACAACCAAGGGTAAGATAACATATTAGCAATAAGGAGGTTTGTTTTGCAAAAGTGGCAGAGACTCAATTTTACCCAGCTAATAAAAAAATGTGTTTTTTCAAGGACATTATTAAAGTTATCTTTCCAGCGCATAATAAAAACCAGTGGTTTGTTTTGTTTGGGCCTTTTTTCACACAAAGCTCTTACCATTCCAGGCTTAATCTGCTAACTGAAAAAAAGCGCATTTATAAATTAAGCATTTATAAAATGGTTTCCTTCTAGTGCATACTTAATTTAAGACCTTTAAGTGCTTTTAAATAAAAAAACCAAAACCAACCCTATTCATGTAGGTCTCTAAATCAAAGGAGACAGATAAAGCATAATAAAATCAGGGAGATAGCAAAAAAAACAAAAACCCCTAGGGATCTAATAAAGACAGATACCATACTGTTAGGGTTCACCTGTTAATCCCACATTTTCAAACATTTAAAAAAACCCAAAAAAGTTCATGGTTTCTTCCAAATGGAAGAACCTGGTAGAAGATCAGAAATACAGATCTCACCCACACACCTTCCCATGTTGTTACTCAAAATTTAGCATAATTTTACTAAATAGCTTTAGTGAATCCATCAATAAGAACAACAGAGCTGCCATCTTCTGAAAATCCCTCTAGTTTCCTGAGACTGTCTACTTATTCCTCTCAGCATTAAACTGTCAAAAGCTTAAAGCTTTACAAGACATCTTAATTCTGACCCATAAATTTTACCTGACCATGTTTGAAAATGAATAGGTTGACAACTACTATTTGTTACTGTGACTGCTTGCTAGGAGTTAAAGAGTCACAAGACAATGAAAATACTTGAAGCAGAAGTAGTATAGTTAAACAAAAAAAGACAACATAGCCTTTATTGCTCTAACTCTACGTAGCCACTTTCTCCAGAAATTGCTCCTGGAGAAACATGTACATCCTTTCATGAACCTTCCCCTTTCCTACATGAGGATACGATACTGCACCAAAAGGCTCACCTGCTCAGGGAAGGAAATGGTCTGAGCATACGTAGAATGTCTGCATCGTGTGACGTGTCTGCTACTGACACATGCCAGAAGCCAGGGCTTACAGATGCTCATGCTGTAAAATGCTCTTCTGGGCTTAGAAAAAGCTCTGCCAGTCAGCTGGGAACACACGAAACTGCAGCTCTGCTGCAGTGAGGGGACGTAGGTCTGGATTAACTACATCTCTTCCTGACAGATTGATATTTGTGCCCCAGTACTTTATATTTCATAGTGGAAGAATCCATGGGACACATGCACAACAAAACAAATGCAGAATAAAAAGAACCCCAAACAGTTAATTTACTCTGCATATATGAATACACTGTTGTTGACAGTGTATTCAAATATGTAAGTGCAGCCTTAGTGTAAATTATGTCAGGATCACTGACAACTCTGTGCAAATTAATCAGACCTCAAACTACTGTTTTTTCAGCTAAATGAGGCCTTAGCCAGATCAGTTTCTTTTATTACCAATCGTATGAAGTTTAACAAGAGCAAGTGCCAGATTCTGCTCTGGGGATGGAGCAACCCTGGTTGTGTGCACAAACTGGGGAGCAAGAGGCTGGGTAGAAGCACTGCAGAAAGAGATCTGGGGGTCCGGGTTGATGGTAAGGTGAACACAAGTCAGCAGTGCCCTGGCAGCCAGGAAGGCAACTCTGTCCTGAGGGACATCAGGCACAGCAGCACAGCCGGGCAAGGGAGGGGATTGTCCTGCTCTGCTCTGGGGCAGCCTCACCTCGAGTCTCGTGCACAGGGCACCACAATATAAGAAAGACATGAAGAAGCTATTAGAGAGCATCCAAAGGAGGGCCACAGGCATGATGAAGGGTCTGGAGGGGAAGCTGTATGAGGAGCAGCTGAGGTCACTTTATTTCTTCAGCCTGGAGGAGACTGGGGGAAGAGCTCATTGTAGTCTTCAACACCCCTACAAGGGGAGGAGGAGGGGAAGGTACTGATCCTCTTCTCTCATGACCAGTGATAGGACTCAGGGGAATGGCAGGAAACCAAGACAGGGGAGGTTTAGGCTGGGTATCAGGAAAAAGCTTTTCACCCAGAGGATGGTTAACCACTGGAACAGGCTCCCCAGGGAAGTGGCCCCATCACCAAGCCTGAAAGAGTGCAAGAGGTATTTGGACAATGCTTTTTAGGTACACTGTGTCATTCTTGGGGTGTCCTGTGAAGGGACACGAGGTGCATTTGATGATTCTGATGGGTCCATTCCAACTGAGCTGTTCTATGATTCTACTTGCTTATGTGAAGCTTTTGTCACAAGAAGGAGATAAAAACTTTTTGGCCACAAGACAAGAGAGACTAAAAAAATATTCTTTTATCCCTCCTGTTTGCTACAGGCTTGGAAAATATCCTCTGTTCAAAAACAAATAAGTAAAAGGATGTAATTTTATTAGTAATTCCAACAGACATTGCCTTGGGGATGTTCCCACAACACTATGAACTGCTAGCTTGGTGAAAAAACAGTTTGAGTTCCTGTTACACAACAAACCAATGCTACAGGTTAATCTTGAAAGACTTCCTATGCCTGCACTGAGGAAATCAAGTGGAGTTGCAGATGTAACAGTGAGTTGTTAACTTGAAAATGGGTTTATAAATGCAGCAACTCATAGTAATGGTCAGTCCATGTAACTCATCATGAGATGCAAGAGAAATAACATGAGGTCACTTGACTACTGTTTTTTTTCTTCAGGAGTAGTTCAGAGAGGCAGCATCCTTCCACTGTGCACAGTGTAGTGATCATATCTGATGTCAACCTAAAATGTCTCAGCTGGTAAGTGAGGTTAATTAATGATGCATTCATTCCCTGAGTGAACTATTACAACCAGGCTAAAAATCCCTTTATCAAAAGGACATAAAAGCAACATTGATAGGTCGAGGAAATCAGATCTTGGCAAACCCTACCAATTATGGAGTCAAAATTCTGTGGCAAATATTGACTAAAAAATCTACTGTATTTTCTTAGCCAGTATCTCTGAATGAAGTACTTGTATGAGGTCACATGAGTGCAGAAAGATCATGAGCCACTCTCTGGGCCTTCCAAAACACCTTGTGGAGTGTGAAGATATGCTGGAGTGCTGTGCCAAAGGAGACTGCCAGTGGTGCTGTGGTGGGCAGTTTTACTGGGGTCTTACAGCCTCTCCTAGGAACAGCAGCCATATCTGCATGAAGTGCTCCAACTGCTAGCACCAGCCTTTCAAACGGGAAGAGTCGTCACTGAGAGGGAACCTGACGGGGCAACGGGAGCCAATTAGTAAAAAAGTGGGAACAGAGCAGCTGCAGAACTCAAACAGAAAATGGCACACGGGGGGAAGGCTATCCTGAAACAGTCATCCTTCAGTGACCCTTCTGCTGAGCTGCTGCTCAGGCCTTTCCCCTTTCCCACTGCTGAGGCTAGCCAATCAGAAAAAAAGAATCACGATGTGCTGAGGAAGAGAAAATTTTCCTCTCCTTCAAGCTGTGAAACATCTTCGCTGAGCAATACTTAAATGTCAACACCAATGTGTTATGGTCTACAGAAAACAGCATTATTATTAGAAATCACAGGTGCTGTTGCATTTTTTAGTCCAGGTAGATGATGTTGTCTAGAAATATTTTTTGAGAACAGCTCTTTGAAGCCCCAGCTACATACTGTAACCAATCTCATCTCCTCTTTACATCACTGAAATGTACTAAGGTCTGAATTTCTTACCTGGAGACCTACTTCTCCAAAGTTCAGAGCTTATGGCCTGAGATCAAGTAGTTTATCTTAACTTTGCCTACCTGGCCAAAATCATTTAAGGCTAGACCAAGACCCTTGGACTGCAAGGGCTTGCCACAACAGTAGGACTATCTGTTTCTTCCCAAACCAGTGTTTGTGAGCGGTTTCAGTTTGTGGTTGTGGGTTTGTCTTTTTCATGTGAAGTTAACGGTTTCAGACTCATGTTTTAGTAAGAAATTTCACAGCTTTCCAAATTTAGAAATATTCAGGCAAAGTGACCTATGTGTTCCCACCACTGTTAAGAGTGAGCCAAAGATTCAACTAGTCTTTTTTCAAGAGCATGGCTTTCAAATCATTGCCAACAGCATTCCTCTCAAGAAAAAAAACTATGAATGAAAGCAAACCTAGAGAAGTTTTTTTTTCTTTTAGAACAGTGTATTTCTTTATTTTCATAAAACTGTAATCTCCATCTCATTAAGATGCATAAATAAGGCCTGATTTTTCCTCTCTTCTTGGTTTCTTTTCCTCTCTGTCCTTTTTATACCTGGCAAGATTGCTTCAGACCTTGGAGCTTTGTGGTTTATGCGTTTCTTTGTCAGGTTAGATTTGCAGATTGGCCAGAAACAAGACAAGACATGTCAGTGTTAATGTTCCTGACACTGACTCTTCACAAATCTTTGATATTTGCTGTTTTGCTTATCTGGTGCAATAAAGTTCAACTACATTTTGCATCTGATTAAGAACCAGACATCCAAAACCATTCTCCCCTTTGCATTGGAAAAATGAAAAAATGTACATACTGGTGTTAAACTAATCTATTCCTTTAAGAAATAAAACTGGAAAAGCTACACCCAAATTAAGTATACCTCAAGTATTACAGATGGTTCCATATGAGTTACTGAAAGTTTCCACCTTAGTGCACCATGAATCAGACCCTAAATATATTACGTTGAAACTAAATTACTACTGTGGCATCAATAAACACATTTACTGCTCTCCAGTCTTGCTCATTATTAAATGGCTTATAAGGTCACACAAACAATTTTCCATTACTTCCAAAATAATCATACCTGGCATTTAATTTCCTTTTTCTCCTTAAACCATATTATTTTAGGATTGGCTCAGATGGACCTATGGTGGTGGTCTCCTTTTAACATTCATTCTTAGGAGTAACAGGTTCCTCAGCTGGTATCCAGGTTTGCTAGTATCTAGCTGATTAATCATATTAAAATATGGTTCATCTTATTTTATCACAGAGCTCATAACACCCACATTACACTTAACTATTTTTTTTTTAAGTACACAGTCATTGTTTAGTTGCTTACAGCTCTGGTAGACTGAACAATGGGGCTAAAATAACCCATGCCTCATCTCTCTACTTTGTCAGTCTTCAGAGAAGGCGGTGGGAGAGACACGACTAGCTTGTAGATTGAAATACTGCATTTCAAAAACTAAGCTGAGGCATAAATATGTAATTTTCTACATGCTAGTATTCTCTCACTTCCCTCCTCCACACTCTTTCCAGTCCACTTGTTTTGTTTAAAATATGAGAGGATAAGGGAAAGGAGTCAAAAGCGCTGACCCATGAAAATACATGCGAATTTGGTTGGGCTGAAGCTATTAAAAGTTGCTAGCTGTGGCTGATCCTAAATCTGACCTGTTATTCTTGCTAGAGAAAGCTGGCACAAAACTAATAACACTATGAACTCCACATCCACTTTCTCCAACATGCATATCAATAATGTTTTGCATTTTACTGGTACCATGTAAAGAGTACCAAGCAAGATATGACCTTAATTTAGCTTTCTTGTGGGTCTTTAATTTTCTATCAAGCTTTCAGTTCTCCATCTCAGACGGACAAGATAATGGGCAGTAGACAAGACTGAGGACTGCAAGAAGACTGAGAATAATCTCTGGAGACTAGAGACATTGATCAAGAAACAAATGCATCTTCTATTCCTGTATGGTCAGAGGAAAGAAACCTATCCTAATACATGAAGACAATGGAAACAAAAATGCCTGGGCAACATAATAGTCAGCACTGCTTAGGTTTTAGTGCTCGACTGCATAGCTTTTACATTAATTTTGGCTGTAATTTTATCCTTCATGCGTGTGCTAAATTGCGAGAAGAACAGCTGAGATTAACATAGGCTTGTACCCCAGTTCTGCAAAATGGTCTCTAGCTTACCCATCACAATAAAAGCTGAACTGTACTTTAAGACTGGAAGAATGTATTTTCACTTATATCCAAATATAGTGGTATGCTGCTCCATGTTCTCTCTTTGTTAAAAACCCACACATTTTACTTGCAAAGAAAAAACAATATTTTCTCATTTTAGTAAGAGCTTAAGTTTAGCTTACAGCTATAACTGCATTTTTGAAACAGCTTGTCACCATTTAGCTACTTGAATTAAAGCTTAATTTAAATTTCTGTATTTCACTTAAAGAAAAAATCACTGTCCTCTAAAAATTTTTATGTTGAAGTAAAATGCTATAGAACAAGGCACTGCAAAAGCTGTACCTATGCAACTAAACGCTTAATTTAGCACATGTTACAAGCTGTAGTTTTACCAGGCAGGGCTGTATCAAACGATAAACCCTTTAAAGTCATCAGCAGTGTAATTATCATTCAACAGTATCATAGATTATCATTCCTGCAGCAGGTATAACTTCATCTATAATTCACATCAAATTAAGCTTTTATAAAAGAAAACTGAAGAGTATTATTCATAAGATTATTTATTTTTTATCTCCAACTTGAAACCTCACTCCCCATTCTATCAAAAAAAAGGGGGAAGGAAGATTCATGCTTATTTATTAGAGCTGTTCATGTAATTAGATTCTTCCTGGCAACAGCAATTTCCTTGTCAAAACTAGTAATCATAGCACCCACTTTTGTTGCTACATTATTCATTTTTGTAAGTTTAGTATATATTACAAAATACCTCACTATTTTTCAGTTGTTTTGTTTTCCTTTAACAATGATTATTTTGAAGTTGGATCAATCTCTCATTAAAAGCCAGGGAAAGACTCACACCCTCACACCATCTATACAAGTAACTGCACTGGTCCTTAGGGTCTAAGAAGTGCCAGACCAGAATTCCTGTATATGCAAATAAAAAAGAGGTTTGGGATATTTTTTGCTCTGAAGTATGGTGATAGAAGAAGTGTGTATCTCTGCACCTAATGTGAGTTGAACAGTTAATAATCACACTAAAATGAAGCAACTCTGACAAAAAGGAAGATGATTCTAGTAAGTGCAGTCAGGTCAGCCTGCCATTTATGTGTTACAAATCAAGTAAACATTACCTGGAAGGATGCAATCACCACTCTGCCAAGAGAATCCAGACACTAGAGACTGATTAAAATTCCTCTTCATGTAACTTACATTCTATTAAAGTTCAATGCCAGATTGTTGCTATTACTCAAGTTAGCATAACAAAGCAGCACCACAGATTTCAGGAAGAGAAAGGACTTCTTGAGAACTGTTTAAACTTCAGCATTGAACATGACAGGAAAATGAATTCTTTGTCGAGAAG